>NC_058522.1:40831574-41530949 GCF_904849725.1 Hordeum vulgare subsp. vulgare
CCTGCTAGCCACCGTCCCCAGGTGGCTGCTACAGGGCTTATGGGCCCCCTATAGCTCTCCTGGCTTGGCCCTCAAGCCCCCTGATCTTTTTCCGTCCGGGAAAAATTTATTTCGGGGATTTTATTCCGTTTGGACTCCGTTCCAAAGTCAGATCTGAAAAGAGCCAAAAACACAGAAAAAACAGGAACTAGCACTTGGCACTGAATTAATATGTTAGTCCCAAAAATGAAATAAAATGTACATAAAACATCCAAAGATGACAAAATAACATCATGAAAGCATAAAAAATTATAGATACGTTTGAGACGTATCAGCCTCCGTCCCCCTATCATGCGTTCGCGCAGCAGGGCACTCGCGCAAGCGTCAGTAGGCCGTTGGTGAAGTAGAGCGACCACCCATGCGCCGTGCTTCGAGGGACCACAATGGTGCGCTCAATCTTCCAAGATCTTACGCGGAACTTGCTTGAATCCATGAAGATGCTCTCAACCATCGTTGTCCCCTTACCTTGTGCGCCAAAGATGTTAGGGAGAAACCAGCACCTATGGGAAACTCGAGGAGTCCCTTGACCGTTTGGCGGGAAGACGGAGATATGGCGTCGAGAGCGGAACTAGGGATCAACATCGACAAGGTTCTTTTTACCCAGGTTCGGGCCGCTTGCCACGTAAAACACTACTCCTCCTTAGTTTGTATTATGGGCTTACTATAGGTTGATTTTGCTAGAGTAACTAAGTAGGCGATTAGGGAGTCTCTCATCCCCAAAAGGTCCAACCCCCTAAGAAAGAGCTTTGGGCCTCCTTTTATAGGCAAAGGGGTAACCAATAGTGTGCTCACGAGAGGTACAGTGAACAGTGTTCACCGCTCTACTTCTTCGGTGGTGTCACGGGCAGTAAATGCCTTGTTCGACCCCTGACCTGCCGCAAGGAGGTTGCGACACGTATCCAGGTGAATCTACACCTAGGCCTTGTGCTGGCACATGAGGGGTGTGCTGGAGCGGTCCGATTGTGGTAGAAACTGGTGGGGACACCTGGCGAGCCAACAGGGGCTTGCTGGCCTAGAGCCTCCTTCGGGTGACTTGGTCACCTCCTCGGCAAGGAAGGCTTGCCGGGGGCCTTGAACACTTTCCCAGCAAGGAGGGCTTGTCGGGGGCCTTGCCTGTATGTGCGAGTCTTCCCGTCAAGGGAAGCTTGCGGGGGTCTTGCTAATCTTCGGGTAGTCTTCCCGGCGAAGTGGTCTTGTCGGGGCCTTGGGAATCTTCCCAGCAAGGAGGGCTTGCCGGAGCCTTGCGTCTGGATACCTTGTATCCTATACCCCTAGAGAATGAGGGGAGGGCATGGTCTTGGACTGGCTTGGGTTGTTTTCCTGCTGCTCTTCCCGGCACGCTGCTACTGGGGGTGCTGCCGATGCCCGTACACAAGTCTGGGCACGAGGGACCCTAGTCTCTAGTGCACCGACAGCATCCCCAAGCTTAGACGCTTGAGTCTTCTTGAATATTTCTTGGGGTGCATGGGGGCATCCCCAAGCTTGAGCGCTTGACACTCCTGGATCTTCTTTCATCATCTTCCATCGCATACTTGAAAACTCCCTTCATACAAAACTCATCATAAGCTGATTAGTGTGGTTAGTGCCCATAATAAAATAATTTATTCTCTACTGGAAATAAAGATTTTCAGGAAGAGCTACTGTTTCTCAAGATTGCCAAAAGGTTTTAGCAAAGAAAAAGCAAGCTTAAGATTTGCAAAACAATGAAAACGCAAAATATGGCAGAATCTGGGAAAACAGACCAGCAGGTAGTAAATAATTTTTTCAGGCACTTGTGCAACTCAAATAAAAAACCTAAGAACAGAAGCCATGAAGACAATTATATAGATCATACTTTCAAAAAAATAAGATCAAAAAGATGATTTGGTCATTTTTGGCAAATTTTTCTATCAAGCAGACATAATCTATTTCTGGCACCATGTCTGTAGCGACCTGACGTGAAACGGCCAAGTGTGTGGTGTTTCCGTACCATCCCAAGATCATGCTGGTACACACACAGTACATCAATGTATATATCGAGAGTTCAATCACACAGCTTTATTAATTGAAGTATCATATCGAGTACTTTATTACAATAATGAATTAGAATAAAGTTTCTGAAGGCCATCTCATGAGATAACTAACGAAGACTAGTGGAAGCTTCAAAGGTAGACGAGTCCATACGACTCGAGGGCATATCACCGAGCGTAGATCCTAGCCTCACTCCTGGTCGAAAAGTACTCTGCAACATGATATGTTGCAGCCGTCTAGGTCAGCATATGGAATATGCCGGCAAGTCATCAAAGAGAGGGGGTGAAATTATAATCATCTATTCTACATGCATATATGGCAGGTGGGGCTATAAGTTTTTAGCGAAAAGCAAGTTTTCTCCTACATCAAGAGAGGGTTAAAGGCAAAAAATTTACTACATTGTTAGTTGTTAACGAGATGGTTCCGCCAACCAATGCTCGTACCCGAGTTGTCAATAATTCCCACCTCATTAATAAATTGTGTTGAGAGTTCAGGAAAATTTCAATGCCTTCGGCTCAAGTTGTCCATGACCATGGACACGGCTAATTGATTAGGTTTGGGTACTCTGCAGAGTTTTGCACATGTTCCCCGCAAGATTTGATCGCCTCCGGGTATGTCCTTCCAATTCAGGGTGTTTGTAGACCGGATGATCAAAACATGGTCTTTCAACGGGTCCCTCTAATCCCCTGTCGGTGCCCATCCAATCCTACCATTCTTCTACATCTGCTAGAACCGCCTCTCCCGAGTCGCTGCGTTGCACAACCAAGCCAGAGCCCATAATGACTTGTGGCTGTCCACCTCTTGCGTCTTGAAGCCTCCGTCCACCTCTTCGAGCCTGGGTGAAGCTTTCCGCAAGATGTCATGGCACTTCCCCATGCATCTCGGGTCATCCACTGGTTTCTCGAGGGAGCCCATCTAAACCGTCCTTCACCCAGAGTTTCATTGCAGCACGAGGTCTTGAAAAGTCTTGTCTCAACCCGTCTAGGTTGTTAAATTATTCTCGCATCACTCGTGATAAACTCTCAACCAGAACCCCGTCTACTCAAGCATAGCAAAATAGAATTTGTCGTCCCGGGCCAAGTAACGGGGTTGTTGGGTGCCTACCACATGATACTACAACAAGTAACCAATATTTCCAAGTACCTACTCAACATGCAATAGGGTGTAGAAGGGTAGAACTACAATGCATAAAACATAGGTAATACATGATCAAATTACTTGCCTTGCGGATAGTTGTCGTGATCAAGCGCTTCTAAGTAGAATGCTTCGCACTCCGGGTGATCTATCGATACAAAAAAATACACACAATAAGTACTACAATCACTAACAAACAAAATAACATCACTAACATATAATCACCATTGCATAAAGTGAAGAAAATCACTTAACATAAGCAAAACATAATCTGCTTTTGATAAAACCCCAACTAAAAATATTAAAAAAATTGAAACTTAAACTACGGAACGATATGATCACTAGAAAGCACCAGCAAAAAGAATCAAATTAAAAGCTATTTTTAAACTCCTAGAATAAGGAAAACAAGATTTAAACTAAATCTGATCTAATTCAAGTTTGGGATTTCAAACATAGGCATATAATATATTTTTGAAAACTACAAGAAAATTTTGATCTACTGGACAAAGAATCAACACGATTGGAGTCCTAGAAAAAAAGCTATAATAGAAACAAAATAGAAACTCTCTGTGTTTTTTGAAACTATAACAGAAAAAGAAAAAATCTACTAGTGAACAGGGGATATGTGGCATCTCCTAATTGGCTCTGGGGTTGTGTGCTGCGGTGCTAAACAACGGACGGCCGCATATTAAGAAAAGGTCCTTGGCTAAAACTTAAGTGGAGAAAACCGTTTTTGTTTTTGTCTGAAAACCGAAGGGGTACTATGATTCTAATCTACACCGTCTAGAGCAGATCAGACGGAGGAGGAGAAAGAGGGGGTTTACCACAGGGGGATGCTGGCGTTGGTCCTGTCTCCGATGAAGTCGAGGCAGGTGGAGGTCGAGGTGGCGGCTATGGAGGGTCTCCGGTGAGGCCGAGGGCACCAGGCGTTGGCGGAGGGCCTGCCGCGTCTTGTGGTGGCGTCGGGGGGTCGAGGGAGTGTCGGGGTGAGCTGGAGGGAGGATCCAGGCTTCGGTTTGCCGGCCGAACTCCGGCGAGGAGTGGGGGTTGGCATGGAGTGGCGAGGGGCTCGATCGGGGGGGGGGGGTGGAAATGGGCTGTTGGTGGTCTCGGTTGGTGCGGGGAGGCGTGGTGGTGGCCGGGGCGGCGCGGTGTTGTTCCTGGAGCTTGCTCCGGCGAGTTACAGGGGCAGCGACGAGGCGGTGAGGAGGCAGCGAGGAGGGCGGATACGGGGGGAGGCCGAGGTGCGGAGGGGGCTGTATATATAGGGTAGAGGGGCGTCGCTCGGGAGGGAAGGAGATCGGCTCCGAGGGGGAAGGGGATCGGCTGCCGGCGAGGATGGAAGGCTCGGGCTGGGGGATGGAAAGGAGGGAGCGAGAGGAAGGGGGTGACCGGGGAGGTGGCGATTCGGCAAGTGGGGCCCAGGCGCAGGGACTGAGAAGGGAGGGGCGAGGGGCTCGGGCGCCGATCCGAAGGGATTTCGGTCCCGGGTCTGATGGGATCTGGGCCGATCCTAATCCAACGACCGCTGGAGCTTTCCAAAATAAAATTCCATTTTTTCAAAAACAGGAAATGAAACAAATAAATGGGCAAGTAAATAAAATCCAAAAATAGGGGTATTATATACCAAAATTTTCAGAAAAAAAAAATCTCTACACGTTTAACATTTTTCCAAGGCCAAACTAAAAACTTTAAAAAAAATGTTTTTTCTGAAAAACCCTAAAAGCTTTATTTTCTTTTTGCAATTATTTTGTCAATAAAATTTTGGTTTTCTTGGCTCAAAATAAATCAAAGTGACCCTAGTTTTGGAGGGTCACATTCCTCCTCTCTTTCTTGCATGCAAGAAATTATTCCTGGCATTTCTTGAACGAAGAAAAATTAGAAAAGCAAAGAGGAAAATTTGAAAGAAATCAAATGCCAACTTTATTTGAACCAATATGCATAGATGCTTAGCTACAATTGTAAAACATTCCAAATTAGGGAATTTGGGATGTTACAAACCTACCCACCTTAAAATGAATCTCGCCCTCGAGATTCGGGTTGGCTAGCAAATAGGTGCGGGTGATCTCGACGAAGATCCTCTTCTCGTTCCTAGGTGGCTTCTTCCTCGGTGTGGTGACTCCACAAAACCTTGCAAAACTTGATGATCTTGCTGCAGGTAACTCTATTGGCAGTCTCGAGAATCTTGACGGGTTTCTCCTCATACGTGAGATCACTCTCGAGCTGTATGGCCTCTAGGGGCACTGTATCTCTCAACGGAACATCAGCCATCTCAGCATGACATTTCTTTAACTGGGAAACATGGAAGACATCATGAACTCCGGACAATTCTTTCGGCAATTCCAGTTTATAAGCTACTTCGCCTCTACTATCAAGAGTTTTGTAGGGGCCAATGAATCGGGGTGATAACTTTCCTTTCACACCAAATCTCTTGATTCCTCGAAGTGGAGACACCCGAAGGTATGCTCGGTCTCCCACTTCGTATGTTACTTCCTTGCGTTTGCTGTCAGCATAACTCTTCTGTCTGGACTGAGCTATCTTGAGTCGGTCACGAATCAGCTTGACCTTCTATTCAGAATCTCGGATAAGGTCGGGACCAAAAAGTTGTCGGGCTCCAACACCATCCCACATCAACGGTGTTCTGCACCTCCTTCCGTATAGAGCTTCGAAAGGGGCCATCTTCAGACTGGTCTGATAGTTGTTCTTGTATGAGAACTCGGCATAAGGCAAATTGTCGTCCCTTCTAGACCCATAGTCTAGTGCGCAAGCTCTCAACATGTCCTCCAGAATATGATTGATTCTCTCGGTCTGTCCGTCGGTCTGAGGGTGAAAAGTTGTACTAAACTCCAATCTTGTTCCCAAGGTTTCGTGTAGTTGGTGCCAGAATTTTGACGTGAATTGAGTCCCTCTATCTGACGCAATACTCTTTGGTACTCCATGTAGACGTACGATCCTGTTCATATAGATCTTGGCCAGCTTGGCACTCGTGTAGGTAGTCTTCACGGGAATGAAGTGAGCTACCTTGGTCAAACGATCGACCACTACCCAGATAGAATCATAACCAGAACGGCTCCTGGGTAATCCTGTGATGAAGTCCATACCAAGCTTCTCCCATTTTCACTCGGGTATCGGCAGAGGTTCAAGCAATCCTGGTGGCTTCTGATGCTTAGCCTTTACTCGCTGAAAAACATCGCATATTGCTAAAAACTCGGCAATGTCCTTCTTCATTCATGTCCACCAGAAACTCTCTTTCAAGTCCTAATACATCTTGGTGTTTCCTGGATGTATCGAGTACAGGTAATCGTGGGCCTCCTGAAGTATCAACTTCCTGAGTTCTGGATCATTAGGCACATAGATGTGATCCTCAAACCATCAAGTTTCGTGTTCATCCTCACGAAAACCTTTGGCCTTCCCGTCTTTCATTCTCTGCTTTATCTCAGCTATCTCCTTGTCTGATTTCTGTGCTTTGTGGATATTTTCGGTCAAGGTGGACTGAATTTCTAACGTTGCTACAAATCCTCTTGGAACTATCTCCAATTTGAGCTCTCTGAGATCATGGGCTAACTCCTGGGGTAATCCTCCCGCTATGAGTGTGTTCACATAACTCTTATGGGTCAAGGCATCTGCTACAACATTTGCCTTCCCTGGGTGATAATGCAATCTCATGTCATAGTCCTTGATAAACTCTAGCCATCTCCTCTGTCTGAGGTTCAACTCCTTCTGTGTGAAGATATATTTCAGGCTCTTGTGATCAGTGTAAGCATCACAACTATTTGCGATGAGGAAATGTCTCCAGGTCTTAAGAGCGTGCACTACGGCTGCTAGTTCCAAGTCATGTGTGGCATAATTCAACTCATGGGTTCTGAGCTGTCTCGATGCATAGGCTACAACTTTTCCTTCTTGCATGAGCACTCCTCCAAGTCCTTGACGAGAAGTGTCACAATAAACCTGGAAATCCTTCTGAATGTTCGGCAATATCAGCACTGGGGCTGTAACCAGACGTTTCTTCAACTCTTGGAAACTGGCTTCGCATTCCTCGGTCCAAACATACTTGGACTCCTTCTTCAACAACTCTGTCATGGGCTTGTCGATCTTAGAGAAATTCTCAATGAATCTCCGGTAATATCCGGCAAGTACGAGGAAACTGCGGATCTCCTTAACTAAAGTGGGTGCTACCCATTCGGTAACTGCTGCAACCTTGGCAAGATCCACTTCTATTCCTTCTCCTGAAATGACGTGTCCAAGGAATCTGACTTCGTTCAACCAAAATTCACATTTGCTAAACTTCGCATACAGCTGATGCTCTCGAAGTTTCTCCAAAACGAGACGCAAGTGTTCCTTGTGTTCCTCCTCATTCTTGGCGAATATCAGTATGTCATCGATGAACACCACGACAAACTTGTCCAAGTATTCCATAAATACCTTGTTCATCAGGTTCATAAAATATGCCGGAGCATTAGTCAGTCCAAATGACATGACCGTGTACTCGTACATACCATACCGGGTGGTGAAGGCTGTCTTGGGTATATCTTGTTCACGAATTTTCAGCTGATGATACCCGGATCAAAGATCGATCTTGGAAAACACTCGGGCTCCAACTAACTGGTCAAATAGATCATTGATCATCGGCAAGGGATACTTGTTCTTGATGGTCGCCTTGTTCAATGCACGATAATCGACTACTATTCTCAAGGTCTTATCCTTATTTTCAACCAAGAGCACTGGGCTCCCCAAGGTGAAGAACTTGGGCGAATATACCCTTTGTCCAACAACTCCTTAATTTGCTTCTTGATTTCTACTAAATCATTTGCGGGCATCCGATAGGGTCTCTTGGATATCGGGGCTGTTCCGGGTAATAACTCAATCAGGAACTCAATCTCTCTATCTGGTGGCATGCCCGGCAATTCCTCCGGAAATACATCTGGGTATTCTTGCACAATCGGTACTTCCTCCTGGACTACTCCCGTGAGAGAGTTTACCCGATTACTCCGTGTCAGGCGCTGGGATACGTACTTAATCCACTTTTGCTCGGGGGTGGTGAGAAAAATAGATTTAAGGGCACAATCAATATTCCCTTCGTACTTGGCCAACCAATCCATGCCTAGGATTACATCCAATCCGTGAGACTCTAATATGATGAGGTCGGTGGGAAACTTATGGTTCCCGATGTTGAGACTCAAAGCATGGCATCCTATCCCGGCTGTCATCATGCCTCCTGGGGAACTGACCTTAATAGGCTGGCTGAGGGTTCTAGTAGTCAAACTATACTTTTCAACAACTACCCTTGATATGAATGAATGTGTTGCACCAGAATCAAAAAGTACCAATACTGGATGTGAATTTAGCAAAAACTTACCAACCACAGTATCGGGGTGATCATAGACCTCTTCAACATCAATGTGATTCACCTGAGCTCGGGGAAAAGGATTGGGCTTCTTTGCTGCTGAGTTGCCATTGCCGTTTCCATTTCCCTGCTTGTTTTGGGGACATTCAGTGGCATAGTGTCCCGTCTTCTGGCACTTGAAGCAGGTGATATGAGTCATGTCCTTCTGAGGTGGAGCGGAATGATGTTGAGTGCCGGTACCGCCATTCTTGAACTTGTTGTTGTTGCGGTGGTTCCCATTTCCTCCATGGTTGTGCACTGGGTGGTTATGCTGGACGTGTCTAACAAACTTACCCGATCCAGTCCCGGTATTCCCTAAATAGGGGGTGTAGCGAGGCTTCTGCTGAGTGCCGGAGTTGAACTTTCCATTGCCATACTTCCGCTTGCAGTTCTCCATTTGCTAATGTTCCCCCCCAAGATGAGGGCCTTATCTACCTGCTCCTAGTAGTTGTTGAAGTTGGTTACAGTCAGCTGAATGCTCAATTCATCTTTTGAGTATCTCAAAGAACTTTTCCTGCTTGGCCGCATCATCGTCCACATCTCCAGGTGCATAGCAAGCGAGCATGCTGAATTCATCAACATACTGAGCCACAGGGAGATTTCCCTGGCGTAAGTTGCGAAACTCACGCTTCTTTAGACTCTTGGCCCTAGCTGAGACATGAGCGGTGCGGAAGGCTTGCTTGACCTGCTCCCAAGTAACTCCAGCAATGGGGTTGGTGGTGTTGTAGTTCTCCCACCATGCAGCTGCGGGGCCCTCAAGTTGATGCGCGGCAAAGCGCACCTTCTCAGCTTCCGTACATCCACCAGTGATTAGTTCCCGCTCCATCTTGCGGAGCCAATCATCTGCCACAATGGGCTCAATGCTGCTGGAGAAAGTCGGAGGGTTCAACCTCAGGAAACAGGTGAGATTGTCAGCCTCGGGTGGATGATGGTTGTTGTTATTGTTCTGGTTCCGAATGATCAGCTGCATCAGGGTATTCTGTTGTTGAATCAACTGTGTGAGTTCTGGCGGGAAGTTGGAAGAAGGGTCACGTCTCGGAGGCATCTGGTGTTTGTAGAGGGGTGGGATTAGCATAGAACAATGGTCTAAAGGGTAATTACACTACCCATTTGAATGCAACAAACAAGTATCACACCACACATTTTATTCAATATCATCACAAAAGTTTCACACACGGGGATACAAGTTTCGATAACCTAAACATCAGCCTAAGCGTTTAACGATAACATAAATTGGTGGACTAGTCTAAGTGTCCTCCTCAGAAAAGCATGGTGGTGGGTCCTTCGGTGGAGCTTGCTTCGTAGTCCTCCTCATTGCTGATCAAGAGGGCTACGTCTCCTTCAGGATGAAGGTTCTCGCCCATGTCCAGTTCTTCCTCCAGATATGCAACACGAGCCTTCAGCTTCTCGACCTCTCCAAGAAGTCCTTCACCTCCAATTCATGCTCATAGTGGGCTTCCCGGGCTGCTTCTTCGAGTTCGAGTTCGCGGAGCGACAGTTGCTTGATCTTCCTGGCGTCCTTGACCACACGATGCTCTAGAGTCCCACTGTGCTTCTCCAAGGTCCGGGCATAGGACAGGAGAGCGTCTTTGGTCTTGATTGAGATGACTTCTCCATCTTCTCCTCTACGGGATAACGTGAATAGGTCCGGTGAAATAGTGCAGCCTCTGTACACTTCCTTGGAACGTCCGAGTGCACAATGGACCGACATGTCCCTTCCGAGAATCCAGCTGGGTGCGATGAACTTGAAGTCCACAGGCTCAGTGCGCGGCTCGAATGTCCTTCCGGGGATGTGCATCTCAATCCTGTAGCGTGAATCCTCCGGGTAAGACGAAGTAGGCTTCCCTGTGATAGTCGGCAGAGCAATCCTCAAGTCCTTGGTGATCTGCATCAGCTCCTTTCCGAAAGGCATAGTGGCGTCGGGCTGGCAAAACTCTGTGAACTTAACGGGGATGAAGGTGGCCATCTAAAAATATTGGAAAAATCGGAGAGAAGTCAGAAATGAGCAGAAGAGGAAATAGAAGATTTATAGACATAAGAAAAATAGTTTTCTTCCTAAGGTTTTCCATTCCTAAAGGTTACGTCCTACGGTCAGCGTGTGCTCTGATACCATGTCTGTAGCGACCCGACCTGGAACGGCCAAGTCTCTGGTGTTTCCGTACCATCCCAAGATCATACTGGTACACACACAGTACATCAATGTATATATCGAGAGTTCAATCACACAGCTTTATTAATCGAAATCTCATATCGAGTACTTTATAACAATAATGAATTACAATAAAGTGGCTGAAGGCCATCTGATGAGATAACTAACGAAGACTAGCGGAAGCTTCAAAGGTAGACGAGTCCATCCGACTCCAGGGCATATCACCGAGCGTAGATCGTAGCCTCACTCCTGGTCGGAAAAATACTCTACAACATGATACGCTACAGCCGTGTAGGTCAGCATATGGAATATGCCAGCAAGTCATAAAAGAGAGGGGGGTGAAATAATAATCATGTATTCTACATGCATATATGGCAGGTGGGGCTGCCATATATCACGAGTGATGCAAGATTAATTTAATAACCAAGACCGGTTAAGTCAAGACTTTCAAGACCTCGTGATGCAACGCAACTTTGGGTGAAGGACGGTTTAGATGGGCTCCCTGGAGAAACCAGTGGACGACCCGGGATGCATGGGGAAGTGCCATGACATCTTGCGAAAAGCTTCACCCAGGCTCGAAGAGAAGGACGAAGGCTTCAAGACCCAAGGCTTTCCTGCACAGCCAGAAGTCATTATGGGCTCTGTCTTGGTTGGACAACGCGACGACTCTGGACAGGCGGTGCTAGCTGATATGGAAGAATGGTAGGATTGGATGGGCACCGACAGGGGATCAGAGGGACCCGTTGAACGACCATGTTTTGATCATCCGGTCTTCAAACACCCTGAAGTGCAAGGACATACCCGGAGGCAATCAAATCTTGTGGGGAATGTGTGCAAAACTTTGCAGAGTACCCAAACCTAATCGATTAGCCGTGTCCACGGTCATGGACAACTTGAGCCTAAGGCATTGAAATTTTCCTGAACTCTCAACACAATTTAATAATGATGTGGGAATTCTTGACAACTCGGGTACGAGAATTGGTTGGCGGAACCATGTCGTTAACAACCAACAATGTAGTAATATTTTTCTTTAACCCTCTCTTGATGTAGGAGAAAACTTGCTTTTCGTTAAAAACTTATAGCCCCACCTGCCATATATGCATGTAGAATAGATGATTATTATTTCTCCCCCCTCTATTTGATGACTTGCCGGCACATTCCATATGCTCACCTACACGGCTGCAACGTATCATGTTGCAGAGTATTTTTCCGACCAGGAGTGAGGCTACGATCTACGCTCGGTGATATGCCCTGTAGTCGGATGGACTCGTCTACCTTTGAAGCTTCCGCTAGTCTTCGTTAGTTATCTCATGAGATGGCCTTCAACCAGTTTATTGTAATTCATTATTGTAATAAAGTACTCGATATGAGATTTTGATTAATAAAGTTGTGTGATTGAACTCTCTATATATACATTGATGTATTGTGTGTGTACCAGCATGATCTTGGGATGGTACGGAAACACCAGAGACTTGGCCGTTTCAGGTCGGGTCGCTACAATGTCACAACTTTTGAACTTTCTTGCAATTGGAGGCTAAAACTTGGCACAAAATGAAATAAAAAGGATAAGGATAGGTTGATATAGACGTAACAACTTCCAAGACTCAAAGAAAGCAAAAAAACTGAAAGAAAACAACATGAAAACAAAGTGGGTTGCCTCCCACAAGTGCTTTTCTTTAACACCTTTTAGCTAGGCATGAAAAAAGGAGGGGTGCCTTGGGCATCCCCAAACTTTGATGATTGAATATTCTTGAATAATTAATTGAGGTGCACTTGGGAGTCCCCAAGGTTGAGCTTTTCTCTTCTCATTCATTTCATATCACCATCTCCATTGGATCTTAAATACTACATTCACATAAAACTTAACAAAAACTCATTAGTAGGGTTAGTACATCAAAACAACTCAATCCACTTTTGTTCAATGAGGCAAATCACATGCACTTATTTTTTAAATTAGCTACTATTACATAACCTTATTAGTTGCTCTCCAAAAGTAGAAAACCCCACTAAACGTTCGTAAAATAGGAAACGCGAAATATAGGTCGAATCTGCCAAAACTAAAACAGCCAGGAAATATTAATTTTTTCGAGGCACTTCTGGACCTCTAATAGAAAAACTCAAAACTAGTGAAAGATAGGCAGGAAGATTCAGCTTACTCACAAAAAACGTCTGATTTTTCTCACGTTATGGTTAAGAGAAATAATTTTTACGGTGAAACAGAGTAAATGTGTTTTCCGGGCAGCAAGACAAAACTCATGACCACCTCTCAATTAGAGGCTTCTCTTGGCAAAAATCAAAAAAACAAAGGATACAAAGGAGTCATTACAGCAGCAACAACATCTTTGATTCAAAAAGCAAAAGAAAACTGAAAGAAAATAAAGGTGGGTTGTCTACCAAAAGCACTTTTCTTAAATGCCTAACTTAAAGGATGTTCACACAAAGATAAGAATTGAAGTATATAAGAGAGCATCAAGAAGCATATGTAAAACACATTTAAGTCTAACCCATCCTATGCATGGGAATCTTGTAAAAAAATAAATCATTTAAGCATAAAGCAACTAGCATAGGAAGGCAAAATAAGTAGAATTTCAAAACTTTCAGCATAAAGAGGGGAAACTTCTTATTTTTTAGATATTTCGAACCATGTCTCCCCCTCTCATTATAAATTTCAGTGGCATCATCTATGAACTCAACAATGTAACTATCACATAATGCATTATTTCCATGATCCGAAAGCATAAAAGTATCATTACTCTTCTTATAAGCAAAATCTTTCTTATTAGGAATAGTGAGAGTAAAGAAATCATTATCATCATGGTAATCATCATATTTAGGAGGCATATCATCAAAGCAATTTTTTCCCTCAAAAGTTAGGGGACTACAAATATCATGTTCATCAAAACCGTCATCCCCAAGCTTCGAGCTTTCCACATCAGCAATATTGATATTCAAAGAAAGCATACTAATAACATTGCCACCATCATAATTGTTAGCAAAATAATAAAGTTCCATAGGTTTTTTAATTTTCTCCTCAAACACTTCATGTCCTATTTCAAGATAAAGTTTATAAAGCTCTCTCATATTTTTGTTGTTTTCCATTAAGCCTAACTAGTGAAATAAAAACAAGAAACAAAAAGACGTAATTGCTAGAACTAAAGATATACCTTCAAGCACTCACCTCCCCGGTAACGGCGCCAGAAATAGCTTGATGTCTACGCACGCTTCTATTATTGTAGACTATGTTGGGCCTCCAAGCGCAGAGGTTTGTAGGACGACAGAAATTTCCCTCAAGTGGATGACCTAAGGTTTATCGAACTCAGGGAATTAGAAGTTGAAGATGGTCTCTCTCAAGAAACCCTGCAATTAAGATACAAGAAGTCTTTTGTGTCCCCAACACACCTAATACAATTGTCAGTTTTACAGGTGCACTAGTTCGGCGAAGAGATGTTAAAAGACAAGTCATATGGATGGTAAAACAAGGTATTGTAAATCTGAAATAAAAATGGCAGCAAGCAAACATGAAACAAAACTGAAAGTAAACTATGTTCAATGGTGGAAAACAAGGCCTAGGCTTCATACTTTCACTAGTGCCAACTCCCAACAACATTAATATAGTCTAGTCACATGATATCTCCACTAAAACATGCAATGAAGACATACCCGAAGGTCATTCCTGTTCGAATTATGCCCTAAAGGCAATAATAAATATAGTTATTATTATAATTCCTGTATCAAGATAATCGTTTATTATCCATGCTATAATTGTAGTGAATGAAGACTCATTTACATGTGTGGATACATAGACAAAACACCATCCCTGGCAAGCCTCTAGTTGGCTAGCCAGTTGAACAAAGATAGTCAGTGTCTTCTTATTATGAACAAAGTGTTGTTGCTTGATAACTGGATCACGTCATTAGGAGAATCACGTGATGGACTAGACCCAAACTAATAGACGTAGCATGTTGATCGTGTCATTTTGTTGCTACTGTTTTGTGCATGTCAAGTATTTATTCCTATGACCATGAGATCATATAACTCACTGACACCGGAGGAATGCTTTGTGTGTATCAAACGTCGCAACGTAACTGGGTGACTATAAAGATGCTCTACAGGTATCTCCGAAGGTGTTAGTTGAGTTAGTATGGATCAAGACTGGGATTTGTCACTCCGTGTGACGGAGAGGTATCTCGGGGCCCACTCGGTAATACAACATCACACACAAGCCTTGCAAGCAATGTAACTTAGTGTAAGTTGCGGGATCTTGTATTACGGAACGAGTAAAGAGACTTGCCGGTGAACGAGATTGAAATAGGTATGCGGATACTGACGATCGAATCTCGGGCAAGTAACATACCGAAGGACAAAGGGAATGACATACGGGATTATATGAATCCTTGGCACTGAGGTTCAAACGATAAGATCTTCGTAGAATATGTAGGATCCAATATGGGCATCCAGGTCCCGCTATTGGATATTGACCGAGGAGTCTCTCGGGTCATGTCTACATAGTTCTCGAACCCGCAGGGTCTGCACTTAAGGTTCGACGTTGTTTTATGCGTATTTGAGTTATATGGTTGGTTACCGAATGTTGTTCGGAGTCCCAGATAAGATCACAGACGTCAAGAGGGTTTCCGGAATGGTCCGGAAACGAAGATTGCTATATAGGATGACCTCATTTGATTACTGGAAGGTTTTTGGAGTTACCGGGAATGTACCGGGAATGACGAATGGGTTCCGGGAGTTCACCGGGGGGGGCAACCCACCCCGGGGAAGCCCATAGGCCATGAGAGTGGCGCATCAGCCCTTAGTGGGCTGGTGGGACAGCCCAAAAGGGCCCTATGCACTTAGGAGAGAAAATCAAAGAGAAAAAAAAGAGGAGGTGGGAAGGGAAGGAAGGACTCCCACCCAGCAAACCAAGTCCAACTCGGTTTGGGGGAGCCTTCCCCCTTGGACTCGGCCGACCCCCTTGGGGCTCCTTGAGCCCCAAGGCAAGGTCCCCTCCCTGCCACCTATATATACGGAGGTTTTAGGGCTGATTTGAGACGACTTTTCCACGGCAGCCCGACCACATACCTCCACGGTTTTTCCTCTAGATCGCGTTTCTGCGGAGCTCGGGCGGAGCCCTGCTGAGACAAGGTCATCACCAACCTCCGGAGCGCCGTCACGCTGTCGGAGAACTCTTCTACCTCTCTATCTGTCTTGCTGGATCAAGAAGGCCGAGATCATCGTCGAGCTGTACGTGTGCTGAACGCGGAGGTGCCGTCCGTTCGGTACTAGATCGTGGGACTGATCGCGGGATTGTTCGCGGGGCGGATCGAGGGACGTGAGGACGTTCCACTACATCAACCGTGTTCACTAACGCTTCTGCTGTACGATCTACAAGGGTACGTAGATCACTCATCCCCTCTCGTAGATGGACATCACCATGATAGGTCTTCGTGCGCGTAGGAAATTTTTTGTTTCCCATGCGACGTTCCCCAACAGTGGTATCAGAGCCAGGTTCATGCGTAGATGTCTTCTCGAGTAGAACACAAAATTTTTTGTGGGCGGTGATGTGCGTTTTGCTGCCCTCCTTAGTCTTTTCTTGATTCCGCGGTATTGTTGGATTGAAGCGGCTTGGACCGACATTACTCGTACGCTTACGAGAAACTGGTTTCATCGCTACGAGTAACCCCGTTGCTCAAAGATGACTGGCAAGTGTCGGTTTCTCCAACTTTAGTTGAATCGGATTTGACCGAGGAGGTCCTTGGATGAGGTTAAATAGCAACTCATATATCTCCGTTCTGGTGTTTGCGTAAGTAAGATGCGATCCTACTAGATACCCATGGTCACCACGTAAAACATGCAACAACAAAATTAGAGGACGTCTAACTTGTTTTTGCAGGGTATGCTTGTGATGTGATATGGCCAACGATGTGATGTGATATATTGGATGTATGAGATGATCATGTTGTAATAGTAAATATCGACTTGCACGTCGATGGTACGGCAACCGGCAGGAGCCATAGGGTTGTCTTTATACTAACGTTTGTGCTTGCAGATGCGTTTACTATTTTGCTAGGATGTAGCTTTAGTAGTAATAGCATGAGTTGCACGACAACCCCGATGGCAACACGTTGATGGAGATCATGGTGTGGCGCCGGTGACAAGAAGATCGTGCCGGTGCTTTGGTGATGGAGATCAAGAAGCACATGATGATGGCCATATCATGTCACTTATGAATTGCATGTGATGTTAATCCTTTTATGCACCTTATTTTGCTTAGAACGACGGTAGCATTATGAGGTGATCTCTCACTAAAATTTCAAGACGAAATTGTGTTCTCCCCGACTGTGCACCGTTGCTACAGTTCGTCGTTTCGAGACACCACGTGATGATCGGGTGTGATAGACTCAACGTTCACATACAACGGGTGCAAAACAGTTGCGCACGCGGAACACTCGGGTTAAACTTGACGAGCCTAGCATGTGCAGACATGGCCTCGGAACACATGAGACCGAAAGGTCGATCATGAATCATACAGATGATATGATTAGCATAGGGATGCTTACCACTGAAACTATACTCAACTCACGTGATGATCGGACTTGAGCTAGTATAAGTGGATCATGAACCACTCAAATGACTAGAGAGATGTACTTTTTGAGTGGGAGTTTAGCGAATAATTTGATTAAGTTGAACTCTAATTATCTTGAACATAGTCTAAGTCCACTTTGAATATATTTGTGTTATAGATCATGGCTCACGCTACAATCATCCTGAATTTTAATACGTTCCTAGAGAAAGCTAAGTTGAAAGATGGTGGAAGCAACTTTGTAGACTGGGCTCGTAATCTTAAGCTAATCTTACAAGCTGGGAAGAAGGATTATGTCCTTAATGCTGCACTAGGAGATGAACCACCCGCTACGGCTGATCGGGATGTTAAGAACGCTTGGTTAGCACGTAAGGAGGACTACTCAATAGTTCAATGTGCAGTCTTGTATGGCTTAGAACCGGGACTTCAACGTTGCTTTGAGCGTCATGGAGCATTTGAGATGTTCCAGGAGTTGAAGTTTATCTTTGAGAAGAACGCCCGGATCCAGAGGTATGAGACCTCCGATAAATTCTATGCTTGCAAGATGGAGGAAAACTCGTCTGTCAGTGAACATGTGCTCAAAATGTCTGGGTACTCAAACCGTCTAGCTGAGCTGGATATTGAACTCCCGCAAGAGGCTATCATTGACAGAATCCTTCAATCACTGCCGCCAAGCTATAAAGGCTTTGTGTTGAACTACAACATGCAAGGGATGAACAAGTCTCCCGGCGAGTTGTTTGCGATGCTGAAGGTCGCAGAGTCTGAACTCCGTAAAGAGCATCAAGTGTTGATGGTGAATAAGACCACTAGTTTCAAGAGAAATGGCAAAGGCAAGAAGGGTAATTCGAAGAAGAGCGGCAAGCCTGTTGCCAATCCGACGAAGAAACCCAAAGCTGGACCTAAGCCTGAAACGGAGTGTTACTATTGCAAGGGTATGGGTCACTGGAAGCGCAATTGCCCCAAGTATCTGGCAGATAAGAAGGCGGCCAAAGAAAAATCAGGTATATTTGATATACATGTTATTGATGTGTACTTAACCGGCTCTCGTAGTAGTGCGTGGGTATTCGATACCGGTTCTGTTGCGCATGTTTGCAACTCGAAACAGGAACTGCGGAATAGACGAAGGCTGGCAAAAGATGAAGTGACGATGCACGTAGGAAATGGCTCCAAAGGTTGATGCAATCACCGTCGGCACAGTTTCACTTCAGTTACCATCAGGATTAGTGATGAACTTAAATCATTGTTATTTAGTGCCTGCGTTGAGCATGAACATTATATCTGGATCTTGTTTATTGCGAGACGGTTACTCTTTTAAGTCAGAGAATAATGGTTGTTCTATTTCTATGAGTAACATCTTTTATGGTCATGCACCTAATGTGAGAGTATTGTTCATATTGAATCTTGATAGCGATACGCATATACATAACATTGAGACCAAAAGATTTAGAGTTAACAATGATAGCACCATATTTTTGTGGCACTGCCGCTTAGGTCATATTGGTGTAAAGCGCATGAAGAAACTCCATGATGATGGACTTTTGGAGTCACTTGACTTTGATTCACTTGACATGTGCGAACCATGCCTCATGGGCAAGATGACTAAAACTCCGTTCTCCGGAACAATGGAGCGTGCAAGTGACTTGTTGGAAATCATACATACCGATGTGTGTGGTCCGATGAGCGTGGAGGCACGCGGCGGATATTGTTATTTTCTCACCTTCACTGACGATTTGAGTAGATATGGTTATGTCTACTTGATGAAGCACATGTCTGAAACATTTGAAAAGTTCAAGCAATTTCAGAGTGAAGTGGAAAATCATCATAACAAGAAGATCAAGTTCCTACGTTCTGATCGTGAGGGTGAATATCTGAGTTTCGAGTTTGGTACTCACTTAAAAATGTGGAATTGTTTCACAGTTAACACCGCCTGGAACACCACAGCGTAATGGTGTGTCCGAACGTCGTAATCGTACTCTATTAGAGATGGTGCGATCTATGATGTCTCTTACTGATTTGCCGTTATCGTTTTGGGGTTATGCATTAGAAACAGCTGCATTCACTTTAAATAGGGCACCATCAAAATCCGTTGAGACGACACCAGACGAACTGTGGTATGGCAAAAGGCCAAAGTTGTCGTTTCTTAAAGTTTGGGGATGTGATGCTTATGTCAAAAAGCTTCAGCTTGAAAAGCTGGAACCCAAAGCGGAAAAGTGCGTCTTCATAGGTTACCCAAAAGAGACAGTTGGGTACACCTTCTATCTCAAATCCGAGAGCAAAGTGTTTGTTGCTAAAAACGGAGCTTTTCTCGAGAAGGAGTTTCTCTCGAGAGAATTGAGTGGGAGGAAGATAGAACTTGACGAGGTTGTCGAACCTCTCATCCCTCTGGATGGTGCCGCAGGGCAAGGGGAAACCTCTGTCATTGCGACACCGGTTGAGGAGGAAGTTAATGATGATGATCATGAAACTCCAGTTCAAGTTTCTGTCGAACCACGCAGGTCGACGAGACCACGTGCTGCTCCAGAGTGGTACGGTAATCCCGTCTTATCAATCATGTTGTTAGACAACAATGAACCTGGAAATTATGAAGAAGCAATGGTGGGCCCAGATTCCAACAAATGTCTAGAAGCCATGAAGTCCGAGATAGGATCCATGTATGAGAACAAAGTGTGGACTTTGGAGGTACTACCTGAGGGCCGCAAGGCTATTCAGAACAAATGGATCTTTAAGAAGAAGACGGACGCTGACGGCAATGTGACCGTTTATAAAGCTCGACTTGTGGCAAAGGGTTTTTCACAGGTTCAAGGAGTTGACTACGATGAGACATTCTCACCCGTAGCGATGCTTAAGTCCGTCAGAATCATGTTAGCAATAGCTGCATTTTTCGATTATGAAATCTGGCAGATGGATGTCAAAACGGCGTTCCTTAACGGTTTCCTTAAGGAAGAGTTGTATATGATACAACCCGAAGGTTTTGTCGATCCTAAGAATGCTAACAAGGTGTGCAAGCTCCAGCGATCCATTTATGGACTGGTGCAAGCATCTCGGAGTTGGAACAAACGCTTTGATGAGGTGATCAAAGCATTTGGGTTTATACAAGTGGTTGGAGAATCTTGTATTTACAAGAAAGTGAGTGGGAGCTCTGTGGCGTTTCTAATATTATATGTGGATGACATATTGCTGATTGGAAACAACGTGGAGTTTTTAGAGAGCCTAAAGGATTACTTAAATAAGAGTTTCTCTATGAAGGACCTAGGAGAAGCTGCTTACATTCTAGGCATTAAGATCTACAGGGATAGATCAAAACGCCTGATAGGACTTTCACAAAGCACATACCTTGATAAAGTTTTGAAGAGGTTCAAAATGGAACAGTCCAAGAAAGGGTTCTTGCTAGTTTTACTAGGTACGAGATTGAGTAAGACTCAGTGCCCAGCAATGATGAAGATAGAGAGCATATGCGTTCCGTCCCCTATGCTTCAGCCATAGGTTCTATCATGTATGCAATGTTGTGCACTAGACCGGATGTTAGCCTGGCCATAAGTATGGCAGGTAGGTT
This sequence comes from Hordeum vulgare subsp. vulgare, assembly GCF_904849725.1. Classification (NCBI taxonomy): domain Eukaryota; kingdom Viridiplantae; phylum Streptophyta; class Magnoliopsida; order Poales; family Poaceae; genus Hordeum; species Hordeum vulgare. The sequence continues at coordinate 40,852,417 of NC_058522.1, forward strand.
CCAGAGTAATCCAGGAGTGGATCACTGGACAGCGGTCAAGAATATCCTGAAGTACCTGAAAAGGACTAAGGAGATGTTTCTCGTGTATGGAGGTGACGAAAAGCTCGCCGTAAAAGGTTACGTCGATGCAAGCTTTGACACAGATCCAGACGACTCTAAGTGGCAAACCGGATACATATTTATTCTTAATGGGGGTGCGGTAAGCTGGTGCAGTTCCAAGCAAAGTGTCGTAGCAGATTCTACATGTGAAGCGGAGTACATGGCTTCCTCAGAGGCGGCTAAGGAGGGTGTCTGGATGAAGCAGTTCATGACGGACCTTGGAGTGGTGCCAAGCGCACTGAATCCAATAACCTTGTTCTGTGACAACACGGGTGCCATTGCCTTAGCAAAGGAACCACGGTTTCACAAGAAGACCAGACACATCAAACGACGCTTCAACCTCATCCATGACTACGTCGAGGGAGAGGACGTAAATATATGCAAAGTGCACACGGTTCTGAATGTAGCAGACCCGCTTACTAAACTTCTTCCACGGCTAAAGCATGATCAACACCAGAACTGTATGGGTGTTAGATTTATTACAATGTAATTCACATGATGATGTGAGGGCTAGATTATTGACTCTAGTGCAAGTGGGAGACTGTTGGAATTATGCCCTAGAGGCAATAATAAATATAGTTATTATTATAATTCCTGTATCAAGATAATCGTTTATTATCCATGCTATAATTGTATTGAATGAAGACTCATTTACATGTGTGGATACATAGACAAAACACTGTCCCTAGCAAGCCTCTAGTTGGCTAGCCAGTTGATCAAAGATAGTCAGTGTCTTCTGATTATGAACAAAGTGTTGTTGCTTGATAACTGGATCACGTCATTAGGAGAATCACGTGATGGACTAGACCCAAACTAATAGACGTAGCATGTTGATCGTGTCATTTTGTTGCTACTGTTTTGTGCATGTCAAGTATTTATTCCTATGACCATGAGATCATATAACTCACTGACACCGGAGGAATGCTTTGTGTGTATCAAACGTCGCAACGTAACTGGGTGACTATAAAGATGCTCTATAGGTATCTTCGAAGGTGTTAGTTGAGTTAGTATGGATCAAGACTGGGATTTGTCACTCCGTGTGACGGAGAGGTATCTCGGGGCCCACTCGGTAATACAACATCAAACACAAGCCTTGCAAGCAATGTAACTTAGTGTAAGTTGCGGGATCTTGTATTACGGAACGAGTAAAGAGACTTGCCGGTGAACGAGATTGAAATAGGTATGCGGATACTGACGATCGAATCTCGGGCAAGTAACATACCGAAGGACAAAGGGAATGACATACAGGATTATATGAATCCTTGGCACTGAGGTTCAAACGATAAGATCTTCGTAGAATATGTAGGATCCAATATGGGCATCCAGGTCCCGCTATTGGATATTGACCGAGGAGTCTCTCGGGTCATGTCTACATAGTTCTCGAACCCGCAGGGTCTGCACACTTAAGGTTCGCCGTTGTTTTATGCGTATTTGAGTTATATGGTTGGTTACCGAATGTTGTTCGGAGTCCCAGATGAGATCACGGACGTCACGAGGGTCTCCGGAATGGTCTGGAAACGAAGATTGATATATAGGATGACCTCATTTGATTATCGGAAGGTTTTCGGAGTTACCGGGAATGTACCGGGAATGACGAATGGGTTCCGGGAGTTCACCGGGGGGGCAACCCACCCCGGGGAAGCCCATAGGCCATGAGGGTGGCGCATCAGCCCTTAGTGGGTTGGTGGGACAGCCCAAAAGGTCCCTATGCGCCTAGGAAAGAAAATCAAAGAGAAAAGAAAAAAAAGAGGAGGTGGGAAGGGAAGGAAGGACTCCCACCCACCAAACCAAGTCCAACTCGGTTTGGGGGGGGAGCCTTCCCCCTTGGACTCGGCTGACCCCCTTGGGGCTCCTTGAGCCCCAAGGCAAGGTCCCCTCCCTCCCACCTATATATACGGAGGTTTTAGGGCTGATTTGAGACGACTTTTCCACGGCAGCCCGACCACATGCCTCCACGGTTTTTCCTCTAGATCGCGTTTCTTCGGAGCTCGGGCGGAGCCCTGCTGAGACAAGGTCATCACCAACCTCCGGAGCGCCGTCACGCTGCCGGAGAACTCTTCTACCTCTCCGTCTCTCTTGCTGGATCAAGAAGGCCGAGATCATCGTCATGTTGTACGTGTGCTGTACGCGGAGGTGCCGTCCATTCGGTACTAGATCGTGGGACTGATCGCGGGATTGTTCGCGGGGCGGATCGAGGGACGTGAGGACGTTCCACTACATCAACCGCGTTCACTAACGCTTCTGCTGTACGATCTACAAGGGTACGTAGATCACTCATCCCCTCTCGTAGATGGACATCACCATGATAGGTCTTCGTGCGCGTAGGAAATTTTTTATTTCCCATGCGACGTTCCCCAACAATTCCTTTGTGATCAAGAGAGGACGAGAATTATGTAGGTCTATAGAGGCACACCTCAGGGTTCGTAGTTCTCATCTATGGATTTCCCAATGTCATCGCGGCCATCCAAAGAGAGTACCACAATCACCACAACATATCTCAAGGATAGTCAAAGACAAGCACCAAGAGGCTCTCAATCTTCAATCAATTCACAAAAGAGGAAATCACTCATGAAAATATTTTTCTAATCCATGTCCAATAGACTGCTGTCACCATGATCTCGGAGATTATACTAGATAAGATCAAATGTGTACATCAATCCAATACATAGAAGGAGGGGAAACATCATGGGATCACCCTACATTAGCATAACCTATGATCACAATCATGATCACGTAATGGGTGAGAGAGATAACCACATAACTACACGTAGAAGCCCTCAGCCCCGAAGGAGACTACTCACACATGGCAATGGTGAGCAAGAGGTTGATGGAGATGTGCAGCCCGTAGAGGAGACGGCGGCTGATGGCCGCCACGGCCCTTGGGGGCGGCGGCCCTTGGACCCCCTTCTTCCTTAGAGATGGGGCTGGTATGGAGGTGGTTCTCCCCCCCAAGGCGGCTGCTTGGGAGGAGGAAATTTCGTGGCTCTTTGTGGCTCCCTAGAAATCAGGGTTTTCCTCTCCTTATATGAGCTGTGACGATCATCCTTGGCCCTCCAATGGATGCCCCTTTGATCCAAGGGCTCTTGGGCACCTCTAGAACCTTCCTAGGGACCCTATCAGCCCTAATGAGGTCCCAAAGTAGTGGCTTGGCCGAATCCGTCAAATATGGTAAGAGTTGGACTTAATTACGTCACTGCTTCCCGTAATCTTGTAATCACATATTTCTCCTCGAGTAAAACGGGCCTTCCTGGAGCGTCTGAAGTCCAAATTGGCCGAATTGTATATCTAGAATTATCAGCATAAAATTCCCTACACTTTTGTGTTCTGCCTGATTTCCTGTTGAGGCCGTATTCGACCCGTAACGTGGCAATCGTTAAAAATAGTTTTCGGACAAATTTCAGTAAAGTCCCAATTCGTCTCCAACAAGGTTTACTCTTCCATTTTTAATAGTTCCTACACATAAAAGTGTAAAACAAGAACATTGTTCCCTTTTGCAACTATTAATAGGTTAGTCCAAATAAATCATAAACTTAATATAAAAACAATAATCAAAAGCATAAAAGTAGCATGAAACCATCAAAAAATATAGATACATTTTGGACGTATCAACGTCTGAACTGAAGACTTAAGCTTACAATATGCTTTATGAACCATATAATTCTTTGACAGCCGTCCAATGTATAGTAGTTGGTGCACGCAAATATTGACAAACCTTATTAAGAGAAAATGATATGTCCGGTCTTGTCAGAGTTAGATATTGAAGTGCACCAACTGCACTCCTGTACTTGGTATTTTCTTCTTCCTTGAGCAGTTCTCCTTCAAATGCTGAAAGTTTTTCTAAAGAGGATAGTGGCATAGGAGAAGGCTTGCAGTCCTTGATTCCCATTCAGGCTAGAAGCTCAGTGGCATAATTTTCCTTATTCAGTGTTATGCCATCTTGAATCTTCTTAACCTCAATGCCTAGCAAGAAGTGTAGTTTACCAAGGTCCTTGAGAGCAAATTCTGAACTTAGATCATGGAGAAGAGCATTAGTGGCACTTTGTGATGAGTTTGCAACAATGATATCATCAACATATATCAATACAAATACAATTGTACTTGATTTATTATACATGATAAGTGATGTATCAGCCTTGGATGCAATAAAACCAAGATGTCTTAATTTGGAGCTCAACCTTGAGTACCATTCTCTTGGTGCTTGTTTTAAGCCATACAGTGCTTGTCAAGTTTGCATACATAGTGGGGGTACCTTTTTGTCAGCATACCCAGGTGGTTGTCTCATGTAAACCTCCTCTTCCAGAACACCATGTAAAAATATGTTTTGAACATATAGCTTCCTTAAACGCCATCCCTTGGATACATCAATAGCAAGAACAAGCCTAATGGTTGCAGCTTTAACAACAGGACTAAAGGTATCCTCATAATCCAAGTCATACCGTTGCTTAAATCCTTTTGCAACTAAGCGTGCCTTGTACCTCTCAATCGAGCCATCTGCTCTTTTTTTGATTTTGTAGACCCACTTGCAGTCAATGATGTTTTTACCTCGTTTTTCAGGTACAAGATGCCAAGTCTTGTTCCTCAAAAGTGTTGCATAATCTACATCCATTGCTTTCTTCCACCTTGAATCTCCTAATGCATCCTCCAATTTTGATGGCTCTCTGTGGTATGTAGCATGCCATATGGTATAGTTCCATCAGTTCGGACTTTCCATTTTATTATACCTTTTTGTAGTCGGGTTGTGACACGTGAAACTGTAGGTTGGTGCTGATTTCGGTGTCCCACAGGAGTTGATGCAGCCTGCTGTATCGCGGACGATCCCGAAGCCACCCCAGATCCACTTTCCACAGCAAATCCAGGATCATATGAAGCAGCTTGCGGTGTGGCCGCATATTCCACTCAAGAGGCCATAGAAGATCGCGCAGGAGACCGGGCTCTAGAGCCAGCATTTCATGTTGTTGTCGCTATCGTTGTCCCATGCATTGGACTTGTTGTCGCTGTCACTGACCCTCGTGTGGGACACAACGGGTTTGAGGCGGCCTGACGAATAGGAGTTCCAGGTGACGCCGGATCAGCCTCGTGTTCTACGCCGGCTTCATCCTCTTCTTCCACATGAAATACCGGACCAAGTTCTTTCAAAATTTGATCATTTGTTGCACCGATTTCTGCCCTCACACCTGCTGCGTGATCCTGCACATCAAGAGTTGCAACACTGCTAGTAGGATCATCAGTTGGGTTAGTACAATTAATACCCCCATAATCAAAATTGCAAAGATGTGGAGGAAGAAGAAGGATTTCTTTTCTTAGAGTTGCTCCAGCATTAGGATGGAGAGAAGCAAAGGGAAAAACAGCCTCATCGAATAAGACATCACGAGAGATGTATACCCTTCCGGTGGAGACATCTAGACACTTGACACCTTTCTGTATGGGACTATACCAAAGAAAAATGCATTTCTTGGACCGAAATGCAAGCTTGCGTGTATTATATGGTCAAAGATTTGGCGAGCACGCAGAACCAAAGATTCGAAGAGAAGTATAGACAGAAGTGGTGCCAAAAAGGCGTGTGATAGGAGTTTCAAATTTGATGACTTTACTAGGAAGTAAATTTATAAGATATGTGGCAGTTAAGAAGGCTTCATCCCAAAATTTCAGTGGCATAGATGCATTTGCTAGAAGATATAGTCCTTATTCAACAACATGAAGGTTCTTCCTCTTAGCTAAACCGTTTTGTTGGTGTGCATGTGGACAAGAGACATGGTGTGAGATACCAAGTTCTTGACAGAAAAGATTCACCTTTTTGTACTAACCTCCCCAATCAGTTTGCATTGCAATGATTTTAGTGTTTAGTTTTTGTTCAACAAGATTTTTTAATGTTGTGGGAACATGTAGTACTTTTTTGACATGGTGTGAGATACCAAGTTCTTGAAAGAAAAGATCTCAGTTTGAAAATTCTTGAAGACTTGAAACACTTCAGCCCATCTCTTGAGGAGATAGATCCAAGTGAACTTGCTAAAATCATCAATAAAGCTCAAATAGTAAGAATGTCTCCCAACAGAAGTAGGAGCAGTGCCCCATACATCTGAAAACACAAGCTCCAGCGCTGTAGTAAAAATACTGAAGGAAATGGGGTATGGCAACTGATGACTTTTATCTTGTTGACATGGATCAGACACAGATTCAATACTAGATTCATGAGGGAGATTGTTTTTGCTAACAACAAGTTTAACAATGACTGATGAAGGATGACCTAATCTACTATGCCACTTTGCAGAGGAAGGCTTGACAGCAACAAAAGCCTATTTATTTGATGACGATGCAGATGATATGAGTGGGTAGATTCCTCCCACACATTTTCCATAAGAAGAATTCTCCTCGTGTCCAGGTCTTTAACAAAAAATAAGTATGGATAAAATTCAATGAGAACACGATTATCAAGGGTAAACTATGGAGAGAAACAAGACTTTTTTAATGTTGTGGGAACATGTAGTACTTTTTTGAGATGCAAAATTTTCATGGGTTTTTTTATAATTGAACTACCAACATGAGTAATTTCCATACCAGAACAGTTTGCAGTGTGCACTTGATCTTGTCCATGGTGCTTGTCTCTGATCGTCAGCTTGTTGAGTTCCCCTGTGATATGGTGTGTGGCACCAGTGTCTGCATACCAGTTAGTGTCAATGTCGTAGGAGTCATGGGCGAAGTTTGCCTCCTTCTCCTCATATATATGCATCTTCTTCATAGTGATCCCAACAATCGTGTGCGCCACCGTGGTGGTGCTTGAAGCGGAGGGCGAGTGCCGCCCTCGACCATGGGCTCTGTTCCCGCGACCACGGCCTCGGCCAAGACGCAGGCCATGCCCTCTGTACACCATATTTACAGAAGTTTTGAATCCGTCGATGGAGCCATCACCTAGCTTCTCCACCCGCTGATCAAAGGCAGAGATCTGGGCGAAGAGTTCATCGACAGTGATGGAGGTTTTGACGGCACCGATTGCCGCTACGATCGGGTCATAGTCCCGATCGAGACTAGCCACGACATAGTCCGCCATCTCCGCATCGGAGACAGACCGTCCTGCTGCGGCAAGTTCATCCCCCAGATTTTTCGTCTGGGCGTTGTATGAGGTGCTCAACATGGAGCCCTTCTTGGTGGTGGTGATGGCAATTCTCAAATTCATGATTCGAGACTGAGACTGCAAAGCAAACATAGTGGTAATTGCAGTCCATAAATCAAGTGTATTTTCTTTACTCACCACTTGGGCGAGAATATCCTTTGACAGTGAGTTCACAAGATGACTAAGAACTTGCTAATCCTTGGAGAGCCATGATGCATAAAGGGGATTGGGAACCATGGTAGTTCTTTTGTCCGCCTGCTGCTGCTCCACCATCTTCGGGGGCGCTGGGTCGGATCCATCCAGGAGACCGGTGACCTGCACTCCTCATAGGCCCAACATCACCTGTGCCTTCCATAGAAGGTAGTTTCTTTTCGCCAGCTTCTCAGCAGGCGCAGCTCCAAGGTTGAGAGAGACAGGAGCTGCAGAGGAAGCCATGGCCGGCGGTTGGTTAGCTGATGATTTTGGGGATGATGTTGATCGGTAGGTTGTTTGATAGGTGATAGGTTTTGGCTAGATAGATGGGAAGAGGATGGCTCTGTATACCATGTTAGATGGAAGCGTTCCTACTCCCTCGAAGGGGAACCATGTGGTTTATATTGATTGAGGGCAAAGCCCTGCCATGAGATACAAGTAAGAGCTAATCCTTAGGTCAGGTCGGTACAAGAGTTTTAGATACATACATGAGAGTGAAGAGATAAGAGAGTTGGTTGAGATTACAATATATCTCTCAGTTTAACAGTGCTAACAAGGTCCATAATTTTTTTCCAAAAAACCCTTGTTGTTGACCGCCATGGTCATCGCAGAACAGTAAGGAAATCTTACTAAGAAGGAAGATGTATCAATAGAATAACACCATCCAGTATAAGATTATCACCTAGCTAATACACAGACATCTAGTCGACACATCACACGTAATAGCGCATAAGCCATGCACACACGCGAGCAACAACCCGAGTAAGCAGGAAGCACAGGGTAGCAAGACTCACGGCCAAAAGAGTGAGAAGAAGACACAACTGTCGTGCACTCACCGCCAGGTAGTTCATGTCGGGCCGGATCGACACGAAGATTGAGCGACTCTGTGATGGCTTCAGCACTGACCAACCCGAGGTGACGGGACATGGACGACACGGCGGTTGTGACCTCGAGACAAGGAAGGCATCGGCATGCCGTTACAGCCCCAAGTTCTGCATCCCACATAGACACAACCCATTTGTCCCGGTTTCAGAGGCCCATTAGCCCTGGTTCTAGAACCGGGGCTAACGGGTCGGGACTAAAGCCCAAAACCTTTAGTCCCATTTGGCTTACCAACGGGGGCAGAAGGGTCTCCATGTGGCTGCTGCGGGGAGCCCAGGTAGGAGGACCTTTAGTCCCGGTTGTTCACACCAACCGGGACCAAAGGGCATCCACACGTCAGCATCTCGCAGGAGCTAGGGTTTTTATTTTTTTAAGGGGGGGTTGGGGGGTTTTGGAGGGTTAATTTAGGGGTGTCATATAGTGTTAGCTAGCTATTAAGAGAAGTGTCCTCTCTTTCTCCGTGCTTGATTGACGCTGACTACTATACATATAGAGAGAACTCAACGCTAGCTAATAATAAAATGAAGGAAACCATTAATTACACAAGATCGTCACGCTAAACAAATATAGAGAGAAGTGACCTCTCTTTCTCCATGCTTGGTCGAACAACAAGTTTTCGTATATCTATCCAACACAACTACATATATACAATATAACATCTTTTACAATCCCTAACATCATCTACCTAAGATCCAATCACAAATCCACATGGTATTCTCCGTCTTTAGGTATGACGTGGTCAAGAAAGAATCCAACCAATTCCTCTTGAATTGCTCGTATGCGATCATATTGTAGGTGTAACACCCTGTGTTTAGCTTACCTGACTAATTAACTTATTTAAAAAATTAGGACCAAATAATTTTTTTGTGAATGCTTGTAATGCTTGAAGTGACTATTGTTTGCTTGCTTGCTTGTGTGCTTGTGATTGATCCTCAGCAATTCCTATTACTCTCCAGACTGTCCTCCTTAGCCCAAACTCCTGCCAATGATCATGCTATGTGTTTAGGACCAGAAACTATTTTTACCATATATTATTTTCACCAAAAAGCATTCCTTTGAATTAAGTTTTCAAACCCTTGAGATGAGATTTGTACTACAAGCCCTCACATTAGGGAATTTATTTTTGCACCAATTGTTTTATTTAAAACCCAGTATCAAAATGACTTCCCAAAACCACAATATTATTATTTTAAAAGTTAATTTACTATTTTATTTAAATGCCTTCCTGTAAGGCCAGAAATGGTCTCTTATGAAGGAAAGTTATTTGGATTGCTTCACAAATATTTGAATTAATTTAGGGAAGCTCAGTGGATATATATATTCCACATATATGAGTTTCAACACAAGGTCTTGTTCACAATATTGGGCATATCCCTTCAAACACCTTCCTACCTATTTCAATCTTTTGGAATATTTCAGAAAGAAATATCCTCAATAAATTCCAGTAAAATTTCAGCATGTCATCTAAGTTGTGTTTGATGATCTTGCCAAGTTTCATCTCAATCCAAGTTGATTTGACTCCCCTAATTATCCAAAAACCCTATATGTCCAGATCCAAATGTGAGCAACTCTACATTGTCAAGTATCTCCAATTGTGCTCAAATTTGGTAGACATGTTCTGATACTCCAATAATGCACCCACACCAAGTGGTGCATCAAGGATAATAGAAGAACTTGTCCCAAGCCCCTCAAAACCCTCTTTGTTGATTTCTGACTTTGGGAAACTTTACATTATAAAGTTTCTCCAAGTGACCTCAAACTTTTTGGGCCTGTTTTAATGATCAAATAATGCCCCCACACCAAATATTGGATTTGTGGGAATTGATTTGATGTAAGCAGAAAGCCATTTCTGCCCATTTCATGGGTTTTCCAAGCCTACATTGCGAACCTTGTCCTGCAAATCCAAAATTTTGTGTATAAGCTTATTTTCATCTATTATTTGATCCTGTTAAATTTCATATCCATTGAAGTTCATCTGGTTGCCCAGACACTCATCAAACACCTTGTGTGCATTCACTTTATTGGCTACTTTGGCCCCTTCCACTTTGACCCTTGAGCTCAACTTTCTACCACAACTTCATATAGTTACATTTTACCTCCAGTAACATTTCCATGGCCACTGGTCAATTATTGGAGAGAGTCTCCATGTAACTACTCCTCATTTTCACCCTAGGATCAACATCTTTACTCCTCTTGCCCAACCTATACTTAAGCCAAGGCCCCCTCATTCTTCCAGGACATCTCTAGCATGCTAATGCACCATTTCATATCATAATATAGTATGATCATGTGGGAAATATGAGCAGCCCATCTAAAACTTCATTTCTGGCTGAAATGTAGCCTTCTACAGCAAGTAGTAGCTACTTTCCTCCTCTTTATTTGAAATTTTCCAGTGGTGTAGTCTTTCCAAACCAGGTGCTCTATGACATGGTTTCACCCCAAGGTTTTCCCTCTACAAACCACTTGTGCCAGGCCCTAGCCCAGATGATTCCAAACTCCTCAGTCTCCTTCCTACAGACAGGCCCTGAGCTAAAGACGTATTTGACTGGTCAAATTATCACTCTAGGCAGAGGTGGCCGTGTTGACCACCACCCTGACCTGCAATATGGGTGATCCGCACCTTGTCTCTTTCTTTAAGACCACTTCCACTCGTTGCTTAGTGTCCTAGAGCATCGCAGGATTCTAGTTGACTGGTCCAGGTCCTTCCCAATGCCTAGAAGCAGCCAAGCTCCCAGGGACGTGTGTCATCCCCATGCTCTCAGAGCTCCGAGAGCTCCCGAGATTTCTTTGGCTGCCCCCTCCATTTTACCTCTCTTCCTTGAGCCCCTCTTAGCCATATGCTCTTCCCTCTACCTCCTGCAATTTCAGGAAGCCGTCAGCTCCTCCTCTCGGGCTCTCAATCGCCGGAAATGGCCGAAGTGCCGCCTCAGCCATGCTCGAGTCGGAGCACCCTTGTGCCGCCCCAGCCTCCCTCCCTCTCCTTAGAGCCTCCAAGAGCTTCCAGAGCACCCTTTCCCCTCCTCCGTCTCCCCTTCAGGTGGCGGGGGTGCCGCTCCCCGCGGCCACCATCGCCGCTCTCCGCCTAGGCCGCGGGCATGCTGTGCTCGGCCTCCCTAGCGCCATGGACCCACCCATGTGGGTGTGGGGGTTCTCCCCGCGCGTGTTGGTGCCTGGGGCATCGCCAACGATGGCCGGAGCCGCCAGGGGAGAACCGGCAGCGCCTGATCTCCCTCCCTCTCGCTCCGAGCTCGAGCGGGAGGTGGGAGATGGAGCCGACAGGCGGGGCCCCCGCGCCAGCCTCACATCGGTCGGGCCCGCCCTTTAAGTGGAAGCGCACCCGTGGGGGCTGTGTTTCCCAACTCCGAAAGCGTATACCCACGAGTGCACCATGGAAGTGGCCACTTCGCTGGGCAGATAGTGCAGCCGGGCTGGCCCACCATCTATGTCGCGCTAGAATGCATTATGACCCCCCTCTAGTAGCCTTTTGTTGCTTTTCTTTTTCCTTGTAACTTCAAAATTCCCTTATAAATTCATTTTAGCTCCGATTCTAATGATTCAAATTTTATAGGTTCCTAAATTCAAAACCTGTCCAAATATGTGCATGGCATATTTTTCCAGAGCAACTTCGTGTGAAGTATCTATTTAAATCCAAATCTGAATATATTGTCCCCACTTTGTGAAAATCCTATAAGGTTCAAATCAACTCCAAATGGAGTGATTCCAATTTCTAGAACCTTCTAATAGCATATCCTATTTTTGAAGCCTTGCTCAACATTTTTATCAGGCCTTATTCTGTTGCATTCATTAAATAGCTTACTTTTGATATTTATCTAGTATTGGAAAATCTCTAAAATATTCATTTCAACTCCAAATCTAGTGAAACAACTTCCTAAATATTTCTAAAATTATTCTCTGTTAAATGAGTGCCTCACTCATTTTTATCATAATATTTTTCTAGGCTTCATAAAGAATCCCTTATTCCCCCTTTCATCCATTCAAAATTCTTGATGATCCAGATCTCATATGGAAAGGCTTCAGGTATTTTTCTTATGACCAGAGAGGTCCAAGAAAAATATAACTTCTATTTTAGACATCACTTTTTGTTCTGCTTGCCGTGTGGCTGAGAGTGATTCTTTCCGACGATAGTTGACAAGTAGACGGAGTTCTCGGAGTTGGATCGGAAGACCTCGAAGACCCCAAGAACTATGAGAGCAAAGGCAAGCAGCCCTTGACCATGATTTGATCATTATTATATTGCATGATTAGATTTATGATGTGTCGATTGTCCCAACCTCAAATGTACGAATATGATACCCCATTATGGGACGGGGCTTTGTTGATTACTCTGGTCGGTGCTAGCAAAGAGCCACCTTACTAGTGGCGGGAGTGATGTGTGGTCACTCTCGTGATGGGGTCGTGCCAAGTAGGGCGTGTTGGGTAACGTAGCATAAATTCAAAATTTTCCTACGCCATATTTAGATCTTCCTATGGAGAGATCAGCAACGAGAGAGGGGAGAGTGCATCTTCATACCTTTGAAGATCGCTAAGAGGAAGCGTTGCTAGAACGCAATTATGGAGTCGTACTCGCGGCGATTCAGATCGTGGTGTCATTCCGATCTAGTGTCGAACCATGACACCTCCGCGTTCAACACACGTGCAGCCCGAAGACGTCTCCCGCACCTTGATCCAGCAAGGAGGAGGGAGAGGTTGGGGAAGATCTCCGGCAGCACGACAGCGTGGTGTCGATGGAGAGACGAGGTCTCCCAGCAGGCCTTCGCCAAGCATCATGGGACAGGAGGAAGAAGAAGAGCAGGGCTGCGCCAAGAAAGAGATGGAAAACCGTGTCTCCAATGGCCAAAACCCCCTCTATATATAGGGGGAAGGGACGGTGGCGCCCCCTTTAGGGTTTCCACCCCTAATGGGGGCAGCCCTAGATGTGGAAGGGGGTGGCGGCCAGGAGGGGAGGAGGTGTGGCGCACCCCCTGGTGGGCATTAGGCCCACCTGCGCTAGGGTTCCCCCCATTCCCCCTCTTAGGCGCCATGGACTGGGTGTGGGGGGCACCAGCCCAATCAGGGGCTGGTTCACTCTCACACTTGTCCCATGTCGCCTCCTAGGGCTGGTGGCCTCTCCCGGTGGGCCTCCAGAACCCTTCCGGTGGTCCCGGCACTTAGCCGGTGGTGACCGAAACATTTCCGTCGTCCAAACCCATCCATCCTATATATCAATCTTTTCCTCCAGACCATTCCGGAGCTCCTCGTTACGTCCGGGATCTCATCCGGGACTATGAAAAACCTTCGGTAACCTCATATAACAATCCCTATAACCCTAGCGTCATCGAACCTTAAGTGTGTAGACCCTACGGGTTCGGCAGGCATGCAGACATGATCGAGATACCTCTCCAACCAATAACCATCAGCGGGGTCTGGATACCCATGGTGGCTCCCACATGTTCCATGATGATCTCATCGGATGAACCATGATGTCAAGGATTCAATCAATCCCATATACAATTCCCTTTGTCTGTCGGTATAGAACTTGCCCGAGATTTGATCGTCGATATACCTATACCTTGTTCAATCTAGTTACCGGTAAGTCTCTTTACTCGTTCCGTAGCACGTCATCCCGTGACTAACTACTTAGACACACTGAGCTCATTATGATGATGTTCTACCGAGTGGGCCCAGAGATACCTCTCCATCACACGGAGTGACAAATCCCAATCTCGATTCGTACCAACCCAACAAACACTTTTGGAGATACCCGTAGTGTACCTTTATAGTCACCCAGTTACGTTGTGACGTTTGATACACCCAAAGCACTCCTACGGTATCCGGGAGTTGCACAATCTCACGGTCGAAGGAAAAGACACTTGATATTAGAAATGCTTTAGCATACGAACAACACGATCTAGTGTTATGCTTAGGATTGGGTCTTGTCCATCACATCATTCTCCTAATGATGTGATCCCGTTATCAATGACATCCAATGTCCATGATCAGGAAACCATGATCATCTATTGATCAACGAGCTTGTCAAATAGAGGCTTACTAGGGACACATTGTGATCTATTTATTCGCACATTTATTACTGTTTCTGGTTAATACAATTATAGCATGAACAATAGACAATTATGATGAACAAGGAAATATGACAATAACCACTTTATTATTGCCTCTAGGGCAGATTTCCAACAGTCTCGCCCTTGCACTAGAGTCAATGATCTAGTTACATTGTGATGAATCGAACACCCATAGCATTCTGGTGTTGATCATGTTTTGCTCGTGGAAGAGGTTTAGTCAATGGGTCTGCAATATTTAGATCCGTGTGTACTTTACAAATATGTATATCTCATTTCTAGACGTAGTCCTGGATGGAGTTGTAGAGGTGTTTGATGTGCTTAGTCTTCCTCTGAAATCTGGGCTCCTTGGCTATTGCAATGACTCCAGTGTTGTCACACAAGAGTTTCATCGGTGCTCACGCACTTGGAAACACTCCAAGGTCGGTGATGAACTCCTTAATCCAGATCCCTCCTTGAGCTGCTTCCGAAACAGCTATGTACTCCGCTTCACATGTAAATGCTGTCACGACGTCTTGCTTGCAGCTGCACCAACTGACTGCCCCACCATTTAAAACATACACGTATCCGGTTTTAGACTTGGAGTCATCCGGATGAGTGTCAAAGCTAGCATCGGCATAACCATTTACGACGAGCTCTTCGTCACCACCATAAACAAGAAACATCTCCTTAGTCCTTTTCAAGTACTTAAGGACATTCTTGACCGCTGTCCAGTGTTCCATACCGGGATCACTTTGGTACCTCCCCACTAAACTTATGGCAAGGTTCACATCAGGTCTGGTACACAACATGGCATACATAAGAGAGACTACGGCTGAAGTGTAGAGGATGGTACTCATCTTCTCTCTATCTTCTGCCATGGTCGGGCATTGAGTCTTACTCAAGCTCATACCTTGCAACACAGGCAAGAACCCCTTCTTTGACTTGTCCATATTGAACTTCTTCAATATCTTCTCAAGGTATGCACTCTGTGAAAGACCTATGAGGCGTCTTGATCTATCTCTATAGATCTTGATGCCTAATATGTATGCACCTTCTCCAAGGTCCTTCACTGAAAAACTTTTATTCAAATAGGCCTTTATGCTCTCCAATAAATATATTATTTCCCACCAACAATATGTCATCCACATATAGTACGAGAAACGCTACAGAGCTCCCACTCACTTTCTTGAAAATACAGGCTTCTCCATGAAACTGCATGAACCCAAACGCTTTAATCACCTCATTAAAGTGAATGTTCCAACTCCGAGATGCTTGAACAAGCCCATAGATGGATAGCTGGAGCTTGCATACTTTGTTAGCACCCTTAGGATTGACAAAACCTTCTGGTTGCATCATATACAACTCTTCCTTAAGATATCCATTGAGGAATGTTGTTTTGACGTCCATTTGCCAAAACTCATAATCATGATATGCGGCAATTGCTAACATGATTCAGACTGATTTCATCATAGTCAATTCCTTGAATTTGTCGAAAACCTTTTGCGACAAGTCGAGCTTTGTAGACGGTTACATTACCGTCCGCGTGAGTCTTCTTCTTAAAGATCCATTTATTTTCTATGGCTCGTCGATCATCTCGCAAGTACACCAAAGTCCATACTTTGTTCTCATACATGGATCCTATCTCGGATTTCATGGGCTCAAGCCATTTGTTGGAATCCGGGACCGCCATCGCTTCTTCATAGTTCGAAGGTTCATCGTTGTCTAACAACATGATTTCCATGACAGGGTTGCCGTACCACTCGGGTGCTAGGCGTACCCTTGTCGACCTTCGAGGATCAATAGCAACTTGATCCGACGTGTCATGGTCATCATCATTAACTTCATCTCTAACCGGTGCAGGCGCCTCAGGAACAATTTCTTGTGCTACGCTACTCTTCGATTCGAGAGGAGGTACGATGACCTCATCAAGTTCTAATTTCCTCCCACTTACTTCTTTCGAGAGAACCTCTTTCTCTAGAAAGGATCCGTTCTTAGGAACAAAGATCTTGCCTTCGGATCTAAGGTAGAAGGTATACCCACTAGTTTCTTTAGGGTATCCTATGAAGACACATTTCTCCGCTTTGGGTTCGAGCTTTTCTGGTTGAAGTTTCTTCACATAAGCATCGCAGTCCCAAAGTTTCAGAAACGACAGCTTAGGTTTCTTTACAAACCATAATTCATACGGTGTCGTCTCAACGGATTTAGACGGTGCCCTATTTAAAGTGAATGTTGCGGTTTCCAATGAGTATCCCCAAAATGATAGTGGTAAATCGGTAAGAGACATCACAGATCGTACCATATCCAATAAAGTGCAATTACGACGTTCAGACACACTGTTACGCAGCGGTGTGCCACGCGGCGTGAGTTGTGAAACAATTCGACATTTCCGTAGGTATGTGCCAAACTCATGACTCAAATATTCTCCTCCACGATCGGATCGTAGACACTTTATTTTCTTGTCACGTTGCTTCTCAACCTCATTCTGAAATTCCTTGAACTTTTCAAATGTTTCAAATTTGTGCTTCATCAAGTAGATATACCCATAGCTACTCAAATCATCGGTGAGAGTGAGAACATAACGATATCCACCGCGAGCTTCAATGTTCATTGGACCACACACATTAGTATGTATTATTTCCAATAATTCGGTTGCTCTCTCCATTATTCCTGAGAATGGAGTCTTAGTCATCTTGCCCATGAGGCACGGCTCGCATGTGTCAAATGATTCAAAGTCAAGAGACTCTAACAGTCCATCATTATGGAGTTTCTTCATGGACTTAACACCGATATTACCAAGGCGGTAGTGCCACAAGTATGTGGGACTATCATTATCAACTTTGCATCTTTTGGTATTCGTATTATGAATATGTCTAATATCATGATCGAGATTCATTAAGAATAAACCATTCACCAGCGGAGCATGACCATAAAACATATCACTCATATAAATAGAACAACCATTATTCTTTGACTTAAATGAGTAGCCGTCTTGCATTAAGCAAGACCTTGATACAATGTTTATGCTTAAAGCTGGAACTAAATAACAATTATTAAGGGTTAAAACTAATCCCGAAGGTAGATGTA
Source organism: Hordeum vulgare subsp. vulgare (assembly GCF_904849725.1). Classification (NCBI taxonomy): domain Eukaryota; kingdom Viridiplantae; phylum Streptophyta; class Magnoliopsida; order Poales; family Poaceae; genus Hordeum; species Hordeum vulgare. The sequence continues at coordinate 40,869,841 of NC_058522.1, forward strand.
GAGGCAGCGTGCCGAGGGCGATCACATCGACCTTGTAGCCATTCCCGACGCGCATCGTCACCTCGTCCTTGGCCAGTCTCCGCTTATTCTGCATTACCTGCTTTGAGTTGCAAATGTGAGCAACAGCACCGGTATCAAATACCCAGGAACTACTACGAGTGTTGGTAAGGTACACACCAATAACATGTATATCATATATACCTTTAATGTTACCGGCCTTCTTGTCCGCTAAGTACTTGGGGCAGATTCGCTTCCAGTGACCTTTTACCTTGCAATAGAAGCACTCATTCTCAAGCTTGGGTCCATTCTTTTTCTTCTTCACGGCATCTGTCTTACTGGGTGCGGCAATGACTTTGCCGTCTTTCTAGAAGTTCTTCTTACCCTTGCCCTTCTTGAAACTGGTGGTCTTGTTGACCATCAACACTTGATGCTCTTTCTTGACTTCTACTTCTGCAGACTTGAGCATCGAGTACAACTCGGGAATGGTCTTCTCCATCCCGTGCATGTTGTAATTCAGCACAAAACCGTTGTAGCTTGCTGGGAGAGACTGGAGGGTTTTGTCAATTACAGCGTCGTCTGGAAGTTCGACTCCAAGCTGAGTCACACGACCGTGTAACCCAGACATTCTGAGAATATGCTCACTAACAGAATTGTTCTCCTCCATCTTGCAGCTAAAGAACTTGTCGGAGACTTCATATCTCCCGACCCGGGCATGAGCTTGAAAAACTAGCTTCAGCTCCTGGAACATCTCATATGCTCCGTGTTGCTCAAAACGCCTTTGGAGCCCTGGTTCTAAATTGTATAACATGCCACACCTAACCAGAGAGTAGTCATCACTCTGCGCTTGCCATACATTCTGAACATCTTGGGCTGCCCGGGAACAGGGGGGTCACCTAGCGGTGCATCAAGGACATAAGCCTTCTTGGATGCAATGAGGATGAGCTTTAAGTTGCGGACCCAGTCCGCATAGTTGCTACCATCATCTTTCTCCTTGTTTTTCTCTAGGAACGCGTTGAAATTGAGGTTGACAGGTGCGTTGGCCAATGGATCTACAATATTTGTACAGACAACTTTGAGACTAAGTTCATGATAATTAAGTTCATTTAATGAAATTAAGTATGAACTCCCACTTAAATCGACATCCCTCTAGTCATCCAAGTGATACATGATCCATGTCGACTAACCCGTGTCCGATCATCATGTGAGACGGACTAGTCGTCATGGTGAGCTACTTCATGCTGATGTATTCAACCATACGACTCATGTTCGACCTTTCGGTCTCTCGTATTCGAGGTCATGTCTGTACATGATCAGCTCGTCGAGTCAACCTAAGTGTTTCGCGTGTGAAAATCTGGCTTACACCCGTTGTATGCGAACGTTAGAATCTATCACACCCGATCGTCACGTGGTGCTTCGAGACAACGATCCTTCGCAACGGTGCACACATAGGGGAATACGTTCTCGAAATTTTATGAGGGGTCATCTTATTCTGCTACTTTCGTTCTAAGCAATAAGATGAAAAACATGATAAACATCACATGCAATCATATAGTCACATGATATGGTGATTATCATCTTTGCTCCTTCGATCTCCATCTTCGGGCATCGCATGATCATTATTGTCAACGGCGTGACACCATGATCTCCATCATCGTGTCTCCGTGAAGTCGTCACGCCAACTACTACTAGTACTACTACTACTACTATAGGTAACCGTTAGGAATGAAGTAAAAGTAGTAAACACATGGCGTTGCATCTCATACAATAAATTAAGACAACTCCTATGGCTCCTGCCGGTTGTCATACTCATCGATATGCAAGTCGTGAATCCTATTACAAGAACATGATCATCTCATACATCATACATGTAACATCACAACCTTTGTCCGTATCACATCACATGTCAAACCCTTCAAAAACAAGTTAGACGTCCTCTAATTGTAGTTGCAAGTTTTACGTGGCTGAATTGGGTTTCTAGCAAGAACACCTTCTTACTTACGTGACAACCACAATGATGATATGAAAAAGATATTTACCCTTCATCAGGACCCTTTTCATCAAATCCACTCCAACTAGAGTGGGAGAGACAGACACCTGCTAGCCACCTTATGCACCTAGTGCATGTTGGTTGGTGGAACCTGTCTCACGTAAGCATACGTGTCAGGTCTGTCCGGGCCGCCTCATCCCACAATACCGCCGGAAAAGGATAAGACTAGTAGCGGCAAGAAATTGACAAAATTATCTCCCACAACCTTTTTGTGTTCTACTCGTGCATAGAATCTACGCATAGAAAACCTGGCTCTGATACCACTGTTGGGTAACGTAGCATAAATTCAAAATTTTCCTACAGCATATTCAGATATTCCTATGGAGAGACTAGCAACGAGAGAGGGGAGAATGCATCTTCGTACCTTTGAAGATCTCTAAGCGGAAGCGTTGCTAGAATGCGGTTGATGGAGTCGTACTCCCAACGTTTCAGATCGCGGTGTGATTCCGATCTAGTGCCGATCCACGACACCAACGCGTTCAACACACATGCAGCCCGGAAACGTCTCCCGCACCTTGATCCAGCAAGGAGGAGGGAGAGGTTGGGGAAGATCTCTTGCAACACGATGGTGTGGTGTCGACGGAGAGACGAGGTCTGCCGGCAGGGCTTCGCCAAGCACCGTGGGAGAGGAGCAAGAAGAAGAGCAGGGCTGCACCGAGAAAGATGTGGAAAATCGTGTCTCCAATGGCCAAAACCCCCGCTATATATAAGGGGAAGGGAGGGTGGCACCCCCTTTAGGGTTTCCACCCCTAAGTGGAGGCGGTAGCCCTAGAAGGGGAAGGGGGTGGCGGCCAGGAGGGGAGGAGGGGTTGGCGCACCCCATGGTGGGCCTCAGGCTCACCTGCGCTAGGGTTCCCCCTTTCCCCCTCTTAGGCGCCTTGGGCTGGTTGTGGGGGTGCACCAGCCCACTCAGGGGTTGGTTCCCTCTTACACTTGGCCCATGTCGCCTCCTAGAGTTGGTGGCCTCTCCCGGTGGGCCTCCGGAACCCTTCCGGTGGTCCTCGCACTTTGTCGGTGGTGCCCAAAACATTTCCGGCGTCCAAACCCATCCATCCTATATATCAATATTTACCTTCGGACCACCCCGGAGCTCCTCGTGACGTCTGAGGTCTCATACGGGACTATGAACTACCTTCGGTAACCTCGTATAACAATTCCGTATAGCCCTAGCGACATCGAACCTTCAGTGTGTAGACCCTACGGGTTTGGGAGGCATGCAGACATGACCGAGATACCTCTCCGGCCAATAACCATCAGCGGGGTCTGGATACCCATAGTGGCTCCCACATGTTCCACGAAGATCTCATCGGATGAACCACGATGTCTAGGATTCAATCAATCCCGTATACAATTCCCTTTATTTGTCGGTATAGAACTTGCCCGAGATTTGATCGTCTGTATACCTATACCTTGTTCAATCTCGTTACCGGTAAGTCTCTTTACTCGTTCCGTAGCACATCATCCCGTGACTAACTACTTAGACACACTGAGCTCATTATGATGATGTTCTACCGAGTGGGCCCAGAGATACCTCTCCGTCACACGGAGTGACAAATCCCGATCTTGATTCGTACCAACCCAACAGACACTTTCGGAGATACCCGTAGTGTACCTTTATAGTCACCCAGTTACGTTGTGACGTTTGATACACCCAAAGCACTCCTACGGTATCCAGGAGTTGCACAATCTCACGGTCGAAGGAAAATACACTTGACATTAGAAAAGCTTTAGCATACAAACAACACGATCTAGTGCTATGCTTAGGATTGGGTCTTGTCCATCACATCATTATCCTAATGATGTGATCAAGTTATCAATGACATCCAATGTCCATGATCAGGAAATCATGATCATCTATTGATCAACGAGCTAGTCAACTAGAGGCTTACTAGGTACACATTGTGATCTATTTATTCACACATGTATTACTGTTTTCGGTTAATAGAATTATAGCAGGAACAATAGACAATTATCATGAACAAGGAAATATGACAATAACCACTTTATTATTGCCTCTAGGGCATATTTTTAACAGGGCGACTGTGTCGTTTTTACGAGTTCCAGGCACACCGTTGGTCCCCGCATGGTTGATACTGTCTAGAGTCGGTGCTCGTAAGACATACAACATGTGGGCTGGGTACCAATCGAGTGGACCTCTTTGGCTAGTATCGTCAGGGAAAAGGCATTGATCGGGTACTTACCTCGGGTATGATATATACCGCGAGTCGTGGATAACACAGAAGTTTCTCGGATCTCGTGGGTCCAGCGTACTACCTCTCCAGAGTGTAAAACTATTCGAATAGTCGTGTCCACGGTCAAGGACAGTTGGGTAATCCTGCTTAAACTACACCTTGTCGTTTCCGCACAAACCAAGTGTGTGTGCGTAGGTGTTTTATGGTGTTAATACGAAGGAATTGATAAGACCAAGTTTGGTGACTTGGCATATAGGGTGAACCCGGATGGTTCAACCCTTGACAGATATATTCAAGAGTAGTATAACTTATGATTCATATCTATGATCATTTTTATTTACCACCAAGAAGATATCCATCAAGGAATGCATATTATTGTTATCCTTCACTTTCATTGTTCACATCATGGGCTATTTGCGAGTACATTCAAAGTACTCATTGCCTTGCCACTGGTTATTTCATTGACCAGGTATAAGAGAACAGGATATGGTGAAGAGTAACTTGGTGACGTTCTTGCGAGCTAGGACGCGTCCCAGTCAGAATGCCTGTTGGTTAAGGCTAATGGCATGGGTTCACGCTTTCGACCAATAATTCCGCTATTGGTCCAGTTTGGAGTGCTGGCCCTCAAGGCCCTATATATGTAAGACATTAGTGATAAGGTCATTTATTGTATCAAATGGTATGTATGGATGTAAGGCTCTTAATATTCAGTATTTCTGTGTTCGGTGAGCATTGATCTCTCGGGCCAGTCACCACGTTCATTCGGCGATCTCGACTCGTAAGTCGGGGTCCCCACAGAGCTGGCATCAGAGCCATCCTGACTGTAGGAAGCCCTTAGTTAGCATGGACGTTAGTTAGGAGGAAACTACTTTTCAGACCATTGAAAAGTACTGGAAAAACATGTATTTTCTCACCTCTCCTACATATTTAAAGGAAGCAAGGCTTTTTCCTTAGCGCTTCCACTCTTATTTACTCGACACCCTCATCTACTTTCTCAAATACTTCAAACGGCCGCTCACACCCCTATGCCTGACCATGGGAATACTTCAAATCTTCTTGGGCAACTTGGAGGGAAGCAATCTTTCCATCCAACCACCCATGTACCAAGGACCAGGATGACAGACTATGACCAGACAACACCAACAGAAGTACCTCCATGAGGAACAAGGATATCGAGACCAGAAGATGGTGACTCCTCGACACTGTTCCGGAGTAAAGTCACCTTCACCTACGGTAATCAGGATGTAATATAAGCAAGACCATGATTTTCATCGCTAATAGAGCGACCCTGTCAACATTAAGGTTGTGTCGACCACCACTGATGGATGAGAACCTCGCCATTTGGTCCGCCTCACCTTAGGGAGCAGGAAAACGGTTTTCTTCATCCCCCGCTCTAGGTATCGATATCGCGATCAGTATGATTGATAGGTCGGAACTCTATCATGCCTTGGAAATGTCCTTGCATGAAGTTGTCCACTTGGGACTCTCGAAGCCTCAGAAGATGAGAAGACAATGACAGGCTTATGAAGACAACAGAAGACCGTGTCAATGACGGCCGTGAAGAACCACCTCCGACATCAACTCCCCAGACGAGAAGACATCAAGAGCTCTTTCCCACTTAACCGAGTCGCTTCGGCGAGCAACAACAAGAGGCGTGACAACACCATGAGATGGTCCACAAGACTTAGCGAACACCTCCCCGTAACAAGAAGCAAGCACGCCTGCCGAGTCCGAGAACCCCTAGAGTAGGATGAGTCGTAAATCCCCAGTGCGAAGTCGAGTCCGTGAAATAGTTCGGATGGAACCCTGATGACCCACAAGTGTAGGGGATCTATCGTACTCCTTTCGATAAGTAAGAGTGTCGACCCCAACGAGGAGCAGAAGGAACTGACAAGTGGTTTTCAGCAAGGTATTTTCTACAGTCACTGAAATTATCGGTAACACATAGTTGTGTGATAAGATGATTCGTAGCAAGTTGCAAGTAAGAAAGGTGCAGCAAGATGGCCCAATCCCTTTTGTAGCAAGGGACAATCCTGGACAAACTCTTATAGGAGGTGAAGTGCTCCCGAGGACACGTGGGAATTTCTGTCAAGCTAGTTTTCATCGTGTTCATATGATTCGCGTTCGCTACTTTGATAGTTTGATATGTGGGTGGACCAGTGCTTGGGTGCTGCCCTTACTTGGACAAACATCCCACTTATGATTAACCCCTCTCGCAAGCATCCGCAACTATGAAAGAAGAATTAAGACAACGTCTAACCATAGCATTAAACTAGTGGATCCAAATCAGCCCCTTACGAAGCAACGCATAAACTAGGGTTTAAGCTTCTGTCACTCTAGCAACCCATCATCTACTTATTACTTCCCAATGCCTTCCTCTAGGCCCAAATAATGGTGAAGTGTTATGTAGTTGACGTTCACATAACACCACTAGAGGAAAAACAACATACAACGCATCAAAATATCGAACGAATACCAAATTCACATGACTACATATAGCATGACTTATCCCATGTCCTCAGGAACAAAAGTGACTACTCACAAAACATAATTATGTTCATGATTAGAGAGGTATTGAATAGCATCAAGGATCTAAACATATAATCTACTGCCAAGTAATCCAACTAGCATCAACTACAAAGAGTAATTAACACTACTAGCAACCTTATAAGTACCAATCGGAGTCGCGAGACGGAGATTGATTACAAGAGATGAACTAGGGTTTGGAGATGAGATGGTGCTGATGAAGATGTTGATGGTGATGAGTCCCCTCCGATGAGAGGAGTGTTGGTGATGACGATGGCGACGATTTCCCGCTCCGGGAGGGAAGTTTCCCCAGCAGGACGGCCCTGCCGGAGCTCTAAATTGGTTCTGCTCAAGTTCCGCCTCGTGGCGGCGGCGATTCCTCCCGAAAAGCCTTCTCCTAATTTTTTCTGGAACGAAACCCTCCTTATCAAAAAAGATGGGAGCTAGAGGGACAACAGGGGGCCCACAAGCCTCCTAGGCGCGGCCAGGGTGGTAGGCCGTGCCTGGCAGGCTTGTAGCCTCCTGGTGGCTCCCCTCTCGTACTTCTTCCGCCCAGTATTTTTTATAAAATCCAAAATAATTCCTCGTTGATTTTCACGGCTTTTGGAGTTACGCAGAATAGGTATCTCAACCTTGCTCCTTTTTCAGACCAGAATTCCAGCTGCCGGCATTCTCCCTCTTCATGTAAACCTTAAAAAATAAGAGAGAAAAGGCATAAGTATTGTACCATGAAGTGCAATAACAGTCCATAACGCGATAGATATCAACATAAAATCATGATGCAAAATGGACGTATCAAACTCCCCCAAGCTTAGACCCCGCTTGTTCTCAAGCAGAAGCCGAGATCAATAAGTATGCCCACGTGTTTAGAGATAGAGGTGTCGACAAAACAAAATACGGACATGGAGGCATCATGATCATAATAAGAACAACAATAGCGTCATATAAACTCTTATGCTAAAGTGAAAATTCCTTCACAAAGTAAAGTATGGGTCAAGAACCTTATTGAGAATTAACAACCAATAGACTTTAGTCATTGAAGCAATTGCAATTTATCATAACATCGGAAAGAGTCAAATAAGAGCTTTTAAAACAAATCCACATACTCAATCATCCTTTCGACTTCTACAATTGCTAAAACTCACGTGGTACTCTTGAGATAAAAGTTTCAGTTGGACACAGAGAAAGATAGGGGCTTATAGTTTCGCCTCCCAACTACTTACCTCAAGGGTAATGTCAACAATAATAATGCATGGATACTTACTTCCAAGTTGACATATGAATCTATATATTTCCCTAGCACATGACGTTAACAAGATAATGGTGAAATAAGGAATTGGTGTTGATCACCATGACTATTTTAAGGACAAAGTAAAGGTACAAGATAGGCCCTTCGCAGAGGGAAGAAAAGGTTGTCATGCGCTTTTGAGGTTTGGATGTGTGACCTCTTAGTGTGAAGGAATGTCACTTTATATTGCCTACTATGATAAAGAACTTTATTATGCAGTCTGTCGCTTTTATGTCTTCCTCATCACATGTTCGTATGAAGCTTATTTTCCACACAATAATAGATCATACATATTTGGGAGCAATTTTTATTGCTTGCACCGATGACAACTTACTTGAGGGATCTTATTCAATCCATAGGTAGGTATCATGGACTCTCATGGCAAAACTGGGTTGAAGGTTTATGGATGCACGAGTAGTATCTCTACTTAGTGCAGAAGGTTTGGCTGATATGAGGTGGAAGCAAGAGTCACATGCTAAGGGATCTCTAGTCATATAACATTGTTCGGAACCAAGCAACCATAATTCATTATGTTGTCTTCCTTGTCCAAAATCTACTTATAACCATGTAATAGTTTAATGAGTGTTCACAATCACAGATGGTGTCCAAGAAGATATATTTATAGGTGAACCTCTCTTTCTTTATTACTTCCTATTAATTGCAACAATGACCAAGGTCTACGTTTGTCCACCCATAACAAGTTTCAATCAACATTCTTTTTATATGTGAAGCCATCACTTCCCATAAGATCATTACATGATCTTTCATGCATTTGTTCTTTTATTATTCTTTCTTTAGATCATGGCATGAGGCAAGGCCCTTAACTAAAACACTTATTATTATATGACTCACGAACTCAAATACATCGGGGGAGACACAAAGCAAAACTCAATCCTAGAACAAACTAAGAACTTTATTCTACTAAAGAAAGATAAAACCAAAAAGGATCGAACTAATAAAAAGGTAAAGGCAAAAGATGTGATGGTGATACGATATCGGGGCAACTCCCCCAAGCTTGGCACAAGCCAAGGGGAGTGCCCATACCCGTGCTTAATTGTCTTCCTTTGAAGGTGATGGTGGTGGAGTTATTGCAACCTGGGTTTGATCCTCCGTCTTAAAAGACATAGGTGCTCCATCATGGAAAGATGATCGAGTCTGCGGAATCCTCAAATCTGCAGCCAACCGTTTTGATTTAAATCTATACTCATAGATTCTGGGCTTGGAGGTGATCAATTTTGTCATAGAGCCTGGAGAGGTGCTTCCCGATGTTATTGGCATCGATCTTGTGCTTGTTGGTGAACTCCGTGATCATCATGTGGTTGGCATTGAGTCCGCGTTCCACCATCCCTTGGCACTTGAAGACTTGCTGTTCCATTGCTTCGAGCCTCGCCTCCATGCTTCCGGTCTTCTTGGGCCCCTCAACATCACGGATGTGCAGCACCCCCTCACGCATCTCTATAGATTGAGGGTGTTGCGGCACTCTCGCGAGGTAGGGATTGATGACCTTCTCGAAGAACTTGTCCTTCAAAACTTTTGGGGATGCCATAGCGATCTAGATCTATCTGCATAGCAGCTCGAAACGAAAACAGAGGATAATTGTGTGATACGAGGGTCAGACCTTTCGGGAGAATATATAATATTTTTTTCCCGGCCAAAAGGAGTACTATGCAAGAAAACGGAGTCTGGGAGGCACACGAGGTGCCCACAAGCCCCCCAGGCACGGCCAGGGGGGTAGGTCGCGCCTGGCAGGGTTGTCGCCTCCTCGTGCACATTCCGGACTACGTTAAATTTTTCTGTTTTTCTAAAAATTCCAAAAAGGAGAAAAATTGCTACTGGAAAAGTTTTGGAGTCGGTTTACTTACCGCATCACATACCTCTTCGTTTTTGGAGTCTGAAACTGGCTGATAAATATCCCTAATGTACTCCTCCGGAGTTATGGTATTAATAATATTGCTTTCAACATTTATGAGAGTACCTGAGATATAATGCTTGATTCTTTCCCCATTTACCACTCTCGGAAAATTACCTTCCGTGTTGTTGATCTTAATAGCACCGGAACGATATACTTCCTCAACAATGTAAGGACCTTCCCATTTAGAGAGAAGCTTGCCTGCAAAAAATCTTAAACACGAATTGTATACCAAGACATAATCACCTACACTGAACTCACGTCTTTGTATCCTTTTATCATGCCACCTCTTAACTTTTTGTTTGAACAACTTGGCATTTTTGTATGCCTGAGTTCTCCATTCATCAAGTGAGCTAATATAAAATAACCTCTTCTCACCAGCAACTTTGAAATCAAAGCTGAGCTCTTTGATTGCCCAATAAGCCTTATGCTCTAGCTCAAGAGGTAAATGACATGCTTTACCGTACACCATTTTGTACAGAGACATGCCCATGGGATTCTTATAAGCAGTTCTATAAGCCCACAGTGCATTATCAAGCTTCTTAGACCAATTCTTTCTAGACCTATTAACAGTCTTTTGCAGAATTAGTTAAATCTCTCTATTACATAGCTCTACTTGACCACTGGACCGAGGATGATTGGGAGATGCAATTCTATGGTTGACATCATACTTAGCAAGCATTTTATGGAAAGCACCATGAATAAAATGTGAACCACCATCAGTCATTAGATATCTAGGGACTCCAAACCTAGGGAAAATAACTTATTTAAGCATCCTAATAGAGTTGTTATGATCGGCACTACTAGTTGGGATAGCTTCTACCCACTTAGTAACGTAATCAATAGCAACTAGGAAATGAGTATACCCGTTGGACTTTGGAAAAGGTCCCATATAATCAAAACCCCAAACATCAAATGGTTCAATGACAAGTGAATAATTCATAGGCATTTCGTGACGTTTACTGATATTACCTATTCTTTGACATTCATCACAAGACAAGACAAACTTACGGGCATCCTTGAAGAGAGTAGGCCAATAGAAACCGGATTGCAATACCTTGTGTGCAGTTCTATCTCCCGCATGTTGTCCTCCGTAAGCCTCGGAGTGACACTTCTGTAGGATCTACCCCTATTCATGTTCAGGTACACAACGTCTAATAACACCATCTACTCCTTCCTTATAAAGGTGAGGATCATCCCAGAAGTAATGTCTCAAATCAAAGAAGAATTTCTTCTTTTGCTGGTATGTGAAACTGGGTGGTATATATTTGGCAACAATATAATTTGCATAATCAGCATACCAAGGTGTACTACGTGAAGCATTGATGACACTCAATTGTTCATCAGGAAAGCTATCATTAATAGATTGTGGGTCATCAAGAACATTCTCCAACCTAGACAAGTTATCTGCGATGGGGTTCTCAGCACCCTTCCTATCAACAACATGCAAATCAAATTCTTGTTGCAAGAGAACCCATCTGATAAGTCTAGGTTTAGCATCTTTCTTTTCCATGAGATACTTAATAGCAACATGATCAGTGTGAATAGTAACTTTGGAATCAACAATGTAAGATCTGAACTTTTCACATGCAAACATGAGTGCTAAAAATTCCTTTTCAGTAGTAGCATAGTTTCTTTGGGCATTGTCTAGAGTTTTACTAGCATAGTGAATAACATTCAACTTCTTATCAACTCTTTATCCTAGAACAACGCCAACAGCATAATAACTAGCATCACACATAATTTGAAAAGGTAGATTCCAATCAGGTGGTTGAACAATAGGTGCAATTATTAAGGCCTTCTTAAGTATTTCGAATGCTTCCTCACAATCATTGTCAAAAACAAAAGGAATATAGTTTCGCAAGAGATTGTTAAGAGGCCTAGAAATTTTAGAGAAGTCTTTAATGAACCTTCTATAGAAACCAGCATGACCAAGGAAACTTCTTATACCTTTGATATCTGTAGGGCATGGCATTTTCTCGATCGCATCAACTTTAGCCTTATCGACTTCAATACCTCTTTCAGAAATTTTATGTCCTAAGACGATGCCTTCATTAACCATAAAGTGGCACTTCTCCCAATTGAAGACAAGATTCGTATGTTTACATCTCTGCAAAACTCGATCAAGGTTGTTGTGGCAATCATCAAAAGAAGACCCGTAAACGGAGAAATCATCCATGAAAACCTCAACAATCTTTTCACAAAAGTCAGAGAATATAGCCATCATACATCTTTGAAAGGTAGCAGGTGCATTACATAAGCCAAAAGGCATACGTCTGTAAGCAATGGTACCGAAAGGGCAGGTAAAAGTGGTTTTCTCCTGATCAGATTGCGCAAAGGGTATTTGGGAGAAACCAGAATAACCATCTAGAAAGCAGAAGTGTGTGTGTTTAGATAGTCTTTCTAGCATTTGGTCAATAAAAGGCAAAGGGTAATGATCTTTCCTAGTGGATTTATTCGATTTCCTAAAATCAATTACCATCCTATAGCCAGTAATAATCCTCTGTGGGATCAATTGATCTTTATCATGAGGGACAACGGTAATACCTCCCTTCTTAGGGACGCAATGCACCGGACTTACCCAATCACTATGAGCAAAAGGATAGATAATACCTGCTTCCAGGAGCTTTAGTATTTCTTTTCTTACTACCTGTTTCATCTTTGGATTCAATCTCCGTTGATGATCGGCAACTGGTTTGGAATCAGGATCAGTTTTAATTTTGTACTGGCATAGAGTGGGACTAATGCCCTTAAGATCATCAAGAGTATATCCAATAGCAGCACGGTGCTTCCTCAGATTTTTTAATAACTTCTTTTCTTCATGCTTTGAAAGGCTAGCACTAATTATAACAGGATATATCTCTTTTTCATTGAGATAAGCATACTTAAGAGTATCAGGTAACTGCTTAAGCTCAAACACAGGATCACCCTTTGGTGGGGGTGGATCTCCAAGCAGTTCAACATGCAAATTATTCTTAAGGATAGGATGGTGTTGAAAGATAACTCTATCTATCGCATTCCTTTCATCGATATGCATATCATTTTCATGCTCAAGCAAGTATTGCTCTAAAGGATCAGTAGGAGGCACAGCAATAGAAGCTAGGGAAATAATTTCATCCTTACTAGACAATTCTTTTTCATGAGGTTGTGTACCTAACTTGGAGAAATTGAACTCATGTGACACTCCTTCAAAGCCAACAGTGACAGTTTGCTTCTCATAGTCAATATGAGCATTGACAGTATTGAGGAAAGGTCTGCCAAATATGATGGGACAAAAGCTATCTTGTCTGGTAGCAAGAACGAGAAAATCAGCAGGATACTTAGTTTTACCACACAAGACTTCGACATCTCTAACAATTCCCAAAGGGCAGATAGTATCTCTATTGGCAAGCTAAATAGTGACATCAATAGGTTCCATCTTGACAGGTGCAATCTCGTCTTTAATTTCATCATATAAAGATTGAGGTATTGCACTAACACTAGCACCCACGTCACATAAACCATGTGTGACAGCCCGAGACCGACGTTCCAGAAGATTCCCCTTTATTTCCGTTTCCGTCGTGTGCTTATTTTTATTTGTTGCATCATCATGTAGTTTGCATCATCGCATCATGCATGGCATCTTGCATCGTCTGTCGCGTGTGGTGTTTGAGTGTTGTGCTTCGAGTGATCACCGAGTCGTAGTGCGATAGTAACTCCCATCTCTTGTCATATTTGCGTTTTGCTAAAGTTTCCCGTTATAAACCCTATTTAAAAAAAGGGTTCGTCTTCTTCTTTTCATTAAAAAAAATCCTTTTATTAAATGCGGGGGCAACCCTTGGGTTTGCTTTATTTTTTTCCTTTTGTTATTTAAAAAAATAGAGACTCTTTTATTTAAAAGAAAGGGTGTGTCTATTATTTAAAAAGAAAGGGTATTATTTTAACTCTTAAAAAAAGGTTTCATTTTATTTGTTTTAAAATGCCCAAGCTATTTTATAGTTGGGGTATATTTTTTTTAAAAGGGAGCTAAAAGCATTTTTCTATTTTGTTAAAAAAAACCTTTTCCATTTTTTTGTTGGAGTTTTCTGTTTTTTTAGAAGAACAACAAAAAAAACCAAAGGAGGAGGACCCAGGCCAAGGCCCAGGCCTCCCCTTGCCCTAGCGAACAGCTCTCGCTCCCCTCGTCCCCTATCTCCTCCCCCGTCCTCGATCCCCTCCTCGTCATCCCCGTCCCAGCGTTGTCCTCCTCCCGAGCCGCGCCGCCTCGTCGCCCCGCCATGCCGCCGCCGCGCTCTCAGCCTCGCCGCGCTGCCGTGGCACCTCCCCGACGCCCGCAGCAGCCCCGCATGGCCGCGCCATGGCCATGCCCTACTCCCGACCACCTCCTCACGTCGGTGCCTGACCTCGACATGGCCTCGCCTCGCGCTCGTGAGCTCGCCGGTGCGCCGCGCCCACCTCGCCGCCTCTCCTCCTCCCCGGCAGCCGCCGTGCTCGCCTCCGTTCGCCGCGTCAGGCCCCCTCGACCTTGCCCTCGCCAAGGCCGCGCTGCCGCCTGTAGGTCTCTAGTGGTCGCCTCCCCGCGTGCCCCGCCGTCATCTCCTTCCCTGCCGGTGCTCGCCCCGCCGCCGGCTGGCCCTGTAGCTATCGTTTGCTGTTGCTGTCAAGTGGTGCCGCTGTCTGCTGTGTTCTGTTGCTGCCGGAGGTAGTTGCCGGATGTGTGGTGTAGCTTTTGTGTTGCCATTGTTATGCGTGCTCGCCTTGCTGCTGGTAGCTACTTGCCTGCGCTTGCTGTTAGCCGATGCCTGTCGTCATGTTGTGTCGTAGCGTGTTGCTGTTGCTGGCCGTTGCCCTGCCGATGCTACTTGTTGTGCTTGCCGTTTTGCTAGATGCATGTCGTATCAGCTACCTGTAGCTAGCTGCTGATGCTAGCGTTGCTATGTAGGATGCTGCTGCTAGCTTGCTCTTGCTGCTTGGCATGCTTGCTGTTGCGTAGATGCTGTTGTGTAGATGTTGTTGCTGCTCTTGCTTTTGCCTGCTTGCTGCTAGTGCTAGTTGCTAGTAGATGTAGGTTGCTTGCATGCTAGAAGATGTTGCTAGCTTGTGTTGCCGCTTGCCATCGCCGCATGCACTATCCCCGACACCGTGGAATCGACAAGTTCGCCAGGTACGACTACTTCCTCGACGTCGCCGAAGACCCGTGTTCGACTACCGTCACCGAAGACCCGTCTTCCGACGCCTAGTGGACGACTACCGACGAGAAGACCGATGGACAAACGCAAGAGTACGACTACCGTCGACGAGGCCGTGTACGACTACATCCACGACGTCCACAACTTCCACGACGTCCGCTATGAACCAAACCGCTCCGATGTGCATGCTCCGAAGGTATAATGTTGAGACGTTGTCGTGACCGTGTGCATGTCATGTATGAGTTGTATCGTGTGTTGCACCGTATGTATGCCCGTTGCACGTTGTCTTCTTTTATCGTGCCTCGACACATGGGAACCCAAGATACGGGATCACCCCATCGTTATTTACAGCTGCCGCACACGCTCCCTATATGTTGGCACGATATCTCGACGAGTTATCGGGATAGGAACGTTGCCGTAGCATCGTTTCCGTTTTTCCGCCATGGTATCCTCCCGCGCGCCGTTCCGACACATGTTTCTTTCTCTGCTTGCCATGGTGTTGATGAACTCGCATGCATGATGCATTCATGGCATATAATCTTGTGTTGCATGTTTCTTGTGCCGTAGCTCCGTTCTATGTTCCGCGAGTTAAACCGTCTAGGATGCCATGTAGGATCACCGCTTCACCCCTTGCCATGATAACAACAATTTAATATTGCGTGTTAAATAATCGGGAGTGAATTAAATAATTAATCGTGGAGTTTCGTCGATATGTAACTCGTTGCATATCGAGCTTCATTTAATGTATAGTGTTTGTGTGAGGTGAATTGCCATGCCATTCCTTGCATTTTGATCTGATCATGCATCATAGTAGGGTGTACATCATGTTGTGCATCGTGTGGTGAATATCTGTGTTGATGCTTGTTTCCGATTTGCTCCATCTCGATAGAGTTCCGCAAGCGTGTCGGAATGTGAGGACCCGGTCGACTACGTTGGTTCGCCGACTTCTCGGAGTCATTCTTCTTCCGAGCGGGATCTCAGG
Organism: Hordeum vulgare subsp. vulgare; assembly: GCF_904849725.1. Taxonomy (NCBI): domain Eukaryota; kingdom Viridiplantae; phylum Streptophyta; class Magnoliopsida; order Poales; family Poaceae; genus Hordeum; species Hordeum vulgare. Next base: position 40,885,953 of record NC_058522.1, read on the forward strand.
CAAGATGACCATTTCCCTAGATACCATTACTATCATTGCCATGCTAGTTTATCGCTTCTATCGTTTATGTCTCGTTGCCTACCACATGTTAAATATCAGCCTCTCAACAATGCCATGATTACCTTCAACCTGTTCGACCTAGCAAACCACTGATTGGCTATGTTACCGCTTGCTTGACCATGTTGTTAGCGTTGCTAGTTGCAGGTGTAGTTGCTTCCATGTGATAACATGGGTTCCTTGTTATATCACCATATTTAAATGCTATTTAATTTAATGCACCTATATACTTGGTAAAAGGTGGAAGGCTCGGCCTTTCTATCCTGGTGTTTTGTTCCACCTTTGCCCCCTTAGTTTTCGGCTACCGGTGTTATGTTCCATAAGTGAGCGCTCCTAACACGATCGGGGTTGTTATGGGGACACCCTTGATAATTTGTTTTAGATTAAAGCTGGTCTGGCAAGGCCCAACTTTGGTACTACATTTGCCTAATAACTAATGAACTGCATAGGGAGTAATTAACCCGAGGAAATTTAATCAACCCCCGGGCCAGTGCTCCTCATGAGTGTTGGTCCACCCACCTAGCAGTCGGCGGTGCCACCACGGGGCAACTCGAGGTCTGGTTCTCGTCCACTTTATATAGACGGTGTGTCCTGAGAACGAGATACCCGGCTCCTATCGGGTTCGTCGACACACCGGGTGGCCTTGCTGGATTAGTTTTACCTTTGACGAGATATCTTGTGCATCGGATTCCGGTGATGCTTTGGGTAATCTTAGAGTTGAGGTTTTCCACTAGGGAATCCAACGAGATCGCAAGCTTCGTGATTGAGGATTTCTATGCGGCTTGTGATAATTTGTGATGGACTAGTTGGAGCACCCCTGCAGGGTTAAATCTTTTCGGAAACCCGTGCTCGCGGTTATGTGGCAACATGGAAGCTTTGTTTCACACTGGTTCTAGATAACTTGAAGTTAACTTAACTAAAATATGCCAAATGTGTGCGTAACCGTGACTGTCTCTTTCGTGAATTCTTTCTCCGATCGAGGACACGGTGGGGTTATGTCTGACGTAGGTAGGTGTTCAGGATCATTTATTTGATCAACAGTAGTTCACGTCCGCTATGCGTAGATCTTCCCCCTCTTATTTCTTGTACTCGTAAATTATCCACGAAATATATGCTTAGCCGCTGCTGCAACCTCACCACTTAACCTTACCTCACCCATTAAGCTTTGCTAGTCTTGATACCTTTGGAAATGAGATTGCTGAGTCCCCTGTGGCTCACAGATTACTACAACACCAGTTGCAGGTATAGGTAAAGGTTACTTGACGCGAGCGCATTGATTTTTCATTTGAAGTTGCTTCTTCTTCTTCTTCTTCATCGATCTAAGATGGGTTCCAGGCCGGCAGCCTGGGATAGCAAGGATGGACGTCGTTATTCTTTTCTCGTTTGTTTTCGTCCGTAGTCGGACCCTGCGCTTCTTCATGATGATTATGTACTGTACCGTTGTGACTCTGATGTAGCTTGTGGCGAGTGTAAGCCAACTCTATTTATATATCTCTTCTTTTCAGTACATGTACTTGTAACGATATCCAGTCTTGTGACACGACGAGATGCGCTTCTATCCCTGACGAGGCCTTCGTGCCAAATTGAGGATAGGGTCACATCTTGGGCGTGACAAGTTGGTATCAGAGCAGTACCGACCTAGGAGCCTCCTTGATTGATCGAACTTGGCCGAGTCAAGTCTAGTGAAAAAATACTTTGAGTCAAGTTATATATCGGAGAGTAGGATTCTTTTTTCTCCTCTTCTATGCTCTGGTGAGGAATCTTGACGTAATAATTTATTGTACTCCTCTTCTCACTGAAATTTTCTTTAGGATCACGCGGATATTCTTGGGATCTATATGATGCCGATGTGCCGGAGTTTTTTCTTGGTGCCTCCTATCTCCTTTGAGTTTTAGGGGAGTTGAGCTCCAGAGGATTCTTGAGCACATCTTTATCATTCAGATTTCTTATTATCTCAGAACAAAGGATGTTCGTAATTGCTTCAATACTAGTAGTGGCGAGATAACCCCGATGTCACCAGTACTGGTGCAGATTGTTCGGGAGTACTGCCATACTTTGTATCGTTGTGATCACGAGGGTCTGTAGTAGATGAAGATCCGAGATTCTGGTTGTGTGTTGACGGATGTGATACAGGTGATGGGTTAGTATAGGAGTTGTGTGATATTACTCCTTGTATCCGTGTACCAGATTGCATGACCAGATATTTCGGGAATTCTTAGGTGGGAATTCAAGTAGTTACTTATAGGACGATCTTCCAACAAATTTGTGTTGCTTCGATGTCAAGTGGTGATTTCAGATCTTTTCTAAGGGGTGTTCTCATATTTTTATGAGAGTATTAATTCTTTTGCTCTATCAATTTTCATGTCAATTCCTTTTCAACCGGAGTCATCGTATCAATTCCATTCAACCGGTGTGCTTCTCTTCAGTGAATTCAATCCTCTCCAATTGTGCAGATCATTCTCTCAATTCTTTCTGGAGTTATCTCATCTGTCTCAAGTTGTCTTTGTTTTTCCCCGCCCTCCCACCCTTTTTCTTCAATGATTCAATTTTCATCCAAGAGTTTTCTTTCATGTGCTTCCGTTATCTGTTCCTTTCTATCTTATCCGTTGATTCATCGTGAAGATCCTCACGAGATTCGTGTCATATTTGTTCATTCTTGTCATCCGTACCGGTGAATTTAATTCAGTTGTCCGTGTTCATTATATCCTATTCATCCTTGTAATTATTTCCTATGTTGGGAATTCTTATGCGCCTATCTTGTTATTTATTCCTCTCTTTTCTATCCGGAGCGTTGAAGTTATCTCAGAATTTCTTGTTTTCAATCCTTTTTATCATTTCAAGGTGCTCAACCTCATCAAGTTTTCATTGTACCAGTGCAGTATCTTTCTTTGTTAGAAATTGTTTCAACAATGATTTCTTTGAGTGGGCCCATAACCCACAGGTTCTTTCCCAGGATCTTTCCTGGCGCTTTTAATCTTTTCCTGGAGATCATTAATCCTTTTCAACTATGATGTAAGTATGATGTCCATCAGTCATATTACTTCTTCGAGATCTATTTGAATTGTTTTTCGTCTTTGGCTCAACCATACATTATTCGTTCTTCCGGAGTGTCTCATTAATTCTTGGTGGTGTTCTTCTCATCATTCTCTTCTTTCAAGAACGAAGGGGTATTTCTCTCGAATCTTGGTCCATTCTATTGTCGATTCATCATTTCAGCTTGGTGTCATCATCTTATTTGTTCCAATCATGAGTATCCCGTTCTTGCTATCCGGTGCTTCTCTGAGTTGTTTTCATTCTCGATCCTCAGAAGTCCATCATTTTAGAAGATTCTTCGTTCTCAGCTTTCAGCTTTCATCCTCAATTCTTCTCCATTGTTTTCTCTCCGTTCGTCTCTCGGTTATTCCGGTGCCTTGTTCTAGTTTTTCTCTCAGGTGTCTCATGTTCTCTTCATTCTCCTGTTTCTCCATTGATTCTTGGTTTTCCATTCAACTGTGAATCCTTACCAGTGCTTGCTTCAATTATGCCTCAAGTGGTGCTTATCTCTCTGCCTCTTCAAGATTCATTTCTAGAGGAATAAGTGGTATGCTAAATCCATGCTTGTCATCAATTTAATTTGATGAAGGATGAGCATAACATACTTCTTATTCTTGTTCATAGTAATCTAAATTCTTCTTCCAGAGTGTCTCATGATATCAATTCCTTTTTCTCAAGTGTTTTTTTATCTTTTCTTTTTCGGAGTTCCAAGTTTTATCAAGTATCTCTTTGTGAGGCTTCATCTAAATCCTGGCAAGGTCATAATCTTGTTCTTTCTACCTTCATATCTTTGCATCATTCATTTGTATACGGTGGTCCTTCATGGTGGTTCATCAAGGTTTCAATTTGTTCTCAAGTGTTCTTCAAGATTTTATTGGAGAACCTCAGGTATTCTTTCACTTGCATTTCCAGTGCATTGATCTTCCTTATCCTTTGAGGTGGTATTATAGCATTCTTGTTAGTGTAGGAGCCTCGAAGAGTTTTCCTTTCAGGAATGAGTTAATTAAACCCACCAATTCTTTGATCATGAGAATTTGCAACCCATGATTTCTTCATTGAGCTATCTTGGTTTAGCTTCACCTAAAGCTTTTCCTATGGAATGTTTCTATCATGGTGCTTGTCATTAATCCTAGTTCTCAATGTATCCTCTTGGTGTAAGAAGTTTTAATATCTTTTCTTTCAACTATCCTTGTTTCGTTTAGTAGTTGGTTGTCACCTCATATTTGTTGAGATGATTTTCATAAGCCCACTACTATCTTGTTTTTCGTTCGTGGTTTTCCAACCACTACGTGAATTCTCTGTCCGGAGGCTCTTCAATCCTATGGTGATGATAGTTGTCATTCTTTTCTTCATTCTTTTCTTCTGCTTGAGCTAGTTCATATTCTCTTGTTCGGGAGGCATTGTGATGTTGCTCTTTTGGGTCTATTATGTTGTTCTATCAAGATCATGGTGTTCCCTTGCTCTACTTAGTTGTTTGTGGTGCATATTGTGTAATTCTCTCTTCTTATCGATTTTTTTGTCCCATTTTCCTACCGAAGTGCTGCCGAAATTTTCCATGAATTCTTGCTTCTTTCCCATATCATTCCTCATCTCGTTGCAACCTTCAAGGATCGTTGGTTTCACTCGTTTTTCAAAGAAGCGACTAAGTTTTACCTCTTGCTTTCTCATCCTCTTCCCTCTTTCATTCTTGGATCTCGGGGCGAGATCCTCTTGTAGTGTAGAAGAGTTGTGACAGCCCGTGATCGACGTTCCACAAGATTCCCCTTTATTTCCGTTTCCGTCGTGTGCTTATTTTTATTTGTTGCATCATCATGTAGTTTGCATCATCGCATCATGCATGGCATCTTGCATCGTCTGTCGCGTGTGGTGTTTGAGTGTTGTGCTTCGAGTGATCACCGAGTCGTAGTGCGATAGTAACTCCCCATCTCCCATCTCTTGTCGTCTTTGCGGTTTTCTAAAGTTTCCCGTTTTAAACCCCATTTAAAAAAGGGTTCGTCTTCTTCTTTTCATTAAAAAAAATCCTTTATTAAATGGGGGGGCAACCCTTGGGTTTGCTTTATTTTTTTTCCTTCTGTTATTTTTAAAAAAAACTAGAGATTCTTTTATTTAAAAGAAGGGGTTTGTCTATTATTTAAAAAGAAAGGGTATTATTTTAACTCTTAAAAAAAGTTTCATTTTATTTGTTTTAAAATGCCCAAGCTATTTTATAGTTGGGGTATATTTTTCTAAAAGGGTGCTAAAAGCATTTTTCTATTTTGTAAAAAAAAACCTTTTCCATTTTTTTTGTTGGAGTTTTCTGTTTTTTTAAAGAACAACAGAAAAACCAAAGGAGGAGGACCCAGGCCAAGGCCCAGCCGGCCAAGGCCCAGGCCTCCCTTTGCCCTAGCGAACAGCTCTCGCTCCCCTCATCCCCTGTCTCCTCCCCGAGCGTCGTCGCCTCCCCCATGCTCGATCCCCTCCTCGTCATCCTCATCCCAGCGTCGTCCTCCTCCCGAGCCGCGCCGCCTCGTCGCCCCGCCATGCCGCCGCCGCGCTCTCAGCCTCGCCGCGCTGCCGTGGCACCTCCCCGACGCCCGCAGCAGCCCCGCATGGCCGCGCCATGGCCATGCCCTACTCCCGACCACCTCCTCACGTCGGTGCCTGACCTCGCCATGGCCTCGCCTCGCGCTCGTGAGCTCGCCGGTGCGCCGCGCCCACCTCGCCACCTCTCCTCCTCCCCGGCAGCCGCCGTGCTCGCCTCCGTTCGCCGCGTCAGGCCCCCTCGACCTTGCCCTCGCCAAGGCCGCGCTGCCGCCTGTAGGTCTCTAGTGGTCGCCTCCCCGCGTGCCCCGCCGTCATCTCCTTCCCTGCCGGTGCTCGCCCCGCCGCCGGCTGGCCCTGTAGCTATCGTTTGCTGTTGCTGTCAAGTGGTGCCGCTGTCTGCTGTATTCTGTTGCTGCCGGAGGTAGTTGCCGGATGTGTGGTGTAGCTTTTGTGTTGCCATTGTTATGCGTGCTCGCCTTGCTGCTGGTAGCTACTTGCCTGCGCTTGCTGTTAGCCGCTGCCTGTCGTCATGTTGTGTCGTAGCGTGTTGCTGTTGCTTGCCGTTGCCCTGCTGATGCTACTTGTTGTGCTTGCCATTTTGCTAGATGCATGTCGTATCTGCTGGCTGTAGCTAGCTGTTGATGCTAGCGTTGCTATGTAGGATGCTGCTGCTAGCTTGCTCTTGCTGCTTGGCATGCTTGCTGTTGCGTAGAGGCTGTTGCGTAGATGTTGTTGCTGCTCTTGCTTTTGCCTACTTGCTGGTAGTGCTAGTTGCTAGTAGATGTAGGTTGCTTGCATGCTAGAAGATGTTGCTAGCTTGTGCTGCCGCTTGCCATCGCCGCGCGCACCATCCCTGACACCGTGGAATCGACAAGTTCGCCAGGTACGACTATTTCCTCGACGTCGCTGAAGACCCGTGTTCGACTACCGTCGCCGAAGACCCGTCTTCTGACGCCTAGTGCACGACTACCAACGAGAAGACCGGTGTACCGACGCAAGAGTACGACTACCGTCGATGAGGCCGTGTACGACTACATCCACGACGTCCACGACTTCCACGACGTCCGCTACAAACCGAACCGCTCCGATGTGCACGCTCCGAAGGTATAACGTTGAGACGTTGTCGTGACCGTGTGCATGTGATGTATGAGTTGTATCGTGTGTTGCACCATATGTATGCTAGTTGCACGTTGTCTTCTTTCGTCGTGCCTCGACACATGGGAACCCTAGATACGGGATCAGCCCATCGTTATTTACCGTTCCCGCACACGCTCCCTATACGTTGGCACGATATCTCGACGAGTTATCGGGATAGGAACGTTGCGTAGCATCGTTTCCGTTTTGCCGCCATGGTATCCTCTCGCGCGCCATGGCGACACATGTTTCTTTCTCTTCTTGTCGTGGTGTTGATGAACTCACATGCATGACACATTCATGGCATATAATCTTGTGTTGCACGTTTCTTGTGACGTAGCTCCGTTCTATGTTCCGCGAGTTAAACCGTCTAGGATGCCATGTAGGATCACCGCTTCACCCCTTGCCATCATAACAACAATTTAATATTGTGTGATAAACAATCGGGAGTAAATTAAATAACTAATCGTGGAGTTTCGTCGATATGTAACTCGTTGCATATCGAGCTTCATTTAATGTGTAGTGTTTGCGTGAGGTGAATTGCCATGCCATCCCTTGCATTTTGATCTGATCATGCATCATAGTAGGCTATACATCATGTTGTGCATCGTGTGGTGAATATCTGTGTTGATGCTTTTTTCCGGTTTGCTCCGTCTCGATAGAGTTCCGCAAGCGTGTCGGAGTGTGAGGACCCGGTCGACTACGTTGGTTCGCCGACTTCTCGGAGTCATTCTTCTTCCAAGCGGGATCTCAGGCAAGATGACCATTTCCCTAGATACCATTACTATCATTGCCATGCTAGTTTATCGCTTCTATCGTTTATGTCTTGTTGCCTACCACATGTTAAATATCAGCCTCAACAATGCCATGATTACCTTCAACCTGTTCGACCTAGAAAACGACTGATTAGCTATGTTACCGCTTGCTTGACCATGTTGTTAGCATTGCTAGTTGCAGGTGCAGTTGCTTCCATGTGATAACATGGGTTCCTTGTTATATCACCATATTTAAATGCTATTTAATTTAATGCACCTATATACTTGGTAAAAGGTGGAAGGCTCGGCCTTTCTAGCCTGGTGTTTTGTTCCACCTTTGCCCCCTTAGTTTTTGGCTAGCGGTATTATGTTCCATAAATGAGCGCTCCTAACATGATCGGGGTTGTTATGGGGACCCCCTTGATAATTCATTTTAGATTAAAGCTGGTCTGGCAAGGCCCAACTTTGGTACTACATTTTCCTAATAACTAATGAACTACATAGGGAGTAATTAACCCGAGGAAATTTAATCAACCCCCGGGCCTGTGCTCCTCATGAGTATTGATCCACCCACCTAGCAGTGGGCGGTGCCACCACGGGGCAACTCGAGGTTTGGTTCCCGTCCACTTTACATAGACGGTGTGTCCTGAGAACGAGATACGCGGCTCCTATCGGGTTCGTCGACACACCGGGTGGCCTTGCTGGATTAGTTTTACCTTTGACGAGATATCTTGTGCATCGGATTCCGGTGATGCTTTGGGTAATCTCAGAGTTGAGGTTTTCCACTAGGGAATCCGACGAGATCGCGAGCTTCGTGATTGAGGATTTCTATGCGGCTTATGATAATTTGTGATGGACTAGTTGGAGCACCCCTACAGGGTTAAATCTTTTCGGCAAGCCGTGCCCGTGGTTATGTGGCGACGTGGAAGCTTTGTTTCACACTGGTTCTAGATAACTTGAAGTTAACTTAATTAAAATATGCCAACTGTGTGCGTAACTGCGACTGTCTCTTTCGTGAGTTCTTTCTCCGACCGAGGACACGGTGGGGTTATGTCTGACGTAGGTAGGTGTTCAGGATCCTTTATTTGATCAACAGTAGTTCACGTCCGCTATGCGTCGATCTTCCCCCTCTTATTTCTTGTACTCGTAAGTTAGCCACCAAATATATGCTTAGACGCTGCTGCAACCTCACCACTTAACCTTACCTCACCCATTAAGCTTTGCTAGTCTTGATACCTTTGGAAATTAGATTGCTGAGTCCCCTGTGGCTCACAGATTACTACAACACCAGTTGCAGGTACAGGTAAAGGTTACTTGACGCGAGCGCATTGATTGTTCATTTAGAGTTGCTTCTTCTTCTTCTTCTTCTTCTTCTTCTTCTTCGATCTAGGATGGGTTCCAGGCCGACACCCTGGGATAGAAGGATGGACATCGTTGTTCTTTTCTCGTTTGTTTTCGTCCGTAGTCGTACCCTCCTCTTCTTCATGATGATTATGTACTGTACTGCTGTGACTCTGATGTAGCTTGTGGCGAGTGTAAGCCAACTCTATTTATATATCTCTTCTTTTCAGTACATGTACTTGTAACGATATCCCTTCTCGCGACACGACGAGATGCGCTTCTATCCCTGACGAGGCCTTCGTGCCATATTGAGGATAGGGGCGTATCTTGTGCATGACACCATGATAACAATGATCTCCTATCTTAACAGAAACAACAGGCGTGCCAACAACAGGCCTATGCTTGTCTTTAGCATGAGGTTTAGCAATTCTAGTAGCATCTTCACAGAAGTGAATATCATGGCCATCAACATTGTCGGAGAGGAGATCTTTGATAATAGCAATGCTAGGTTCAACTCTTATTTTCTCAGGGGGTGTAGGTGTTCTAATGTAGCCCCTACGTATCACAGTTGAAGCTTTAGAATGATCCTTTATTCTAACAGGGAAAGGTGGTTTCTCAATGTAAGCACTAGGAACAACAGGGTCATTATAAGCAATGACTTCCTCTTCAACTGGGTTGGGTTTAACTACATTGGCTTCTAAGGGAGGATGATATTTAAACCACTTCTCTTTAGGGAGATTAATATGAGCAGCAAATTATTCACACAATAAAGCTACTATCTCAGAGTCTAGTCCATGTTTAGCGCTAAAATCACAAAAAGTATTGGTTTCAACAAAGTATTTAATGCAATCAAACTTGAGATTCATACCTGAATCCTTACCTTCATCAAACTCCCAATCATCAGAGTTGCGTTTAATTCTTTCCAATAAATTCCATTTGAAGTCAATATCTCTCTTCATAAAAGAACCGGTACAAGAAGTGTCAAGCATGGTGCGATTATCAAGAGAAAGACGAGCATAAAATTTCTTAATGATAATTTCTCTCGAGAGCTCATGGTTGGGGCATGAATATAACATTGACTTAAGCCTCCCCCAAGATTGAGCTATACTTTGTCTATCACGAGGCCAAAAATTATAGATATAATTCCGATCACGATGTACCAAATGCATAGGATAAAACTTTTGATGAAGTTCCAATTTCAATCGCTTGTAGTTCCATGATCCAGTATCATCACATAGCCTATACCATGTCAATGATTTATCCCTCAAAGATAAGGGAAATACCTTCTTCTTGACCTCATCCTCGGGCAAACCTGCAAGCTTAAATAAACCACAAACTTCATCTACATAGATTAGATGCAAGTCGGGATGTGATGTTCCATCTCCTGTAAAAGGATTAGCCAACAGTTTCTCTAGCATACCCGAAGGAATTTCCTAACAAATATTTTCAGTAGGTGCAGCAGGTTGAGGAGCAACTCCTTGTGCTTCCGTTCGAGGTGAAGATACCCCGAACAAGCTCCTCAAAGTATTAGTTTCCATAGTGACAAGTGACAATAAATGTCAGCACACTATATAAATGTTTGCTTACCAAAGACGCTTCACTCCCCGGCAGCGACGCCAGAAAAGAGTCTTCATGACCCACAACTGTAGGGATCTATCATAGTCCTTTCGATAAGTAAGAGTGTCGAACCCAACGAGGAGCGGAAGGAACTAACAAGTGGTTTTCAGCAAGGTATTCTGTGCAGGCACTGAAATTATCGGTAACAGATAGTTGTGTGATAAGATGATTCGTAATAAGTAGAAAGTAACAAAGGTGCAGAAAGAAGACCCAATCCCTTTTGTAGCAAGGGAAAAGCCTGCACAAACTCTTATAGGAGGTGAAGTGCTCCCGAGGACACATGGGAATTTCTATCAAGCTAGTTTTCATCATGTTCATATGATTCGCGTTCACTACTTTCATAGTTTGATATGTGGGTGGACCGGTGCTTGGGTGCTGCCCTTACTTGGACAAACATCCCACTTATGATTAACCCCTCTCGCGAGCATCGGCAACTACGAAAGTGGAATTAAGACAAATCAGTGGATCCAAATCAGCCCCTTACGAAGCAACGCATAAACTAGGGTTTAAGCTTCTGTCACTCTAGCAACCCATCATCTACTTATTACGTCCCAATGCCTTCCTCTAGGCCCAAATAATGGTGAAGTGTTATGTAGTCGACGTTCACATAACACCACTAGAGGAAAAACAACATACAACGCATCAAAATATCGAATGAATACCAAATTCACATGACTACTTATAGCAAGACTTATCCCATGTCCTCAGGAACAATGTGACTACTGACAAAGCATAATTATGTTCATGACCAAAGAGGTATTGAATAGCATTAGAGATCTAAACATATGATCTTCCATCGAGTAATCCAACTAGCATCAACTACAAAGAGTAATTAACACTACTAGCAAACTTACGAGTACCAATCGGAGTCGCGAGACGGAGATTGGTTACAAGAGATGAACTAGGGTTTGGAGATGAGATGGTGCTGATGAAGATGTTGATGGTGATGAGTCCCCTCCGATGAGAGGAGTGTTGGTGATGACGATGGCGACGATTTCCCCCTCCGGGAGGGAAGTTTCCCCAGCAGGACCGCCCTACCGGAGCTCTAGATTGGTTCTGCTCAAGTTCCACCTCATGGGAGCGGCAGTGCCTCCCGAAAAGCCTCCTCCTAATTTTTTCTGGAACGAAACCCTCCTTATAGCGAAAGATGGGAGCCAGAGGGGCAACAGGGGGCCCACAAGCCTCCTAGGCGCGACGAGGGGGGTAGGCCGCACGTGGCAGGCTTGTGGCCTCCTGGTGGCTCCCCTCTGGTACTTCTTCCGCCCAGTATTTTTTATAAAATCTAAAATAATTCCTCGTTGATTTTCACGGCTTTTGGAGTTGCACAGAATAGGTATCTCAAACTTGATCCTTTTTCATACCAGAATTCCAGCTGCCAGCATTCTCCCTCTTCATGTAAACCTTAAAAATAAGAGAGAAAAGGCATAATTATTGTACCGTGAAGTGTAATAACAGCCCATAAAGCGATAAATATCAACATAAAAGCATGATGCAAAATGGACGTATCAAATCCCATTGTGTGTTATTTGTTTTTGTTGTTTGTGCCTTGATATAAGTCGCGCTTTTGCTCTAGGCAACAAGCATGCGGATATATCATGTGCCTAATCTTGATGCTGAGCTGACTTTCCAATACTCATTTGACTGCACTTTCACTATAGCACCCCTTAGGCACTCTCCTCTGTGTTGCTACTCTCTCTCTCACCCCTCTCGAGAACTGAAGACCAGCAAGACAAGATGCACCAAGGATCCGCTTCGACGGAAAACTCACGCTGAAGACACTAACTATAACATGCATAACCACACGTAACCGTAGGAATTATGCTTTTCCCTCAAGATTGGAAACCCTCTCTAGAACAGACTAACCCTCCCAAGCCTTTCCAGCTCAAATTTCTAGTCATTTGTCTAATACACGGATTTGCCAGAACACCTGTCGATCCCCAATAAACCCCACTTAGCACCGGGTTCCCTATGGAACAAGTGATTACGGTGAATGAGTATCCCTCCTTCTCAAGCTAGCACCATAACCTTGATGCCATAAGGAAGACCGTTCTCTGATATAAGGGTATTGGACGAAACATTGGTGTGATGATGATAGTTGTCTTGAGGATATAGCTAGACTATCTGGGTGGATCTTGAGACCCTTATAAAGGTAGGTGAATTTGGTGGAACAACGTTGATATAATAGCCCAACCTACATATTCCTGGAGTAAGTTTGGATTCACTAGGATGATTATGATCGCAAGTGATAACTCTTGGTGGTTAATTGACTTCATCAAGTAGCTCACATGATTTGATGCCCTTACCATAATAACCTGGAGTATCGAGCAGGAGTTCTTATTGGACTTGAGTTTTGGATTTAAATAGGTAGTCCCAATAGACTATTAATGATGTATGAGGCACCATGGTTTAGAATAAATTGGATTTAGCCAATTATTTTGATCATGATACCATAATTTCTGGTGGATAACGAATGCGAATACTCGGAGATGTCAGATTGATCTACGAACTTGTATAAGCATGTCCTTGGAGATTGTTGGCCATGATATTAGAAATCGGCGGATATGCTGTGACGTAATCCTCGCAGTAATATGTGAATCATGAAGACTCTAAGCAATTATGTAGAACACCATCAATATTGGATTTGTAGGGATGATGGTTCCAGTAATGATTGATTGGATTGATGGATCACTTGATCGGATTCGTAGAAAGGAAAGCAGATCTTGGATTGGAGTACTACGTGTTTCCTTAATACAATAATGCAGTAACCTGTCAATTGAATGATCTAGCTGGACATTCGGATTTGTAGCATCCAAGTTCGAGCTTAGCAGCTTGTAAGCTTCCCCGAGGATCCTGCATAGGGACACATGTCAATGTATGTTACATGTGGTGTTTGAGTTTAGTCTTTCCTTCAACCCCGGATATTAGCTAACACGGGTGGTGTGGAGTTGACTTATGTGAGATGGTATCTTGATGGAATAGGGTGACGTCATCCCGAGTTAGAGGACGAACTGTTGGCATAGAAAGAATGTGCTTAGAAATAGGAAGATAGTTGTTCGCCCACATCCCGAGTTCCATGATACCCCAAAGGATTCGACAAGCCATAAAGTGGTCGGATGACATCCTTATTTGTCTAGAAAGAGGATAAACGCCAAAGTACTGTTTGGATGAGCCACAGACTCCGCAGACTTCAACGCCTCTCGAGAGCGAGGCACTGCAACCCTCTAGCAGCCAAAGACAATCATCCGCAAGCATGGTGAAGCATCGACATGATCAAGGAGCCACGACAACAGAGGAGAGACAACAAGTTCTATTGCAGCACCTACGACAGCTACGCCGAGTACAACGTGCAGGACTATAAGGCCAGCAAGGACAGACACACCGGGAGCAACCTCCACCCAGACCACAACCACGTTCACGACCACACACACGTTAAACCCTTAACTGCTTGCCACTAAGGTACACTGATGTCAACTTTTCTTCCCCTTGCAACTGCACCAGAAGAATGCTGCTAGCACTCTCCGGCAATCGAAACTAGAAGAATGTTGTTGACGCCCACCACCGCGTGGGATCGTAGCAGTTTTCGAGGGTAGAGTATTCGACCCAAATTTGTTGATCGCCGAACAGGAGGTGAGAGAATACTCTCACGTATTAACAGCTGAATTTTTTAAATTTAACCACACCTGAAAGATTAGTATCTGCAAGCAAAGTAGTAACAGCAAAGTAATATGATAACAACGATGTCACAAACGATATGTTGACACGGCAAACTATTTCTAACGATTGTATCAATGGCGCCAAGTTGCCTCGTTGACGGAAGTTGTTAGTTCCCGTAAACGACCAGCGAACCAAAATTGTAGCAGGTAGCAGCAGTGTAACGAGCAATAGCAGCGGCAAGGAGAAGTAGTAGTGACAACAGTAGCAAGTAGCAACAGTAGCAGCAGAGCAAGACAAGTAACAGCAGTAGCAAGAGTAGTAGCAGCAGCAGAGCAAAACAAGTAACATCAGCAATAGGACAAACTCATAGGCAATGGGTCGGTGATTTGTTTGGATGATATTCATCATGCAACAGCTATAACACGGAGAGATATGTGGCTAGCTCCCGTTCGTCAATTGATGAAGGCATGCATTCCGTGTGTCGTCATACGTGCTTAGGGAAAAGAACTTGCATGACATCTATTGTCCATCCCTCCCGTGACAGCGGGGTCCAAAAGGAAACTACGGGATATTAAGGTTCTCCTTTTAATAAAGAACCGGACCAACGCATTAGCACTTGGTGAACACATGAACTCCTCAAACCATGGTCATCACCGGGATTGGTTCCGGTTATTATCACTCCGGGGTTGCCGGATCATAACACATAGTAGGTAACTACAACTTGCAAGATCGGATCTAAAACACACATATATTGGTGACAACATAATAATTTCAGATATGAAATCATGGCACCCGGGCCCTAGTGACAAGCATTAAGCATGGAAAAGTAGTAGCAACATCAATCTCAGAACATAGTGGATACTAGGGATCAATCCCCATCAAAACTAACTTGATTACATGATAGATCTCATCCTACTCATCACCGCCCAGCGAGCCTACGAATAGATTACTCACGAACGACGAAGAGCTTCATGGAATTGGAGAGGGAAGAAGGTTGACGATGACGATGGCGAAGATTCCCCCTCTCTAGAGCCCAAGACGGACTCCAGATCTGCCCTCTAAATGAAAGAACATGTGGTGCCGGCGCCTCCGTATCGCAAACACGACGAAAACTTCTCTTTTTATTTTTTCTGGGACGAAAGTGAACTTATAGACCTGAGGTTGGGGCGGCAGAGCCATGTGGGCCCCACAAGCCTGCCCACCGCCACCAGGGGGGTGGTGGCGGAGCCAGGGCTTGTGGCCCACTGGCCCACCCCCTCAGGTGGAACTTGGCGCAGATATTTTTCATATTTTCCAAAACTTCTCCCCGTAAATTTTCAGGACGTTTGGAGAACTTTGATTTCTGCACAAAAATAACACCAAGGCAATTCTGCTGAAAACTGCGTCAATCGAGGTTAATTCCATTCAAATCATGCAAATTAGAGTCCAAAACAAGGGCAAAAGAGTTTGGGAAAGTAGATACGATGGAGACGTACCAACTCCCCCAAGCTTAAAACCTTGCTTGTCCTCAAGCAACTCAGTTGACAAACAGACAGAGAAAGAAAAACTTTGACAAACTCTGTTTGATCTTGTTGTTGCAACTATGTCTAAATCATAACCAGAATTTCAGCAAGATCACAAGTTAACCACATAAGCAAATGACACAAAGGTCTCACAGTAAACTAATATCAATGGCATAATCAGCTAACGAGCAAATAATAATGAGTTTCAAATACAAACACTTCAATCAAAACAAGCATGAAGCAATATGAATAAGTGGTATCTCGCTAGATCTTTCTGAGACTGCGAAACATAAATGCAGAGCACTTTCAAAGATCAAGGGCTGACTAAACATTGTAATTCATAGCAACAAAGATCTAGTCATAGTCATACTCAATATCAATCAAAAGCAAAGCAAAAAATGACAGAGGTGCTCCCTAATTGGTGCTTATAAAAGAAGAGCATGACTCAATAGGAAAATAAATAGACAGGCCCTTCGCAGAGGGAAGCATTGATTTGAAGTGGTGCCAGAGCTCAAGCTTTGAAAATAGAGATAATAATTTTGGGTGGCATGCTTTCATTGTCAACGCAATGACCAAGAGTTCTCAATATCTTCCATGCTACTCATGCTATAGGCGGTCCCCAAATAGAAAAGTAAATTTTTAACTCCCCACCACCAATCAATCACACTCCACGGCTAGCCGAATCCTGGGGTACCGTCCATACTAACATCAATCCGGGGGGGTCTTGTTTTACGGTTATGTTTTCGATTTAAGCGTGGAACTGGGCATTCCAATTACGGGTCCCTTCCTCATGAATGACAGTGAATAAACACATGTCGAGGATAACACTCCTAGCATGGAAGATACCAATAGCCCCCTGTCACCACATGAGCGGTTCGGGCATGCAAAATAGATTATTTCTTGAAGGTTTAAAGAATGGCACATGCAAATTTACTTGGAACGGCAGGTAGATACCGCAAATAGGTAGGTATGGTGGACTCTCATGGAAAAACTTTTGGGTTTATGGAAGTGGATGCAAAAGCAGTATTCCGCTTAGTACAAGTGAAGGCTAGCAAAAGACTTTGAAGCGACCAACTAGAGAGCAACAACAGTCATCAAGATGCAATGAGTTTGACTAACGTTAAATGCAGGCGTGAACAAGATATAAATCACCATGAGCATGAACATCATGGAGGCTATGTTGATTTTGTTTCAACTACATGCATGAACATGCGCCTAGTCAAGCCACTTGAAACATTCAAAGGAGAATACCATCCTATCATACTACATCATAGTCATCTCAAAATCTATGTTGGCATTCAAGACAAACCATTATATGCTCTCAGTTAAATAAGCATGGCATCAGAAACTATGATCTCTAAGTTGTCATTGCAAACATGGTTCTCTCACAACAAAGCTAAATCTGGGACGACAAGCTAGTCATATTTACAAAAACAAAATAGATAGAGTTCATACCAGTTTTTCAGTCTCAGTCACTTCATCATATATCATCATTCTTGCCTTTCATTTGCACGATCGAACGATGTGAACAATAATAATGGCATTGGACTAAGCTGAATCTGCAGGCAAACACAAAGGAGAAGACAAAGTAATATGTCTCTTTGAAAGGTAAACCGGGAAGCATATAAGAACCACTAAGCATTGTAACCAATATCTTCTACCTTGACCCAGAGAAAAAGAAAACTATTTACACGGGAAAGCTCCCAACAAGCAAAATAAGAAAGAAAAATCTTTTTGGGTTTTCTCAAAAGGACACAAAACAAGAAAACAAGAAAACAAAAATAAAACTAGCATGGATAATACAGTGGCAAAGTGTAAACACCGGCTAACAAATTGAAAGCATAAGCATGAATGTAAAGTCGGTGAGAACACGTACTCCCCCAAGCTTAGGCTTTTGGCCTAGCTTAGTCTACTCCCATGGTGGGAAATCACCAGCTCCAGGATACTCCGGAGCATACTATGGATGCCACTGCTGTGTGAGCTCCTCTGGCTCCCACTGACAAACTGGCGTCTGGTACTCGACTGGCGTCTCGGGCATGGGCGCCTATGGTTGGGCCAAGCCCCAATCTGCGTAGATGTCCGAGGGCATAATAGTGTACCTGCCTGCATGAAGATCGAACAAAGAAGGAGCAGGCAAAGTAATAGTCTCTCGAGTACCCTGACTAAATACCAGGTTATAAATCATCCGTCTACTAGCATCTCTATCCAGAAAATCATGGCGAACCATGCTGTCATAATCCAGATATTTCTCACGGAGAAGCATCTCTCCTTCCTCTCCCAGTCTAATAGGTATCTCAAAGTGTCTGGCAAGACGGGAAGCGTAGATACCTGAATAGACGACACCCTTGGAACGGTTGAAGTTCAACCACTGGGCCACTATAGCACCTAGGCTGTAAGTCTAATCATTATAAAGGCCTTCGCACAAAACCGCAAGGTCTGGAGAACTAAGTGATCCGGCCTCCCCACGGCCAATCAAACATTTTCCCACAAATAGTGAGAAGTACCGAAGCACAGCAAAATGTATGCTAGAAATTCTAGCGCGAGACACTCCTCTCTCCTCTCCAATAGAAATAGTACCAATGAAATCCTCCAAGTCCCGTGGACGAGGGTCACGAATATCCCCAACATAAGGTAATTTGCATACATTTCAAAAATCCTGCATCCTCATGCACTTGGGGACATCGTATATCATGAACTCAACCATGGGAGGATTCTTCCTCGGATAAAAGTTGAAGCTTTGAATGAAAATATTGGTGAGGAGGAGGTATTGTGAGCACTTATCTTCAACGAATGCAGTAAGACCTACGTTCTCCACCAAGTAATAAAAGTCTTCATAAAGTCCGGCGGCGCACAAAAATTGATCACTTGGCCACTCGCATGCTCGAACTTTTGTGACTCGAGGGACTACGTACTTGGGGTGATTCTTCTCATCCTCCTTGGGGTTATGGCTTAAAGAGCCTCTCAAGAACCTCTTCATCTTTTCCTTTTTCTAGCTCTGAAAAATTCTCAAATTTTTAGAGACTTTGAAAGAAAAGTGAATAAAGATTAACCCAACTGGTAGCAACTACTCCTACTAGTGCCTAGAGACCGTATCACGTGCTAAAACTACTTGGGACCAGC
Source organism: Hordeum vulgare subsp. vulgare (assembly GCF_904849725.1). Lineage (NCBI taxonomy): Eukaryota > Viridiplantae > Streptophyta > Magnoliopsida > Poales > Poaceae > Hordeum > Hordeum vulgare. The sequence goes on from NC_058522.1 coordinate 40,904,689, forward strand.
TAAAATCAACCTTCCAAGCTCAAGAACAGGGTCACCAAGGTAGCAATAATACGCGAAGGATAAAGCACTAGAGCAAAAACTAATTGGACCAATGGAGGAGTCACTTACCAAGGAGTAATTTCCCCAAAACGGTTCGGAGAATGGTGCTTTGTGCAAGGAGATCGAAAATCAGAGCCAAATGAGCAAGAACACGGGTTTGAGCTGCGAAACAATTTTTTCTGGAGGTGGAAGAAGAGGCTGGGAGCTGGAATGAGTGGAGGGGGTGCATGTGGGCCCCACAAGCTTGCACCCCGCCACCAGGGGGGTAGGTGGTGGTGGCAGGGCTTGTGGCCCACTGGTCTAGCCCCCACGCCAGCTCTCAGGCCCATAAATTTTCAAAAATTCCAGAAAAATCATACCAAATTTTCAGGACCATGTGAGAACTTTTATTTTCGAGGTATTTTTCTCCGGGACACTAAAACAGAAAACAGGGAAAGCTAAACTAATTCTATCATTTTTCTTCTAAGCAAAAGAAAACGAAAGCTTAAAACAGAGGTATGTGACTCTCTGATTTATCTATTTCATGGTCATCGAAAGAAATCCGTCAATGGGGTTGATCAAGTCCTTATGACAAAACCTTCTCGAATCGCAAGAGAGAACGGAGAATTTTCGAATAGCCACTAAGTCACCTCAATGGGGATATGTATCTTGACACGAGGAATAGGGCATTCAAAGCTCCCAATGAGAATCGATGAAGTCTTTTCGATAGCATTGATGCAATGTACTTGATATCGTTTCTTCGGAAAGTGCATGGTGTGCTCATTACCGTTGACACGGAAAGTGACATTGCCTTTGTTGCAATCTATAACATCCCCTGCGGTGTTTAAAAAGGGTCTTCCAAGGATGACAGCCATGACATCGTCCTCGGGAATATCCAAGATAACAAAGTCTGTTAAGATAGTGGTGTTAGCAACCACAACAGGCACATCCTCGCAAATGCCGATAGGGAAAGCAGTTGATTTGTCGGCCATTTGCAGAGAAATTTCAGTGGGTGTCAACTTATCCAATTCAAGTCTACGATAAAGAGAGAGCGGCATAACACTAACACCGGCTCGAGGGTCACATAAGGCAGTTCTTACGTAGTTTCCTTTAATGGAACAAGGTATAGTGGGCACTCCGGGATCACCAAGTTTCTTAGGAATTCCACCTTTAAAAGTGTAATTGGCAAGCATGGTGGAGATCTCAAGATCTGGTATCTTCCATTTATTAGTCACGATATCTTTCATGTACTTGGCATACGGAGACATCTTGAGCATATCAGTTAACCGCATCTGCAGAAAGATGGTTCTTATCATCTCAACGAAGCGCTCAAAATCCTCATCATCCTTTTTCTTTGATGGCTTAGGAGGAAAGGCCATAGTTCTCTGAACCCATGGCTCCCTTTCTTTACCATGCTTCCTAGAAGTGAAGTCATTCTGATCGTATCTCTTAGGTTGTGGGTTATCAGGATTAACCGTAGGTTCAATCTCCACATCCTCATCATTTCTAGGTTGAGCATTATGATGAACATCACTGTCCACATTGTCACCAGGTTCATGTTCATCACCAGATTGTGTTTCTGCATCACACGCAGAAATATCATTAGGTTCTTCCGGTGCGACATTATTTGGTGAACTGGCGTGCAGGTTTCTATAATCTCTCTTCTTCTGTTAGGAAGACTGGCTGTATCAGCATTGATTCCTTGAGAATCTTGATCAATTCTCTTAGGATGACCTTCAGGATACAAAGGTTCCTGAGTCATTTTGCCTCCTCTAGTAATGACTTTGACAGAGTTGTCATTTAATTCATTGAGCAAGTCATTCTGAGCTTTAAGTACTTGTTCTACCTGAGTAGTAATCATAGAGGCATGTTTACTCAGAAGCTTCACATCATTATCATTGCTGTCTACACAAGCACTTAAATGGCTTCACTCAGAAGCTTCACATCATAATCATTGAAACTCTGTTGTTTGGCAACAAAGTTGTCAAATTCATCAAAGCATAGGCTAGCAGGTTTGTCAAAAGGAATATCACTCTCATCAATCCTACGCAAAGAATTCACTTCTACTACCTGTATCGGGTTATCAACACCATGGATCTATTCGATAGGTGGTAGATTTTTGACATCTTCAGATCTAATGCCTTTCTCTTGCATAGATTTCTTGGCTTCTTGCATATCTTCGGGACAGAGGAATAAAATACCACTTTTCTTTGGAGTTCGCTTAGGAGGTGGTTCGGGAATAGTCCAATCATTATCGTTGATCAAGATGTTATTCAGTACAGTCTCAGCTTGTTCTACAGTTTGTTCCCTAAAAACACAACCGGCACAACTATCTAGGTGTTCTGTAGAGGCATCGGTAAGTCCGTTATAGAGGATATCAAGTATCACGTTCTTCTTAAGAGGGTGATTAGGCAAAGAATTTTGTAGCTGGACGAGCCTCCCCCAAGCTTGTGGAAGACTCTCTTCTTGGAGTTGAGCAAAGTTGTATATTTCCTGCAAGGCAGCTTGCTTCTTATGGACAGGGAAATATTTCTCACAGAAGTAATAGACCATCTCCTAGGGACTACTCACACATCCAGTACCAAGAGAGGTGAACCAGACTTTAGCATCATCCTTTAGAGAGAAAGGAAACAGCTTAAGGATATAGTAGTGGCGGATCTTCTCCTCATTAGTGAAAAGGGTGGCTATTTCGTGTAGTTTGGCAAGATGGGCTATGACCGTCTCAGACTCATAACCATGAAAAGGATCAGATTCGACTAGAGAGATTATCTCAGGATCGACAGAGAATTCATAATCCTTATCGATGATAAAGAGAGGTGAAGTAGCAAACTTCGGGTCATATTTCATCTTAGCTTCCCGAGATTTTTCCTTCCACTTGAGAAGTAATTTCTCAGCGTCATAGGCATCCTTACATGCAAGAAAATCCTCAGCTATCTCTCCCTCCATAACATAACCCTCAGGTATATCAGGCAATTCATATCTAGGAGAGCTAGATCTAGCAGGAGCAAAAGCAGGTTCTATCTCAATAGTATCGGTAGTTTCAGAAGCATCACGAGCATTGGCAGTGACTCTAGCAATATGAGCATCAAGGAACACCCCTAGTGGAACATCAAGCAAAGTAGTATCTCTAGCAGTATCAAGCATAACATCATCAGGCAAAATAGCATCTCTAGCATCATCAGGCAAAATAGCATCTCTAGCGGTATCAAGCATAGCATCTCTAGCAGCATCACGCATAGTATCAAGCATAGTATCATCAGGCATAGTATCAAGCCTAGCATCTCTAGCAGTAGCATCATAATCATAATCAAGCACAGGCATAGTATCAAGCCTAGCATTTCTAGCAGGAGGTGATGTCACAAACTTACTCATAACTGAAGGTGAATCAAGTGCAGAGCTAGATGGCAATTCCTTACCTCGCCTCATAGTTGAGGGCAAGACTTTGGTTTTCGGATCCTTCAGATTCTTCATAGTGATCAGCAGATATAAATCCCAAGTGACTCAGAGAATATAGCAATACCTCCCCGGCAACGGTGCCAAAAAAATGCTTGATGTCCACTGTTCTTCCCCTTGCAACGGCACCAGAAGAATGCTGCTAGCACTCTCCGGGAAACGAAACTAGAAGAATGTTGTTGACGCCCACCAGCGCGTGGGATCGTAGCAGTTTTCGAGGGTAGAGTATTCGAGCCAAATTTGTTGATCGCCAAACAGGAGGTGAGAGAATACTCTTGAGTATTAGCAGCTGAATTTGTCAGATTCAACCACACCTGAAAGATTAGTATCTGCAAGCAAAGTAGTAACCACAAAGTAATATGATAACAACGATGTCAGAAACGATCTATTAACACGGCAGACTATTTCTAACGATTGTATCAATGGTGCCAATTTGCCTCGTTGACGGAAATTGTCAGTTCCCGTCAACGACCAGCGAACCAAAATTGTAGTAGGTAGCAGCAGTGTAACGAGTAATAGCAGCGACAAGGAAAAGCAGTAGTGACAGCAATAGCAAGTAGCAACAGTAGCAAGCGACAGTAGTAGCAACAGTAGCAGCAGAGCAACACAAGTAAGAGCAGTAGCAACAGTAGTAGCAGTAGCTGAGCAAAACAAGTAATAGCAGCAGTAGGAAAAACTCGTAGGCAATGGGTCGGTGATTTGTTTGGATGATATTCATCATGCAACAGTTATAACACGGAGAGATATGTGCCTAGCTCCCGTTTGACAATGTGATGTAGGCATGCATTCTGTGTGTCGTCATACGTTCTTAGGGAAAAGAACTTGCATGACATCTATTGTCCATCCCTCCCGTGGCAGCGGGGTCCAAAAGGAAACTACGGGCTATTAAGGTTCTCCTTTTAATAAAGAACCGGGCCAACGCATTAGCACTTGGTGAACACATGAACTCCTCAAACTATGGTCACCACCGGGAGTGGTTTCGGTTATTGTCACTCTCGGGTTGCCGAATCATAACACATAGTAGGTAACTACAACTTGCAAGATCGGATATAAAACACACATATATTGGTGACAACATAATAATGTCAGATCTGAAATCATGGCACTCGGGCCCTAGTGACAAGCATTAAGGATGGCAAAGTAGTAGCAACATCAATCTCAGAACATAGTGGATACTAGGGATCAATCCCCATCAAAACTAACTCGATTAGATGATAGATCTCATCCTACTCATCACCGCCCAGCGAGCCTACGAATAGATTACTCACGAACGACGAAGAGCTTCATGGAATTGGAGAGGGAAGAAGGTTGATGATGACGATGGCGACGATTTCCCCTCTTCGGAGCCCAAGACGGACTCCAGATCTTCCCTCCAGATGAAGAACAGGTGGTGGTGGCGCCTTCGTATCGCAAACGCGACGAAAACTTCTCTTTTTATTTTTTCTAGGACAAAAGTGAACTTATAGACCTGAGGTTGGGGGCGGCAAAGCTGTGTGGGCCCCACAAGCCTGCCCACGCCACCAGGGGGGTGGTGGCGGAGCCAAGGCTTGTGGCCCACTTGCCCACCCCCTCAGGTGGAACTTGGCGCAGATATTTTTCATATTTTCCAAAAATGCTCCCCGTAAATTTTCAGGACGTTTGGAGAACTTTGATTTCTGCACAAAAATAACACCAAGGCAATTCTGGTGAAAACAGCGTCAGTCCAGGTTAGTTCCATTCAAATCATGCAAATTAGAGTCCAAAACAAGGGCAAAAGAGTTTGGAAAAGTAGATACGATGGAGACGTATCACACACCTCATGGGAACAAACCCACAAGCATATTTATTCATGGAGACACCACTAACATGATGGCCCTACACGCACATTGAGTAGTTGCCTAGTCGTCGTGAGCCCTGCCACCGCGGAGAGACGCCGTCCGGGTAACAGTGTCATGGCGATCATCATGGATGATCGCACAGTACATCATCGAGAACCCGACTAGCATCGCCACCCCTCCAGCCAGGAGGATAATAAGCCACCCCGGGGTCTCATCCTCCATTGGTATCCCTCCTCGAGCACCTGCACGGGGAAGAAGAAGGAGGAAGTGGACCGAGGCAGCAGCAAGGGGGCTTGGTAGGATGGGAAAACGAGAAGGACTCCATGGCCAATTTATAGACAGGCTCGGTGAGCCACTGGCAAGGCCACCAGCCCCGCTTGCCGCTCGGACGTTGGTGCTCGCTGGGAATCCAGAGCAGTGCCGACTAATACGTCTCCAACGTATCTATAATTTTTGATGGTTTCGTGCTATTATCTTGTCAAACTTTGGATGTTTTGCATGCCTTTTATTTATTTTTGGGGACTAACTTATTAACTCAGTGCCAAGTGCCAGTTCCTATTTTTCCATGTATTTGACCCCTTTTAGAGGAGATTTTGAAATGGAGTCCAAACGGAAGAAAATCCCCGAAAAGATTTTTTTTGGAATGGAAGAAGATCGGAGAACTTGGGAGCCAAGCCAGAAGAGCACCAAGGGCCCCACAAGCCCCCACCCCGCGGCCAGGGGGCGCCGCACCATCCAGGCTTGTGGGCCCCCTGGAGGTCCCCTGACCTAGATCTATCGCCTATATAATCCCATAAATTCCAGAAAAAATGAAGAGACGATCGCAATTACTTTTCCGCCGCCGCAAGCTTCTGTCTCCGCAAGATCCCATATGGGACACGCCCTGGTGCCCTGCCGGAGGGGGGATTCGGACACGGAGGGCTTCTCCATCAACACCATGACCTCTTCGATGATGCGTGAGTAGTTCACTATAGACCTACGGGTCCATAGCTAGTAACTAGATGGCTTCTTCTCAGTCTTGGATCTTCAATACAAAGTTCTCCATGATCTTCATGGAGATCTATCCGATGTAATCTTCTTTTGCGGTGTGTTTTTCGAGATCCGATGAATTGTGGATTTACGATCAGATTATCTATGAATCTTATTTGAGTTTCTTCTGATCTCTCTTATGCATGATTTCATATCCCTGTAATTCTCTTCGAGTTGTGGGTTTTGTCTGGCCAACTAGATCTATGATTCTTGCAATGGGAGAAGTGCTTGGTTTTGGGTTCATACCGTGCGCTGACCTCACCCAGTGACAGAAGGGGTAGCGAGGCACGTATCGCGTTGTTGCCATCAAGGGTAAAAAGATGGGGTTTTCATCATTGGTTTGAGATTATCCCTCTACATCATGTCATCTTGCTGAAAGCGTTACTCTGTTCGTCATGAACTCAATACACTAGATGCATGCTGGATAGCGGTCGATGTGTGGAGTAATAGTATCGGTCTACTTGTCTCGGACGTGATTCCTATATGCATGATCATTGCCTTAGATATCGTCATGACTTTGCGTGGTTCTATCAATTCCTCGAAAGTAATTTGTTCACCCACCGTGATACTTGCTATTTTGAAAGAAGCCTCTAGTGAACACTATGGCCCCCACGGTCTACTCCACACCATATTTTCAGCCTTACACTTTTTACTTCGTTGCACTTTCCGCCTTTAGATCTCACTTTGCAAAAAATCTTGAAGGGATTGACAACCCCTTTGAAGCGTTGGGTGCAAGCTTGTTTGTGTTTGCGCAAGTACTCTGGACTTGATGAGACCCTCCTACCCGATCGATACCTTGGTTCTCAAACTAAGGGAAATTCTTACTGCTCCTGTGCTGCATCACCCTTTCCTGTTCAAGGGAAAAACCAACGCAAGCCCAACCTCTGTCAATGTGTCAATTTCTAGCACTCTTGTCTGTGGGACAGCACCGACACGCGCAGGCCCGCGAGGTGAGTGCTCGCTGCACCGGTAGCTGGCTCACCGCGCACCACCGCAGGGCGGCCCCGGATACCCTACGCCTCTAGGCACCGCAAGTGGAGGCAGCTCATGGGACTCACCCAGGGAAGGAGAACCAGAGGAGGAAGAAGAGGCTGACGGCAGCCCCTGGGCCCATCTGTCGGCCGGTGTAGGTGCCAAACACCGGGTACGATTAGCATGACCAGGTATTGCAAAATTTTCCTTCCTCCAACGCCTTCGTGAACCGCATGTGCACCAATATGTAGCATTCTTATGGTGACCACGCCAGACCACGTGTTTAGAATAAATTGTTATCCAGATGTTCAAAAGAATAGCAGGAGCAGACCCTTGTAATCACCTTAACAAATCCCGCGGACGAGATTTTCTTAAGGGGTATGGTCTATAACACCCTGTGTTTAGCTTACTTGACTAATTAGCTTATTTCATAATTAGGACCAATTAAATTTTTTGTCAATGCCTTTGATGCTTGAAGTGACTATTGTTTGCTTGCTTGCTTGCGTGCTTGTGATTGATCCTCAACAATTCCTATTACTCTCCAAACTCTCATCCTTATCCCAAACTCCTACCAATGATCATGCCATGTGTTTAGGACCAGAAACTATTTTTACCAAATATTCTTTTCACCAAAAAGCATTCGCTTGAATTAAGTTTTCAAACCCGTGAGATGAGATTTGTACTACAAGCCCTCATATTAGGGAAATTATTTTTGCACCAATTATTTTATTTAAAACCCAGTATCAAAATGACTTCCCAAAACAACAATATTATTATTTTAAAAGTTATTTTACTATTTTATTTAAATGCCTTCCTGTAAGGCGAGAAATGGTCTCTTATGAAGGAAAGTTATTTTTATTGCTTGCAAAATATTTGAGAAAATTTAGGGAAGCTCAGTGGATATATATATTCCACATATATGAGTTTCAACACATGGTCATGTTCACAGTATTGGGCATAACCCTTCAAAACCCTTCCTGCCTATTTCAATCTTTTGGAATATTTCTATAATAAATATTCTCAATAAATTCTAGTAAAATTTCAGCAAGTCACGTATGTTGTGTTTGATGATCTTGCCAAGTTTCATCTCAATCCAAGTTGATTTGACTCCCCTAGTTATCCAAAAACCCTATCTATCCAGATCCAAATGTGAGCAACTCTACATTGTTAAGTATCTCCAATTGTTCTCAAATTTGGTAGACATCTTCTGATACTCCAATAATGCACCCACACCAAGTGGTGCATCAAGGATAATAGAAGAACTTGTCCCAAGCCCCTCAAAACCCTCTCTGTTGATTTCTGACTTTGGGAAACTTTACATTATAAAGTTTCTCCAATTGACCCCAAACTTTTTGGGCATGTTTTAATGCTCAAATAATACCGCCACACCAAATATTGGATTTCTGGGAATTGATTTGAATAATTTTTTAAGCAGAAAGTCATTTCTGCCCATTTCATGGGTTTCCCTAGCCTACATTGGGAACCTTGTCCTCCAAATCCCAAATTTGGTGTATAAGATTTTTTTTCATCTATTATTTGATACTGTTAAATTTCATATCCATTGAAGTTCATCTGGTTGCCCAAACACTCATCATACACCTTGTGTGCATTCACTTTATTGGCTACTTTGTCCCTTTCCACTTTGACCCTTGAGCTCAACTTTTTATCACAACTTCATATAGTTACATTTTACCTCCAGTAACATTGCAATGGCCACTGGTCAATTATTGGAGAGAGTCTCCATGTAACTACTCCTCATTTTCACCCTAGGAGCAACATCTTTACTCCTCTTGCCCCACTTATGCTTAAGCCAATGCCCCCTCATTCTTCCAGGGCATCTCTAGCATGCTAATGCACACTGTCATATCATAATATAGTATGCTCATGTGGGAAATATGAGCAGCCTATCTAAAACTTCATTTCTGGCTGAAATGTAGCCTTGTACAGCAAGTACTTGCTACTTTCCTCCTCTTGAGCTGAAATTTTGAAGTGGTGTAGTCTTTCCATACCACGTGCTCTAGGACATGGTTTCACCCCAAGGTTTTTCCCTCTGGAAACAACTTGTGCCAGCCCCTAGTTTCCTGGTGGAATGTTAACCTCAGTCAAAACCCCACCTAACCAGCCCCAGATGATTCCAAACTCCTCAGTCTCCTTCCTGCATGCATGCCGTGAGCTAAAGACATATTTGATTGGTCAAATTATCACTCTAGGAAGAGGTGGCCGTGGTGACCACTAAACATGAGAATGGTTATTAAAAAACCGAGTGTAACGGTTCGGTTCTTACTTTGGGTTTGATTGGTTCAGGTTTTATTGGGCTGAGATTTTTTTAGTTTGGTTTTGGTTTGGGTATGTGGAGAAACGAGTTTGGGTATAGCTGGTTATGGGTTTAAACGATTTGGTTATTAGCGCTTATAAACTATGGGTCCAAAGCGGTTTCTAGGCATTGGTTATATGCAATAATCAACTAAGACCGAGAATAAGTATCTTTAATCCGTGTTCATGCTGTAATGCACTATGTAATTATGTATTATGGGGAAACAACAGATGAAAATCGAAAGTGTTTTCTTGTGCTTTCGCTAAGCAATTTGGTTTTAGTACACTTGTTAGTGAGCTTATCAGCCATGGACATGTTCTTTTTGCCTCTTACTGTGTGTTGACTTTATCTCAAGGATTACTTTGTTTCTAAACTGTCGTAGATGCACTTATGCCCTTTCTATCCTGTTTGTTTCTTAACATGTCAATTTGTCCAATCATATGTACATTAAAGCAAACCCATGATTATGTATTGGGTTTAAACCCATGGTTATGTTTTGGGTTTAAATTGGTTTGGGTGGAAAAAATAGTGGGTTTGGTTTTGGCTGGGCTAAAAATGACACTAAATGGGTATGGTTCAAGTATGGTTTTGAGAGATAAATGAATGGGTATAGTTCAAGTATGGTTCAAGTATGAATCCATTCTCAGGTTTAGTGACCACCACCCTGACCTGCAATATGGGTGCTCTGGACCTTGCCTCTTTCTTTAAGACCACTTCCAGCCATTGCTAAGTGTCCCACGGCATCGAGGGATTCTAGTTGACTGGTCCAGGTCCTTCCCGATGCCTAGAAGCAGCCAAGCTCCCCAGCGACGCGTGTCTTCCCTGTGGTCTCAATGCTCCGAGAGCTCCCGAGATTTCTTTGGCTGCCCCCTCCATTTTACCTCTCTTCCTCGAACCCCTCTCGGCCATATGCTCTTCCTTCCACCTCCAGCAATTTCAGGAAGCCATCAGCTCCTCCTCTCGGGCTCTCAATCGCCGGCAATGGCCGAAGTGCCGCCTCGGCCATGCCCGAGCCGGAGCACCCTTGGGCCGCCCTAGCCTCCCTCCCTCTCCTTAGAGCCTCCAAGAGCTTCCAGAGCCCCTACAGCGCCTTCCCCCTCCTTCCTCTCGCCTTCAGGTGGCCAGGGCGCCGCTCCCCGCGGCCATCGTAGCCGCTCTCCGCATCGGCCGCGGGCACGCTGTGCTCGGCCTCCCCAGCGCTGTGGACCTGCCCCATGTGGGTGCGGGGGGTTTCCCCGCGCGCGCTGGTGCCTCGGGCATTGCCAACGGTGGCCAGAGCCACCAGGGGAGAACCCGCAGCGCCAGATCTGCTTCCCCGTCGCTCCCATCTCGAGCGGGAGGTGGGAGATGGAGCCGACAGGTGGGGCCCCCGCACCAGCCTCACATCGGTCGGGCCCGCCCTTTAAGTGGAAGCGCACCCGCGGGGGCTGCGTTTCCCAGCTCCAAAAGAGTATACCAGCCAGTGCTCCATCGACGTGGCCACTTCGCGGGCCAGCTAGCGCAGTCGGGCCGGCCCACCATCTATCTAGCGCCCGTATGCATTATAACCCCCCTCTGGTAGCCTTTTGTTGCTTTTCTTTTTTCCTTGTAACTTCAAAAATCCCTTATAAATTCATTTTACCTCCTATTCTAATGATTCAAATATCTACAGGTTCCTAAATTCAAAACCTTTCCAAATATGTGCATGGAACATTTTTCCAAATCAATTTCGTGTGGAGTATCTATTTAAATCCAAATCTGAATATATTGGCCGCACTTTGTTAAAATCCTATAAGGTTCAAATCAACTCCAAAAGGAGTGATTCCAATTTCTAGAACCTTCTAATATCATATCCTATTTTTGAAGCCTTGGTCAACATTTTTATCAGGCCTTATTCTATTGCATTGATTAAATAGCTTACTATTGCTATTTATCTAGTATTGGAAAATCTCTAAAATATTCATTTCAACTCCAAATCTAGTGAAACAACTTCCTAAATATTTCTAAAATTGTTATGTGTTAAATGAGTGCCTCCACTCATTTTTATCATAATATTTTCATGGGCTTCATAAAGAATCCCTTATTTCCCCCTTCATCCATTCAAAATTCCTGATGATTCAGATCTCCTATGGAAAGGCTTCAGGTATTTTTCTTATGACCACAAAGGTCCAAGAAAAATATAACTTATATTTTACACATCACTTTTTGTTCTGCTTGCCGTGTGGCTGACACTGATTGTTTTCGACGATAGTTGACGAGTAGACGGAGTTCTCGGAGTTGGGTCGGAAGACCTCGAAGACCCCGAGAACTATGAGAGCAAAGGCAAGCAACCCTTGACCATGATTTGAGCATATATTATATTGCATGCTAGAGTAGCAAGTATTGCCGTTGTATGTGATCATAAGTATTCAATAAATCATCAAAGTGATGCTACCGAAGGCTCCACTGGAGCATTTGCATTTTGAGCTTGACCTTACCACCTATGAGGGTCCTGCTAATATCCCGTTGACAAGTAGAGTTAGGATAATATCAACATGAGCATGTTGTTAGTATAAATCAAAGATTTATGAAAACCCCGTCGGGTGCCACTAATGTCCGAGGGTGATGACGAGTTAGGTGGCCACTATTGGTGAAGTGGTGTGATACGTCCATTTTGCATCATGCTTTCATGTTGATAATTATTGCTTTATCGGCTGTGATATTTCTTTGTGGTACCATATTTATGCCTTTTCTCTCTTATTTTGCAAGGTTTATTTGAAGAGGGAGAATTTAGCTAGTTGGAATTCTGGACTGGAAATGGAGCAAATCTTAGTCCACTATTCTCCACATCTCCAAATGCCCTGAAAAGTTATGTGGAATTGTTTGGGATTATATAAAAAATACTGGGCGAAAGAAGTACCGGAGGGGGCTACCAGGGCGCCACAAGCCCTGCCACCGCCACCCCCTGGTGGCGGAGGGCAAGCTTGCGGGCTCCCTGACGGCCCACTAGCCCCCCTCTTTTGCTATATGAAGGGTTTCGTTCCAGAAAAAATCATTCGGGAGCTTTTTCGTGGTTTCGCCGCCGCCACGAGGTGGAACTTGAGTAGATCCAATCTTGAGCTCCGGTAGGACGATCCTGTCGGGGAAACTTCCCTCCCGGAGGTGGAAATCATCACTATCATCATCACCAACACTCCTGTCATCGGAGGGGAGACCTCTTCGTCAACATCTTCATCAGCACCATCTCCTATCCAATCCCTAGTTCATCTCTTGTAACCAATCTTCGTCTCGCGACTCCGATTGGTACTTGTAAGGTTACTAGTAGTGTTGATTACTCTTTGTATTTGATGCTAGTTGGATTACTTGGTGGAAGAGTTTATGTTCCGATCCTTGATGCTATTCATTACACCTCTGATCATGATTATGATTATGCTTTGTGAGTAGTTACTTTTGTTCCTGAGGACATGGGATAAGTCATGTTAATAATAGTCATGTGAATTTGATATCCGTTCGGTATTTTGATATGCTGTATGTTTATTTTCCTCTAGTGGTGTTATGTGAGCGTCGACTACATAACACTTCACCATACTTGGGCCTAGAGGAAGGCATTGGGGAGTAGTAAGTAGATGATGGGTTGCTGGAGTGACAGAAGCTTAAACCCGAGTCTATGCGTTGCTTCGTAAGGGGCTGATTTGGATCCTCTAGTTTAATGCTATGGTTAGACGTTGTCTTAATTATTCTTTCGTAGTTGCGGATGCTTGCGAGAGGGGTTAATCATAAGTGGGATGCTTGTCCAAGTAAGGGCAGTACCCAAGCGCTGGTCCACCCACATATCAAACTATCAAAGTAACGAACGCGAATCATATGAACATTATGAAACTAGCATGACAGAAATTCCCGTGTGTCCTCAGGAGCGTTTTTCCTCTTATAAGACTTTGTTCAGGCTTTTCCCTTGCTACAAAAGGGATTGGGCCACTTGCTGCATGATGTCAACTGTTCTTCCCCTTGCAACGGCACCAGAAGAATGCCGCTAGCACTCTCCGGCAATCGAAAATAGAAGAATGTTGTTGGCGCCCACGAGCGCATGGGATCGTAGCAGTTTTTGAGGGTAGAGTATTCAACCCAAATTTGTTGGTTCGCACGACGGGAGGTGAGAGAATACTCTCAAGTATTAGCAGTTGAATATGTCAGATTCAACCACACTTGAAAGATTAGTATCTTCAAGAAAAGTAGTAGTAGCAAAGTAGCGAGTAACGGCGGTGGCAAGGAACATCAGTAGTGACAGCAGTAGCAAGTAGCAACAGTAGCAAGCGACAGTAGTGGCAACAGTAGCAGCAGCAGAGCAAAACAAGTAACAGCAGCAGTAGGACAAACTCGTAAGCAATGGGTCGGTGATTTGTTTGGATGATATTCATCATGCAACAGCTATAACAGGGTGAGATATGTGGCTAGCTCCCGTTCGTCAATGTGATGTAGGCATGCATTCCATGTGTCGTCATATGTGCTTAGGGAAAAGAACTTGCATGACATCTATTGTCCATCCCTCCCGTGGCAGTGGGGTCCAAAAGGAAACTATGGGATATTAAGGTTCTCCTTTTAATAAAGAACCGGACCAACGCATTAGCACTTGGTGAACACATGAACTCCTCAAACTATGGTCATCATCGGGAGTGGTTCCGGTTATTGTCACTCCGGGGTTGCCGGATCATAACACATAGTAGGTAACTACAACCTGCAAGATCGGATCTAAAACACACATATATTGGTGACAACATAATAATTTCAGATCTGAAATCATGGCACTCGGGCCCTAGTGACAAGCATTAAGCATGTCAAAGTAGTAGCAACATCAATCTCAGAACATAGTGGATACTAGGGATCAATCCCCATCAAAGCTAACTCGATTACATGATAGATCTCATCCTACTCATCACCGTCCAGCGAGCCTACGAATAGATTACTCACGAACGACGAAGAGCTTCATGGAATTGGAGAGGTAAGAAGGTTGATTATGACGATGGCGACGATTTCCCCTCTCCGGAGCCCAAGACGGAATCCAGATCTTCCATCCAGATGAAGAACAGGTGGTGGCGGCGCCTCCGTATCGCAAACGCGACGAAAACTTCTCTTTTTATTTTTTTTAGGACGAAAGTGAACTTATAGACCTGAGGTTTGGGGCGGCAGAGCCATGTGGGCCCCACAAGCCTACACACCGCCACATGGGTGGTGGCGGCGGAGCCAGGGCTTGTGGCCCACTGGCCCACCCCCTCAGGTGGAACTTGGCGCAGATATTTTTCATATTTTCCAAAACTGCTCCCCGTAAATTTTCAGGACGTTTCGAGAACTTTGATTTCTCCACAAAAATAACACCAAGGCAATTCTGCTGAAAACATCGTCAGTCCAGGTTAGTTCCATTCAAATCATGCAAATTAGAGTCCAAAATAAGGGCAAAAGAGTTTGGAAAAGTAGATACAATGGAGACGTATCAACTCCCCCAAGCTTAAAACCTTGTTTGTCCTCAAGCAACTCAGTTGACAAACTGAGAGAGAAAGAAAAACTTTGATGTTTGATCTTGTTGTTGCAACTATGTCTAACTCATAACCAGAATTTCAGCAAGATCACAAGTTAACCACATAAGCAAATGACACAAAGGTCTCATGGTAAACTAAGATCAATGGCATAATCAGCTAACGAGCAAATAATAATGAGTTTCAAATACCAACACATCAATTAAAACAAGCATGAAGCAATACGAATAAGTGGTATCTCGCTAGCTCTTTCTGAGACCGCAAAACATAAATGCAGAGCACGTCAAAGATCAAGGGCGGACTAAACATTGTAATTCATAGCAACGAAGATCCAGTCATAGTCATACTCAATATCAATCAACAGCAAAGCATAAAATGACAGAGGTGCTCTCTAATTGGTGCTTATAAAAGAAGAGGATGACTCGACAGGAAAATAAATAGAGAGGCCCTTCGCAGAGGGAACCATTGATTTCCAGCGGTGCCAGAGCTCAAGCTTTGAAAATAGAGATAATAATTTTGGGTGGCATGCTTTCATTGTACACGAAATGACCAACAGTTCTCAATATCTTCCATGCTAGTCATGCTATAGGCTGTTCCCAAACAGAAAAGTAAAGTTTTAACTCCCCCACCACCAATCAATCACACTCCTCGGCTAGCCGAATCCTCGGGTACCGTCCATACTAACATCAATCCGGGGGGAGTCTTGTTTTATAGTTATGTTTTCGATTTAAGCGTGGAACCGGGCATTCCAATTACCGGCCCCTTTCTCGTGAATGACAGTGAATAAATACATGTCGAGGATAACACTCCTAGCATGGAAGATACCAATATCCCCCTGTCACCACATGAGCGGTTCGGGCATGCAAAACATATTATTTCTTGAAGGTTTAGAGAATGGCACATGAAATTTTACTTGGAACGACAGGTAGATACCGCAAATAGGTAGGTATGATGGACTCTCATGGAAAAACTTTTGGGTTTATGGGAGTGGATGCACAAGAAGTATTCCTCTTAGTACAAGTGAAGGCTAGCAAAAGACTGGGAAGCGACCAACTAGAGAGCGACAACAGTCATCAAGATGCAATGAGTTTGACTAACATTGAATGCAAGCATGAATAGGATATAAATCACCATAAACACGAATATCATAGAGGCTGTGTTGATTTTGTTTCAACTACATGCATGAACATGCACTAGTAGAAAAAGGGCCTTTTGTCCCGGTTCGTAAGGGCCTTCTGTCCCGATTTCGGAACCGGGACTAAAAGGTCGTTACTAATGACCTTGGCCTTTAGTTCCGGTTCTTACACGAACCGAGACAGATGGGCCTCCACGTGGCCGGTGCGGCGAGCCCGGGCAGGGGGACCTTTAGTCCCGGTTGGTTACACCAAACGGAACCAAAAGGCATCCACGCGTCAGCATTTCAGGTGATGGTTTTTTTTTGAAGGGGGGGTTTGGGGGTTTTGGGGGGTTAATTTAGGTGTTTCATATATTGTGTTAGCTAGCTAATGAACAGAGAGAAGTGTCCTCTCTTATCTCCATGCTTGGTCGACGCTGCATACTACACGTATAGAGAGGACTAGACACGCTAGCTAGTAAGCAAATGAAGGAAACAGAAGATCGTCATGAACATATGCATACAAAGAGAAGTGATATCGACCACCTCTCCTTCTCTGAGAGATTGGTCGAACAACAAGTTCTCGTATATCTAGCCGACGCTACTGGCTACATATATACAATATAACTAGCAGGTTCACCCGCGCATTTGCGCGGCTAGATATTTATTTTTTAATAATTTTATATTTAGTACAACCATTTGTTTGCATTTGATTAATTTTTTCTGTGTCGTGAAACCAACGTAGTATACCCTAAATGTTGATTAGTTGCATGGCACAAAAATTTGGTTCGACAACTATGTGCCTTAGATTATATCACGATAATTGCAAACTTGAAATTTAAATATCCTATATTTGAAATAAAACTACATTTGTAGTAATGATTTTATACTGTCATGATGCATACATCGATGGCTACTTGAATGTAATTACATTGCTGTAGAACATATGATTTCATGCACATATTTAATAGCTCCATTATATGAAAATAACCATTATTTAGCAGCATGCCTTCTTGCCTTTTTGTCTTGGAGTATCTATGTCTGGTAGTCTATAGTTCGACATTGATGATGCGAATCAGCCACTTCTATAACTGCCAGAGCCATTTGCAATGAAATATGTTGGGAAATACTCATATTTTGGCGGCCTAGTATTTTATATTTATTTAGTCAAGACAGCTATACTTCGCAAAAAGAAAAGTCACTCTAGTTGACCTCCATACCATATTTCTTAGACACTCATGCGGGCATAGGAATATTCAGCCCATGACTCATATACCGCTTTCCATAGTAACTCAAGTGCATATGTTTCATTAATTTTAAATTTTTATCTTCTATGTCGTAGAATTGTTTTGTGCACTTTTATTTAGTTGAGTCGACAACATGGTTTGACGGAATATTTTATTCATAGAATTTATTATATAAATTTTAATTCTTGATATTTTTAATGATGTATACCTAAATTTCCATTTCACTCAAATTTGTAAGAAATATATTTTTCTATGTGGCACCAATAAAAAATCAATGAATTTTGAGTTCAGCGATACCATAATGTCTTTTTTCCTGTACCAATATACTTAATCTGTCGAGTTAAAGATCACAATTAATCAAAAAAAGTTGTATGCAATAATATGTGCGTGTATGGAGACTCAACCAAAGTCTTCATAGCGACTTCCTATTTCTCCTTGACATGAGTGAACGTACTTATCATTTTCCTATGAGGTATGTGTACGGTTAGAGATTGAACCAATGCAACGTGCTTTTCTTTCTTTTTTCACCTTCATTGACGGGAACAACATACTCTTTTTTGTTGACATGACCTGTTGTTTCTAAGGCATGAATAGATGCAGCTATAGGGGCCCAGTCTGACAAACTGAGCCGAAGAGAAATATTGTCCAGAACTTCTATTGAATTTTTTGTGGATGAAACTTCTTTTGATTAGCACGTACACTTTGGAGTCCTCCAACTTGATTTACTGTGTCCACATTGATCGAACGGGATCAAGTCTAGTTGGAGTCTGCCATGATTTTTTTAAATAGATTCTACACGTGAATTTTTCACGAAAACGCATATGAGTTAGATGGACATGTTGACCTTATTCTTATGCGACGTGTCAAACCTTCTATACGTGAATTTTTCAGGAAAAGGCATATGAGTTAGATAATCATGTTGAACTTATTGTTACGTGACATGTCAATCCTTTTGCACGTTCAACTTGTAATATTTATATGTAGCGGTTCATCTTTTTTTTCAGGAAAAGGCATATGAGTTAGATAATCATGTTGAACTTATTGTTACGTGACATGTCAATCCTTTTGCACGTTCAACTTGTAATATTTATATGTAACGGTTCATCTTTTTTTTCCGTGAGGAGTTGAGTTAATCTAGTCCGTTCATATTTCTTAATTTTGAGCGGTCAATCTCCGGCATTACTTTTCTATCGTTTTAAGTATATAATAAATTATCTCTTATAATATAATATCCTAATTACAATTCAACTGATTAGGGTTCACATGGCATTCTCCGTCTTTAGCGATCACGTGGTCAAGAAAGAATGCCGCCAATTCCTCTTGAATTCCTCGCATACGATCTGCTGGTAGGAGTTCATTCCTCATCCGATATATCTAATTTGAAGAAGGGGGTCAATACATATATATGAATAAATGAGACTAAACACAAATGATGGTAATAAAATAAAATTGTGAATATTATTATTTACGCACGTCATATTGTTTGTCACAGTAGCCCCGCTCACATGTCGTGTGGCGGATGGACTCGCAAATGTAGTATCCACAATAATCATTCCCTGGTTCCTGCCACAACCACTTTACAAGAAATAGAGGTCAATCAAACTCATAGTTAGCAAGCATGCTAAATGGTATTGATGAAACTAGCGCTTGAATCACTAGGAGATGCATGGAACATGCTACTATAGTACTTTCTTTCGGGTGTCTAAATTGCAGCTTCTTCGGCAGTCTCGGAGTTTTTGTGGTGAATTTTTTCCAAACTCTGTCAGACAAAGAAAACAATTACTTGATATCAGGAAATGAACAAAGTTGCCGATATGGTGCGATAATGATCGATTTAACTTACTTCTCTAGAATTTCAGTCATGTCCGCATACTCGCTGGGATCTTTTCGTCTCGAGTCTAAGACGGTTACTAGTTCCTGCTCAAGCTTAATCTCTAGGAGAATATAGTGGAAGTTGCGCACGCATGCATAACTCATCAATTACATCACTATAACCTTGACTAATAAGGGAAACTGAATATGCACAAGAAAGTAACACTCACTGTAATTCGTAAGGGAAGAGTATTATAGCTTTGTTTTGATTCAATACAAACGATTGTAGTAGGTTGGCCTCGTTATCTTTGGCGTGAGATTTAATCATAAATGCATCTACGAGATTTGTATTAATGAACCCAATATCACCGATTTGTCTTTTCTTCAATTCGACGATCTTCAATCTGCATATAATATAGTGAGGATAATTAAAAATACATGCAATGAAAGAGCTGACCTATATATAGAGACTTAATGACACAAGTAGTACTACTTACACGTAGTAGCAAGTGATCATTAATTTATCGAGGGCCAGTAGATTGAAAAACGGGAAGAACTCCTCAAATGGAACCATCAACAGTTCAAATCCAACGAGGTCATGCTCCTTTCTAACTCTTAGCGTCAAAAATACTACCCCCCCAGAATCTTTGCAAGTTTTCATGTAGAAATCATGGAATCTTTGCATCATCGTTGTTAGAGATCTTTCATCTTTGACGAGAGGCTTCACGTACACATATTTGTGTTCGTCCACCTCCAATAAATCAAAATGTGCATCATCGGGCAGGTAATCTGCAGGATTGGTAGTGGGCAACAAGATCCCCGGATGATTAGCGACGATATCGCTAGACACCTCGAGCTGGGGGAACGATTGGTTCGCTTGTTCGCCGAGCTGGGCAACTTTTTTCCCAGCTCGTCGTTCTGCTAATCTTTGATCACTGACGGTACTTCCCGACCGATGCGCTTCGATAAATGACTTTGTAATAATGCGCTCATAGTTGCCTTTCGTCGGAGACTTTGGTGGTTTCTTCAGGGCAGCCAGAGTACGCTTTCCTTTTACCGGATCTATCTTCTCCTTCGGAGGTGGATGCTTTTTTGCTTTCACCCCTTCAAATAAGTTCTTCACTTTGGCTTCCACGATCTTCGTGATTTCCTCGTGGCTCCTCTCGTATGGTAACTTCTGTGGAGTCTTCAGAGAAGGACCGTATCTTTATTGTCTGCCTCTGGCTGTAGTGCTAGATGCCAGAGCAGATGGAGCGACTGCGGCTGTCTTTCCTTTCTTACGAGGCGAAGGAGAAGGACGACGCGCCGGAGGAGCCGGAGCGGCGTCGGGTCTCTTCCGCCCTTGTTGACGAGGCGGAGAAGGAGGAGGCAGCTGGCTACTCGGCCGCGCCGGCTCAGGCAGAGAAGGAGGCGGAGTGCCGCCACGCGCCGGAGAAGGAGGCTGAGTGCCCTGATCACTCGCCGGAGGAGGCGGAGGAGGAGGCGGAGTGCCCTAACTCGTCGGACGAGGAGGAGGAGGCGGAGGCGTCCAGTTCAGAAGGTTGATGAGCTCCTTCCGCCATAGGCATCTAGTGTTCAGAGAAGAACCCAACCGAATCTCCCCTTCACCCGTAGGGTGGTCAAGCTCAAGGTCCTCAAATCCGTCCGTTATTTGATCCACCATCACCCTAGCATATCCTTCTGGAATCGACTGGCCATGGTAGGTTGAGCCAGGTTCATTAGGTATAACAGAGCCAATAGTTGACTTGAGTTTAGATGTCATCCATCGCGTCATAAGGTGGCAATGTTGAGATTCTGTGATAGCATCCATGGGGTAGCCCGTGAAGACAAGCTCCAGCTGCTGAGTCTGCTCGGTGGAAGCCACACTACTTCTCCGCTGAGATGGCGGGGTAGCTTCAGGGGAAACTTCGGCAGGTCGTTTGCTGCGATCTGCTTCTCGTTCCTCTAGCCTTTTACCCTTTCGTGCAGCACCTGCAGTTGGCTATGCTCCACTTTCTTCCTCCTCTCCTGGGTTTTGTAACCCCTTGCAGCCGGAAACCCAGCGTTCCACAGAAGGGAGCCTGGCGTGCCTCCTGTTCGTCCAGGGTGCTCAGGATTCCCGAGGGCCATTGTGAGCTCGTCCTTCTCTCTATCTGGAACGAACGTCCCTTCCTGTGCTGCGGCGATATAGTGCCGAAGCTTCGTGACGGGTATTCGTAGTTGCTCTTCCGTCCAAACGAACTTCCCTGATACAGGGTCCAAGGTTCCGCCAACCCCGAAGAACCAAGTCCGGCAACGGTCTGGCCATCTCAATGTCTCTGGTTCGACCCCTTTAGCAATCAGGCCATTCTCAGCCTTGTCCCACAAAGGTCGGGCTTTGAGGTAACTACCTGACCCCGTGCGATGGTGATGCTTCTTCTTCACAGCATTTTTCTTGTTTGTCGCTGACATCTTCTTACTCTTTTCCGATGTCTTGTGGGCCAGAAATGAGGGCCATTGATCGCTGATCTTCTCAAACCGGCCGGTGAATTCTGGTGTCTCTTCTTTGTCGACAAACGTTTTCAGCTCATTCTTCCACCTCCTAAATAGTTCTACCATCTTCTTAAGAGCATGAGACTTGATCAATTCCTCTTTAACTGGCTTCTCTAGATCCTCCTCTGGCGGTAGGGTGAAATTTGCCTTAAGCGTTGTCCAAAGATCTTCTTTCTGCATATCGGGACATAAGACGTCGGCACCTCAGGGTCTTCCTTCTTTGGCTTTAACCATTGCTGGATACTTATCGGGATCTTGTCCCTAACAAGAACCCCGCACTGCGCACGAAATGCAACCCTTGTCCGGATGGGTTCAATCGGCTTGCCATCGCGCGCGATTGCTGTGATCTCAAACCTTTCATCCGAGCGCAACTATTTCTTCGGGCCTCGTTTCTTTACCGAAGTTGAGCTCGATCCTGAGGGCTAGAGAAAAAAGAAGAAAGACGAGAGTTAATTAATATGTGTACATATGAAAAGAATGAATGCATCAATTAACTAGTCAGCACGGGCTTAACTAATATATATATACCTGGCAGGACTCGGTTCGATCACCGGAGCCGTCATCACGGTCTCCTTTTTGTACCTCCATTGGGTCACCGGAGCCATCATGAACATAGCCCTCTTCTTGTACCGACATTAATGGGTCACCGGAGCCATCATGAACATAGCCCTCTTCTTCACCCGGTCCTTCCTGACCATCGGTGTCGTAGAGAAACGACGCAATGACATCACTTCCTTGTGCGATTATCTCCCCCAACATCGCTTCTGTTGCTTCGTCTCGGGAGTGATCCATAGTTTGTGCAAATATTTACAACATGTCAATTATTATTCAAACATGGTACAGATGGATATATATTAGTGGCAAACGTAGAACTTGCTAGCTAATCACAATAAGGAATCATGTTAGTGGCCTCGACGCTGCTTCTCTAGGGTTTGGGGTGCCCTAGACAACGCTTCAAGGGTTTAGGGTGGCCTCGACACAACGCTTCAAGGGTTTGGGGTGGCCTCGATGACAATGCTCTTTTAACTTGGTAAATTTGGGTGGCCTTGAGAGAGTTTGTCGGGTAGGGGCGCGGCGGGAGGGGGTAGGAGACCAACATCGTTTTTTCTCTAGGGTTTGCGTGTCCTCGAGAGTTTTGGTCGAGCGAGAGGGCCGAGGGGGGTTCTACCGTGGTATAAGTTATCAAGGTCGAGAGTGGATATATATATCGACTGCCCCTCATGTCGAAGTTATCCAGGAGGGGGTTATAGCGACAACGACGCGATATACATATACATGGGAAAATAATTTTATCGCGGAGGGGGTATATCGGTACCCCCCCGCTCGTGTTGAAGTTCAATCGGGAGGGGGTATATCGACAACGACATACCCGATAAAAAATAAGAAGACAAAAGAAGAAATAAAAAGAGGAGAAGAAGAAAGGAATAGAAGAGAAGCAAGCGAAGAAAAAAAATAAGAAAAAAAAGGAGAAGAAGAAAGGAATAGAGGAGAAAGAAGAAAAAAAATAGAAATTTTCTATTTATTTTCTTCATTCTCCTCTATTCCTTTCTTCTTCTCCTCTTCTTTTTCTTCTTTTTTCCTCTTCTTATTTATTTCTCCTCTTCTTCCTCTCCTCTTCTTCTCCTTTCTTCCTCTACTTATTTTCCTTTTTCTCCTCTCATTCTTTTTCTTCATCTTCGTTATCTTCCTAGCTATATATAATACTTTTCTAAAAATGTAACTTTCGCATATATAACTTTTTCTTCTTCTTCCTTCTTCCTTCTTCCTTCTCTTCCTTCTTTTCCTAAATATATAAAACTTTTCTAAAAATGAAACTAACCTAAAATGTACTAAATCAGAGAACATATATAGATAAAACTAACCTAAAATGTACCCAAATGTACTAAAAATCTAACTTTTATATGCTCACATAACATACATACACATATACATTTTTATAAAAATGCAAAAAACAAATCATCATTTATATGAACAAAGGAGAGGACAGGGTGGGCGACACCGGCCTGACCAAGGAGAGGCACGGCACTGGCATCGGTGTAGAGGGCGGCGACGGCGGCGTGGTTGGGGCAGGGGCGACGGCGGCGTGGTCGGGGCAGGGGCAAAGGGCGACGACGGCGTCGACACGACGGGTAGAGGTGCGGTAGAGGCACGGCGAGGGCACGCGGCGTGGTCAGAGGCAGGGGCGACGACGGAGTGGTCGGGCCGGGCTACGGCGGCGTGGTCGGGGGCAGGGGCGACGAGGTGAGCTCGGGCAGCCTCGCGGCATTGTCGGAGGGATCGAAGAACTGATGAAATTTTCACAAGTGCTGACTTATATAGCAAAGCCATTGGTCCCGGTTGGTGCCACCAACCGGTACCAATGCCCCCTTTAGTCCCGGTGGGTGCCACCAACCGGGACCAAAGGTCACTTTTCAACAGCCCAAAGGGCGGGAAGCGGCGGCCTTCGGTCCTAGTTGGTGGCACAAACCGGGACTAAAGGTCACTTTTCAGCAGCACAACGGGCGGGAAGCGGCGGCCTTTGGTTCCGGTTGGTGCCACGAACCGGGACCAAAGCACCCCCTTTAGTCTCGGTTGGTTCCACCAACTGGGACCAAAGGCTGCCCGTGTCGCGGCCAAAGTTTAGTCCCACCTCGCTAGTTGAGAGGGGCGCGGAGTGGTTTATCAGCCCCACTGCCGCACCCCTCTCGAGCTCCACTCCACTTCAGGCTTACGGGCCTACTTGCTTCTGCTTTGCCTCATGGGCCTTCTCGGCCTACTACGGGCCTGAATCCTGCCCCATGGATGGGTTTCTAGTTGTATTCAGACCGTGGTGGCCCAGTTGGTGGCAATTTTTTTATTTTTTCCCAGTTTTTTTTTGTTTTCTTTTTTTCTTTATTTATTTTGTTCTGTTTCTTCTTACAACAAAATACTTATTATTTTATTTTATTTTGTTTATAATTACTTATTAATTCTATTTTATGATAATTCTTTTTGCTATTAAAGTTTCTAACAAAAAAGTTCTTTATGAAAATTCTTTTTGCTTTTAATGATTTTGAACAGAAAATACTTTGATAATTTTAGTTGCATGAATTTTATATAATTTTAGTTTCAATAATACTAGAAGTTGCTTAAAATGTTTTTAACAGAAAATACTTTGATAATTTTAGTTTCACAAATTTCATTTATGTTATTAAATATTTTTTTGTTTCTACTTATCTATTTTATTAAAGTTTATATTATTTTGTTTCAAATTACTTATTTATTTTATTTTATTTTGTTTCTGACTTCATTTGTTATTTTTCATGCATTTACTGATTATTTTGAGCTATAAGACCATGAAATTGGAAAGCATTTGAAATGAACTCTGAAAAGGTTCCAAGTTGGCCTGGTATCATCATTTACATAGCATGTGCAAGAAAGTAGAGAGGCTTACGGCAAAAACTGGATGCACTTCGTGTACAGAACAGACAATCTCCTTCGAAGTATCAGGATTTCATATGGAAACTCGTTTGTTACAAAGGGATTTCAATTTTTTTGAACTTATTTGAACCCCCTTGTTTTTCTGTGTTCAAAATGCACCATTCAAAGCCACATCATAAATTTACAACCCTTTCTGACTTCATTTGTTATTTTTCATGCATTTACTGATTATTTTGAGTTATAAGACCATGAAATTGTAAAGCATTTGAAATGAACTCTGAAAAGGTTCCAAGTTGGCATGGTATCATCATTTCACCCACATAGCATGTACAAGAAAGTAGAGAGGCTTACGGCAAAAACTCGATGCACTTCGTGTACAAAACAGGGAATCTCCTTCGAAGTATCAGGGTTTCATACGGAAACTCGTCTTTTACAAAGGGATTTCAAGTTTTTTGAACTTATTTGAACCCCCTTGTTTTTCTGTGTTCAAAATGCACCATTCAAAGCCACATCAGCAATTTACATCCCTTTCTGACTTCATTTGTTATTTTTCATGCATTTACTGATTATTTTGAGCTATAAGACCATGAAATTGAAAAGCATTTGAAATGAACTCTGAAAAGGTTCCAAGTTGGCATGGTATCATCATTTCACTCACATAGCATGTGCAACTAAAGTAGAGAGGCTTACAGCAAAAACTGGATACACTTCATGTACAAAATAGACAATCTCCTTCGAAGTATGAGGGTTTCATACGAAAACTCTTCTGTTACGAAGGGATTTCAATTTTTTTGAACTTATTTGAACCCCCTTGTTTTTCTATGTTCAAAATGCACCATTCAAAGCCACATCATCTATTTAAAACCCTTTCTGACTTCATTTGTTATTTTTCATGCATTTACTGATTATTTTGAGTTATAAGACCATGAAATTGTAAAGCATTTGAAATGAACTCTGAAAAGGTTCCAAGTTGGCCTGGTATCATCATTTCACCCACATAGCATGTGCAAGAAAGTAGAGAGGCTTACGGCAAAAACTGGATGCACTTCGTGTACAAAACAGACAATCTCCTTCGAAGTATGAGGGTTTTATATGGAAACTCGTTTGTTACAAAGGGATTTCAATTTTTTTGAACTTATTAGAACCCCCTTGTTTTTCTATGTTCAAAATGCACCATTCAAAGCCAAATCATCAATTTACAACCCTTTCTGACTTCATTTGTTATTTTTCATGCATTTACTAATTATTTTGAGTTATAAGACCATGAAATTGTAAAGCATTTGAAATGAACTCTGAAAAGGTTCCAAGTTGGCCACTACTGGAATCTGCTAGTTTGCCGACAGCTTTAAGGTTTGCCGTCAGCAATTTTACGGGGCTGACGGCAAAGAGACTTTGCCCTCAGCCAAAATAAATGCTGACGGCATAGGAGGGGCTGACGGCAAATAAAATCTATGTCGTCCGCTTTATCTAAGCCGGTAGCGAGCTGACGGCAAAGGACAAAAAAAGCGGTCGGCATAGGAAGGCTGACGGCATAGGGGCTAACCCAGTCGCCGCCTCGGCCAGAAAAAAAACACGGGGGCCTTCTTTGCCGACAGCCAGCTGAGGGCAAAGACTAACAGCTGTCTTTGCCGACAGCTCGCTGAGGGCAAAGAGGCTAACCCCATACACCTGCCTTATCCCCCCGTGCCTTCTCTCTCTCACCGTCCCGTGCACGCGCGCCCTGCTCTCCCACGCCGCCCCTCGCCCGCCCCGCCCTGCGCCGCCCCGCGGCCGCCCCGCCCTGCGCCGCCCCTCGCCCGCCCCGCCCCGCGCCGCCCTGGGCCACCCCCTCCGGCTCGGGCCTTGCGCCGCCCCCTCCGGCCCCCCGCCAACCGCCGGACGATGAGGCGCCACCGGCCCCGGCCCCCACCGCCCCCCCACCCGACGCCGCCACCTCCGGCTCGGGCCCTGCGCCGCCCCCTCCGGCCCGCCGCCAGCCGCCGGCCCCGGCCCCCGCCGCCACCCCCCCCCCCCCCCGCCCGACGCCGCCGGAGTCCCCTCCTCCTCCCCTCCTCCGCGGCCCCCGCCTCTCCCTTCCGCCGGTCCGTCCGCGCCAGGTTCGGTATAATACTTGTACGTGAATATGCAGGGAAACAGAATACATGAAGTTAGGTTAGATTTTGTTTTAGAGTATAAAATCTCAGGTTAGAGTTTGTTCTTACTATGTTCTGTATACCAAAATCGGTATATTAAATCGGGACAGTTAACGTAGGTTGATCGAACAAATCAAAAGTTTTTTGTAAGCTAATATATGGGAAGTTTTATATTGATTGAGATAATAGTTAATTAAAATCAAGGTTTTTAATATGAAGGATGAGCTGGTCGTTCCATATTACACTCGCCTGCACTACTATACATTATGTAAAAGCTATGGCCGTGGCAAAACAGAGAAGATTGACTGAGAGGGGAACAAATTCAGAGAGCAGAAGGTAATTAATTTTGTTTCCTGGTACTACTGAGATGAAGAAATAATTAGCTTTGAGAGCCTACCCAGCGTACATGCTCACATGTCGCATATATGATCTGCATCATAGTAGAGCACAACGCATCAATGATCGAATTGCCGAAATTCGCATCCATGCATTATGAAGTGTGATCTAATCATCTAAATAGGAATAAAGCAAGGATAAAATTATAAGTAGATCAAACCTGGATCAATCTTTCCCTATCCCAAGGTGACAGCCGGCCTAGGATAGAACGTGTGCTGGAGAGGAGTGCGTGAGGGGGAGGATCAGAGCAGCCTATATTTGTTTCCAGGAGAGAGAAGGCGCTATTGTACTGGCTGGACTATGTTTGATGTAGAACGTGGTGCAGTTGTAAAAAACTTGGACTATATGTTAAGAGAGAGAGAGATACGTTAGAGATATTATTTTTTGAGATAGAGATACGTGAGGGATGCGTAACTGACAAAAACGGATATGTGAGAGATGGAATTGGAAATATGTGGTATTTCCATAGTATAAAAATAACATAATATATATTGCAAACTTCATATTATATAGAGTAATCTACACCGTAATAACTTGGTCCCACCAGATTAACGGCTCCTAATTTCTAATTAATGTAGGAATTTCTTGGGAGCCCCTACTTAGTATAAGTATAGATTACTCGAAGAACTTTATTAATCTACAAAATAGGGGAAGTAATATTATCTCTACACAACAAACCTGAATGCATCACACTCAAAGTAGTTTTGGAGAACTCTATGAATTATGCCCCTGAAGATCACAATTTAGCAGTGAAATTTAAGTATTTCGCATGTAAAGATATGGAGATTCAGAGTTTTAGAAAAATGCATTTAAATGGTAGATGTTAGTATTAGTTAACTTAATTACCGCGAGTGCGTATTTGTGTTGATTGAGTGCATTTAAATGTGCAGTAGCTTCTCCGCGAGGGATTGGTTTTCGACGACCTCCCCTGCATTCGAATGTGAGCACATTTGTTAACTCCTCCTCCACCCCCTTTATTTTGCTCTGTTCCGGCCTTCGTGCTGATGACACTATCTAGCTAGGTATTTTTACTATTAAACTTCAAAGGTGTTGCGTAACCAATATGCGTCTCCCGTTCGAAAGGGTTCGAAAGGTTTCCTGTCATAAATATGCATGCATTTGCATATTTATAACGGTGACTCTTTCGAATTGTCCAACGTTATCCATGGACAGCCCGGGTATGTGTAGATTGGGTCGTTTCCCACGCTTTGCTCCGGATCCCATGCAGAGTTTCGACAGCTCCTCCTTGTTGTTCTACGGGTACACATCCTCTCGGTTAGTTGCCGAGACGTGTATTAGGAGAACAGCGGGGAGGTGCTGCCGAAATTTTGCGTTGGGTCGGGAGCAGAGCAGTGTTAAATGACCCAATCTACACATACTCGGGTGGGATTAGGACCCATCTTTACCTAGTAGCTGGTAGGTGTGCATGCCGTGCATCCCAATGTATTAACCATGATTAAAAAATGGCCATAATTAATTTAACATACTTGATGAATTGATATTCTATATTGTTTTATATGTGGATACTATGTAGCTAGCTTGCTAGAATGACTGATCGTGAATGGATGTACACCGGTCACCATAGTCAGAGAGATATGACCGATGAATGGTTGAGCAAAACCTATGAATTCGTGCAAACGGCGTTTTCTAAAGGCCAGCCAAAAACATGGTGCCCCTGCACTAAGTGCAAGAATTATTCGCGACAGACAAAGGATGTAATGGGTAAACACCTGCAGATGCGTGGTTTTACTCCCGGCTATACCTTATGGACATTTCATGGTGAGTCAGCCCAACGTAACAGAGACGAGGTGTTGCGTCGGCGCACCGATGATCATGGTACAGGGATTGAAGACATGGTGAATGACTTTGATGATGCTCGGAACAAGGACGAAGAGATGGAGGAATCCGCGAAAGCCTTATATTCCATGTTGGAGTCTTCAAAACGTCCTTTTCACGAGCACACTAAGATTTCTCAGCTAGATGCCATCGCACAAGTAATGGCTCTGAAAGCCCAGTTCAACATTGGAAGAGATTTGTTTGACTCAGTGATGATCCTATTTGGGCGCTTTCTACCAGAAGGTCAAACAAAATCCTTAGTGCACTCAAGATGCCGTATGAGCAGATACATGCTTGTGAGAAGGCATGTGCCTTATTTAGGAAAGAGTATGCGGAGGAAACATATTGTCCATTTTGCAAGTCCTCCAGACATGTTGAGGTAGAAAACGGTGAAGGTGAGAAGAAGCAGAGCAAAATCCCCGTGAGTGTCCTACGGTATCTGCCGATCCTACCAAGACTTCAACGACTTTACATGCTCGAAGAAACAGCAAAACAGATGACATGGCACAAACATGGAATTAGGAAAGAATTAGATGAACACGGAGTTCCGATGTTGGTACACCCTTCAGATGGTGACGCATGGAAGGCATTCGATAGTATACATAAGGAAAAAGCTAAAGAACCAAGGAATTGTCAAATCGCCATCAGCCTCGATGGGTTCAATCCTTTTGGTATGACGGCTACCCAATATAGTTGCTGGCCTGTATTTGTCATTCACCTCAATCTTCCACCATCATCCATTATGCAAAGAAAGCAGATATTTCTGACGTTGATAGTTCCAGGGCCAAAATACTCGGGGAAGAATATGAGTGTGTACATGCAACCCCTGATGGATGACTTGAAAGAAGCTTGGGTGAATGGGGTCAACCCATACGACGTAGCTAAGAAAGAGAACTTTCAAATGTATGTTTGGTACCAATACTCGTTGCATGATCTGCCAGCATTTGCGCTTTTCGTTGCCGGGTGTGTGCATGGAAGGTTCCCATGCCCACAATGCAAGGCAGCTCTTAAGTTCCATTGGTTGCCGGCGGGTGGGAAGTATTCCTGCTTTGACTTGCATAGACAGTTCTTGCCTATGGACCATCCATTCAGAAAAGACAAGAAGAATTTCATGAAAGGTAAAGTTGTCAAACACTCTGCACCACCTGCGTTGACGGGGGCACAAATTAATGAACAGTTAAAATCTATGGAGCCTGATCCAAACCGTCCAGGGTATTTCTTGGGTTATAATGAGGAACACGCCTGGACCCACAAGCCATGCATCTGGGATCTCCCCTACTTCGAAGACCTCTTACTTCAACACAACATTGACATGATGCACACTGAAAAGAATATCGCCGAGGCCCTTCTTGGCACATTTTTTGGAACTGATAAGGGCAAAGATAATACAAAGGCTAGAGTTGACCAGGAGACTCTGTGTGATAGGCCATCACTAAACATGCGAGAACCGAAAGGAAGAAAAAATTGGTCCAAACCACCTGCCTGGTACAATCTTGAGAAGGGAGCAATAAGGGAAATCCTCTTGTGGGTGCAAAAAAAGTTGTTGTTCCCCGATGGGTATGCTGCGAATCTAGCGAGGGGAGCGAGCATTGAAAAAATGAAAAATTTTGGGCTCAAGAGTCATGATTGGCACATATGGCTTGAGCGGATAATGCCGGTCATGTTGCGTGGCTATATCCCCGAGGCTGAATGGCTAGTATTGGCCGAGTTGAGCTATTTCTTCCGTGTTCTTTGTGCTAAAGAGTTGTCGCGTGCCTTGATAGATGACATGGAAGAGTTGGCGCCTGAGTTTCTCTGCAAGTTAGAGAAGATTTTTCCACCGGGCTTCTTTAATCCGATGCAACACATGATTTTGCATCTCCCAACCGAGGCAAGATTGGGTGGCCCTGTGCAAAATCGTTGGTGCTACGCAACTAAAAGAATGAAGAAGACACTTCGAGGAAAATGTAAAAATAAACGTAGAACTGAAGCATCGATGGCCGAGGCGTTCATTACCGAGGAGGCGGAAAATTTCGTAACAGCACACTATGATGCCACCATGCACAGCTTGCATAATCCAAAGCCTCGGTACAATCTGGGCGACCCCAAACGACGTGAATCCAATCTCAGCCTTTTCAAAGGGAAGCTCGCACCTTCTGGTGTGGGAAAACCAAAGTTGCTGTGCGTCGAGGAGTGGCGCACACTAACGATGTATATATTGAACAATTTAACAGAAGTTCGGCCATCCATCGAGTAAGCGCTCTGTACATTGTTTCACAACTTTTAACAAGTTTTGTGTCTAACAACTATTATTAATTGATACAGTCGATACGTTGAACAATTCTCGAATGCTGTTGCAATTGAGAAAGAATCCATTCTCGAGTATGAACTTCTTGAAAAGACAGGAGGCGGCTATCCCGGTTTCATCTCTTGGTTCAAAAAACGGTACCTCCCTTATATATAATAAGTGATTTCCTTTGTTGCTATTACTCATGAGTAACACACCAAACTCTATCTTTTCTTAACTTCTAGGCTAATTCAGATGAGCAAGTCGACGATGAATTGAGACAAATAGCTAATGGTTTTGACTTTAAGGTCCGTACATTTCAGAAGTACGACATCAACGGGTATCGCTTTCGTACTGCTAGCAAAGAGCTTTCAATGCCCGGTCGAAAAACAAACAATTCCAGTGTCTCTGCTATAGGCGAGGGAGGTGTCGAGTATTATGGAAGACTTGAAGAAGTCTACGAACTTCATTATTATGGTGAAAATCCTCCGAACGTTGTTGTGTTCAAATGTCATTGGTTCGATCCTACTAAGACAAGACAGACTCATGAACATCTTGGGATTGTCGAAATTCAACAAGACAGGCAGTTAAGCGGTGCCGATGTCTATATTGTGGCTCAACAGGCCACCCAAGTTTTCCATCTGCCATACTGTCGTCAAAGTGTTAACACCCTAGAAGGTTGGTATGTCGTGTTCGATGTGCCGCCACATCTTAGACCACCTCCCCCAAAT
Organism: Hordeum vulgare subsp. vulgare; assembly: GCF_904849725.1. Classification (NCBI taxonomy): domain Eukaryota; kingdom Viridiplantae; phylum Streptophyta; class Magnoliopsida; order Poales; family Poaceae; genus Hordeum; species Hordeum vulgare. The sequence goes on from NC_058522.1 coordinate 40,937,222, forward strand.
GAAGACGATTATGAACCTCAAATTGACCCAATAACATATGATGGAGAATTTTTCCAAGAATTACGTGGTGTCAGACGTCGTACCCGAAACTGCTCTATGTCCACCCTCAACACGGAGGAACAAGACTCACGTGATGATGAGGAAGAAGTGGAAGTAGAAGAAGTTACCAATGCCGATGAGCTATCAATGCTTGATCGGTTAAAAAAAGGCCTTCCACATGATGTCCTTGAACCCGATGACGATATCAGTCATGACGACACGTGTGATACTGATGATGATTTTGCTTCAATTGACCATGGAGAAGAGACAGATGATCCAGACTATTAGTACTTTGTATGCATCCAAACATTGTTGTTTAATTATTCAATTATTAGTTGAATTATTCATGTATTTATTATTGTTCACTTAATTATTGTCCTCGAGTTTGTACTAATTATTTAACTATTTATCGTTACAGGTGGTGAGACATGGCAGGCGGGGATAAGTTGAGGATAGCACCTGGGCAGCTACGGAGAACTTTGTTGCAGAGCTTTGCCGAGGATCCCCGTGGGAGAGGCGTAGGAAAGAAGATATGCAGAGGACGTGGTCGTGGGAGAGGGAGGCTGCATGATAGGAGCCAGTCGCCACCACCCTCGGCGACTTCACCCTTGCAGACGAGGGTGTCGCCGGTGCGGGATCCTACCGTCCAGGAGGAGGCACCGATGCAGGGGGCTGAGGCGGAGGCTGAGGCGGAGGGTGCTGAGGCGGAGGGTGCTGAGGCGGAGGGTGCTGAGGCGGAGGCTGAGGCGGAGGGTGCTGAGGCGGAGGCTGAGGGGGCTGCCAGCAAGTCGGTCTACCAACGTGGTATGACACGAGTTCCAGACCGATTGGACTTGCAGCACAGGCCGTTAATTAAGCCAGAAGGCGAGAAGTAAGTTGATATATATTGTGTACCTTATATCATTATATTTCACCAAGTAGCTAATGTCTTTGCCTTATCATTATGTAGGGGGTGGGATTACCCGCAGAATACCCGGAATCCAAACTGCCTCCTTGGTGCTTTACTTAGGGAGCACTTCCCCGGGATAGTGCAGTTGCCCGGTGAGGGTATGGTTCCCGAGCCAGGACTCAACTGGGAGCACTACCAAGCCGCTCTGCTCCCGGAAAACACACATGTCAATGGTGTTGTTTGCGTGAGCGTGGCCGACAAGGTGTTGGCTGATTTTTGGGTAACTATTATTTTACCCAATAAAAAGTATACAATATTATATATTGTTATTTCCTTCCAAATCATTTCACTATTCATCCGTGCATCTATTTGGCATAATTGCAGAGTCACTTTAGGGTCGAGGAGGGGACGGAGGAGGCGGCCAAGAAGAACATCGTGAAAGAGTGCAAGAGTTTATTGAATAACACGAGGCACGAAATGCGTGTTCACGCTGTTCGATATTGGTACGCCAAGCAAGGGCAGCCGAAGATAAAGACTGAATGTCGAAAGATTTTCCTTGATAAGAGCGAGTACATGGAGGTATGTACATTCCAAAGATCAATTCTTAGGGCTAGTTAGGTCTATTTAGTTATAATACTTAGTTTCATTCTTCATTAACTTACATTCATAGGTGCCCTTGAGATGGTTGGCCGATAAGATGGATTGTTGGGAGATGATAGCGGACAGGTGGTGCACAGAGGCTTGGTTGAGCACCCACACTATGGCCAAGGAACGTCGTGCCCAATTGGTTGGTGTGCCACACCTCCAAGGCAATGCCAACATCAAGCAATGCGCCAAAAAATGGGTATGTGTGCCTTGTTTTGTTTCATCAATAATTCGTTCGTTCATGATTTTTGTTGTACTAATTCTTTGTCTTTTCGTGTAGGCCAAACACAATAACCAGCCCGAGCCTGAGGGATACGCCACATTTAGCATGGCCCATAAGGGCTCGTACAAGATGGCGAAGGCATATTCTGAGGGGGACGGGCCGTCGGCGTACACAAGCCTGTCCGCCTACAGCAAGATGACGTCTTATTCTGAGGTGGTCAAACAGCTGCGCGGGCCTGACTTTGACCCGAGCCAGAATCCTATCGATCCAAAGGCGTTAATGATCTCTGGTGGCGGTAAGAGTCATGGCACGCTGGCCATGTGTGATGGCTTCGTCCCTATCACTGAGACTCTATCTCAGATCAAGTCGAGGCAAACGAGCTCCGGTCCTGCAATACGGCAACGCGCGAGGCCAGTTGATCTTGCCATCGAGGTTAGTTTTCTTCATTAGTTCTTTCGTTCTTTTGTCCCTGGATGGATGATGAAAATTCCTTTTGAGGAGTGGTTGCAGGCCGCACTTATGAAGGACAGGGAGGCCACCAGGCTCTTGTTGGAGGAGAGGGACCGGAATACGCAGAGGTTGCTTGACGAGGAGAGGGCACGCAATAATGCCCATTCGAAGGCCATGCACGACTTCGTTACGGTAAGTCAGTTGTGTGAGAAGCAAGGCCATGTGTGAGACGCAACAAGGCTATTTCTTTGACTCCTCGAAAACTAATTTGCAGGCTATGTGTGAGAAGCAAGGTTTGCCGCCCCCTCCGCCGATGCCTTCTCCGGTGGGAACGGTGAGTTCCCTTTCAATGACCAACCTTGCACGGTCTTATACCATTGTCTGTTGCCGTGCTAACCACATATTTTAACTCTTGCCTTGTTGCAGCATCATTCAAGAGTTGAATCCCACGATCCCTTTACTTCTCCTGGTGAGAGCCCTAGCAACCCAGCGACCAACGAAGATGCATCTTCTCCTTCGTTTCCTGGCATTTGGTAAGTTATTCATCTCCTTCTTATTCTTCTTATTGTTTAGATCAACTTAGATTATGCCAGGCTTTAGTTAGCTTAGTAAATTCTAGTTGATATTAGCCATGGTTTAGTTAGCTTAGTAAATTCTAGTTGATATTAGAGCTCAAAAATGACATAATTAGTTTAGAAAGTTTTAAAAGAAACCAGAAGAGAAGAACAAACAAGAGATGAAGAAATAAGAGAAGAAGAAAGAGGAGAAAAAGATAACTTCTCTTCTTTCTTTTTCTCTATCTTCTTCTTCTTCTTCTTCCACTTCTTCTTCTTGTTCTTCTTCTTCTTCTTCCACTTCTTCTTCTAATTGCTTAGCTTAATTTAGATAACTTCTTTCTTATTGTATTCTTCTTCTAAATTCTTTCTCATTATGCAGATTTTGATAAAGCAGCATGGCATATGGATGGATGCTCGAGACTTTGTAATGCAATTGTGTAGTCCTAGATGAACTTTGTAATGCAATTGTATTTGTGGATGCACTTGTGATGCTTTGTAATACTTTGTGATCTTGTTTGCACTTTAATGACATATATTCGTGTTGTTTGCACTTGTGTTGTGCTGTTTGCACTTTGTGATGCACTTGTGGTGCTGTTTAGGGGTAGATTCAATATATATATGTTGCTGTTTGTATCTATGTTTTGCAAATGCAGGGAATTAATAGAAAACAAATATGAAAAAAATCAAAGAGGGTCTTTGCCTACAGCTCACTGACGGCAAAGGCTTTGCCATCGGTGGGTTGTCGGCAAAGAAGACACGTGGCGGCAGCCTGTGCATTCTGGCAACTCTGGGAATACCAATTTTTCGGCTTTGCCGTCAGCTGGGACAAAGCTGTCGGCAAAGAGGCGGCCAAGGGGACCTAGGGGTAGGCATTGCCGTTAGCTGGGCTCTAGCTGTCGGCAAAGAGGCGGCCAAGGGGACCCAGGTGTTTGGGCTTTGCCGTCAGCTCTGCTACGGCTGTGGGCAAAGAGGGGAGGCTTTGCCGTCAGCTTTCCTACGGCTGTGGGCAAAGCCTGCCGTTAACCTTCTAACGGAGCTCGGCCTGCGCTGTTGCCGCCACTGCTCTTTGCCGTTAGCCCGTGCCACAAAGCTGAGAGCAAAGTCTTTGCCATCGGTGGAGCTCCGGCTGTCGGCAAAGAAGGTGATTGCCGATAAAATCTTGGCCAACACCTTTGCCGACAGCTCACTCACGACAAAGCCTTTGCCATCAGTTAAACTGTCCTTTGCCGTCAGCTCTGGCTATCGGCAAACCAGCAGATTCCAGTAGTGGGCATGGTATCATCATTTCACCCACATAGCATGTACAAGAAACTAGAGAGGCTTACGGCAAAAACTCGATGCACTTCGTGTACAAAACAGAGAATCTCCTTCGAAGTATCAGGGTTTCATACGGAAACTCGTCTGTTACAAAGGGATTTCAATTTTTCGAACTTATTTGAACCCCCTTGTTTTTCTGTGTTCAAAATACACCATTCAAAGCCACATCAGCAATTTACATCCCTTTCTGACTTCATTTGTTATTTTTCATGCATTTACTGATTATTTTGAGCTATAAGACCATGAAATTGCAAAGCATTTGAAATGAACTCTGAAAAGGTTCCAAGTTGGCATGGTATCATCATTTCGCCCACATAGCATGTGCAAGAAAGTAGAGAGGCTTACGGCAAAAACTGGATGCACTTCATGTACAAAACAGACAATCTCCTTCGAAGTATCACGGTTTCATACGGAAACTCGTTTGTTGCAAAGGGATTTCAATTTTTTTGAACTTATTTCAACCCCCTTGTTTTTCTGTGTTCAAAATGCACCATTCAAAGCCACATCATCAATTTACAACCCTTTCTGACTTCATTTGTTATGTTTCATGCATTTACAAATTATTTTGAGTTATAAGACCATGAAATTGTAAAGTATTTGAAATGAACTCTGAAAAGGTTCCAAGTTGGCATGGTATCATCATTTCACCCACATAGCATGTACAAGAAAGTAGAGAGGCTTACGGAAAAAACTCGATGCACTTCGTGTACAAAACAGAGAATCTCCTTCGAAGTATCTGGGTTTCATACAGAAACTCGTCTGTTACAAAGGGATTTCAATTTTTTTGAACTTATTTGAACCCCCTTGTTTTTCTGTGTTCAAAATGCACCATTCAAAGCCACATCATCAATTTACATCCCTTTCTGACTTCATTTGTTATTTTTCATGCATTTACTGATTATTTTGAGCTATAAGACCATGAAATTGAAAAGCATTTGAAATGAACTCTGAAAAGGTTCCAAGTTGGCATGGTATCATCATTTCACCCACATAGCATGTGCAAGAAAGTAGAGAGGCTTACGGCAAAAACTGGATGCACTTCATGTACAAAACAGACAATCTCCTTCGAAGTATCACGGTTTCATACGGAAACTCGTTTGTTACAAAGGGATTTCAATTTTTTTGAACTTATTTCAACCCCCTTGTTTTTCTGTGTTCAAAATGCACCATTCAAAGCCACATCATCAATTTACAACCCTTTCTGACTTCATTTTTTATTTTTCATGCATTTACAGATTATTTTGAGTTATAAGACCATGAAATTGTAAAGCATTTGAAATGAACTCTGAAAAGGTTCCAAGTTGGCATGGTATCATCATTTCACCCACATAGCATGTACAAGAAAGTAGAGAGGCTTACGGAAAAAACTCGATGCACTTCGTGTACAAAACAGAGAATCTCCTTCGAAGTATCTGGGTTTCATACGGAAACTCGTCTATTACAAAGGGATTTCAATTTTTTTTAACTTATTTGAACCCCCTTGTTTTTCTGTGTTCAAAATGCACCATTCAAAGCCACATCATCAATTTACATCCCTTTCTGACTTCATTTGTTATTTTTCATGCATTTACTGATTATTTTGAGCTATAAGACCATGAAATTGAAAAGCATTTGAAATGAACTCTGAAAAGGTTCCAAGTTGGCATGGTATCATCATTTCACCCACATAGCATGTGCAAGAAAGTAGAGAGGCTTACGGCAAAAACTGGATGCACTTCATGTACAAAACAGACAATCTCCTTCGAAGTATCACGGTTTCATACGGAAACTCGTCTGTTACAAAGGGATTTCAATTTTTGTGAACTTATTTGAACCCCCTTGTTTTTCTGTGTTCAAAATGCACCATTCAAAGCCACATCATCAATTTACAACCCTTTCTGACTTCATTTGTTATTTTTCATGCATTTACTGATTATTTTGAGTTATAAGACCATGAAATTGTAAAGCATTTGAAATGAACTCTGAAAAGGTTCCAAGTTGGCCTGGTATCATCATTTCACCCACATAGCATGTGCAAGAAAGTAGAGAGGCTTACGGAAAAAACTGGATGCACTTCGTGTACAAAACACACAGTCTCCTTCGAAGTATTAGGGTTTCATAAGGAAACTCGTTTGTTACAAAGGGATTTCAATTTTTTTGAACTTATTTGAACCCCCTTGTTTTTCTGTGTTCAAAATGCACCGTTCAAAGCCACATCATCTATTTACAACCCTTTCTGACTTCATTTGTTATTTTTCATGCATTTACTGATTATTTTGAGCTATAAGACCTTGAAATTGTAAAGCATTTGAAATGAACTCTGAAAAGGTTCCAAGTTGGCCTGGTATCATCATTTCACCCACATAGCATGTGCAAGAAAGTAGAGAGGCTTACGGCAAAAACTGGATGCACTTCGTGTACAAAACACACAATCTCCTTCGAAGTATCAGGGTTTCATACGGAAACTCGTTTGTTTCAAAGGGATTTCAATTTTTTTTAACTTATTTGAACCCCCCTGTTTTTCTGTGTTCAAAATGCACCATTCAAAGCCACATCATCAATTTACAAGCCTTTCTGACTTCATTTGTTATTTTTCATGCATTTACTGATTATTTTGAGCTATAAGACCATGAAATTGTAAAGCATTTGAAATGAACTCTGAAAAGGTTCCAAGTTGGCATGGTATCATCATTTCACCCATATAGCATGTGCAAGAAAGTAGACAGGCTTACGGCAAAAACTAGATGCACTTCGTGTACAAAACAAACAATCTCCTTCGAAGTATCAGGGTTTCATATGGAAACTCATCTGTTACAAAGGGATTTCAATTTTTTTTAACTTATTTGAACCGCCTTGTTTTTTTGGGTTCAAAATGCACCATCCAAAGGCACATCATCAATTTACAACCCTTTCTAACTTCATTTGTTATTTTTCATGCATTTACTAATTATTTTGAGCTATAAGACCATGAAATTGAAAACATTTGAAATGAACTCTAAAAAGGTTCGAAGTTGGCATGGTATCATCATTTCACCCACATAGCATTTGCAAGAAAGTAGAGAGGCTTACGGCAAAAACTGGATGCACTTCATGTACAAAACAGACAATCTCCTTCGAAGTATCAGGGTTTCATACAGAAACTCGTCTCTTACAAAGGGATTTCAATTTTTTTGAACTTATTTGAACCCCCTTGTTTTTATGCGTTCAAAATGCACCATTCAAAGCCACATCATCTATTTACAACCCTTTCTGACTTCATTTGTTATTTTTCATGCATTTACTGATTATTTTGAGTTATAAGACCATGAAATTGTAAAGCATTTGAAATGAACTCTGAAAAGGTTCCAAGTTGGCCTGGTATCATCATTTCACCCACATAGCATGTGCAAGAAAGTAGAGAGGCTTACGGCAAAAACTGGATGCACTTCGTGTACAAAACACACAATCTCCTTCGAAGTATCAGGGTTTCATATGGAAACTCGTTTGTTACAAAGGGATTTCAATTTTTTTGAACTTATTTGAACCCCCTTGTTTTTCTGTGTTCAAAAGGCACCATTCAAAGCCACATCATCAATTTACAACCCTTTCTGACTTCATTTGTTATTTTTCATGCATTTAGTGATTATTTTGAGTTATAAGACCATGAAATTGTAAAGCATTTGAAATGAACTCTGAAAAGGTTCCAAGTTGGCCTGGTATCATCATTTCACCCACATAGCATGTGCAAGAAAGTAGAGAGGCTTACGGCAAAAACTGGATGCACTTCGTGTACAAAACACACAATCTCCTTCGAAGTATCAGGGTTTCATATGGAAACTCGTTTGTTTCAAAGGGATTTCAATTTTTTTTAACTTATTTGAACCCCCTTGTTTTTCTGTGTTCAAAATGCACCATTCAAAGCCACATCATCAATTTACAAGCCTTTCTGACTTCATTTGTTATTTTTCATGCATTTACTGATTATTTTGAGCTATAAGACCATGAAATTGTAAAGCATTTGAAATGAACTCTGAAAAGGTTCCAAGTTGGCATGGTATCATCATTTCACCCATATAGCATGTGCAAGAAAGTAGACAGGCTTACGGCAAAAACTAGATGCACTTCGTGTACAAAACAAACAATCTCCTTCGAAGTATCAGGGTTTCATATGGAAACTCATCTGTTACAAAGGGATTTCAATTTTTTTTAACTTATTTGAACCGCCTTGTTTTTTTGGGTTCAAAATGCACCATCCAAAGGCACATCATCAATTTACAACCCTTTCTAACTTCATTTGTTATTTTTCATGCATTTACTAATTATTTTGAGCTATAAGACCATGAAATTGAAAACATTTGAAATGAACTCTAAAAAGGTTCGAAGTTGGCATGGTATCATCATTTCACCCACATAGCATTTGCAAGAAAGTAGAGAGGCTTACGGCAAAAACTGGATGCACTTCATGTACAAAACAGACAATCTCCTTCGAAGTATCAGGGTTTCATACAGAAACTCGTCTCTTACAAAGGGATTTCAATTTTTTTGAACTTATTTGAACCCCCTTGTTTTTATGCGTTCAAAATGCACCATTCAAAGCCACATCATCTATTTACAACCCTTTCTGACTTCATTTGTTATTTTTCATGCATTTACTGATTATTTTGAGTTATAAGACCATGAAATTGTAAAGCATTTGAAATGAACTCTGAAAAGGTTCCAAGTTGGCCTGGTATCATCATTTCACCCACATAGCATGTGCAAGAAAGTAGAGAGGCTTACGGCAAAAACTGGATGCACTTCGTGTACAAAACACACAATCTCCTTCGAAGTATCAGGGTTTCATATGGAAACTCGTTTGTTACAAAGGGATTTCAATTTTTTTGAACTTATTTGAACCCCCTTGTTTTTCTGTGTTCAAAAGGCACCATTCAAAGCCACATCATCAATTTACAACCCTTTCTGACTTCATTTGTTATTTTTCATGCATTTAGTGATTATTTTGAGTTATAAGACCATGAAATTGTAAAGCATTTGAAATGAACTCTGAAAAGGTTCCAAGTTGGCCTGGTATCATCATTTCACCCACATAGCATGTGCAAGAAAGTAGAGAGGCTTACGGCAAAAACTGGATGCACTTCGTGTACAAAACACACAATCTCCTTCGAAGTATCAGGGTTTCATATGGAAACTCGTTTGTTTCAAAGGGATTTCAATTTTTTTTAACTTATTTGAACCCCCTTGTTTTTCTGTGTTCAAAATGCACCATTCAAAGCCACATCATCAATTTACAAGCCTTTCTGACTTCATTTGTTATTTTTCATGCATTTACTGATTATTTTGAGCTATAAGACCATGAAATTGTAAAGCATTTGAAATGAACTCTGAAAAGGTTCCAAGTTGGCATGGTATCATCATTTCACCCATATAGCATGTGCAAGAAAGTAGACAGGCTTACGGCAAAAACTAGATGCACTTCGTGTACAAAACAAACAATCTCCTTCGAAGTATCAGGGTTTCATATGGAAACTCATCTGTTACAAAGGGATTTCAATTTTTTTTAACTTATTTGAACCGCCTTGTTTTTTTGGGTTCAAAATGCACCATCCAAAGGCACATCATCAATTTACAACCCTTTCTAACTTCAGTTGTTATTTTTCATGCATTTACTAATTATTTTGAGCTATAAGACCATGAAATTGAAAACATTTGAAATGAACTCTAAAAAGGTTCGAAGTTGGCATGGTATCATCATTTCACCCACATAGCATTTGCAAGAAAGTAGAGAGGCTTACGGCAAAAACTGGATGCACTTCATGTACAAAACAGACAATCTCCTTCGAAGTATCAGGGTTTCATACAGAAACTCGTCTCTTACAAAGGGATTTCAATTTTTTTGAACTTATTTGAACCCCCTTGTTTTTATGCGTTCAAAATGCACCATTCAAAGCCACATCATCTATTTACAACCCTTTCTGACTTCATTTGTTATTTTTCATGCATTTACTGATTATTTTGAGTTATAAGACCATGAAATTGTAAAGCATTTGAAATGAACTCTGAAAAGGTTCCAAGTTGGCCTGGTATCATCATTTCACCCACATAGCATGTGCAAGAAAGTAGAGAGGCTTACGGCAAAAACTGGATGCACTTCGTGTACAAAACACACAATCTCCTTCGAAGTATCAGGGTTTCATATGGAAACTCGTTTGTTACAAAGGGATTTCAATTTTTTTGAACTTATTTGAACCCCCTTGTTTTTCTGTGTTCAAAAGGCACCATTCAAAGCCACATCATCAATTTACAACCCTTTCTGACTTCATTTGTTATTTTTCATGCATTTAGTGATTATTTTGAGTTATAAGACCATGAAATTGTAAAGCATTTGAAATGAACTCTGAAAAGGTTCCAAGTTGGCATGGTATCATCATTTCACCCACATAGCATGTACAAGAAAGTAGAGAGGCTTACGGAAAAAACTCGATGCACTTCGTGTACAAAACAGAGAATCTCCTTCGAAGTATCAGGGTTTCATACGGAAACTCGTCTGTTACAAAGGGATTTCAATTTTTTTGAACTTATTTGAACCCCCTTGTTTTTCTGCGTTCAAAATGCACCATTCAAAGCCACATCATCTATTTACATCCCTTTCTGACTTCATTTGTTATTTTTCATGCATTTACTGATTATTTTGAGCTATAAGACCATGAAATTGAAAAGCATTTGAAATGAACTCTGAAAAGGTTCCAAGTTGGCATGGTATCGTCATTTCACCCACATAGCATGTGCAAGAAAGTAGAGAGGCTTACGGCAAAAACTGGATGCACTTCATGTACAAAACAGACAATCTCCTTCGAAGTATGAGGGTTTCATACGGAAACTCGTCTGTTACAAAGGGATTTCAATTTTTTTAAACTTATTTGAACCCCCTTGTTTTTCTGTGTTCAAAATGCACCATTCAAAGCCACATCATCAATTTACAACCCTTTCTGACTTCATTTGTTATTTTTCATGCATTTACTGATTATTTTGAGCTATAAGACCATGAAATTGTAAAGCATTTGAAATGAACTCTGAAAAGGTTCCAAGTTGGCATGGTATCATCATTTCACCCATATAGCATGTGCAAGAAAGTAGACAGGCTTACGGCAAAAACTAGATGCACTTCGTGTACAAAACAGACAATCTCCTTCGAAGTATCACGGTTTCATACGGAAACTCATCTGTTACAAAGGGATTTCAATTTTTTGAACTTATTTGAACCCGCTTGTTTTTTTGTGTTCAAACTGCACCATTCAAACGCACATCATCAATTTACATCCCTTTCTGACTTCATTTGTTATTTTTCATGCATTTACTGATTATTTTGAGCTATAAGACCATGAAATTGAAAAGCATTTGAAATGAACTCTGAAAAGGTTCCAATTTGGCATGGTATCATCATTTCACCCACATAGCATGTGCAAGAAAGTAGAGAGACTTACGGAAAAAACTCGATGCACTTCGTGTACAAAACAGAGAATCTCCTTCGAAGTATCAGGGTTTCATACGGAAACTCGTCTATTACAAAGGGATTTCAATTTTTTTGAACTTATTTGAACCCCCTTGTTTTTCTGCGTTCAAAATGCACCATTCAAAGCCACATCATCTATTTACATCCCTTTCTGACTTCATTTGTTATTTTTCATGCATTTACTGTTTATTTTGAGATATAAGACCATGAAATTGAAAAGCATTTGAAATGAACTCTGAAAAGGTTCCAAGTTGGCATGGTATCATCATTTCACCCACATAGCATGTGCAAGAAAGTAGAGAGGCTTACGGCAAAAACTGGATGCACTTCATGTACAAAACAGACAATCTTTTTCGAAGTATCAGGGTTTCATACGGAAACTCGTCTGTTACAAAGGGATTTCAATTTTTTTGAACTTATCTGAACCCCCTTGTTTTTTTGTGTTCGAAATGCACCATTCAAAGCCACATCATCAATTTACAACCCTTTCTGACTTCATTTGTTATTTTTCATGCATTTACTGATTATTTTGAGCTATAAGACCATGAAATTGTAAAGCATTTGAAATGAACTCTGAAAAGGTTCCAAGTTGGCATGGTATCATCATTTCACCCATATAGCATGTGCAAGAAAGTAGACAGGCTTACGGCAAAAACTAGATGCACTTCGTGTACAAAACAGACAATCTCCTTCGAAGTATCACGGTTTCATACGGAAACTCATCTGTTACAAAGGGATTTCAATTTTTTTGAACTTATTTGAACCCCCTTGTTTTTTTGTGTTCAAACTGCACCATTCAAAGGCACATCATCAATTTACATCCCTTTCTGACTTCATTTGTTATTTTTCATGCATTTACTGATTATTTTGAGCTATAAGACCATGAAATTGAAAAGCATTTGAAATGAACTCTGAAAAGGTTCCAATTTGGCATGGTATCATCATTTCACCCACATAGCATGTGCAAGAAAGTAGAGAGACTTACGGAAAAAACTCGATGCACTTCGTGTACAAAACAGAGAATCTCCTCCGAAGTATCAGGGTTTCATACGGAAACTCGTCTATTACAAAGGGATTTCAATTTTTTTGAACTTATTTGAACCCCCTTGTTTTTCTGCGTTCAAAATGCACCATTCAAAGCCACATCATCTATTTACATCCCTTTCTGACTTCATTTGTTATTTTTCATGCATTTACTGTTTATTTTGAGCTATAAGACCATGAAATTGAAAATCATTTGAAATGAACTCTGAAAAGGTTCCAAGTTGGCATGGTATCATCATTTCACCCACATAGCATGTGCAAGAAAGTAGAGAGGCTTACGGCAAAAACTGGATGCATTTCATGTACAAAACAGACAATCTCCTTCGAAGTATCAGGGTTTCATACGGAAACTCGTCTGTTACAAAGGGATTTCAATTTTTTTGAACTTATTTGAACCCCCTTGTTTTTTGTGTTCGAAATGCACCATTCAAAGCCACATCATCAATTTACAACCCTTTCTGACTTCATTTGTTATTTTTCATGCATTTACTGATTATTTTGAGCTATAAGACCATGAAATTGTAAAGCATTTGAAATGAACTCTGAAAAGGTTCCAAGTTGGCATGGTATCATCATTTCACCCATATAGCATGTGCAAGAAAGTAGACAGGCTTACGGCAAAAACTAGATGCACTTCGTGTACAAAACAGACAATCTCCTTCGAAGTATCACGGTTTCATACGGAAACTCATCTGTTACAAAGGGATTTCAATTTTTTTGAACTTATTTGAACCCCCTTGTTTTTTTGTGTTCAAACTGCACCATTCAAAGGCACATCATCAATTTACATCCCTTTTCTGACTTCATTTGTTATTTTTCATGCATTTACTGATTATTTTGAGCTATAAGACCATGAAATTGAAAAGCATTTGAAATGAACTCTGAAAAGGTTCCAATTTGGCATGGTATCATCATTTCACCCACATAGCATGTGCAAGAAAGTAGAGAGACTTATGGAAAAAACTCGATGCACTTCGTGTACAAAACAGAGAATCTCCTTCGAAGTATCAGGGTTTCATACGGAAACACGTCTATTACAAAGGGATTTCAATTTTTTTGAACTTATTTGAACCCCCTTGTTTTTCTGCGTTCAAAATGCACCATTCAAAGCCACATCATCTATTTACATCCCTTTCTGACTTCATTTGTTATTTTTCATGCATTTACTGTTTATTTTGAGATATAAGACCATGAAATTGAAAAGCATTTGAAATGAACTCTGAAAAGGTTCCAAGTTGGCATGGTATCATCATTTCACCCACATAGCATGTGCAAGAAAGTAGAGAGGCTTACGGCAAAAACTGGATGCACTTCATGTACAAAACAGACAATCTTTTTCGAAGTATCAGGGTTTCATACGGAAACTCGTCTGTTACAAAGGGATTTCAATTTTTTTGAACTTATCTGAACCCCCTTGTTTTTTTGTGTTCGAAATGCACCATTCAAAGCCACATCATCAATTTACAACCCTTTCTGACTTCATTTGTTATTTTTCATGCATTTACTGATTATTTTGAGCTATAAGACCATGAAATTGTAAAGCATTTGAAATGAACTCTGAAAAGGTTCCAAGTTGGCATGGTATCATCATTTCACCCATATAGCATGTGCAAGAAAGTAGACAGGCTTACGGCAAAAACTAGATGCACTTCGTGTACAAAACAGACAATCTCCTTCGAAGTATCACGGTTTCATACGGAAACTCATCTGTTACAAAGGGATTTCAATTTTTTTGAACTTATTTGAACCCCCTTGTTTTTTTGTGTTCAAACTGCACCATTCAAAGGCACATCATCAATTTACATCCCTTTCTGACTTCATTTGTTATTTTTCATGCATTTACTGATTATTTTGAGCTATAAGACCATGAAATTGAAAAGCATTTGAAATGAACTCTGAAAAGGTTCCAATTTGGCATGGTATCATCATTTCACCCACATAGCATGTGCAAGAAAGTAGAGAGACTTACGGAAAAAACTCGATGCACTTCGTGTACAAAACAGAGAATCTCCTCCGAAGTATCAGGGTTTCATACGGAAACTCGTCTATTACAAAGGGATTTCAATTTTTTTGAACTTATTTGAACCCCCTTGTTTTTCTGCGTTCTAAATGCACCATTCAAAGCCACATCATCTATTTACATCCCTTTCTGACTTCATTTGTTATTTTTCATGCATTTACTGTTTATTTTGAGCTATAAGACCATGAAATTGAAAATCATTTGAAATGAACTCTGAAAAGGTTCCAAGTTGGCATGGTATCATCATTTCACCCACATAGCATGTGCAAGAAAGTAGAGAGGCTTACGGCAAAAACTGGATGCATTTCATGTACAAAACAGACAATCTCCTTCGAAGTATCAGGGTTTCATACGGAAACTCGTCTGTTACAAAGGGATTTCAATTTTTTTGAACTTATTTGAACCCCCTTGTTTTTTTGTGTTCGAAATGCACCATTCAAAGCCACATCATCAATTTACAACCCTTTCTGACTTCATTTGTTATTTTTCATGCATTTACTGATTATTTTGAGCTATAAGACCATGAAATTGTAAAGCATTTGAAATGAACTCTGAAAAGGTTCCAAGTTGGCATGGTATCATCATTTCACCCATATAGCATGTGCAAGAAAGTAGACAGGCTTACGGCAAAAACTAGATGCACTTCGTGTACAAAACAGACAATCTCCTTCGAAGTATCACGGTTTCATACGGAAACTCATCTGTTACAAAGGGATTTCAATTTTTTTGAACTTATTTGAACCCCCTTGTTTTTTTGTGTTCAAACTGCACCATTCAAAGGCACATCATCAATTTACATCCCTTTCTGACTTCATTTGTTATTTTTCATGCATTTACTGATTATTTTGAGCTATAAGACCATGAAATTGAAAAGCATTTGAAATGAACTCTGAAAAGGTTCCAATTTGGCATGGTATCATCATTTCACCCACATAGCATGTGCAAGAAAGTAGAGAGACTTATGGAAAAAACTCGATGCACTTCGTGTACAAAACAGAGAATCTCCTTCGAAGTATCAGGGTTTCATACGGAAACACGTCTATTACAAAGGGATTTCAATTTTTTTGAACTTATTTGAACCCCCTTGTTTTTCTGCGTTCAAAATGCACCATTCAAAGCCACATCATCTATTTACATCCCTTTCTGACTTCATTTGTTATTTTTCATGCATTTACTGTTTATTTTGAGCTATAAGACCATGAAATTGAAAAGCATTTGAAATGAACTCTGAAAAGGTTCCAAGTTGGCATGGTATCATCATTTCACCCACATAGCATGTGCAAGAAAGTACAGAGGCTTACGGCAAAAACTGGATGCACTTCATGTACAAAACAGACAATCTCCTTCGAAGTATCAGGGTTTCATACGGAAACTCGTCTGTTACAAAGGGATTTCAATTTTTTTGAACTTATTTGAACCCCCTTGTTTTTTTGTGTTCGAAATGCACCATTCAAAGCCACATCATCAATTTACAACCCTTTCTGACTTCATTTGTTATTTTTCATGCATTTACTGATTATTTTGAGCTATAAGACCATGAAATTGTAAAGCATTTGAAATGAACTCTGAAAAGGTTCCAATTTGGCATGGTATCATCATTTCACCCATATAGCATGTGCAAGAAAGTAGACAGGCTTACGGCAAAAACTAGATGCACTTCGTGTACAAAACAGACAATCTCCTTCGAAGTATCACGGTTTCATACGGAAACTCATCTGTTACAAAGGGATTTCAATTTTTTTGAACTTATTTGAACCCCCTTGTTTTTTTGGGTTCAAAATGCACCATTCAAAGGCACATCATCAATTTACAACCCTTTCTAACTTCATTTGTTATTTTTCATGCATTTACTAATTATTTTGAGCTATAAGACCATGAAATTGAAAACATTTGAAATGAACTCTAAAAAGGTTCGAAGTTGGCATGCTATCATCATTTCACCCACATAGCATGTGCAAGAAAGTAGAGAGGCTTACGGCAAAAACTGGATGCACTTCATGTACAAAACAGACAATCTCCTTCGAAGTATCACGGTTTCATACAGAAACTCGTCTATTACAAAGGGATTTCATTTTTTTTGAACTTATTTGAACCCCCTTGTTTTTCTGCGTTCAAAATGCACCATTCAAAGCCACATCATCTATTTACAACCCTTTTTGACTTCATTTTTTATTTTTCATGCATTTACTAATTATTTTGAGTTATAAGACCATGAAATTGTAAAGCATTTGAAATGAACTCTCAAAGGTTCCAACTTGGCCTGGTATCATCATTTCACCCACATAGCATGTGCAAGAAAGTAGAGAGGCTTACGGCAAAAACTGGATGCACTTCGTGTACAAAACACACAATCTCCTTCGAAGTATCAGGGTTTCATATGGAAACTCGTTTGTTACAAAGGGATTTCAATTTTTTTGAACTTATTTGAACCCCCTTGTTTTTGTGTGTTCAAAATGCACCATTCAAAGCCACATCATCAATTTACAACCCTTTCTGACTTCATTTGTTATTTTTCATGCATTTACTGATTATTTTGAGTTATAAGACCATGAATTTGTAAAGCATTTGAAATGAACTCTGAAAAGGTTCCAAGTTGGCATGGTATCATCATTTCACCCAAATAGCATGTACAAGAAAGTAGAGAGGCTTACGGAAAAAACTCGATGCACTTCGTGTACAAAACAGTGAATCTCCTTCGAAGTATGAGGGTTTCATACGGAAACTCGTCTGTTACAAAGGGATTTCAATTTTTTTGAACTTATTTGAACCCCCTTGTTTTTCTGCGTTCAAAATGCACCATTCAAAGCCACATCATCTATTTACATCCCTTTCTATCTTCATTTGTTATTTTTCATGCATTTACAGATTATTTTGAGCTATAAGACGATGAAATTGAAAAGCATTTGAAATGAACTCTGAAAAGGTTCCAAGTTGGCATGGTATCATCATTTCACCCACATAGCATGTGCAAGAAAGTAGAGAGTCTTACGGCAAAAATTGGATGCACTTCATGTACAAAACAGACAATCTCATTCGAAGTATGAGGGTTTCATACGGAAACTCGTCTTTTACAAAGGGATTTCAATTTTTTTGAACTTATTTGAACCCCCTTGTTTTTCTGTGTTCAAAATGCACCATTCAAAGCCACATCATCAATTTACAACCCTTTCTGACTTCGTTTGTTATTTTTCATGCATTTACTGATTATTTTGAGCTATGAGACCATGAAATTGTAAAGCATTTGAAATGAACTCTGAAAAGGTTCCAAGTTGGCATGGTATCATCATTTCACCCATATAGCATGTGCAAGAAAGTAGACAGGCTTATGGCAAAAACCAGATGCACTTCGTGTACAAACCAGACAATCTCCTTCGAAGTATCACGGTTTCATACGGAAACTCATCTGTTACAAAGGGATTTCAATTTTTTTGAACTTATTTGAACCCCCTTGTTTTTTTGTGTTCACAATGCACCATTCAAAGGCACATCATCAATTTACATCCCTTTCTGACTTCATTTGTTATTTTTCATGCATTTACTGATTATTTTGAGCTATAAGACCATGAAATTGAAAAGCATTTGAAATGAACTCTGAAAAGGTTCCAATTTGGCATGGTATCATCATTTCACCCACATAGCATGTGCAAGAAAGTAGAGATGCTTACGGCAAAAACTAGATGCACTTCGTCTACAAAACACACAATCTCCTTCGAAGTATCAGGGTTTCATATGGAAACTCGTCTCTTACAAATGGATTTCAATTTTTTTGAACTTATTTGAACCCCCTTGTTTTTCTGTGTTCAAAATGCACCATTCAAAGCCACATCATCAATTTACAACCCTTTCTGACTTCATTTGTTATTTTTCATGCATTTACTGATTATTTTGAGTTATAAGACCATGAATTTGTAAAGCATTTGAAATGAACTCTGAAAAGGTTCCAAGTTGGCATGGTATCATCATTTCACCCACATAGCATGTACAAGAAAGTAGAGAGGCTTACGGAAAAAACTCGATGCACTTCGTGTACAAAACAGTGAATCTCCTTCGAAGTATGAGGGTTTCATACGGAAACTCGTCTGTTACAAAGGGATTTCAATTTTTTTGAACTTATTTGAACCCCCTTGTTTTTCTGCGTTCAAAATGCACCATTCAAAGCCACATCATCTATTTACATCCCTTTCTGTCTTCATTTGTTATTTTTCATGCATTTACAGATTATTTTGAGCTATAAGACCATGAAATTGAAAAGCATTTGAAATGAACTCTGAAAAGGTTCCAAGTTGGCATGGTATCATCATTTCACCCACATAGCCTGTGCAAGAAGGTAGAGAGGCTTACGGCAAAAACTGGATGCACTTCATGTACAAAACAGACAATCTCCTTCGAAGTATGAGGGTTTCATACGGAAACTCGTCTATTACAAAGGGATTTCAAGTTTTTTGAACTTATTTGAACCCCCTTGTTTTTCTGTGTTCAAAATGCACCATTCAAAGCCACATCATCAATTTACAACCCTTTCTGACTTCATTTGTTATTTTTCATGCATTTACTGATTATTTTGAGCTATAAGACCATGAAATTGAAAAGCATTTGAAATGAACTCTGAAAAGGTTCCAAGTTGGCATGGTATCATCATTTGACCCACATAGCATGTGCAAGAAAGTAGAGAGTCTTACGGCAAAAATTGGATGCACTTCATGTACAAAACAGACAATCTCATTCGAAGTATGAGGGTTTCATACAGAAACTTGTCTTTTACAAAGGGATTTCAATTTTTTTGAACTTATTTGAACCCCCTTGTTTTTCTGTGTTCAAAATGCACCATTCAAAGCCACATCATCAATTTACAACCCTTTCTGACTTCGTTTGTTATTTTTCATGCATTTACTGATTATTTTGATTTATGAGACCATGAAATTGTAAAGCATTTGAAATGAACTCTGAAAAGGTTCCAAGTTGGCATGGTATCATCATTTCACCCATATAGCATGTGCAAGAAAGTAGACAGGCTTACGGCAAAAAGCAGATGCACTTCGTGTACAAACCAGACAATCTCCTTCGAAGTATCACGGTTTCATACGGAAACTCATCTGTTACAAAGGGATTTCAATTTTTTTGAACTTATTTGAACCCCCTTGTTTTTTTGTGTTCACAA
Organism: Hordeum vulgare subsp. vulgare; assembly: GCF_904849725.1. Classification (NCBI taxonomy): domain Eukaryota; kingdom Viridiplantae; phylum Streptophyta; class Magnoliopsida; order Poales; family Poaceae; genus Hordeum; species Hordeum vulgare. Next base: position 40,957,032 of record NC_058522.1, read on the forward strand.
TGCACCATTCAAAGGCACATCATCAATTTACATCCCTTTCTGACTTCATTTGTTATTTTTCATGCATTTACTGATTATTTTGAGCTATAAGACCATGAAATTGAAAAGCATTTGAAATGAACTCTGAAAAGGTTCCAATTTGGCATGGTATCATCATTTCACCCACATAGCATGTGCAAGAAAGTAGAGATGCTTACGGCAAAAACTAGATGCACTTCGTCTACAAAACACACAATCTCCTTCGAAGTATCAGGGTTTCATATGGAAACTCGTCTCTTACAAATGGATTTCAATTTTTTTGAACTTATTTGAACCCCCTTGTTTTTCTGTGTTCAAAATGCACCATTCAAAGCCACATCATCAATTTACAACCCTTTCTGACTTCATTTGTTATTTTTCATGCATTTACTGATTATTTTGAGTTATAAGACCATGAATTTGTAAAGCATTTGAAATGAACTCTGAAAAGGTTCCAAGTTGGCATGGTATCATCATTTCACCCACATAGCATGTACAAGAAAGTAGAGAGGCTTACGGAAAAAACTCGATGCACTTCGTGTACAAAACAGTGAATCTCCTTCGAAGTATGAGGGTTTCATACGGAAACTCGTCTGTTACAAAGGGATTTCAATTTTTTTGAACTTATTTGAACCCCCTTGTTTTTCTGCGTTCAAAATGCACCATTCAAAGCCACATCATCTATTTACATCCCTTTCTGTCTTCATTTGTTATTTTTCATGCATTTACAGATTATTTTGAGCTATAAGACCATGAAATTGAAAAGCATTTGAAATGAACTCTGAAAAGGTTCCAAGTTGGCATGGTATCATCATTTCACCCACATAGCATGTGCAAGAAGGTAGAGAGGCTTACGGCAAAAACTGGATGCACTTCATGTACAAAACAGACAATCTCCTTCGAAGTATGAGGGTTTCATACGGAAACTCGTCTGTTACAAAGGGATTTCAAGTTTTTTGAACTTATTTGAACCCCCTTGTTTTTCTGTGTTCAAAATGCACCATTCAAAGCCACATCATCAATTTACAACCCTTTCTGACTTCATTTGTTATTTTTCATGCATTTACTGATTATTTTGAGCTATAAGACCATGAAATTGAAAAGCATTTGAAATGAACTCTGAAAAGGTTCCAAGTTGGCATGGTATCATCATTTGACCCACATAGCATGTGCAAGAAAGTAGAGAGTCTTACGGCAAAAATTGGATGCACTTCATGTACAAAACAGACAATCTCATTCGAAGTATGAGGGTTTCATACAGAAACTTGTCTTTTACAAAGGGATTTCAATTTTTTTGAACTTATTTGAACCCCCTTGTTTTTCTGTGTTCAAAATGCACCATTCAAAGCCACATCATCAATTTACAACCCTTTCTGACTTCGTTTGTTATTTTTCATGCATTTACTGATTATTTTGAGCTATGAGACCATGAAATTGTAAAGCATTTGAAATGAACTCTGAAAAGGTTCCAAGTTGGCATGGTATCATCATTTCACCCATATAGCATGTGCAAGAAAGTAGACAGGCTTACGGCAAAAACCAGATGCACTTCGTGTACAAACCAGACAATCTCCTTCGAAGTATCACGGTTTCATACGGAAACTCATCTGTTACAAAGGGATTTCAATTTTTTTGAACTTATTTGAACCCCCATCTTTTTTTGTGTTCAAAATGCACCATTGAAAGCCACATCATCAATTTACAACCCTTTCTGACTTCATTTGTTATTTTTCATGCATTTACTGATTATTTTGAGTTATAAGACCATGAAATTGTAAAGCATTTGAAATGAACTCTGAAAAGGTTCCAAGTTGGCATGGTATCATCATTTCACCCACATAGCATGTGGAAGAAAGTAGAGAGTCTTACGGCAAAAATTGGATGCACTTCATGTACAAAACAGACAATCTCATTCGAAGTATGAGGGTTTCATACAGAAACTTGTCTTTTACAAAGGGATTTCAATTTTTTTGAACTTATTTGAACCCCCTTGTTTTTCTGTGTTCAAAATGCACCATTCAAAGCCACATCATCAATTTACAACCCTTTCTGACTTCGTTTGTTATTTTTCATGCATTTACTGATTATTTTGAGCTATGAGACCATGAAATTGTAAAGCATTTGAAATGAACTCTGAAAAGGTTCCAAGTTGGCATGGTATCATCATTTCACCCATATAGCATGTGCAAGAAAGTAGACAGGCTTACGGCAAAAACCAGATGCACTTCGTGTACAAACCAGACAATCTCCTTCGAAGTATCACGGTTTCATACGGAAACTCATCTGTTACAAAGGGATTTCAATTTTTTTGAACTTATTTGAACCCCCTTGTTTTTTTGTGTTCACAATGCACCATTCAAAGGCACATCATCAATTTACATCCCTTTCTGACTTCATTTGTTATTTTTCATGCATTTACTGATTATTTTGAGCTATAAGACCATGAAATTGAAAAGCATTTGAAATGAACTCTGAAAAGGTTCCAATTTGGCATGGTATCATCATTTCACCCACATAGCATGTGCAAGAAAGTAGAGATGCTTACGGCAAAAACTAGATGCACTTCGTCTACAAAACACACAATCTCCTTCGAAGTATCAGGGTTTCATATGGAAACTCGTCTCTTACAAATGGATTTCAATTTTTTTGAACTTATTTGAACCCCCTTGTTTTTCTGTGTTCAAAATGCACCATTCAAAGCCACATCATCAATTTACAACCCTTTCTGACTTCATTTGTTATTTTTCATGCATTTACTGATTATTTTCAGTTATAAGACCATGAATTTGTAAAGCATTTGAAATGATCTCTGAAAAGGTTCCAAGTTGGCATGGTATCATCATTTCACCCACATAGCATGTACAAGAAAGTAGAGAGGCTTACGGAAAAAACTCGATGCACTTCGTGTACAAAACAGTGAATCTCCTTCGAAGTATGAGGGTTTCATACGGAAACTCGTCTGTTACAAAGGGGTTTCAATTTTTTTGAACTTATTTGAACCCCCTTGTTTTTCTGCGTTCAAAATGCACCATTCAAAGCCACATCATCTATTTACATCCCTTTCTGTCTTCATTTGTTATTTTTCATGCATTTACTGATTATTTTGAGCTATAAGACCATGAAATTGAAAAGCATTTGAAATGAACTCTGAAAAGGTTCCAAGTTGGCATGGTATCATCATTTCACCCACATAGCATGTGCAAGAAGGTAGAGAGGCTTACGGCAAAAACTGGATGCACTTCATGTACAAAACAAACAATCTCCTTCGAAGTATGAGGGTTTCATACGGAAACTCGTTTGTTACAAAGGGATTTCAATTTTTTTGAACTTATTTGAACCCCTTGTTTTTCTGTGTTCAAAATGCACCATTCAAAGCCACATCATCAATTTACAACCCTTTCTGACTTCATTTGTTATTTTTCATGCATTTACTGATTATTTTGAGCTATAAGACCATGAAATTGAAAAGCATTTGAAATGAACTCTGAAAAGGTTCCAAGTTGTCATGGTATCATCATTTGACCCACATAGCATGTGCAAGAAAGTAGAGAGTCTTTCGGCAAAAACTGGATGCACTTCATGTACAAAACAGACAATCTCATTCGAAGTATGAGGGTTTCATACGGAAACTCGTCTTTTACAAAGGGATTTTAATTTTTTTGAACTTATTTGAACCCCCTTGTTTTTCTGCGTTCAAAATGCACCATTCAAAGCCACATCATCTATTTACAACCCTTTCTGACTTCATTTGTTATTTTTCATGCATTTACTGATTATTTTGAGCTATAAGACCATGAAATTGTAAAGCATTTGAAATGAACTCTGAAAAGGTTCCAAGTTGGCCTGGTATCATCATTTCACCCACATAGCATGTGCAAGAAAGTAGAGAGGCTTACGGCAAAAACTAGATGCACTTTGTGTACAAAACACACAATCTCCTTCGAAGTATCAGGGTTTCATACAGAAACTCGTTTGTTACAAAGGGATTTCAACTTTTTTGAACTTATTTGAACCCCCTTGTTTTTCTGTGTTCAAAACGCACCATTCAAAGCCACATCACAAATTTACAACCCTTTCTGACTTCATTTGTTATTTTTCATGCATTTACTAATTATTTTGAGTTATAAGACCATGAAATTGTAAAGCATTTGAAATGAACTCTGAAAAGGTTCCAAGTTGGCATGGTATCATCATTTCACCCACATAGCATGTACAAGAAAGTAGAGAGGCTTACGGAAAAAACTCGATGCACTTCGTGTACAAAACAGAGAATCTCCTTCGAAGTATCAGGGTTTCATACGGTAACTCGTCTGTTACAAAGGGATTTCAATTTTTTTGAACTTATTTGAACCCCCTTGTTTTTCTGTGTTCAAAATGCACCCTTCAAAGCCACATCATCAATTTACATCCCTTTCTGACTTCATTTGTTATTTTTCATGCATTTACTGATTATTTTGAGCTATAAGACCATGAAATTGAAAAACATTTGAAATGAACTCTGAAAAGGTTCCAAGTTGGCATGGTATCATCATTTCACCCACATAGCATGTGCAAGAAAGTAGAGAGGCTTACGGCAAAAACTGGATGCACTTCATGTACAAAACAGACAATCTCCTTCGAATTATCAGGGTTTCATACGGAAACTCGTCTGTTACAAAGGGATTTCAATTTTTTTGAACTTATTTGAACCCCCTTGTTTTTCTGTGTTCAAAATGCACCATTCAAAGCCACATCATCAATTTACAACCCTTTCTAACTTCGTTTGTTATTTTTCATGCATTTACTGATTATTTTGAGCTATGAGACCATGAAATTGTAAAGCATTTGAAATGAACTCTGAAAAGGTTCCAAGTTGGCATGGTATCATCATTTCACCCATATAGCATGTGCAAGAAAGTAGACAGGCTTACGGCAAAAACCAGATGCACTTCGTGTACAAACCAGACAATCTCCTTCGAAGTATCACGGTTTCATACGGAAACTCATCTGTTACAAAGGGATTTCAATTTTTTTGAACTTATTTGAACCCCCTTGTTTTTTTGTGTTCACAATGCACCATTCAAAGGCACATCATCAATTTACATCCCTTTCTGACTTCATTTGTTATTTTTCATGCATTTACTGATTATTTTGAGCTATAAGACCATGAAATTGAAAAGCATTTGAAATGAACTCTGAAAAGGTTCCAATTTGGCATGGTATCATCATTTCACCCACATAGCATGTGCAAGAAAGTAGAGATGCTTACGGCAAAAACTAGATGCACTTCGTCTACAAAACACACAATCTCCTTCGAAGTATCAGGGTTTCATATGGAAACTCGTCTCTTACAAATGGATTTCAATTTTTTTGAACTTATTTGAACCCCCTTGTTTTTCTGTGTTCAAAATGCACCATTCAAAGCCACATCATCAATTTACAACCCTTTCTGACTTCATTTGTTATTTTTCATGCATTTACTGATTATTTTCAGTTATAAGACCATGAATTTGTAAAGCATTTGAAATGAACTCTGAAAAGGTTCCAAGTTGGCATGGTATCATCATTTCACCCACATAGCATGTACAAGAAAGTAGAGAGGCTTACGGAAAAAACTCGATGCACTTCGTGTACAAAACAGTGAATCTCCTTCGAAGTATGAGGGTTTCATACGGAAACTCGTCTGTTACAAAGGGGTTTCAATTTTTTTGAACTTATTTGAACCCCCTTGTTTTTCTGCGTTCAAAATGCACCATTCAAAGCCACATCATCTATTTACATCCCTTTCTGTCTTCATTTGTTATTTTTCATGCATTTACTGATTATTTTGAGCTATAAGACCATGAAATTGAAAAGCATTTGAAATGAACTCTGAAAAGGTTCCAAGTTGGCATGGTATCATCATTTCACCCACATAGCATGTGCAAGAAGGTAGAGAGGCTTACGGCAAAAACTGGATGCACTTCATGTACAAAACAAACAATCTCCTTCGAAGTATGAGGGTTTCATACGGAAACTCGTTTGTTACAAAGGGATTTCAATTTTTTTGAACTTATTTGAACCCCCTTGTTTTTCTGTGTTCAAAATGCACCATTCAAAGCCACATCATCAATTTACAACCCTTTCTGACTTCATTTGTTATTTTTCATGCATTTACTGATTATTTTGAGCTATAAGACCATGAAATTGAAAAGCATTTGAAATGAACTCTGAAAAGGTTCCAAGTTGTCATGGTATCATCATTTGATCCACATAGCATGTGCAAGAAAGTAGAGAGTCTTTCGGGAAAAACTGGATGCACTTCATGTACAAAACAGACAATCTCATTCGAAGTATGAGGGTTTCATACGGAAACTCGTCTTTTACAAAGGGATTTTAATTTTTTTGAACTTATTTGAACCCCCTTGTTTTTCTGCGTTCAAAATGCACCATTCAAAGCCACATCATCTATTTACAACCCTTTCTGACTTCATTTGTTATTTTTCATGCATTTACTGATTATTTTGAGCTATAAGACCATGAAATTGTAAAGCATTTGAAATGAACTCTGAAAAGGTTCCAAGTTGGCCTGGTATCATCATTTCACCCACATAGCATGTGCAAGAAAGTAGAGAGGCTTACGGCAAAAACTGGATGCACTTTGTGTACAAAACACACAATCTCCTTCGAAGTATCAGGGTTTCATACAGAAACTCGTTTGTTACAAAGGGATTTCAATTTTTTTGAACTTATTTGAACCCCCTTGTTTTTCTGTGTTCAAAACGCACCATTCAAAGCCACATCACAAATTTACAACCCTTTCTGACTTCATTTGTTATTTTTCATGCATTTACTAATTATTTTGAGTTATAAGACTATGAAATTGTAAAGCATTTGAAATGAACTCTGAAAAGGTTCCAAGTTGGCATGGTATCATCATTTCACCCACATAGCATGTACAAGAAAGTAGAGAGGCTTACGGAAAAAACTCGATGCACTTCGTGTACAAAACAGAGAATCTCCTTCGAAGTATCAGGGTTTCATACGGTAACTCGTCTGTTACAAAGGGATTTCAATTTTTTTGAACTTATTTGAACCCCCTTGTTTTTCTGTGTTCAAAATGCACCCTTCAAAGCCACATCATCAATTTACATGCCTTTCTGACTTCATTTGTTATTTTTCATGCATTTACTGATTATTTTGAGCTATAAGACCATGAAATTGAAAAACATTTGAAATGAACTCTGAAAAGGTTCCAAGTTGGCATGGTATCATCATTTCACCCACATAGCATGTGCAAGAAAGTAGAGAGGCTTACGGCAAAAACTGGATGCACTTCATGTACAAAACAGACAATCTCCTTCGAATTATCAGGGTTTCATACGGAAACTCGTCTGTTACAAAGGGATTTCAATTTTTTTGAACTTATTTGAACCCCCTTGTTTTTCTGTGTTCAAAATGCACCATTCAAAGCCACATCATCAATTTACAACCCTTTCTGACTTCATTTGTTATTTTTCATGCATTTACTGATTATTTTGAGCTATAAGACCATGAAATTGTAAAGCATTTGAAATGAACTATGAAAAGGTTCCAAGTTGGCATGGTATCATCATTTCACCCATATAGCATGTGCAAGAAAGTAGACAGGCTTACGGCAAAAACTAGATGCACCTCGTGTACAAAATAGACAATCTCCTTCGAAGTATCACGGTTTCATACGGAAACTCATCTGTTACAAAGGGATTTCAATTTTTTTGAACTTATTTGAACCCCCTTGTTTTTTTGTGTTCAAAATGCACCATTCAAAGGCACATCATCAATTTACAACCATTTCTAACTTCATTTGTTCTTTTTCATGCATTTACTGATTATTTTGAGCTATAAGACCATGAAATTGAAAAGCACTTGAAATGAACTCTAAAAAGGTTCGAAGTTGGCATGGTATCATCATTTCACCCACATAGCATGTGCAATAAAGTAGAGAGGCTGACGGCAAAAACTGGATGCACTTCATGTACAAAACAGACAATCTCCTTCGAAGTATCAGGGTTTCATAAGGAAACTCGTCTGTTACAAAGGGATTTCAATTTTTTTGAACTTATTTGAACCCCCTTGTTTTTCTGTGTTCAAAATGCACCATTCAAAGCCACATCATCTATTTACAACCCTTTCTGACTTCATTTGTTATTTTTCATGCATTTACTGATTATTTTGAGTCATAAGACCATGAAATTGTAAAGCATTTGAAATGAACTCTGAAAAGGTTCCAAGTTGGCCTGGTATCATCATTTCAGCCACATAGCATGTGCAAGAAAGTAGAGAGGCTTACGGCAAAAACTGGATGCACTTCGTGTACAAAACACACAATCTCCTTCGAAGTATCAGGGTTTCATAACGAAACTCGTCTGTTACAAAGGGATTTCATTTTTTTTGAACTTATTTGAACCCCCTTGTTTTTCTGCGTTCAAAATGCACCATTCAAAGCTACATCATCAATTTACAACCCTTTCTGACTTCATTTGTTATTTTTCATGCATTTACTGATTATTTTGAGTTATAAGACCATTAAATTGTAAAGCATTTGAAATGAACTCTGAAAAGGTTCCAAGTTGGCATGGTATCATCATTTCACCCACATAGCATGTACAAGAAAGTAGAGAGGCTTACGGCAAAAACTCGATGCACTTCGTGTACAAAACAGAGAATCTCCTTCGAAGTATCAGGGTTTCATACGGAAACTCGTCTATTACAAAGGGATTTCAATTTTTTGAACTTATTTGAACACCCTTGTTTTTCTGTGTTCAAAATGCACCATTCAAAGCTACATCATCAATTTACAACCCTTTCTGACTTCATTTGTTATTTTTAATGCATTTACTGATTATTTTGAGCTATAAGACCATTAAATTGTAAAGCATTTGAAATGAACTCTGAAAATGTTCCAAGTTGGCATGGTATCATCATTTCACCCACATAGCATGTACAAGAAAGTAGAGAGGCTGACGGCAAAAACTCGATGCACTTCGTGTACAAAACAGAGAATCTCCTTCGAAGTATCAGGGTTTCATACGGAAACTCGTCTATTACAAAGGGATTTCAATTTTTTTGAACTTATTTGAACACCCTTGTTTTTGTGTGTTCAAAATGCACCATTCAAAGCCACATCAGCAATTTACATCCCTTTCAGACTTAATTTGTTATTTTTCATGTATTTACTGATTATTTTGAGCTATAAGACCATGAAATTGTAAAGCATTTGAAATGAACTCTGAAAAGGTTCCAAGTTGGCCTGGTATCATCATTTCACCCACATAGCATGTGCAAGAAAGTAGAGAGGCTTACGGCAAAAACTGGATGCACTTTGTGTACAAAACACACAATCTCCTTCGAAGTATCAGGGTTTCATACAGAAACTCGTTTGTTACAAAGGGATTTCAATTTTTTTGAACTTATTTGAACCCCCTTGTTTTTCTGTGTTCAAAACGCACCATTCAAAGCCACATCACAAATTTACAACCCTTTCTGACTTCATTTGTTATTTTTCATGCATTTACTAATTATTTTGAGTTATAAGACTATGAAATTGTAAAGCATTTGAAATGAACTCTGAAAAGGTTCCAAGTTGGCATGGTATCATCATTTCACCCACATAGCATGTACAAGAAAGTAGAGAGGCTTACGGAAAAAACTCGATGCACTTCGTGTACAAAACAGAGAATCTCCTTCGAAGTATCAGGGTTTCATACGGTAACTCGTCTGTTACAAAGGGATTTCAATTTTTTTGAACTTATTTGAACCCCCTTGTTTTTCTGTGTTCAAAATGCACCCTTCAAAGCCACATCATCAATTTACATGCCTTTCTGACTTCATTTGTTATTTTTCATGCATTTACTGATTATTTTGAGCTATAAGACCATGAAATTGAAAAACATTTGAAATGAACTCTGAAAAGGTTCCAAGTTGGCATGGTATCATCATTTCACCCACATAGCATGTGCAAGAAAGTAGAGAGGCTTACGGCAAAAACTGGATGCACTTCATGTACAAAACAGACAATCTCCTTCGAATTATCAGGGTTTCATACGGAAACTCGTCTGTTACAAAGGGATTTCAATTTTTTTGAACTTATTTGAACCCCCTTGTTTTTCTGTGTTCAAAATGCACCATTCAAAGCCACATCATCAATTTACAACCCTTTCTGACTTCATTTGTTATTTTTCATGCATTTACTGATTATTTTGAGCTATAAGACCATGAAATTGTAAAGCATTTGAAATGAACTATGAAAAGGTTCCAAGTTGGCATGGTATCATCATTTCACCCATATAGCATGTGCAAGAAAGTAGACAGGCTTACGGCAAAAACTAGATGCACCTCGTGTACAAAATAGACAATCTCCTTCGAAGTATCACGGTTTCATACGGAAACTCATCTGTTACAAAGGGATTTCAATTTTTTTGAACTTATTTGAACCCCCTTGTTTTTTTGTGTTCAAAATGCACCATTCAAAGGCACATCATCAATTTACAACCATTTCTAACTTCATTTGTTCTTTTTCATGCATTTACTGATTATTTTGAGCTATAAGACCATGAAATTGAAAAGCACTTGAAATGAACTCTAAAAAGGTTCGAAGTTGGCATGGTATCATCATTTCACCCACATAGCATGTGCAATAAAGTAGAGAGGCTGACGGCAAAAACTGGATGCACTTCATGTACAAAACAGACAATCTCCTTCGAAGTATCAGGGTTTCATAAGGAAACTCGTCTGTTACAAAGGGATTTCAATTTTTTTGAACTTATTTGAACCCCCTTGTTTTTCTGTGTTCAAAATGCACCATTCAAAGCCACATCATCTATTTACAACCCTTTCTGACTTCATTTGTTATTTTTCATGCATTTACTGATTATTTTGAGTCATAAGACCATGAAATTGTAAAGCATTTGAAATGAACTCTGAAAAGGTTCCAAGTTGGCCTGGTATCATCATTTCAGCCACATAGCATGTGCAAGAAAGTAGAGAGGCTTACGGCAAAAACTGGATGCACTTCGTGTACAAAACACACAATCTCCTTCGAAGTATCAGGGTTTCATAACGAAACTCGTCTGTTACAAAGGGATTTCATTTTTTTTGAACTTATTTGAACCCCCTTGTTTTTCTGCGTTCAAAATGCACCATTCAAAGCTACATCATCAATTTACAACCCTTTCTGACTTCATTTGTTATTTTTCATGCATTTACTGATTATTTTGAGTTATAAGACCATTAAATTGTAAAGCATTTGAAATGAACTCTGAAAAGGTTCCAAGTTGGCATGGTATCATCATTTCACCCACATAGCATGTACAAGAAAGTAGAGAGGCTTACGGCAAAAACTCGATGCACTTCGTGTACAAAACAGAGAATCTCCTTCGAAGTATCAGGGTTTCATACGGAAACTCGTCTATTACAAAGGGATTTCAATTTTTTGAACTTATTTGAACACCCTTGTTTTTCTGTGTTCAAAATGCACCATTCAAAGCTACATCATCAATTTACAACCCTTTCTGACTTCATTTGTTATTTTTAATGCATTTACTGATTATTTTGAGCTATAAGACCATTAAATTGTAAAGCATTTGAAATGAACTCTGAAAATGTTCCAAGTTGGCATGGTATCATCATTTCACCCACATAGCATGTACAAGAAAGTAGAGAGGCTGACGGCAAAAACTCGATGCACTTCGTGTACAAAACAGAGAATCTCCTTCGAAGTATCAGGGTTTCATACGGAAACTCGTCTATTACAAAGGGATTTCAATTTTTTTGAACTTATTTGAACACCCTTGTTTTTGTGTGTTCAAAATGCACCATTCAAAGCCACATCAGCAATTTACATCCCTTTCAGACTTAATTTGTTATTTTTCATGTATTTACTGATTATTTTTAGCTATAAGACCATGAAATTGAAAATCATTTGAAATGAACTCTGAAAAGGTTCCAAGTTGGCATGGTATCATCATTTCACCCACATAGCATGTGGAAGAAAGTAGAGAGGCTTACGGCAAAAACTGGATGCACTTCATGTACAAAACAGACAATCTCCTTCGAAGTATCAGGGTTTCATACAGAAACTCGTCTGTTACAAAGGGATTTCAATTTTTTTGAACTTATTTGAACCCCCTTGTTTTTCTGTGTTCAAAATGCACCATTCAAACCCACATCATCTATTTACAACCCTTACTGACTTCATTTGTTATTTTTCATGCATTTACTGATTATTTTGAGCTATAAGACCATGAAATTGAAAAGCATTTGAAATGAACTCTGAAAAGGTTCCAAGTTGGCATGGTATCATCATTTCACCCACATAGCATGTGCAAGAAGGTAGAGAGGCTTACGGCAAAAACTGGATGCACTTCATGTACAAAACAAACAATCTCCTTCGAAGTATGAGGGTTTCATACGGAAACTCGTTTGTTACAAAGGGATTTCAATTTTTTTGAACTTATTTGAACCCCCTTGTTTTTCTGTGTTCAAAATGCACCATTCAAAGCCACATCATCAATTTACAACCCTTTCTGACTTCATTTGTTATTTTTCATGCATTTACTGATTATTTTGAGCTATAAGACCATGAAATTGAAAAGCATTTGAAATGAACTCTGAAAAGGTTCCAAGTTGTCATGGTATCATCATTTGACCCACATAGCATGTGCAAGAAAGTAGAGAGTCTTTCGGGAAAAACTGGATGCACTTCATGTACAAAACAGACAATCTCATTCGAAGTATGAGGGTTTCATACGGAAACTCGTCTTTTACAAAGGGATTTTAATTTTTTTGAACTTATTTGAACCCCCTTGTTTTTCTGCGTTCAAAATGCACCATTCAAAGCCACATCATCTATTTACAACCCTTTCTGACTTCATTTGTTATTTTTCATGCATTTACTGATTATTTTGAGCTATAAGACCATGAAATTGTAAAGCATTTGAAATGAACTCTGAAAAGGTTCCAAGTTGGCCTGGTATCATCATTTCACCCACATAGCATGTGCAAGAAAGTAGAGAGGCTTACGGCAAAAACTGGATGCACTTTGTGTACAAAACACACAATCTCCTTCGAAGTATCAGGGTTTCATACAGAAACTCGTTTGTTACAAAGGGATTTCAATTTTTTTGAACTTATTTGAACCCCCTTGTTTTTCTGTGTTCAAAACGCACCATTCAAAGCCACATCACAAATTTACAACCCTTTCTGACTTCATTTGTTATTTTTCATGCATTTACTAATTATTTTGAGTTATAAGACCATGAAATTGTAAAGCATTTGAAATGAACTCTGAAAAGGTTCCAAGTTGGCATGGTATCATCATTTCACCCACATAGCATGTACAAGAAAGTAGAGAGGCTTACGGAAAAAACTCGATGCACTTCGTGTACAAAACAGAGAATCTCCTTCGAAGTATCAGGGTTTCATACGGTAACTCGTCTGTTACAAAGGGATTTCAATTTTTTTGAACTTATTTGAACCCCCTTGTTTTTCTGTGTTCAAAATGCACCCTTCAAAGCCACATCATCAATTTACATCCCTTTCTGACTTCATTTGTTATTTTTCATGCATTTACTGATTATTTTGAGCTATAAGACCATGAAATTGAAAAACATTTGAAATGAACTCTGAAAAGGTTCCAAGTTGGCATGGTATCATCATTTCACCCACATAGCATGTGCAAGAAAGTAGAGAGGCTTACGGCAAAAACTGGATGCACTTCATGTACAAAACAGACAATCTCCTTCGAATTATCAGGGTTTCATACGGAAACTCGTCTGTTACAAAGGGATTTCAATTTTTTTGAACTTATTTGAACCCCCTTGTTTTTCTGTGTTCAAAATGCACCATTCAAAGCCACATCATCAATTTACAACCCTTTCTGACTTCATTTGTTATTTTTCATGCATTTACTGATTATTTTGAGCTATAAGACCATGAAATTGTAAAGCATTTGAAATGAACTATGAAAAGGTTCCAAGTTGGCATGGTATCATCATTTCACCCATATAGCATGTGCAAGAAAGTAGACAGGCTTACGGCAAAAACTAGATGCACCTCGTGTACAAAATAGACAATCTCCTTCGAAGTATCACGGTTTCATACGGAAACTCATCTGTTACAAAGGGATTTCAATTTTTTTGAACTTATTTGAACCCCCTTGTTTTTTTGTGTTCAAAATGCACCATTCAAAGGCACATCATCAATTTACAACCATTTCTAACTTCATTTGTTCTTTTTCATGCATTTACTGATTATTTTGAGCTATAAGACCATGAAATTGAAAAGCACTTGAAATGAACTCTAAAAAGGTTCGAAGTTGGCATGGTATCATCATTTCACCCACATAGCATGTGCAATAAAGTAGAGAGGCTGACGGCAAAAACTGGATGCACTTCATGTACAAAACAGACAATCTCCTTCGAAGTATCAGGGTTTCATAAGGAAACTCGTCTGTTACAAAGGGATTTCAATTTTTTTGAACTTATTTGAACCCCCTTGTTTTTCTGTGTTCAAAATGCACCATTCAAAGCCACATCATCTATTTACAACCCTTTCTGACTTCATTTGTTATTTTTCATGCATTTACTGATTATTTTGAGTCATAAGACCATGAAATTGTAAAGCATTTGAAATGAACTCTGAAAAGGTTCCAAGTTGGCCTGGTATCATCATTTCAGCCACATAGCATGTGCAAGAAAGTAGAGAGGCTTACGGCAAAAACTGGATGCACTTCGTGTACAAAACACACAATCTCCTTCGAAGTATCAGGGTTTCATAACGAAACTCGTCTGTTACAAAGGGATTTCATTTTTTTTGAACTTATTTGAACCCCCTTGTTTTTCTGCGTTCAAAATGCACCATTCAAAGCTACATCATCAATTTACAACCCTTTCTGACTTCATTTGTTATTTTTCATGCATTTACTGATTATTTTGAGTTATAAGACCATTAAATTGTAAAGCATTTGAAATGAACTCTGAAAAGGTTCCAAGTTGGCATGGTATCATCATTTCACCCACATAGCATGTACAAGAAAGTAGAGAGGCTTACGGCAAAAACTCGATGCACTTCGTGTACAAAACAGAGAATCTCCTTCGAAGTATCAGGGTTTCATACGGAAACTCGTCTATTACAAAGGGATTTCAATTTTTTGAACTTATTTGAACACCCTTGTTTTTCTGTGTTCAAAATGCACCATTCAAAGCTACATCATCAATTTACAACCCTTTCTGACTTCATTTGTTATTTTTCATGCATTTACTGATTATTTTGAGCTATAAGACCATTAAATTGTAAAGCATTTGAAATGAACTCTGAAAATGTTCCAAGTTGGCATGGTATCATCATTTCACCCACATAGCATGTACAAGAAAGTAGAGAGGCTGACGGCAAAAACTCGATGCACTTCGTGTACAAAACAGAGAATCTCCTTCGAAGTATCAGGGTTTCATACGGAAACTCGTCTATTACAAAGGGATTTCAATTTTTTTGAACTTATTTGAACACCCTTGTTTTTGTGTGTTCAAAATGCACCATTCAAAGCCACATCAGCAATTTACATCCCTTTCAGACTTAATTTGTTATTTTTCATGTATTTACTGATTATTTTTAGCTATAAGACCATGAAATTGAAAATCATTTGAAATGAACTCTGAAAAGGTTCCAAGTTGGCATGGTATCATCATTTCACCCACATAGCATGTGGAAGAAAGTAGAGAGGCTTACGGCAAAAACTGGATGCACTTCATGTACAAAACAGACAATCTCCTTCGAAGTATCAGGGTTTCATACAGAAACTCGTCTGTTACAAAGGGATTTCAATTTTTTTGAACTTATTTGAACCCCCTTGTTTTTCTGTGTTCAAAATGCACCATTCAAACCCACATCATCTATTTACAACCCTTTCTGACTTCATTTGTTATTTTTCATGCATTTACTGATTATTTTGAGCTATAAGACCATGAAATTGAAAAGCATTTGAAATGAACTCTGAAAAGGTTCCAAGTTGGCATGGTATCATCATTTCACCCACATAGCATGTGCAAGAAGGTAGAGAGGCTTACGGCAAAAACTGGATGCACTTCATGTACAAAACAAACAATCTCCTTCGAAGTATGAGGGTTTCATACGGAAACTCGTTTGTTACAAAGGGATTTCAATTTTTTTGAACTTATTTGAACCCCCTTGTTTTTCTGTGTTCAAAATGCACCATTCAAAGCCACATCATCAATTTACAACCCTTTCTGACTTCATTTGTTATTTTTCATGCATTTACTGATTATTTTGAGCTATAAGACCATGAAATTGAAAAGCATTTGAAATGAACTCTGAAAAGGTTCCAAGTTGTCATGGTATCATCATTTGACCCACATAGCATGTGCAAGAAAGTAGAGAGTCTTTCGGGAAAAACTGGATGCACTTCATGTACAAAACAGACAATCTCATTCGAAGTATGAGGGTTTCATACGGAAACTCGTCTTTTACAAAGGGATTTTAATTTTTTTGAACTTATTTGAACCCCCTTGTTTTTCTGCGTTCAAAATGCACCATTCAAAGCCACATCATCTATTTACAACCCTTTCTGACTTCATTTGTTATTTTTCATGCATTTACTGATTATTTTGAGCTATAAGACCATGAAATTGTAAAGCATTTGAAATGAACTCTGAAAAGGTTCCAAGTTGGCCTGGTATCATCATTTCACCCACATAGCATGTGCAAGAAAGTAGAGAGGCTTACGGCAAAAACTGGATGCACTTTGTGTACAAAACACACAATCTCCTTCGAAGTATCAGGGTTTCATACAGAAACTCGTTTGTTACAAAGGGATTTCAATTTTTTTGAACTTATTTGAACCCCCTTGTTTTTCTGTGTTCAAAACGCACCATTCAAAGCCACATCACAAATTTACAACCCTTTCTGACTTCATTTGTTATTTTTCATGCATTTACTAATTATTTTGAGTTATAAGACCATGAAATTGTAAAGCATTTGAAATGAACTCTGAAAAGGTTCCAAGTTGGCATGGTATCATCATTTCACCCACATAGCATGTACAAGAAAGTAGAGAGGCTTACGGAAAAAACTCGATGCACTTCGTGTACAAAACAGAGAATCTCCTTCGAAGTATCAGGGTTTCATACGGTAACTCGTCTGTTACAAAGGGATTTCAATTTTTTTGAACTTATTTGAACCCCCTTGTTTTTCTGTGTTCAAAATGCACCCTTCAAAGCCACATCATCAATTTACAGCCCTTTCTGACTTCATTTGTTATTTTTCATGCATTTACTGATTATTTTGAGCTATAAGACCATGAAATTGAAAAACATTTGAAATGAACTCTGAAAAGGTTCCAAGTTGGCATGGTATCATCATTTCACCCACATAGCATGTGCAAGAAAGTAGAGAGGCTTACGGCAAAAACTGGATGCACTTCATGTACAAAACAGACAATCTCCTTCGAATTATCAGGGTTTCATACGGAAACTCGTCTGTTACAAAGGGATTTCAATTTTTTTGAACTTATTTGAACCCCCTTGTTTTTCTGTGTTCAAAATGCACCATTCAAAGCCACATCATCAATTTACAACCCTTTCTGACTTCATTTGTTATTTTTCATGCATTTACTGATTATTTTGAGCTATAAGACCATGAAATTGTAAAGCATTTGAAATGAACTATGAAAAGGTTCCAAGTTGGCATGGTATCATCATTTCACCCATATAGCATGTGCAAGAAAGTAGACAGGCTTACGGCAAAAACTAGATGCACCTCGTGTACAAAATAGACAATCTCCTTCGAAGTATCACGGTTTCATACGGAAACTCATCTGTTACAAAGGGATTTCAATTTTTTTGAACTTATTTGAACCCCCTTGTTTTTTTGTGTTCAAAATGCACCATTCAAAGGCACATCATCAATTTACAACCATTTCTAACTTCATTTGTTCTTTTTCATGCATTTACTGATTATTTTGAGCTATAAGACCATGAAATTGAAAAGCACTTGAAATGAACTCTAAAAAGGTTCGAAGTTGGCATGGTATCATCATTTCACCCACATAGCATGTGCAATAAAGTAGAGAGGCTGACGGCAAAAACTGGATGCACTTCATGTACAAAACAGACAATCTCCTTCGAAGTATCAGGGTTTCATAAGGAAACTCGTCTGTTACAAAGGGATTTCAATTTTTTTGAACTTATTTGAACCCCCTTGTTTTTCTGTGTTCAAAATGCACCATTCAAAGCCACATCATCTATTTACAACCCTTTCTGACTTCATTTGTTATTTTTCATGCATTTACTGATTATTTTGAGTCATAAGACCATGAAATTGTAAAGCATTTGAAATGAACTCTGAAAAGGTTCCAAGTTGGCCTGGTATCATCATTTCAGCCACATAGCATGTGCAAGAAAGTAGAGAGGCTTACGGCAAAAACTGGATGCACTTCGTGTACAAAACACACAATCTTCTTCGAAGTATCAGGGTTTCATAACGAAACTCGTCTGTTACAAAGGGATTTCATTTTTTTTGAACTTATTTGAACCCCCTTGTTTTTCTGCGTTCAAAATGCACCATTCAAAGCTACATCATCAATTTACAACCCTTTCTGACTTCATTTGTTATTTTTCATGCATTTACTGATTATTTTGAGTTATAAGACCATTAAATTGTAAAGCATTTGAAATGAACTCTGAAAAGGTTCCAAGTTGGCATGGTATCATCATTTCACCCACATAGCATGTACAAGAAAGTAGAGAGGCTTACGGCAAAAACTCGATGCACTTCGTGTACAAAACAGAGAATCTCCTTCGAAGTATCAGGGTTTCATACGGAAACTCGTCTATTACAAAGGGATTTCAATTTTTTGAACTTATTTGAACACCCTTGTTTTTCTGTGTTCAAAATGCACCATTCAAAGCTACATCATCAATTTACAACCCTTTCTGACTTCATTTGTTATTTTTCATGCATTTACTGATTATTTTGAGCTATAAGACCATTAAATTGTAAAGCATTTGAAATGAACTCTGAAAATGTTCCAAGTTGGCATGGTATCATCATTTCACCCACATAGCATGTACAAGAAAGTAGAGAGGCTGACGGCAAAAACTCGATGCACTTCGTGTACAAAACAGAGAATCTCCTTCGAAGTATCAGGGTTTCATACGGAAACTCGTCTATTACAAAGGGATTTCAATTTTTTTGAACTTATTTGAACACCCTTGTTTTTGTGTGTTCAAAATGCACCATTCAAAGCCACATCAGCAATTTACATCCCTTTCAGACTTAATTTGTTATTTTTCATGTATTTACTGATTATTTTTAGCTATAAGACCATGAAATTGAAAATCATTTGAAATGAACTCTGAAAAGGTTCCAAGTTGGCATGGTATCATCATTTCACCCACATAGCATGTGGAAGAAAGTAGAGAGGCTTACGGCAAAAACTGGATGCACTTCATGTACAAAACAGACAATCTCCTTCGAAGTATCAGGGTTTCATACAGAAACTCGTCTGTTACAAAGGGATTTCAATTTTTTTGAACTTATTTGAACCCCCTTGTTTTTCTGTGTTCAAAATGCACCATTCAAACCCACATCATCTATTTACAACCCTTTCTGACTTCATTTGTTATTTTTCATGCATTTACTGATTATTTTGAGCTATAAGACCATGAAATTGAAAAGCATTTGAAATGAACTCTGAAAAGGTTCCAAGTTGGCATGGTATCATCATTTCACCCACATAGCATGTGCAAGAAGGTAGAGAGGCTTACGGCAAAAACTGGATGCACTTCATGTACAAAACAAACAATCTCCTTCGAAGTATGAGGGTTTCATACGGAAACTCGTTTGTTACAAAGGGATTTCAATTTTTTTGAACTTATTTGAACCCCCTTGTTTTTCTGTGTTCAAAATGCACCATTCAAAGCCACATCATCAATTTACAACCCTTTCTGACTTCATTTGTTATTTTTCATGCATTTACTGATTATTTTGAGCTATAAGACCATGAAATTGAAAAGCATTTGAAATGAACTCTGAAAAGGTTCCAAGTTGTCATGGTATCATCATTTGACCCACATAGCATGTGCAAGAAAGTAGAGAGTCTTTCGGGAAAAACTGGATGCACTTCATGTACAAAACAGACAATCTCATTCGAAGTATGAGGGTTTCATACGGAAACTCGTCTTTTACAAAGGGATTTTAATTTTTTTGAACTTATTTGAACCCCCTTGTTTTTCTGCGTTCAAAATGCACCATTCAAAGCCACATCATCTATTTACAACCCTTTCTGACTTCATTTGTTATTTTTCATGCATTTACTGATTATTTTGAGCTATAAGACCATGAAATTGTAAAGCATTTGAAATGAACTCTGAAAAGGTTCCAAGTTGGCCTGGTATCATCATTTCACCCACATAGCATGTGCAAGAAAGTAGAGAGGCTTACGGCAAAAACTGGATGCACTTTGTGTACAAAACACACAATCTCCTTCGAAGTATCAGGGTTTCATACAGAAACTCGTTTGTTACAAAGGGATTTCAATTGTTTTGAACTTATTTGAACCCCCTTGTTTTTCTGTGTTCAAAACGCACCATTCAAAGCCACATCACAAATTTACAACCCTTTCTGACTTCATTTGTTATTTTTCATGCATTTACTAATTATTTTGAGTTATAAGACCATGAAATTGTAAAGCATTTGAAATGAACTCTGAAAAGGTTCCAAGTTGGCATGGTATCATCATTTCACCCACATAGCATGTACAAGAAAGTAGAGAGGCTTACGGAAAAAACTCGATGCACTTCGTGTACAAAACAGAGAATCTCCTTCGAAGTATCAGGGTTTCATACGGTAACTCGTCTGTTACAAAGGGATTTCAATTTTTTTGAACTTATTTGAACCCCCTTGTTTTTCTGTGTTCAAAATGCACCCTTCAAAGCCACATCATCAATTTACATCCCTTTCTGACTTCATTTGTTATTTTTCATGCATTTACTGATTATTTTGAGCTATAAGACCATGAAATTGAAAAACATTTGAAATGAACTCTGAAAAGGTTCCAAGTTGGCATGGTATCATCATTTCACCCACATAGCATGTGCAAGAAAGTAGAGAGGCTTACGGCAAAAACTGGATGCACTTCATGTACAAAACAGACAATCTCCTTCGAATTATCAGGGTTTCATACGGAAACTCGTCTGTTACAAAGGGATTTCAATTTTTTTGAACTTATTTGAACCCCCTTGTTTTTCTGTGTTCAAAATGCACCATTCAAAGCCACATCATCAATTTACAACCCTTTCTGACTTCATTTGTTATTTTTCATGCATTTACTGATTATTTTGAGCTATAAGACCATGAAATTGTAAAGCATTTGAAATGAACTATGAAAAGGTTCCAAGTTGGCATGGTATCATCATTTCACCCATATAGCATGTGCAAGAAAGTAGACAGGCTTACGGCAAAAACTAGATGCACCTCGTGTACAAAATAGACAATCTCCTTCGAAGTATCACGGTTTCATACGGAAACTCATCTGTTACAAAGGGATTTCAATTTTTTTGAACTTATTTGAACCCCCTTGTTTTTTTGTGTTCAAAATGCACCATTCAAAGGCACATCATCAATTTACAACCATTTCTAACTTCATTTGTTCTTTTTCATGCATTTACTGATTATTTTGAGCTATAAGACCATGAAATTGAAAAGCACTTGAAATGAACTCTAAAAAGGTTCGAAGTTGGCATGGTATCATCATTTCACCCACATAGCATGTGCAATAAAGTAGAGAGGCTGACGGCAAAAACTGGATGCACTTCATGTACAAAACAGACAATCTCCTTCGAAGTATCAGGGTTTCATAAGGAAACTCGTCTGTTACAAAGGGATTTCAATTTTTTTGAACTTATTTGAACCCCCTTGTTTTTCTGTGTTCAAAATGCACCATTCAAAGCCACATCATCTATTTACAACCCTTTCTGACTTCATTTGTTATTTTTCATGCATTTACTGATTATTTTGAGTCATAAGACCATGAAATTGTAAAGCATTTGAAATGAACTCTGAAAAGGTTCCAAGTTGGCCTGGTATCATCATTTCAGCCACATAGCATGTGCAAGAAAGTAGAGAGGCTTACGGCAAAAACTGGATGCACTTCGTGTACAAAACACACAATCTCCTTCGAAGTATCAGGGTTTCATAACGAAACTCGTCTGTTACAAAGGGATTTCATTTTTTTTGAACTTATTTGAACCCCCTTGTTTTTCTGCGTTCAAAATGCACCATTCAAAGCTACATCATCAATTTACAACCCTTTCTGACTTCATTTGTTATTTTTCATGCATTTACTGATTATTTTGAGTTATAAGACCATTAAATTGTAAAGCATTTGAAATGAACTCTGAAAAGGTTCCAAGTTGGCATGGTATCATCATTTCACCCACATAGCATGTACAAGAAAGTAGAGAGGCTTACGGCAAAAACTCGATGCACTTCGTGTACAAAACAGAGAATCTCCTTCGAAGTATCAGGGTTTCATACGGAAACTCGTCTATTACAAAGGGATTTCAATTTTTTGAACTTATTTGAACACCCTTGTTTTTCTGTGTTCAAAATGCACCATTCAAAGCTACATCATCAATTTACAACCCTTTCTGACTTCATTTGTTATTTTTCATGCATTTACTGATTATTTTGAGCTATAAGACCATTAAATTGTAAAGCATTTGAAATGAACTCTGAAAATGTTCCAAGTTGGCATGGTATCATCATTTCACCCACATAGCATGTACAAGAAAGTAGAGAGGCTGACGGCAAAAACTCGATGCACTTCGTGTACAAAACAGAGAATCTCCTTCGAAGTATCAGGGTTTCATACGGAAACTCGTCTATTACAAAGGGATTTCAATTTTTTTGAACTTATTTGAACACCCTTGTTTTTGTGTGTTCAAAATGCACCATTCAAAGCCACATCAGCAATTTACATCCCTTTCAGACTTAATTTGTTATTTTTCATGTATTTACTGATTATTTTGAGCTATAAGACCATGAAATTGAAAATCATTTGAAATGAACTCTGAAAAGGTTCCAAGTTGGCATGGTATCATCATTTCACCCACATAGCATGTGGAAGAAAGTAGAGAGGCTTACGGCAAAAACTGGATGCACTTCATGTACAAAACAGACAATCTCGTTCGAAGTATCAGGGTTTCATACAGAAACTCGTCTGTTACAAAGGGATTTCAATTTTTTTGAACTTATTTGAACCCCCTTGTTTTTCTGTGTTCAAAATGCACCATTCAAACCCACATCATCTATTTACAACCCTTTCTGACTTCATTTGTTATTTTTCATGCATTTACTGATTATTTTGAGTTATAAGACCATGAAATTGTAAAGCGTTTGAAATGAACTCTGAAAAGGTTCCAAGTTGGCATGGTATCATCATTTCACCCATATAGTATGTGCAAGAAAGTAGACAGGCTTACGGCAAAAACTAGATGCACTTCGTGTACAAAACAGACAATCTCCTTCGAAGTATCACGGTTTCATACGGAAACTCATCTGTTACAAAGGGATTTCAATTTTTTTGAACTTATTTGAACCCCCTTGTTTTTTGTGTTCAAAATGCACCATTCAAAGGCACATCATCAATTTACAACCCTTTCTCACTTCATTTGTTATTTTTCATGCATTTACTGATTATTTTGAGCTATAAGACCATGAAATTGAAAAGCATTTGAAATGAACTTTAAAAAGGTTCGAAGTTGGCATGGTATGATAATTTCACCCACATAGCATGTGCAAGAATGTAGAGAGGCTTACGGCAAAAACTGGATGCACTTCGTGTACAAAACAGACAATCTCCTTCGAAGTATCAGGGTTTCATACGGAAACTCGTCTATTACAAAGGGATTTCAATTTTTTTGAACTTATTTGAACCCCCTTGTTTTTCTGTGTTCAAAATGCACCATTCAAACCCACATCATCTATTTACAACCCTTTCTGACTCCATTTGTTATTTTTCATGCATTTACTGATTATTTTGAGTTATAAGACCATGAAATTGTAGAGCATTTGAAATGAACTCTGTAAAGGTACCAAGTTGTCCTGGTATCATCATTTCACCCACATAGCATGTGCAAGAAAGTAGAGAGGCTTACGGCAAAAACTGGATGCACTTCGTGTACAAAACACACAATCTCCTTTGAAGTATCAGGGTTTCATATGGAAACTCGTTTGTTACAAAGGGATTTCAATTTTTTTGAACTTATTTGAACCCCCTTGTTTTTCTGTGTTCAAAATGCACCATTCAAAGCCACATCATCGATTTACAACCCTTTCTGACTTCATTTGTTATTTTTCATGCATTTACTGATTATTTTGAGTTATAAGACCATGAAATTGTAAAGCATTTGAAATGAACTCTGAAAAGGTTCCAAGTTGGCATGGTATCATCATTTCACCCACATAGCATTTGCAAGAAAGTAGAGAGGCTTACGGCAAAAACTCGATGCACTTCGTGTACAAAACAGAGAATCTCCTTGGAGGTATCACGGTTTCATACGGAAACTCGTCTGTTACAAAGGGATTTCATTTTTTTTGAACTTATTTGAACCCCCTTGTTTTTCTGCGTTCAAAATGCACCATTCAAAGCTACATCATCAATTTACAACCCTTTCTGACTTCATTTGTTATTTTTCATGCATTTACTGATTATTTTGAGTTATAAGACCATTAAATTGTAAAGCATTTGAAATGAACTCTGAAAAGGTTCCAAGTTGGCATGGTATCATCATTTCACCCACATAGCATGTACAAGAAAGTAGAGAGGCTTACGGCAAAAACTCGATGCACTTCGTGTACAAAACAGAGAATCTCCTTCGAACTATCAGGGTTTCATACGGAAACTCGTCTATTACAAAGGGATTTCAATTTTTTTGAACTTATTTGAACACCCTTGTTTTTCTGTGTTCAAAATGCACCATTCAAAGCCACATCAGCAATTTACATCCCTTTCTGACTTCATTTGTTATTTTTATTGCATTTACTGATTATTTTGAGCTATAAGACCATGAAATTGAAAATCATTTGAAATGAACTCTGAAAAGGTTCCAAGTTGGCATGGTATCATCATTTCGCCCACATAGCATGTGGAAGAAAGTAGAGAGGCTTACGGCAAAAACTGGATGCACTTCATGTACAAAACAGACAATCTCCTTCGAAGTATCAGGGTTTCATACAGAAACTCGTCTGTTACAAAGGGATTTCAATTTTTTTGAACTTATTTGAACCCCCATCTTTTTTTGTGTTCAAAATGCACCATTGAAAGCCACATCATCAATTTACAACCCTTTCTGACTTCATTTGTTATTTTTCATGCATTTACTGATTATTTTGAGTTATAAGACCATGAAATTGTAAAGCATTTGAAATGAACTCTGAAAAGGTTCCAAGTTGGCATGGTATCATCATTTCACCCACATAGCATGTGGAAGAAAGTAGAGAGGCTTACGGCAAAAACTGGATGCACTTCATGTACAAAACAGACAATCTCCTTCGAAGTATCAGGGTTTCATACAGAAACTCGTCTGTTACAAAGGGATTTCAATTTTTTTGAACTTATTTGAACTCCCTTCTTTTTTCTGTTCAAAATGCACCATTCAAAGCCACATCATCAATTTACAACCCTTTCTGACTTCATTTGTTATTTTTCATGCATTTACTGATTATTTTGAGTTATAAGACCATGAAATTGTAAAGCGTTTGAAATGAACTCTGAAAAGGTTCCAAGTTGGCATGGTATCATCATTTCACCCATATAGTATGTGCAAGAAAGTAGACAGGCTTACGGCAAAAACTAGATGCACTTCGTGTACAAAACAGACAATCTCCTTCGAAGTATCACGGTTTCATACGGAAACTCATCTGTTACAAAGGGATTTCAATTTTTTTGAACTTATTTGAACCCCCTTGTTTTTTTGTGTTCAAAATGCACCATTCAAAGGCACATCATCAATTTACAACCCTTTCTCACTTCATTTGTTATTTTTCATGCATTTACTGATTATTTTGAGCTATAAGACCATGAAATTGAAAAGCATTTGAAATGAACTTTAAAAAGGTTCGAAGTTGGCATGGTATGATAATTTCACCCACATAGCATGTGCAAGAATGTAGAGAGGCTTACGGCAAAAACTGGATGCACTTCGTGTACAAAACAGACAATCTCCTTCGAAGTATCAGGGTTTCATACGGAAACTCGTCTATTACAAAGGGATTTCAATTTTTTTGAACTTATTTGAACCCCCTTGTTTTTCTGTGTTCAAAATGCACCATTCAAACCCACATCATCTATTTACAACCCTTTCTGACTTCATTTGTTATTTTTCATGCATTTACTGATTATTTTGAGTTATAAGACCATGAAATTGTAGAGCATTTGAAATGAACTCTGTAAAGGTACCAAGTTGTCCTGGTATCATCATTTCACCCACATAGCATGTGCAAGAAAGTAGAGAGGCTTACGGCAAAAACTGGATGCACTTCGTGTACAAAACACACAATCTCCTTTGAAGTATCAGGGTTTCATATGGAAACTCGTTTGTTACAAAGGGATTTCAATTTTTTTGAACTTATTTGAACCCCCTTGTTTTTCTGTGTTCAAAATGCACCATTCAAAGCCACATCATCGATTTACAACCCTTTCTGACTTCATTTGTTATTTTTCATGCATTTACTGATTATTTTGAGTTATAAGACCATGAAATTGTAAAGCATTTGAAATGAACTCTGAAAAGGTTCCAAGTTGGCATGGTATCATCATTTCACCCACATAGCATTTGCAAGAAAGTAGAGAGGCTTACGGCAAAAACTCGATGCACTTCGTGTACAAAACAGAGAATCTCCTTGGAGGTATCACGGTTTCATACGGAAACTCGTCTGTTACAAAGGGATTTCATTTTTTTTGAACTTATTTGAACCCCCTTGTTTTTCTGCGTTCAAAATGCACCATTCAAAGCTACATCATCAATTTACAACCCTTTCTGACTTCATTTGTTATTTTTCATGCATTTACTGATTATTTTGAGTTATAAGACCATTAAATTGTAAAGCATTTGAAATGAACTCTGAAAAGGTTCCAAGTTGGCATGGTATCATCATTTCACCCACATAGCATGTACAAGAAAGTAGAGAGGCTTACGGCAAAAACTCGATGCACTTCGTGTACAAAACAGAGAATCTCCTTCGAAGTATCAAGGTTTCATACGGAAACTCGTCTATTACAAAGGGATTTCAATTTTTTTGAACTTATTTGAACACCCTTGTTTTTCTGTGTTCAAAATGCACCATTCAAAGCCACATCAGCAATTTACATCCCTTTCTGACTTCATTTGTTATTTTTATTGCATTTACTGATTATTTTGAGCTATAAGACCATGAAATTGAAAATCATTTGAAATGAACTCTGAAAAGGTTCCAAGTTGGCATGGTATCATCATTTCACCCACATAGCATGTGGAAGAAAGTAGAGAGGCTTACGGCAAAAACTGGATGCACTTCATGTACAAAACAGACAATCTCCTTCGAAGTATCAGGGTTTCATACAGAAACTTGTCTGTTACAAAGGGATTTCAATTTTTTCGAACTTATTTGAACCCCCATCTTTTTTGTGTTCAAAATGCACCATTCAAAGCCACATCATCAATTTACAACCCTTTCTGACTTCATTTGTTATTTTTCATGCATTTACTGATTATTTTGAGTTATAAGACCATGAAATTGTAAAGCATTTGAAATGAACTCTGAAAAGGTTCCAAGTTGGCATGGTATCATCATTTCACCCACATAGCATGTACAAGAAAGTAGAGAGTCTTACGGAAAAAACTCGATGCACTTCGTGTACAAAACAGAGAATCTCCTTCGAAGTATCAGGGTTTCATACGGAAACTCATGTGTTACAAAGGGATTTCAATTTTTTTGAACTTATTTGAACCCGCTTGTTTATCTGTGTTCAAAATGCACCATTCAAAGGCACATCATCAATTTACAACCCTTTCTAACTTCATTTGTTATTTTTCATGCATTTACTGATTATTTTGACCTATAAGACCATGAAATTGAAAAGCATTTGAAATGAACTCTAAAAAGGTTCGAAGTTGGCATCGTATCATCATTTCACCCACATAGCATGTGCAAGAAAGTAGAGAGGCTTACGGCAAAAACTGGATGCACTTCATGTACAAAACAGACAATCTCCTTCAAAGTATGAGGGTTTCATATGGAAACTCGTCTGTTACAAAGGGATTTCAATTTTTTTGAACTTATTTGAACCCCCTTGTTTTTTTGTGTTCAAAATGCACAATTCAAAGGCACATCATCAATTTACAACCCTTTCTAACTTCATTTGTTATTTTTCATGCATTTACTAATTATTTTGAGCTATAAGACCATGAAATTGAAAAGCATTTGAAATGAACTCCAAAAAGGTTCCAAGTTGGCATGGTATCATCATTTCACCCACATAGCATGTGCAAGAAAGTAGAGAGGCTTACAGCAAAAACGGGATGCACTTCGTGTACAAAACGGACAATCCCTTTCGAAGTATCAGGGTTTCATACGGAAACTCGTCTGTTACAAAGGTGTTCCAATTTTTTTGAACTTATTTGAACTCCCTTGTTTTTCTGTGTTCAAAATGCACCATTCAAAGCTGTAAGACCATGAAGTTGAAAAGCATTTGAAATGAACTCTGAAACCAAAGTACATACATAGTTCTCCAGAGCATTAAAACCAAAGTACATACATAGTTCTCATTGAATAACATATAGCTCTCAGTAAAACATTTCAATGCAAAAAAATGCGATCATAACCGCAACCAACGTAACAACTGATCCAACTGCATAATGATACCAAGCCTCGGTATGAATGGCATATTTTCTAATCTTTTTAATCTTCAACCGCATTGCATCCATCTTGATATTGTGATCATCGACGACATCCGCAACATGCAACTCCAATATCACTTCTCCTCCTCAATTTTTCTTATTTTTTCCTTCAAGTAATTGTTTTCTTCTTCAACTAAATTTAACCTCTCGACAATAGGGTCGGTTGGAATTTCCGGTTCAACAACCTCCTAGATAAATAAAATCTATGTCACATTGGTCGGCATAATTGTCATAAACAATACATGAACCAAATTGTTATGAAAAGATAATATATACCACATCTGAATCATAGACAGGACGAGGGCCGACGGGGGCGGATACCAAAACCATCGCACTATATAATAACAAGGAATAATAAAAGTAAGAAAATTAGACAAGTATCTATCCGAAGTCAGAATATATTTTTTCAGGAAGAAGATAAGAACAAAAGGCTCACCACGGTGGTGCCGGCGACGAGATCGGCGCGGGCGATTGACGGTGGTGAAGACGGGGCGGGGACGGGGCGTGACGGACCCCTAAATCTAGACAAATCTCGTTGAACAAGGAGCTTGGAGGTCGAGTTTCGAGAGGAGAAAGCTTAACTAGTGTGGCTCAGGCATTTCATCGAACACTTCATGTGCATAGGAGGTGAACTAGAGCACCCAAATGCCCTTCCCTCACCGGCTTGACAAAAACAGAGCACTGTGGAGTGCTCTGCTGCGGTGGTGGGTATATGTAGGCAAGTTATTTTTCTCGCTTCAAGCCACGAACGGGGACCTATGGTTGTGGGCCAGCAGCTAGGACCATTGGTCCTGGTTCGTGGCTCGAACCGGGACAAATGGTTCCACACGAACCGGGACCAATGCCCACGAGGCCCCGGCCGGCCCCCTGGGCTCACGAACCGGGTCTAATGCCCCCCATTGGTCCCGGTTCTTGAAGAACCAGGACTAATGGGCTAGCCAGGGCCGAACGATAGCCCTGTTTTCTACTAGTGATGCACCAAGTCAAGCCACTAGAAACATTCAAAGGAGAATACCATCCTATCATACTACATCATAGTCATCTCAAAATCTATGTTGGCATTCAAGACAAACCATTATAAGCTCTCAGCTAAATAAGCATGGCATCAGAAACTATGATCTCTAAGTTGTCATTGCAAACATGGTTCTCTCACAACAAAGCTAAATCTGGGTCGACAAGCTAGTCATATTTACAAAAACAAAATAGATAGAGTTCATGCAAGCTTTTCAGTCTCAGTCACTTCATCATATATCATCATTGTTGCCTTTCATTTGCACGATCGAACGATGTGAACAATAATAAGCGCATTGGACTAAGCTGAATCTACACGCAAACACAATGGAGAAGACAAAGTAATATGGCTCTTTGAAAGCTAAACAGGTAAGCATATAAGAAGCACTAAGCATTGTAACCAATATCTTCTACCTTGACCAAAAGAAAAAGAAAACTATTTACACGGGAAAGCTCCCAACAAGAAAAACAAGAAAGAAAAATCATTTTGGGTTTTCTCAAAAGGACACAAAACAAGAAAACAAGTAAACGAAAATAAAACTAGCATGCATAATACAGTGGCAAAGTGTAAACACCGGCTAACAAAGTGAAAGCATAAGCATGAATGTAAAGTCGGTGAGAACACGTACTCCCCCAAGCTTAGGTTTTTGGCCTAGCTTAGTCTACTCCCACGGTGGGAAATCACCAGCTCAAGGATACTCCAGAGCAAACTGTGGATGCCACTGCTATGTGAGCTCCTCTGGCTCCCACTGATAAACTGGCGTCTGGTGCTCGACTGGCGGCTCGGGCATGGGTGCATGTGGTTGGACCAAGCCCCAATATGCGTAGATGTTCGAGGGCATAATAGTGTACCTGGTAGCATGAAGATCGAAGAAAGAAGGAGAAGGCAAAGTAATAGTCTCTCGAGTACCCTGACTAAACACAAGGTTATAAATCATCCGTCTACTAGCATCTCTATCCAGAAAATCATGGCGAACCATGCTGTCATAATCCAGATATTTCTCAGGGAGAAGCATTTATCCTTCTTCTCCCAGTCTAATGGGTATCTCAAAGTGTCTGGCAAGACGGGTAGCATAGATACCTCCATAGACGACACCTTTAGAACGGTTGATGTTCAACCACTGGGCCACTATAGCACCTAGGTTGTAAGTCTTATCGTTATAAAGGCCTTCGCGCAAAACCGCAAGGTGTGGAGAACTAAGTGATCTAGCCTCCCGCGACCAATCAAACATTTTCCCACAAATTGTGATAAGTACCGAAGCACAGGAAAATGTATGCTAGCAATTCTAGGGCGAGACACTCCTCTCTCCTCTCCAACAACAATAGTACCAATGAAATCCTCCAAGCATGAACTCAACCATGGGTGGATTCTTCCTCGGATAAAAGTTAAACCTTTGAACAAAAATATTGGTGACGAGGAGGTATTGTGAGCACTTATCTTCAACGAACGCAGTAAGACCTGCGTTCTCCACCAAGTAATAAAAGTCTTCAAAAAGTCCGGCGGTGCGCAAAAATTCATCACTTGGCCACTCGCACGCTCGAACTTCTGTGACTCGAGGGACTACGTACTTGGGGTGATTCTTCTCATCCTCCTTGGGGTTACGGCTTGAAGAGCCTCTCAAGAACCTCTTCATCTTTTCCTTTTTCTAGCTCTGGAAAATTCTGAAATTTTTAGAGACTTCGAAAGAAAAGTGAATAAAGATTAACCCAACTTGTAGCAACTACTCCTACTAGTGCCTAGAGACCGTATCACGCGCTAAAACTACTTGGGAGCAATGGAGGAGTCACTTACCAAGGAGTAATTTCCCCAAAACGGTTCGGAGAATGGTGCTTTGAGAAAGGAGATCGAAAATCACAGCCAAATGAGCAAGAACACAGGTTTGAGCTGCGAAACAATTTTTTCTAGAGGTGGAAGAAGAGGCTGGGAGCTCGAATGAGTGAAGGGGTCCATGTGGGCCCCACAAGCTTGCACTGTGCCACCAAGGGGTGGGTGGCGGTGGCAGGGCTTGTGGCCCACTGGTCTGGCCCCCAGGCCAGCTCTCACGCCCAGAAATTGCAAAAATTCCAGAAAAAATAATACTAAATTTTCAGGACCATCGGAGAACTTTTATTTTCGAGGTATTTTTCTCCGGGACGCTAAAACAGAAAACAGGGAAAGCTAAACTAATTCTATCATTTTTCTTCTAAGAAAAAGAAAATGAAAGCTTAAAAAGAGGTATGTGACCCTCTGATTCATCTGTTTCATGCTCATCGAAGGAAATCCGTCAATGGGGTTGATCAAGTCCTTATGACAAAACCTTCTCGAATCGCAAGAGAGAACGGAGAATTTTCGAATAGCCACTAAGTCACCTCAATGGGGATATGTATCTCCCCAACAAGCAAATCATACTTCATCTTGACACGAGGAATAGGGCATTCAAAGCTCGCAATGAGAATCGAGGAAGTCTTTTCGATAACATTGATGCAATGTACTTGATATCGTTTCTACGGAAAGTGCACGGTGTTCTCATTACCGTTGACATGGAAAGTGACATTGCCTTTGTTGCAATCTAGAGCAGCCCCTGTGGTGTTTAAAAAGGGTCTTCCAAGAATGACAGCCATGGCATCGTCCTCGGGAATATCCAAGATAACAAAGTCTGTTAAGATAGTGGAGTTACCACAACAGGCACATCCTCGCAATTGCCGATAGGGAAAATAGTTGATTTGTCGGCCATTTGCAAAGAAATTTCAGTGGGTGTCAACTTATCCAATTCAAATCTACGATAAAGAGAGAGCGGCATAACACTAACACCGGCTCCAAGGTCACATAAGGCAGTTCTTACGTAGTTCCCTTTAATAGAGAAAGGTATAGTGGGCACTCCGGGATCACCAAGTTTCTTAGGAGTTCCACCTTTAAAAGTATAATTGGCAAGCATGGTGGAGATCTCAAGATCTGGTATCTTCCGTTTATTAGTCACGATATCTTGAGCATATGAGTTAACCGCATCTGCAGAAAGATGGGTCTTATCATCTCAATGAAGCGCTCAAAATCCTCATCATCCTTTTTCTTGGATGGCTTAGGAGGAAAGGGCATAGATCTCTGAACCCATGGCTCTCTTTCTTTACCATGCTTCCTAGCAGTGAAGTAATTCTTATCGTATTTCTTAGGTTGTGGGTTATCAGGATTAACCGAAGGTTCAATCTCCACATCCTCATCATTGCTAGGTTGAGCATTATTATGAACATCATTGTCCATATTGTCACCAGGTTCATGTTCATCACCAGATTGTGTTTCTGCATCAGACGCAGAAATATCATTAGGTTCTTCCGATGCGACAGTATTTGGTGAACTGGTGTGCAGGTTTCTATCATCCTTCTTCTTCTCCTTAGGATGACTGGGTGTATCAGCATTGATACATTGAGAATCTTGATCAATTCTCTTAGGATGACCTTCAGGATACAAAGGTTCCTGAGTCATTTTGCCTCCTCTAGTAATGACTTTGACAGAGTTGTCATTTAATTCATTGAGCAAGTCATTCTGAGCTTTAAGTACTTGTTCTACCTGAGTAGTAATCATAGAGGCGTATTTACTCAGAACCTTCAGATCGTTGACATTTCTGTCTACACAAGCACTTAAATGGCTAAGCATACGAGTACTTTGTTCCAAATGTGTGCTAACATAATCATTGAAACTCTGTTGTTTGGCAACAAAGTTGTCAAATTCATCAAAGCATAGGCTAGCAGGTTTGTCAAAAGGAATATCACTCTCATCAAACCTACGCAGAGAATTCACTTCTACTACCTGTATCGGGTTATCGAGACCATGGATCTCTTTGATAGGTGGTAGATTTTTGACATCTTCAGATCTAATGCCTTTCTCTTGCATAGATTTCTTGGCTTCTTGCATATCTTCGGGACTGAGGAATAGAATACCTCTTTTCTTAGGAGTTGTCTTAGGTGGTGGTTCGGGAATAGTCCAAGCATTATCGTTGATCAAGATGTTATTCAGTAGAGTCTCGGCTTGTTCTACAGTTCGTTCCCTAAAAACACAACCGACACAACTATCTAGGTGGTCTCTAGAGGCATCGGTAAGTACGTTATAGATGATATCAAGTATCTCGTTCTTCTTAAGAGGGTGATCAGGCAAAGCATTTTCTACCTGGACGAGCCTCCCCTAAGCTTGTGGAAGACTCTCTTATTGGAGTTGAGCAAAGTTGTATATTTCCTGCAAGGCAGCTTGCTTCTTATGGGCAGGGAAATATTTCTCACAGAAGTAATATACCATCTCCCGGGGACTACTCACACATCCAGGAGCAAGAGAGGTGAACCAGGCTTTAGCATCATCCTTTAGAGAGAAAGGAAACAACTTAAGGATATAGTAGTGGCGGATCTTCTCCTCATTAGTGAAAAGGATGGCTATTTCGTGTAGTTTGGCAAGATGGGCTATGACCGTCTCAGACTCATAACCATGAAAAGGATCAGATTCGACTAGAGAGATTATCTCAGGATCGACAGAGAATTCATAATCCTTATCAGTGATAAAGGTAGCTGAAGTAGCAAACTTCGGGTCATATTTCATCTTAGCTTCCCGAGATTTTTCCTTCCACTTAAGTAGTAATTTCTCAGTGTCATAGGCATCCTTACACGCAAGAAAATCCTCAGCTACCTCTCCCTCCATAACATAATCCTCAGGTATATCAGGCAATTCATATCTAGGAGAGCTAGATCTAGCAGGAGGAAAGGCAGGTTCTATCTCAATGGTATAGGCAGTTTTAGAAGCATCACTAGCATTGGCAGTAACTCTACCAATATGAGCATCAAGGAATACCCCTAGTGGAACATCAGGCAAAGGAGTATCTCTAGCAGTATCAAGCATAACATCATCAGGAAAAATAGCATCTCTAGCATCATCAGGCAAAGTAGTATCAAGCATAGCATGTCTAGAAGTATCACGCATAGCATCAGGCATAATATCAAGCATAGTATCATCAGGCATCGTATCAAGCATAGCATCTCTAGCAGTATCAGGAATAGGCGACATATCAAGATTTCTAGCAGGAGGTGATGTCGCAAACTTACTCATAACTGAAGGTGAATCAAGTGCAGAGCTAGATGGCAATTCCTTACCTCCCCTCGTAGTTGAGGGCAATAATTTGGTCTTCGGATCCTTCAGATTCTTCATAGTGATCAGCAGATATAAATCCAAAGTGACTCAGAGAATATAGCAATACCTCCCCGGCAACGGCGCCAGAAAAATGCTTGATGTCAACTGTTCTTCCCCTTGCAATGGCACTAGAAGAATGCTGCTAGCACTGTCCGGCAATCGAAACTAGAAGAATGTTGTTGACGCCCACCAGCGCGTGGGATCGTAGCAGTTTTCGAGGGTACAGTATTCAACCCAAATTTGTTGGTTCGCACGACGGGAGGTGAGAGAATACTCTCAAGTACTAGCAGCTGAATATGTCAGATTCAACCACACCTGAAAGATTAGTATCTGCAAGAAAAGTAGTAGTAGCGAAGTAGCGATTAACGGCAGTGGCAAGGAACAACAGTAGTGACAGCAGTAGCAAGTAGCAATAGTAGCAAGTGACAATAGTAGCAATAGTAGCAGCAGTAGAGCAAAACAAGTAACAGCAACAGTAGGACAAACTCGTAGGCAATGGGTCGGTGATTTGTTCGGATGATATTCATCATGCAGCAGCTATAACATGGAGAGATATGTGGCTAGCTCCCGTTCGTCAATGTGATGTAGGCATGCATTCCGTTTGTCATCATACGTGCTTAGGGAAAAGAACTTGCATGACATCTATTGTCCATCCCTCCCGTGGCAGCGGGCTCCAAAAGGAAACTACGGGATATTAAGGTTCTCCTTTTAATAAAGAACCGGACCAACGCATTAGCACTTGGTGAACACATGAACTCCTCAAACTATGGTCATCACCGGGAGTGGTTCCAGTTATTGTCACTCCGGGGTTGTCGGATCATAACACATAGTAGGTAACTACAACTTGCAAGATCGGATCTAAAACACACATATATTGGTGACAACATAATAATTTCAGATCTGAAATCATGGCACTCGAGCCCTAGTGAAGAGCATTAAGCATGGGAAAGTAGTAGCAACATCAATCTCAGAACATAGTGGATACTAGGGATCAATCCCCATCAAAACTAACTCGATTACATGATAGATCTCATCCTACTCATCACCGCCCAGCGAGCCTATGAATAGATTACTCACGAACGACGAAGAGCTTCTTGGAATTGGAGAGGGAAGAAGGTTGATGATGACGATGGCGACGATTTCCCCTCTCAGGAGCCCAAGACGGACTCCAGATCTGCCCTCCAGATGAAGAACAGGTGGTGGCGGCGCCTCCGTATCGCAAAGGCGACGAAAACTTCTCTTTTTATTTTTTCTGGGATGAAAGTGAACTTATAGACCTGAGGTTGGGGGCGGCAGAGCCGTGTGGGCCCCACAAGCCTGCCCACCGCCACCAGGGGGTGGTGGCGGAGCCAGGGCTTGTGGCCCACTAGCCCACCCCCTCAGGTGGAACTTGGCGCAGATATTTTTCATATTTTCCAAAACTTCTCCCTGTAAATTTTCAGGACGTTCGGAGAACTTTCATTTTTGTACAAAAATAACACCAAGGCAATTCTACTGAAAACAACGTCAGTCCAGGTTAGTTCCATTCAAATCATGCAAATTAGAGTCCAAAACAAGGTCAAATCATGCAAATTAGAGTCCAAAAAGTAGATACGATGGAGACGTATCACTGCACCATTGCTACTACTTGTCACTTGTTACTTTTCGCTTGCTACGTTTCACCTCACTACACCATCACTTGTTACCGCTACTTTCAGTGCTTGCAGTTATTACCTTGCTGAAAACCGTTTGTCAGAGCCTTCTGCTCCTCATTGGGTTCAACACTCTTACTTATCGAAAGGACTACGATTGATCCCCTATACTTGTGGGTCATCAAGACTCTTTTCTGGCGCCGTTGACGGGGAGTGAAGCGCCTTGGGTAAGTGGAAATTGGTAAGGAAATATATTTATACTCTGCTGAAATTTATTGTCACTTGTCACTATGGAAACTGTTCCTTTGAGGAGTTTGTTCGGGGTATCTTCACCACGAACGGAAGCACGAGGGTTTGTTCCTCAACCTGAGGTACCTACTGAAAATATCTTTTGTGAAATTCCTTCAGGTATGCTTGAGAAACTGCGGGCTAATCCTTTTACACGAGATGGATCTTCACATCCAGACTTTCATCTAATCCATGTAGATGAGGTTTGTGGTTTATTTAAGCTTGCAGGTTTGCCCGAGGATGAGATAAAGAAGAAAGTCTTTTATTTATCTTTGAAGGATAAGGCATTGACATGGTATAGGCTATGTGATGATACTGGATCATGGGACTACAATCGGTTGAAATTGGAATTTCATCAAAAGTTTTATCCTATGCACTTAGTACATCATGATTGGAACTTTATTTATAACTTTTGGCCTCGTGACAGGGAAAGCATAGTTCAAGCTTGGGGGAGGCTTAAATCAATGCTATATTCATGCCCCAATCATGAGCTCTCGAGAGAAATAATCACTCAAACTTTTATGCTCGGCTTTCTCATGAAGATCTTACCATGCTTGACACTTCTTGTACTTGTTCTTTTATGAAGAAGGATATTGACCACAAGTGGAATTTATTGGAAAGAATCAAACGCAACTCTAAAGATTGGGAGCTGGAGGAAGGTAAGGAGTCAGGTATGAATTTCCAGTTTGATTGCGTTAAATCTTTTGTTGAGACAAACACTTCTAGAGATTTTAGCGCTAAGTATGGACTTGACTCTCACATAGTAGTTTCTCTATGTGAATCTTTTGCTTCTCATGTTGATCTTCCCAAAGAGAAGTGGTTTAAATATCATCCTCCTGTAGAAAGCAACATAGCCAAAACCAATCTAGTTGAGGAGAAAGTCATTGCTTTTAGTGATCCTGTTGTTGCTTGTGCTTACACTAAGAAACCACCATACCCTCCTAGGATAAAGGATTATTCTAAGGCTCCAACTGTGATACGTAGGGGTTACATTAGACCACTTGCACCCCCTGAGGAGATTAGAGTTGAACCTAGTGTTTCTATTATCAAAGATCTTTTAACCGAAGACGTAGACGGGCATGTTATCAAATTCTGTGAAGACTCCGCTAGAATTGCTAAACCTCACGTGGAAGACAAATACGGACCTGTAGTTGGCCTGCCCGTTGTTTCTGGCAAGATAGGAGATCAATGTTACCATGGTTTATGTGATATGGGAGCTAGTGTTAGTGCAATACCCCGTTCTCTATATGATGAAATCAAAGATGAGATTGCACCTGCTGAGTTAGAACCCATTGATGTCACTATTACGCTAGATAATAGAGACACTATCTACCCTCTGGGAATTGTGAGAGACGTAGAAGTCCTGTGTGGTAAGACGAAGTATCCTACTGATTTCCTCGTTCTTGGTACTGCACAAGATAGCTTTTGTCCCATCATATTTGGTACACTCTTTCTCAACACTGTCAATGCTCACATTGATTGCACTAAGCAGACCGTCACTGTTAGTTTCGAGGGTGTGTCTCATGAATTTAACTTCTCCGTGTTTGGAAGACAACCCCATGAAAGAAAGTTGTCTGGTAGGGATGAAATCATTGCTCTTGCCTCTATTTCTGTACCTCGTACGGATCCTTTAGAGCAATATCTGCTTGAGCATTAAAATGATATGCATATGGAGGAGAGAGATGAGATAGATAAAATTTTCTTGGAACAATATCCTATTCTCAAGAATAATCTGCCTATTGAACTGCTTGGGGATCCTCCCCCACCAAAGGGTGATCCTGTGTTCGAGCTTAAACAGTTGCCTGATACTCTTAAGTATGCCTATCATAATGAGAAGGAGATATATCCTGTTATTATTAGTGCTCTCCTCTCAGAGCACGAAGAGAATAAGTTACTAAAAACTCTGAGGAAGCACCGTGCTGCTATTGGATATACTCTTGATGATCTTAAGGGTATTAGTCCTACTCTATGCCAGCACAAGATTAAAATTGATCTTGACTTCAAACCAGTTGCTGATCATCAAAGGAGATTGAATCCTAAGATGAAAGAGGTCGTTAGAAAAGAAATATTAAAGCTTCTGGAAGCAGGAATCATTTATCTTGTTGCTCATAGTGATTGGGTAAGTCCAGTACATTGCGTACCTAAGAAGGGAGGTATCACCGTCGTTCCTAATGATAAGGATGAACTAATACCGCAAAGGATTATTATTGGCTATAGGATGGTGATAGACTTCCGGAAACTAAACAATGCAACCAGGAAAGATCATTATCCTTTGTCGTTTATCGACCAAATGCTAGAAAGGCTATCAAAACACACACACTTCTGCTTTCTAGACGGTTATTCAGGTTTCCCGCGAATACCTGTTGCACAATCTGATTAGGAGAAAACCACTTTCACCTGCCCCTTCGGTACCTTTGCCTATAGACGT
Organism: Hordeum vulgare subsp. vulgare; assembly: GCF_904849725.1. Lineage (NCBI taxonomy): Eukaryota > Viridiplantae > Streptophyta > Magnoliopsida > Poales > Poaceae > Hordeum > Hordeum vulgare. Next base: position 40,996,503 of record NC_058522.1, read on the forward strand.
ATGCCCTTCGGCTTATGCAATGCACCTACCACCTTTCAAAGATGTATGATGGCTATATTCTCTGGCTTTTGTGAAAAGATTGTCGAGGTTTTCATGGATGACTTCTCCGTTTATGGGTCTTCCTTTAATGATTGCCTCGACAACCTTGATTGAGTCTTACAGAGATGCGAAGATACCAATCTCGTCCTGAATTGGGAGAAGTGTCACTTTATGGTTAATGAAGGCATCGTCTTAGGAGACAAAATTTCTGAAAGAGGCATTGAAGTTGATAAAGCTAAGGTTGATGCAATTGAGAAAATGCCTTGCCCCACAGATACCAGAGGTATACGAAGTTTCCTAGGTCATGCTGGTTTCTATAGAAGGTTCATTAAAGACTTCTCTAAGATTTCTAGGCCTCTTACCAACCTCTTGCAGAAGGATGTTCCTTTTTTTTGATGAGGATTGTGAGGGAGCTTTCGAAATACTTAAGAAGGCTTTGATAACCGCACCTATTGTTCAACCACCTGACTGGAACTTGCCCTTTGAATTCATGTGTGATGCTAGTGATTATGCTGTTGGTGCTGTTCTAGGACAAAAAGTTGACAAGAAGTTGAATGTTATTCACTACGCTAGTAAAACTCTAGACAGTGCCCAAAGAAACTATGCCACTACGGAGAAAGAATTTTTAGCAGTCGTGTTTGCATGTGAAAACTTCAGATCTTATATAGTTGACTCGAAAGTCACTATTCACTCTGATCACTCTACTATTAAGTACCTTATGGAGAAGAAGGACGCTAAGCCTAGGCTGATCACATGGGTTCTCCTGCTACAGGAATTTGATTTTCACGTCGTTGACCGAAAGGGTGCTGATAATCCTGTAGCAGATAACTTGTCTAGGCTGGAGAATGTCCTTGATGACCCACGACCTATTGATGACAGCTTTCCTGATGAGCAATTGAATGTCATCCGCACTTCACATAGTGCACCGTGGTATGCCGATTATGCAAATTATATCATAGCCAAATACATACCACCCAGTTTCACCTATCAGCAAAAGAAGAAATTCTTATTTGATTTGAGACACACCTTTTGGGATGATCCTCACCTTTATAAGGAAGGAGTAGATGGTGTTATTAGACATTGTGTGCCTGAACATGAACAGGGACAGATCTTGCAGAAGTTTCATTCCGAAGCCTACGGAGGACACCACGCTGGAGATAGAACTACCCATAAGGTATTGCAATCAGGTTTCTATTGGCACACTCTCTTCAAGGATGCCCGTAAGTTTTTCTTGTCTTGTGACGAATGCCAAAGAATAGGGAATATCAGTAAGCGTCAGGAAATGCCTATGAACTATTCACTTGTCATTGAACCATTTGATGTCTGGGGCTTTGATTATATGGGACCCTTCCCGAGTTCCAATGGGTACACTCACATCTTAGTTGCCGTGGATTACGTTACTAAGTGGGTAGAATCTAACCCCACTAAAAATGCTGATCACCATACCTCTATTAAGATGCTTCAATAAGTCATTTTCCCAAGATTTGGAGTCCCTAGATATTTGATGACTGATGGCGGTTCACACTTCATTAATTTTGTTTTCCGCAAGATGCTCGCTAAGTATGATGTCAACCATAGAGTTGCATCTCCTTATCATCCTCAGTCTAGTGGTCAAGTGGAGTTGAGTAATAGGGAGATCAAATTGATCCTACAAAACACCGTCAATAGATCTCGAAAGAATTGGTCTAGCAAACTTGACGATGCACTATGGGCTTATAGGACTGCTTATAAGAATCCCATGGGCATGTTGCCGTATAAAATGGTCTACGGTAAGGCTTTTCATTTACCTCTTGAGCTGGAACACAAAGCTTATTGGGCAATGAAAGAGTTCAACTTCGATTTCAAACTTGCCGGTGAGAAGCGGTTGTTTGATATCAGCTCATTAGATGAATGGAGGGACTAGGCATATGAGAATGCCAAGCTGTTCAAGGAAAAGGTTAAGAGATGGCACGATAAACGAATACAGAAATGAGAGTTCAATGTAGGTGATTATGTCCTTCTATACAATTCTTATTTGAGATTCTTCGCAGGCAAGCTTCTCTCTAAATGGGAAGGTCCTTACGTTATCGAGGAAGTATATTGTTCCGGTGCCATCAAAATCAATAACACGGAAGGAAATTTTCCTAGAGTGGTAAATGGGCAAAGAATCAAGCATTACATCTCTGGTACTCCCATAAATGTTCAGACCAATATCATCAATGTCATAACTCCAGAGGAGTACATAAGGGATGTTTATCAGCCTGTTTCAGACCCTGAAAACGAAGAAGTATCGGTTTCGGTAAGAAATTGGACTCCGATGCTTTTCCAATAGGAAATTTCCTCCGTTTTGGAATTTTTGGAAAATTAGAAAAATAAAAAGCAGTCCGGAGAGCGCACGAGGCGGCCACAAGCTTGGCCACCGCCACCCCCTGGTGGCGGAGAGAGGGCTTGTGGGCACCTCGTGTGCCTCCCGGACTCCGTTTTCTTGCGGAGCACTCCTTCTGGTCCAGAAAAAATCAATATATATTCGCCCGAAGGTTTTGATCTCCGTATCGCGCAGTCTTCCTCTGTTTTTGTTTCGAGCCTGTTTTTGTGGCAGATCTAGATCATCATGACTTCCCCAAATGCTCCTAAGGACAAGATCTTCGAGAAGGTCATCAATCCCTACCTCACGGAAGTGCTGAAACACCCTCAATCTATCAAGATGAGCGAGGGGATGTTGCACATCCGTGATGTTGAGGGGCCTAAGAAGACTAGAAACGTGGAGACGAGGCTCGAAGCAATGGAGCAACAAGTATTTAAGTGCCAAGGGATGGTGGAGCATGGACTCAACCCCAACCACATGATGATCACAGAGTTCACTAGCAATCACAAGATGGATGCCATTGACATTGGGAAACACCTCTCCAGGCTCTATGATAGTGTTGATCAACTTCAGGGCCAGATCTATGACCTGCAGAACCAAAACTGTGAGTATGACTACAGATTTAAATCAATAAGGTTGGCTGCAGATTTGAGGATTTCGGTGACTCGTTCATCCTGCCATGATGGAGCACCTATGCCTTGGAAGATGGAGGATCAGACTACTTCAACAATTCCACCACCATCACCGCTAAAGGAAGACAACTAAGCATTGGTATGGGCAATCCCCTTGCCTTCTGCCAAGCTTGGGGGAGTTGCCCTGGTATCGTATCACCTTTATATCTTTTGCTTTTACCCTTGTTTTAGTTCTTTCCTTTTCAGTTTTTTATTTCTTCTCTTAGAGAAATATGTCTTTATTGTTTAGTTTGAGTCTTTCGTATTTGTTTCTCCCCCGATGTATTCGAGCTCGCGAGCTATATAATAAAGAGTATTTTAGTCAAGGGCTTTGCTTTGTGCCATGATGAAAAGTATGAAAAGAACGATAGCATGAAAGATCATGAGACGGTCTTATGGAAAGTGATAGCTTCACATATGACACGTATGATGATTGAAACTTGATGAGAATAAATCAACATAGACCTCAGTCATTGTTGCAATTAATAAGAAGTAATAAGGAAAGAGAGGTTCACTTATAAATATATCATCTTAGACACTTTTTACAATTGTGAGCACTCACCAAACTATTACATGCTTAGGAGTAGATGTTGGACAAGGAAGACAACATAATGAACTGTGTTTGCTTGTTTCCAAACAATGTTATATGATCAGAGATCCCTTAGCATGTGACGATTGCTTCCACCTCATATTAGCCAAAACTCCCGCACCAAGTAGAGATACTACTTGTGCATCCATAAACCTTCAACCCAGTTTTGCAATGAGAGTCCACCATACCTACCTATGGATTGAATAAGATCCTTCAAGTAAATTGTCATCGGTGCAAGCCATAAAAATTGCTCTTTAATATGTATGATCTATTAGTGTGTGGAAAATAAGCTTTGTACGAACCTATGATGAGGAAGACATAAAAGTGACAGACTGCATAATAAAGTTCTTTATCACAGGAGGCAATATAAAGTGACGTTCCTCCACACTAAGAGGACACGCATTCAAACCTCAAAAGCGCATGACAACCTCTGCTTCCCTCTGTGAAGGGCCTATCTTGTACCTTTACTTTTTTCCCTTGTAAGAGTCATGGTGATCTTCACCAATTCCCTATTTTGCCTTTGTCTTGGCTATCGTCACATGCTTGGGAAATATCTATATTCATATATCAACTTGGAGTTGAGTACTTATGCTTTATTATTGTTGACTTTACCCTTGAGTTAAATCGTCGGGAGGTGAATCTATTAGCCCCTATGTTCCTCTGTGTCCAGCTGAAACTTTGACACCATGAGTACCACGTGAGTTGTAATAATTGTGGAAAACAAAAGAGATGATTGAGTATGTGGGTTTGCCTCACAAGCTTTTATTTGACTCTTTCTGATGTTGTGATAAATTGCAATTGCTTCAATAACTTTGGACTGTTGTTGGTTACTTCTCGGTAAGGATTTTGTTTCATGCATTGCTTTGTGAAGGAATTGTTACTTTCCCATAAGGCTCTTTAGGATGTATTCCTGTTCTATGTGTGATCATGATGCCCTCATGTCCATTATGTTTTATCGACACCTTCGTCCCTCAACATGTGGACATGTTTATGGAACTTGGTTTTCGCTTGAGGACAAGCGAGGTCTAAGCTTGGGGGAGTTGATACGTCCATTTTGCATCATGCTTTCATGTTGATATTTATTTCTTTATGGGCTGTTATATTACTTTGTGGTACCATATTTATGCCTTTTCTCTCTTATTTTGCAAGGTTTATTTGAAGAGGGAGAATTCAGGCAGCTAGAATTCTGGACTGGAAAGGAGCAAATCTTAGTCCACTATTCTGCACATCTCCAAATGCCCTGAAAAGTTACGTGGAATTTTTTGGGATTATATAAAAAATACTGGGCGAAAGAAGTACCGGAGGGGGGCTACCAGGGCGCCACAAGCCCTGCCACCGCCACCCCCTGGTGGCGGACAGCAAGCTTGTGGGCTCCCTGATGGTCCATTAGCCCCCTCTTTTGCTATATGAAGGGTTTCGTTCCAAAAAAATCATTCGGGAGCTTTTTCATGGTTTCGCCGCTGCCATGAGGCGGAACTTGAGCAGATCCAATCTAGAGCTCCGGCAGGACGATCCTGCCGGGGAAACTTCCCTCCCGGAGGGGGAAATCGTTGCTATCGTCATCACCAACACTCCTCTCGTCGGAGGGGAAGCATCTTCATCAACATATTCATCAGCACCATCTCCTCTCCAATCCCTAGTTCATCTCTTGTAACCAATCTTCGTCTCGCGACTCCGATTGGTACTTGTAAGGTTACTAGTAGTGTTGATTACTCTTTGTAGTTGATGCTAGTTGGATTACTTGGTGGAAGAGTTTATGTTCAAATCCTTGATGCTATTCATTACACCTCTGATCATGATTATGATTATGCTTTGTGAGTAGTTACTTTTGTTCCTGAGGACATGGGATAAGTCATGTTAATAATAGTCATGTGAATTTGATATCCGTTCGATATTTTGATATGATGTACGTTGTTTTTCCTCTAGTGGTGGTATGTGAACGTCGACTACATAACACTTCACCATATTTGGGCCTAGAGGAAGGCATTGGGGAGTAGTAAGTAGATGATGGTTGCTGTAGTGACAGAAGCTTAAACCCCAGTCTATGCGTTGCTTCGTAAGGGGCTGATTTGGATCCACTAGTTTAATGCTATGGTTAGACGTTGTCTTAATTCTTCTTTCGTAGTTGCGGATGCTTGCGAGAGGGGTTAATCATAAGTGGGATGCTTGTCCAAGTAAGGGCAGTACCCAAGCGCCAGTCCACCCACATATCGAACTATCATAATAACGAACGTGAATCATATGACCATGATGAAACTAGCATGACAGAAATTGCCATGTGTCCTCGGGAGCGTTTTTCCTCCTATAAGACTTTGTTCATGCTTGTCCCTTGCTACAAAAGGGATTGGGCCACTTGATGCACTGTTGCTACTACTTGTCACTTGTTACTTTTCGCTTGCTATGTTTCACCTCACTACACCATCATTTGTTACTGCTACCTTCAGTGCTTGCAGTTATTACCTTGCTGAAAACCGTTTATCAGAGCCTTCTGCTCCTCATTGGGTTTGACACTCTTACTTATCGAAAGGACTATGATTGATCCCCTATACTTGTGGGTCATCATGGTGCACCAGGTATTTGGTGTGTGTATGGTTTCGGAAATGGGATTAGATTTATGATGTGTCGACCATCCAAACCTCACATGTACGACCACGATACCCAACTATGGGACGGGGATTTGTTGATTACTCTGCTCGGTGCTAGCAAACAGCCACCTTACTAGTGGCGGGGGTGATGTGTGGTCACTCTCATGATGGGGTCGTGCCAGGTAGGGCGACTATGCCATTTTTACGTATGCCAGGCACACCGTTGGTCCCCGCATGGTTGATATTGTCCAGAGTCGCTGCTCATAAGGCGTACAACATGTGGGCTGGGTACCAATCGAGTGGACCTCTTTGGCTAGTATCGTCAGGAAAAAGGCATTGATCGGGTACTTACCTAGGATATGATATATACCGTGAGTCGTGCATAACACGGAAGTTTCCCGGATCTCGTGGGTCCAGCATACTACCTATGCAGAGTGTAAAACTATTCGAATTGTCGTCTCCACGTTCAAAGACAGTTGGGTAATCCTTCTTAAACTATGTCTAGTCGTTTCCGCATAAACCAAGTGTGTGTGCGTAGGTGTTTTATGGTATTAATACAAAGGAATTGATATGACCAAGTTTGGTGACTTGGCATATAGGGTGAACCCGGATGGTTCAGCCCTTGACAGATATATTGATATCTGTAACCTGTTCTTCAAGAGTAGTATAACTTATGATGCATATGTATGATCATGTTTAGTTTCCACCAAGAAGATATCCACCAAGGAATGCATATTATTGTGATCCTTCACTTTCATTGTTCATATCATGGGCTGTTTGCGAGTACATTCAAAGTACTCATTGGCTTGCCACTGGTTATTCATTGACCAGGCATGAGAGAACAGGATATGGTGAAGAGTAACTTGGTGACGTTCTTGTGAGCTAGGACGCTTCCCAGTCAGAATGTTTATAGGTTAAGGCTAATGGCATGGGTTCACGCTTTCGACCAATAATTCTGCTATTGGTCCAGTTTGGAGTGCTGGCCCTCAAGGCCCTATATATGTAAGACATGACCGATAAGGTCATTTATTGTATCAAACGGTATGTATGGATGTAAGACTCTTAATATTTAGTATATGTCAGTTCAATGAGCATTGATCTCTGGGGTCACTGAGCACGTTCATTCGGCGATCTCGACTCGTAAGTCGGGGTCCCCACAGTAGGAGTTCATCCTGCATCTGCCAGATCTAATTTAAAGAACGGGGGTAAATACATGCATATATATAAATAAAGCTCAACATAATTGATGGTAATATATAAAATAAAATTGTGAAAATTATTTACGTACTTCAAATTGTTTGTCAGAGAAGCCCCGCTCAGATGTCGAGTGGCGAATGAACTCGCATACATAGTATGCACTTAAAACAGTCCGTTCTTCTTGGTACAAGCACTTTACGAGAATAGAGTTCAATCAAACTGATAAGAAAGCATGGTAATGGTATATTGATGAAACTTTGCATCAATTAGATATGCGCGGTACTAGCTAGTACTACTTACGTTGGGGTGCATAAATCGCAACTCTTTGTTTATACCAGGAACCTTTTGGATGAACTTCTTCCAAACGCTGCCAGGCAAAGAAAAAGATTACTTGATATCACGAAACTAACGAAAGTTGCATGCCGATATGGTCCAGGTATTGACTGAACTTACTTCTTGAGCATTGCAGTCATGTCAGCATAATCCTCGGGACATTTACATCTCGAGTCTAAACACATATATAACTCATCAATTACATTACTTAACCTCAAATAAGTGAAACCGAGTACATAGAGAAGACAGCAAGACTCACTTGAAGTTGTAAGGAAAGAGTATTTCCCTTTTGTTTTGATGTATAAGGAACGACTTTAGCAAGTTATCCTCGGTCCCTTTGATTGATTTTTGTACCGTCCATTCATTTACGACATCTAGGCTAATGAACCCAACATCAAAGATACCTGTTTTTTTGCATTCGACGATCTTCAATCTGCATAATATAGTGAGAATAATTATATATACATGCAATGAACAAGCTGAGCTAGAGACTTAACTATAGAAGTAATAATTACAGACAGTAGGAAGTCATGAGTTGTTTGTCAAGGGCCAGTTGATTGTATAACTGAAATAACTCCACAAATTCAATAGGCATCATTTGAAGGCCAATGAATTCGTGCTCTGGTTTCACTGCCACATACATAGTGTCTTTCCCAGACTTCCGGTATCTTTTCATGTACCACTCATGCAATTTCTACATCATCGTTGTTAAAGGAGGATGATCAGGTTTCACGAAAGGCTTCCCGTGCATGTATTTATATTCTTCTTTTACCTCAGTCGTTTCAAAAATTACATCATCCCCCAAGTAATCACCAAGATTGCTACAGGGCACCATCCCCGGATGATTAGCGACGATATCGCTAGACACCTTGAGCGGGGGGGGGGGGGCACGATTGCTTCTCCTGTTCGCCGAGCGGGGGTATTGTTTTCCCACTTCTTTGTTCTGCTAACCTTGCATTAGTGGAAGTATTTGCCGATCGTTGCGCTTCTGCATATGTCTCCTTAAGAATGTGGTCATAGCTCTACTCCTAGCCGCGGTAGTGGCGGCGTCTCTCTTCCGCTTGAGAGAAGGAGGCAGAGTGCTCTGACGCACTGGAGGAGCCGAAGCGGCGACATCTGTCTTCCAGCGTTGCCCACGAAGCGGAGGTGCAGGCGGACTGCTCTGACGCGCCGGAGTAGGCGAAGGAGGAGGCAGAGTGCCCTCACGCGTTGGAGGAGCCGGAGAAGGAGGCGGAGTGCCCTGATCACTCGCTGAAGGAGGAGGAGGAGGCGAAGTGCCCTGACTCGCCGGAGGAGGAGGAGGAGGCGGAGGCGTCCAGTTTGGAAGCTTGATGTATGCTACAGCAACAAAAGTCCTTCCCCGATAGTGGTGCCAGAGATCCTTCTGTCATCTCTTGATCTTGCGTTGGTTTTTCCCTTGAAGAGGAAAGGGTGATGCAGCACACGAGCAATAAGTATTTCCCTCAGTATGAGAACCAAAGTATCAATCCAGCAAGAGAATCTCGTCCAGTCCAGAGTACCTGCGCAAACACAAAAGATCTTGCACCCAACGCTTTAAAGGGGTTGTCAATCCCTTCAAGATTGTTTGCAAAGTGAGATCTGAAGGCGGAAACTGCAACGAAGTAAAAATTGTAAGGCTGAAAATATGGTGTGGAGTAGACCTGGGGGCCATAGTGTTCACTAGAGGCTTCTCTCATAATAGCAAATATCACGGTGGGTGAACAAATTACTGTCGAGCAATTGATAGAACCGCGCAAAGTCATGACGATATCTAAGGCAATGATCATACCTATATGCATCACGTCCGAGACAAGTAGACCGATACTTTCTGCATCTACTACTATTACTCCACACATCGACCACTATCCAGCATGCATCTAGTGTATTGAGTTCATGACGAACAGAGTAACGCCTTAAGCAAGATGACATGATGTAGAGGGATAATCTCAAACCAATGATGAAAACCCCATCTTTTTACCCTTGATGGCAACAACATGATGCGTCCCTCTCTACCCCTTCTATCAGTGGGTGAGGTCGCCGCACGGTATGAACCCAAAACCAAGCAGTCCCATTGCAAGAATCATAGATCTAGTTGGCCAAACAAAACCCACAACTCAAAGAGAATTACAAGGATATGAAATCACACATAAGAGAGATCAGAAGAAACTCAAATAAGATTCATAGATAATCTGATCATAAATCCACAATTCATCGGATCTCGACAAACACACCGCAAAAGAAGATTACATCGGATAGATCTCCATCAAGATCATGGAGAACTTTGTATTGAAGATCCAAGAGAGAGAAGAAGCCATCTAGTTACTAGCTATGGACCCGTATGTCTATGGTGAACTACTCACGCATCATCGGAGAGGTCATGGTGTTGATGAAGAAGCACTCCGTGTCTGAATCCCCCCTCCGGCAGGGCACCAGAACGTGCCCCAGATGGGATCTTGCGGAGACAGAAGCTTGCGGCGGCGGAAAAGTACTTTCGATGATCTCCTGATTTTTATGGAATTTATGGGAATATATAGGCGCAAAACCTAGGACAGAGGAGGTCCAAGGGGCCCACAAGCCAAGGGGACGCGGCCTCCCCCCTTTTCGCGGTGAGGGGGCTTGTGGGGCCCCTGGGGACCCCCTGCCTTGGCTCTCAAGTCTCCCGATCTTCTTCTTTTACGGAAAAAATCTTTTCGGGGATTTTATTCCCTTTGGACTCCGTTTCACATTCTCCTCTGAAAGGGGTCAAAAACATCGAAAAAACAGGAACTGGCACTTGGCACTGAGTTAATAAGTTAGTCCCAAAAAATATATAAAAGGCATGCAAAACATCCAAAGTTTGACAAGATAATATCATGAAACCATCAAAAATTATAGATACGTTGGAGACGTATCAATGTACTCCTTCTGCCATACACATGTACTCCTCAGAGCATGAACCAGCTGATTCTCCCCTTCACCTGTAGGGTGGTCAAGCTCGAGCTTCTCAAATCCCTCCATTACTTTATCCACCATCACAACACCATTGCCTTGTGGAACAGGAAAGAAGTGAAAAGTTCTGTTGGGTTGAGGAGGTGCAACAGAGCCGACAACCGCCTTGAAAGTGAGGTTTCGACATTTCGTCATAATCTCGCAATGTTGAGCATCCGTGATAGTATCCACGGGGTATCTTGGAGCCTTGAAGACAGGCTGAACGGGCTCTGTGGAAGCCACACTGCTTCTTCGCTGAGATTCCGGGGTAACTTCTGGGGTAGCTTCGTACCGCTAAGATTGTTGGTCGGCAGCTTGGTGGCTCTCAAGTTCATCTAGATTTTGTAGTCTTGCATTGATCTTCTGCATGTCGCTCAGCTCCGCTTTCCTCTTTCTCTCTCGCCTTTTGTAACCGCCTCTGTCGTGAAACCCAACCCTCCACAGAACGGATCCTGGTGTGCCTCCTGTTCGTCCAGGGTGCTCAGCATTCCCTAGGGTCTGAGTCAGCTCGTCCTTCTCTCTCTCTCTCTCGGGAATGAACATCCCTTCCTGCATTGTGGTGATATACTTCTGAAGCTTCTTGATGGGTATTGCAAGTTGCTCGTCCGTCCAAATACACTTCCGTGTTTCAGGATCCAAAGTTCCCCCAACCCCGAAGAACCAAGTCCTTGAACGGTCTGGCCAGTTAAATGTCTGTTTTTTGACCCCTTTAGCAATCAGGTCATTCTCAACTTTGTCCCACAACGGCCGGGCTTTGAGGTAGCCACCTGACCCCGTGTGATGGTGATACTGCTTCATTACAACATTGTTCTTGTTTGTCACTGACATTTTCTTACTCTTGTCCGATGTCTTGTAGGCCACAAATGCGGGCCAGTGATCTCTTATTGTCTCAAATTCTGGAGTCTTCCCTTTGTCGACAAACTTTGATTTCATCTCATTTTTCCTCCTCCTGAATAGATCTGCCATCTTCTTAAGAGCACACACCTTGACCAGTGGCTCTATAACTGGCTTATTCGGATCCTCCTCTGGCGGTAGGGTGAAATTGCCTTCAGTGCGGTCCAAAGATCATCTTTCTGTCTATTGGTGACTGATACGTCTCCAACGTATCTATAATTTTTGATGGTTTCATCCTATTATCTTGTCAAACTTTGGATGTTTTGCATGCCTTTTATATATTTTTTGGGACTAACTTATTGACTCAGTGCCAAGTGCCAGTTCGAGTTTTTTCCATGTTTTTGGCCCCTTTCAAAGGAGATTTTGAAACGGAGTCCAAACGGAAGAAAATCCCCGATTTTTTTCCCGTAATAGAAGAAGATCGGGAAGCTTGAGAGCCAAGGCAGGGGAGCCTCAGGGGCCCCACAAGCCCCCACCAAGCGGCTAGGGGGAGGCCGCGGCCCACAGGCTTGTGGGCCCCCTAGGCGCCCTCTGCCCTAGGGGTTGCACCTATATATTCCCTAAGAATCCCAAAAAAATCAAGAGGCCATCGAAATCACTTTTCCGCCGCCGCAAGCTTCTGTCTCCGCAAGATCCCATCTGGGGCACGTTCTGGTGCCCTGCCGGAGGGGGGATTCGGACACGGAGTGCTTCTTCATCAACACCATGACCTCTCCGATGATGCGTGAGTAGTTCACCATAGACCTACGGGTCCATAGCTAGTAACTAGATGGATTCTTCTCTCTCTTGGATCTTCAATACAAAGTTCTCCATGATCTTCATGGAGATCTATCCGATGTAATCTTCTTTTGCGGTGTGTTTGTCGAGATCCGATGAATTGTGGATTTATGATCGGATTATCTATGAATCTTATTTGAGTTTCTTCTGATCTCTCTTATGCATGATTTCATATCCTTGTAATTCTCTTCGAGTTGTGGGTTTTGTATGGCCAACTAGATCTATGATTCTTGCAATGCGAGAAGTGCTTGGTTTTGGGTTCATACCGTGCGGTGACCTCACCCAGTGACAGAAGGGGTAGCGAGGCACGCATCGTGTTGTTGCCATCAAGGGTAAAAAGATGGGGTTTTCACCATTGGTTTGAGATTATCCCTCTACATCAGGTAATCTTGCTTAAGGCGTTACTCTGTTCGTCATGAACTCAATACACTAGATGCATGCTGGATAGCGGTCGATGTGTGGAGTAATAGTAGTAGATGGAGAAAGTATCGGTCTGCTTGTATCGGACGTGATGCCTATATGTATCATCATCGCCTTAGATATCATCATGACTTTGCGCGGTTCTATCAATTGCTCGATAGTGATTTGTTCACCCACCGTGATATTTGCTATTTTTAGAGAAGACTCTAGTGAACACTATGGCCCCCAGGGTCTACTCCACACCATATTTTCAGCCTTACTCTTTTTACTTCGTTGCACTTTCCACCTTCAGATCTCACTTTGCAAACAATCTTGAAGGGGTTAACAACTCCTTTGAAGCGTTGGGTGCAAGCTTGTTTGTGTTTGTGCAGGTACTCTGGACTTGACGAGACCCTCCTTCTATATCGACACCTTGGTTCTCAAACTGAGGGAAATACTTACTGCTCCTGTGCTGCATCACCCTTTCCTCTTCAAGGGAAAAAACCAACGCAAGCCTAGTCTCGGTCAACGTGTCAATTTTTGGCACTGTTGTTTGAGAAGCACCATAAGGATTTCTAGCGCCGTTGCCGAGGAAGGACTTCTGTTGCCGTAGCAGAAGATTTCTAGAGCGGTTGCCGAGGAGGCAGATCAAGTCAAGAACTCATCCAAGTAGGTGTCGCAAACTCATCTCTTGCATTTACTTTGTTTCCCAGTTGCCTCTCGTTTTCCTCTCCCCCACTTCACCAATTTGCCTTTTTTGTTTGCCTTTTTTGTTCGCCTTTTCGTTCGCCCTTTTTCTCGCCTGCTCTTTGTTCTCTTGTGTGCTTGCTTGCTTGCCGAAGTCACCATGAATGAAAGCACCAAACTTTGTGACTTCTCGAATACAAATAATAATTATTTTATTAGTACTCTGATTCCTCCCGCCACTAGTGCGGAGTCATACAAAATCAATGCCGCTTTGCTGAATCTTGTTATAAAAGAGCAATTTTCTCGCTTTCCTAGTGAAGATGCCGCATCCCATCTCAGTACCTTCATTGAGCTTTGCGATATGCAAAAGAAGAAAGATGTGGATAATGATATGATTAAATTGAAGCTTTTTCCTTTCTCGTTGCGAGATCGCGCAAAAACTTGGTTTTCTTCTTTGCCCAAAAATAGTATTGATTCTTGGGATAAGTGCAAAGATGCTTATATATCCAAGTATTTTCGGCCGGTAAGATCATCTCTCTCCGTAATGATATCAGGAATTTCAAGCAACTTGATCATGAACATGTTGCACAAGCTTGGGAGAGAATGAAATTAATGATTAGAAATTGTCCCGCTCATGGCTTGAGTCTTTGGATGATTATACAAATGTTTTACGCTCGCTTGAATTTCGCTTCTAAAAATATGTTGGACTCCATCTCAGGTGGAACGTTCATGGAAATCACGTTAGGAGAAGCCAGCAAGCTCTTAGACAACATCATGACGAACTACTCTCAGTGGCACACTGAAAGGTCACCTACTAGTAAGAAGGTACACGCTATAGAGGAAATTAACTCGTTGAGTGCTAAGATGGACGAGTTAATGAATTTGGTTGCTAGTAGAAGTGCTCTTTGGATCCTAATGATATGCCTTTGTCTTCTTTGATGGAGAGTAGCAACGCTAGCTTGGATGTTAATTTTGTTGGTAGGAATAACTTTGGCAACAGCAATGCTTTTAGAGGAAACTATGTTCCTAGGCCATTTCCTAGTAACTCCTCTAATAACTTTAGCAACTCCTACAACAATGCCCATGGAAATTACAACAGATTACCCTCTGATCTAGAGAGTAATATCAAAGCTTTCATCAACTCTCAAAAGATTTTCAATGCGTCCATAGAGGAAAAGCTACTCAAAATTGACGATTTGGCTAAGAGCGTTGATACGATGTCTAGTGATGTTGATGCTTTGAAAGTTATATGTGCTCCTCCCAAAATCAACATGTATGAAACTTTGAAAGCTAGTGTGTTTCCATGATTGAGAGCCAAGAAAGATCCGCCAAAATTCGTGCTAGACATGAATGGCTTAAAAAGGCGTCTTCTCGTGATGAGAATCATGAAGATCTTAAAGTTCTTGGTGTGACTCCCACTGAATCTTTGTTTTCTTGTGTCAAACGTAATGATTATGGGGCTAGATGTGAATCCACTTTGGTTGAAAAGTGCCCCGATGATTCAGAGTCCATCTATCTTGATGCTAAAATCATTGAAAGTGGAGTAGAAGATGTTAAAACTTTGAGTAGTAATGAAATTACTACCATGGATTTCAAGGAATTCAATTATGATAGTTTCTCCTTGATTGAATGCATTTCTTTGATGCAATCCATGTTAAACTCTCCACACGCTTATAGCCAAAACAAGGCCTTTACCGATCATATCGTCGAAGCTATGATAAAATCTCTTGAAGAGAAACTTGAATTGAAAGTCTCTATCCCTAGATAGCTTCATGATGAGTGGGAATCTACCATAAAAATAAAAATAAAAAACAATGAATGCAATGCTTTGTGTGATTTGGGTGCTACTGTTTCTGCGATTCCAAAGTATTTATGTGATGTTCTGGGTTTTAATGAGATTGAATAGTGTTCTCTTAATTTGCATCTTGCTGATTCTACTATCAAGAAACCCATGGGAAGGATCAATGATGTTCTTATTATTGCAAATAGGAACTATGTACCCGTGGATTTCATTTTTCTTGACATTGATTGCAATCCTACATGCCCTGTTATTCTTGGTAGACCTTTCCTAAGGACTATCGGTGCTATCATCGATCTGAAGGAAGGGAATATTAGATTTAAATTTCCTTTAAGGAAGGGCATGGAACACTTTCCTAGAAATAAAATAAGGTTGCCTTATGAATCCATGATGAAGGCCACTTATGGTTTGAGCACCAAAGACGACGATACGTGATTATATCGCTTTTATGCCTAGCTAAGGGCGTTAAACAATAGCGCTTGTTGGGAGGCAACCCAATGAATTTATTTATTTTCTTTCTGTTTTGTTGCATCCACACCATCACAATTCTGTTGTGATTGTGTTTTTTGTGTTTCCTTTTGTGTTTGAGCCAAGCAAAACCTTTATGACTAGTCTTGGTAATGGTTGTTTGATCCTGCTGGAAAAAGACAGAAACTTTTCGCTCACGAGATGATTTTTCATTTTTATTCAGAAAGAGATTTTGAGTTCATTATTTTTGCTGCTGGTTTATATGCCGTTTGCCCATGAAGTAGTAATTGTTCCGAAATTTTGAGGTACCAGAAGTATACGAAGTATACAGATTGCTACAGACTGGTATGTTTTTGACAGATTCTGTTTTTGTTGAGTTGGTTGCTTGTTTTGATGAAACTATGGTTAGTATCGGGGGGTACTAACCATGGAAAACTGAGAATATAGTATCCCAACACCAATATAGATAGAATTCAAGTTTTCTACAATAGCAAAAGAAGTGGTAGTTTGTTTTCTTGTACGAATGTTATCACGAGTTTCTGTTTAAGTTTTGTGTTGTGAAGTTCTCAAGTTTTGGGTGATGTTCTTATGGACAAAGAGATAAGGAGTGGAAAGAGCTCAAGCTTGGGGATGCCCAAGGTGTTGGGTAACGTAGCATAAATTCAAAAAATTTCCTACTCATATTCAGATCTTCCTATGGAGAGACAAGCAACGAAAGAGGGGTAAGAGCATCTTCATTCCTTTGAAGATCGCTAAGCGGAAGCGTTACTAGAACGCGGTTGATGGAGTCGTACTCGTGGCGATTCAGATCGCGGTGTGATTCCGATCTAGTGCCGAACTACGGCACCTCCGCGTTCAACACACGTGCAGCCCGGTGACGTCCGCCGCACCTTGATCCAGCAAGGAGGAGGGAGAGGTTGGGAAAGAACTCCAGCAGCACAACGGCGTGGTGTCGATGGAGGGATGAGGTCTCCCAGCAGGGCTTCGCCAAGCACCGGCAGAGAGGATGAGGAAGAAGGGCAGGGCTGCGCCGAGAGAGAGAGAAAACCGTGTGCAAAACAGCCCCGAAACCTCAACTATATATAGGGCGAGAGGGAGGCGGCACAGCCCTTAGGGTTCCCACCCCCAAGGATTGCGGCAGCCCCAGATGGGAGAGGGGGCGGTGGCCAGGGCATGGAGGAGGGGTGGCGCACCCCTCTGGTGGGCCTTAGGCCCACCTGTGCTAGGGTTCCCCCCCCCTTCTCCCCTCTTCCTGCGCCATGGGCTGATTGGGGGGGGGGGGGCACACCAGCCCACCTAGGGGCTGGTTCCCTTCCCCACTTGGCCTATCTAGCCTCCCGGGGTTGTTGCCCCCCATCGGTGGACCCCGGGGCCACCTCCGGTGGTCCCGGTGGTCCCGGTACGTTACCGGTGATGCCCGAAACACTTCCGGTGTCCGAAACCATCCGTCCTGTATATCAATCTTTACCTCCGGACCATTTCGGAGCTCCTCGTGATGTCCGGGATCTCATCAGGGACTCTGAACAACTTTCGTAACCTCGTATAACAATTCCCTATAACCCTAGCGTTAACGAACCTTAAGTGTGTAGACCCTACGGGTTCGGGAGACAGGCAGACATGACCGAGACAACTCTCCGGTCAATAACCATCAGCGGGGTCCGGATACCCATGGTGGCTCCCACTAGCTCCACGATAATCTCATCGGATGAACTACGATGTCAAGGCTTCAATCAATCCCGTATACAATTCCCTTTGTCTGTCGGTATAGAATGCCCGAGATTCGATCGTTGGTATACCTATACCTTGTTTAGTCTCGTTATCGGTAAGTCTCTTTACTCGTTCCATAGCACGTCATCGTGTGACTAACTCCTTAGTCACATTAATTTCACGATGATGTTCTACCGAGTGGGCCCAGAGATACCTCTCCGTCACACGGAGTGACAAATCCCGATCTCGATTCGTACCAACCCAACAGACACTTTCGGAGGTACCCGTAGTGCACCTTTACAGTCACCCAGTTACGTTGTGACGTTTGATACACCCAAAGCACTCCTACGGTATCCGGGAGTTGCACAATCTCACGGTCGAAGGAAAAGACACTTGACATTAGAAAAGCTTTAGCATACGAACAATACGATCTAGTGCTATGCTTAGGATTGGGTCTTGTCCATCACATCATTCTCCCAATGATGTGATCCCGTTATCAATGACATCTAATGCCCATGATCAGGAAACCATGATCATCTATTGACTAACGAGCTAGCCAACTAGAGGCTTGCTAGGGACACATTGTGATCTATTTATTCACACATGTATTACTGTTTCCTGTTAATACAATTATAGCATGAACAATAGACGATTATCATGAACAAGGAAATATGATAATAACCATTTTATTATTGCCTCTAGGGCATATTTCCAACACAGGGCATCCCAAGACAAATTCAAGGACACCAAAAAGCCTAAGCTTGGGGATGCCCCGGGAAGGCATCCCCTCTTTGTCTTCAATCCATCGGTAACATTACTTGGAGCTATATTTTTATTCACCACATCATATATGTTTTGCTTGGAGCGTCTTGTATCTTAGGAGTCTTTTCTTTTTGTTGTGTCACAATCATCCTTGCTGCACACCTTTTTGATAGAGAGAGACATGCACTCATCGTGATTCTACTAGAATCCTCATAGTGCTTCGCTTATATCTTTTGAGCTAGATACTTTTGCTCTAGTGCTTCACTTATATCTTTTAGAGCACGGCGGTGCGTGATTTGGTAGTTGGCTTATGCTATGAAAGTCGTCCCAAATGTGATAGGTACCCAAAGAGGATGCACAAACCTCCATCTTCATGTGCATTGAGTAGAAAGAGAAGTTTTGATTCCTCTCAATTAGTTTTGAGACGTGGATTCGGCAATATTGAGAGCTATGTTAGTAGGGTGTTGTGAATCTAGAAATACTTGTGTTGAAGTTAGTGATTCCCGTAGCATGCACATATGGTGAACCGCTATGTTAGGAAGTCGGAGCATAATTGATCTATTGATTGTCATCCTTTGTGTTGAGGTCGGGATCGCGCGATGGTTAACACCTACCAACCCTTCCCCTAGAAGTATGCGTTTAGCACTTTGTTTCGATTACTAATAAAAAATTTCGCAACAAGTATATGAGTTCTTCATGACTAATGTGAGTCCATGGTATACATGCACTTTCACCTTCCACCATTGCTAGCCTCTCTAGTGCCGCGCAACTCTCGCCAGTACGCAGACCACCATACGCCTTCCTCAAAACAGCCACCATACTTACCTACTATGGCATTTTCATAGCCATTCCGAGATACATTGCCATGCAGCTCCGACCGTTCCGTCTCATGACTTGTGCCGTCACTCTCATATTTCCATTGCATGATCGTAAGATAGCTAGCGAGATGTTTCAACGTCATACGTCATGCTAGATCGTTGCACATCCCGGTACACTACTGGAGGCATTTCCTATGGAGTCATCATCATTGCTAGCTTTGAGCTATGAGTAAATAAAAGTGTGATGATCATCATTCTTATAGCATTGTCCTATTTAAGGAAATAAAAAAAGAGCCCAAAGAGCCCAAAAACAAAAAAAGGGGAGAAAAAAAATAGAAAAAAAGAGGCCTAAGAGCCCAAATGAAAAAATAAAGAGAAAAAGAGAGAAGGGACAATTCTACTATCTTTTTCCACACTTGTGCTACATAATAGCACCATGTTCTTCATGACTGAGAGCTTATTGCTTTGTCACTACCATATGCTAGTGGGAATCTTCATTATATAACTTGGCTTGTATATTCCAATGATGGGCTTCCTCAAAATTGCCCTAGGTCTTCGTGAGCAAGCAAGTTGGATGCACACCCACTAGTTTTCGTTTTGAGCTTTCACATACTTATAGCTCTAGTGCATCTCTTGTATGGCAATCAATACTCATTCACATTGATATCTATTAATGGGCATCTCCATAGCCCTTTGATACGCCGAGTCAATGTGACCATCTCCTCCTTTTTGTCTCACAACCACCACCACACTCTATTCCACTTATAGTGCTATATCCATGGCTCACGCTCATGTATTGCGTAATAGTTATAAAAAGTTTGAGAAAGTAAGAGTGCGAAAACAATTACTTGGCCAATACCGGGGTTGTGCATGATTTACATTAGTTGTGTGAGGATGATGGAGCTAGCCAGACTATATGATTATGTAGGGATAACTTTCCTTGGCCTTGTTATTTCGAAAGTTCATGATTACCTTGCTAGTTTGCTTGAAGTATTATTGTTTTCATGTCAATAGAAAACTATTTTTTTGAATCTTACGGATCTGAACATTCATGTCACGTGAAAGAAGTTGCAAAGGACAAGCAGGAGTTAAGCTTGGGGATGCTTGATACGTCTCCAACGTATCTATAATTTTTGATGGTTTCATGATATTATCTTGTCAAACTTTGGATGTTTTGCATGCCTTTTATATATTTTTTGGGACTAACTTATTGACTCAGTGCCAAGTGCCAGTTCCATGTTTTTTCCATGTTTTTGACCCCTTTGAGAGGAGATTCTGAAACGGAGTCCAAACGGAAGAAAATCACCGAAAAGATTTTTTTCCGTAAGGGAAGAAGATCGGGAGCCAAGGTAGGGGAGCCTCAGGGGCCCCACAAGCCCCCACTCCGCGGCCAGGAGGGAGGCCGTGGCCCACAGGCTTGTGGGCCCCCTGGGCGCCCTCTGCCCTAGGGGTTGGGCCCACCTATTCCCTAAAAATCCCAAAAAAATAAAGAGATCATCGAAATCACTTTTCCACCGCTGCAAGCTTCTGTC
Source organism: Hordeum vulgare subsp. vulgare (assembly GCF_904849725.1). Lineage (NCBI taxonomy): Eukaryota > Viridiplantae > Streptophyta > Magnoliopsida > Poales > Poaceae > Hordeum > Hordeum vulgare. Next base: position 41,017,070 of record NC_058522.1, read on the forward strand.
TCTGCAAGATCCCATCTGGGGCACGTTCTGGTGCCCTGCCGGAGGGGGATTCGAACACGGAGGGCTTCTTCATCAACACCATGACCTCTCCGATGATGCGTGAGTAGTTCACCATAGACCTACGGGTCCATAGCTGGTAACTAGATGGCTTCTTCTCTCTCTTGGATCTTCAATACAAAGGTCTCCATGATCTTCATGGAGATCTATCCGATGTAATCTTCTTTTCCGGTGTGTTTGTCGAGATCCGATGAATTGTGGATTTATGATCGGATTATCTATGAATCTTATTTGAGTTTCTTCTGATCTCTCTTATGCATGATTTCATATCCTTGTAATTCTCTTCGAGTTGTGGGTTTTGTCTGGCCAACTAGATCTATGATTCTTGCAATGGGAGAAGTGCTTGGTTTTGGGTTCATACCGTGCGGTGACCTCACCCAGTGACAGAAGGGGTAACGAGGCACACATCATGTTGTTGCCATCAAGGGTAAGAAGATGGGGTTTTCATCATTGGTTTGAGATTATCCCTCTACATCATGTCATCTACCTTAAGGTGTTACTCTGTTTGTCATGAACTCAATACACTAGATGCATGCTGGATAGCGGTAGATGTGTGGAGTAATAGTAGTAGATGGAGAAAGTATCGGTCTACTTGTCTCGGACGTGATGCCTATATGTATGATCATTGCCTTACATATCGTCATGACTTTGTGCGGTTCTATCAATTGCTCGATAGTAATTTGTTCACCCACCGTGATATTTGCTATTTTGAGAGAAGCCACTAGTGAACAATATGCCCCCCAGGGTCTAATCCACACCATATTTTCAGCCTTACACTTTTTACTTCGTTGCACATTCCGCCTTCAGATCTCACATTGCAAACAATCTTGAAGGGATTGACAACCCCTTTGAAGCGTTGGGTGCAAGCTTGTTTGTGTTTCCGCAGGTACTCTGGACTTGAGGAGACCCTCCTTCTAGATCGATACCTTGGTTCTCAAACTGAGGGAAATACTTACTTCTCCTATGCTGCATCACCCTTTCCTCTTCAACGAAAAAAACCAACGCCAGCCCAGTCTCCATCAACGTGTCAATTTCTGGCACTGTTGTTTGAGAAGCAGAAGTGACTTAATCACCTTCAAGAACATCGTCGCCCTTAGGCTTATTCCATTGCTTGATGTTGATCGGGATTTTGTGCCTAATAATAGCTCCACACTGACCAGAAAATGTGTCCTTGGTCCACCTGGGTTCAATCATTAGGCCATCGTCCGCGAGTGCTATGATCGTGACGCTTTCATCCTTGCGCAACCTTGTCTTCTAGCCTCGTCTCGTTACTAAAGTTGGGCTCAATCCGGACTTTGCAACAGCTCCCTCCTCCATTCGGTCACCGGAGTCACCATCATGGTCTCCTTCTTCCTCCGGCATTCGGTCACCGGAGCCATCATGATCATGTCCTTATTCCTCCATTGTTCGATCACTGGAGCCGTCATCCTCTCCTTCCAGACCATTGGTGTCTATCCGATACGACAAGACATCACGTCCGGCGAGGATTATCTCCCCCAACAACTTTTCTTGTTCCAAGTCACTTTGATCCATAGTTTCTGCAAATATTACAACATGGCAATTAATATACAAACATGAATGTCTGATGTCCAGATCGCCTCTCTCATGAATGTCAAATAACGGATTCTCTTAACCTTTAAGGGATTTAATTAAGAAACTCGCGCCATTCTGGATGTGCAGAAAACTGTCCATATTTTTCCTGATCTCATATACCCTTCTATATGTCATGTTGTCTAGTGTCAAAGGATTCAAGAAAACCAGGGCTTCATCATTAGCCGGAAGTAACAGGCGCATGATGGTACGAAGCTGTCCAATGTTGTTTTGGAACGGAGTTCCTAATAGCATAATTAGCTTTTTGGTACGAAGTTCAGCAAGAGCCTTCCGAATATTTCTATTTGGAAGGCCTTTACTAAACTTTGTACCAAAAACCGAATTATCATATCAGGAACTATGTTCCAAGACAACTTTGAAGAGCTTCGTACCATCATGCGTGTGTTACTTCCGGCTAATGATGAGGCCAAGGATATCTTCAACACTTTGACACAAGACAACATGACATATAGAAGGGTAGACGAGATAAGGAAAAAATTGGATCAACTTGTGCACATCCATAATGGGGGCATTAATTCTTGATAAATCCCTTATTAAAGGACTAAGAGAATCCCATGTCAGGCCTATGATGGCTAAACAGATCCAAAATATATGTTTGTGGGGGGGGGGCTTGCAGAGGGGCGCTCGCTAACTAGTGACTCCCGCAACAACCTAGTTCCCAAACCAAACCCCAATACCCGAAGGTCCATGTCAGGCCTATGTTCCCAAACCAAATCCCCACAGAAAACTTACTAGCATGAAAGTAACAAGACAAGAAAATAATAACAGAATCTCAGAGTTAGTCAAAATCACAGATTTTCACTGGTAGTTTATAACCCAAAGCATTTTAACAGCAACAAAATATTATGCTACAGCAAACCTTAAGGCATGAAATTTAACAGGGTGATACACGACCCCTAATGCTACAAATCACCAGTTCATAGCTTGGGCTAAATACCCACAGAAAACTTACTAGCATGAAAGTAACAAGACAAGAAAATAATAATAGAATCTCAGACTTAGTGAAAATCATTGGCAGTTTATAACCTGAAGCATTTTGACAGCAATAAAATAGTATGCTATAGCCAACCTTAAGGCATGAAATTTAACAAGGTGACAGAGGATCCCAAATGCTACAAATCACCAGTTCGTAGCTTGGGCTAAATCCCCGTAAAAAACATACTAGCATGAAAGTAACAGGAACGGAATCTCAAACTTAGTGAAAATCACTGGCAGTTTATAACCTGAAGCATTTTGACAGCAATAAAATAGCAATCTATAGCCAACCTTAAGGCATAAAATTTAACACGGGGATAGAGGATTCCAAATTCTACAAATCACCAGTTCATCGCTTAGGCTACATCCACACACAAAACTTACTAGCATCAAAGTAACAAGACCAGAAAATAAGAACAGAATCTCAGACTTAGCGAAATCACAGATTTTCACTAGCTCAGAATCTCAGACTTAGCGAAATCTCAGGCATGAAATTTAACAGGGTGATAGAGGATCCCAAATGCTACAAATCACAAGTTCATAGATTGGGATAAATCCGCATAGAAAACTTAGTTGCATCAAAGTAACATGACAAGAAAATAATAAGAGAATCACAGACTTAGTGAAAATCACATATTTTCACTTGCAGTTTATAACCTGAAGCATTTTGAAATCAAGAAAATAGTATTCTACAGCCAACCTTAGGGAATCAAATTTATCAGGGTGATAGAGGATCCCAAATGCTACAGATCACCAGTTCATAGCTTGGGCTAAATCCCCCACGGAATTGTTACTATCATCAAAGTAACAGGACAAGAAAACAATAACTTGTGGCACTCGGTGAAAAAAAGAACTCACGGTGGGGGAGGGGGGAGGCGCCGACGATGGGGGCGCCGCGGTAGGGAAGGTGGGTGGTGCGTGCGATGGGTAACGGAAGTGGCGCCGGCGGTGGGGGAGGGGGTGGCGCCGCGGGGATGTGTGGCGCCGCGGTGGGGAATGGGCCTGACGCCATGGGGATGGGGGCCGCCGCGATGGGGAAGGAGGGCATCGGGGCGGGAGTGGCGTCGGCAGCCTGGTGGCGGCGTGTTTGGCGTCGGGGCATCGGGGTGTCATAGTGCGAGATCGAAAACAGAGAAGTTGGGGGAGGAAGAAGGGCACGCTTATATAGCCGAGCCCTTTAGTCCCGGTTGGTTCCTCCAACCGGGACTAAATGGGGGCCTTTAGTCCCGGTTGGAGCCACCAACCGGGACTAAAGGTGAAATTTGCTAGCCGAAAGGGCGCGAAACCGCGTGCCCTTTAGTCCCGGTTGGTGGATCCAACCAGGATGAAAGGATGGTATTGGTCCCGGTTGGTGCCACCAACCGGGACGAAAGGGTGGTGCTCCCGCGACCAAATTTGTATTCCCACCTCGCTAGTTGGAAGGGCTTGGAGTGGTTTATAAGCTCCTCTGCCAGTGCCGCCTCGAGCTCCTCTCGAATGCATGCAGTACTTGCCTATCTGATGCCCTGTTGGGCCTGCTGGGCCCGTGGGCCTACATGCTAGCCCATATACACATGGGTTTCTAATCGTATGCACGCCGTGGTTGCCTAGTAGGCGGGCAATTTTTTTGATTTTATGAAATTCTTTTTGTTGATATTTTTTTGATTATTTTTAGTTCATTCTTTTTATCAATGTTTTATTTGATTCTTTTTAGTTCATTCTTCTTAGTCCATTTTTTAACAAATAAATACTTTGATAATTTGAAATCTTTGAACTTTGTGTGAATAACTAGTTTGTGATAACTTCACTTTAAAAATAGATTTTTGAGTGATTATTTTTCCTGCTATTTAATATTAGTGTGTTTAATCATTATATTGAATTTGGTAATTTTAGGTTATTTTAAATCGGCGTTTTAATAAAAAACATATTTTCTTATTTCAGTTTGCTATTAAAGTTTCTAACAAAAAACACTTCATGAAAATTGTTTTTGCTATTAATGTTTTGAAAAAAAATACTATGCTAATTTTAGTTGCATAAATTTTATATAATTTTAATTTCAATAATACTAGAGGTTTATAAATGCTTTTAGTTGATTCTTTTTGTTATTAGAGTTTTATAAAAGCTTTTTAGTTGATTCTTTTTGCTATTGAAGAATATTATAGTTTTATTTTAATTGATCATAACAGATATTTTTTAATGCATTATTTTTAGTTCGTTCTTTTTGCTATTAGAGTTTCATAAAAGTTTTCTAGTTCATTCTTTTTGCTATTAGTTCATTCTTTGAGCTAAATGACCCTGAAATTGAAAAGCACTACAAAAGGACTCTGAAAATGTTGCAAGTTGGCATGGTATCATCATTTCACCCACATAGCATGTGCTAAAAAGTTGAGAGGATTACGGCAAAAACTGGATGCACTTTGTGTACAAAACGAACAATCTCTTTCGAAGTATCACGGTTTCGGACGAAAACTCGTCTGTTACAAAGGGAATTCATTTTTTTCAACTTATTTGAACTCCAGACTTTTTATGTGTTCAAAATGCACAATTCAAAGCCACATCATAAATTTTCAACCCTTTCTCACTTCATTTGGTATTTTTCATGCATTTATTGAATTTTTTTAGCTAAATGACCCTGAAATTGAAGAGCACTACAAATGAACTCTGAAAAGTTTGAAAGTTGGCATGGTATCATCATTTCACCCACATAGCATGTGCTAACAAGTTGAGAGGGTTACGACAGAAACTGGATGCACTTCGTCTATAAATCGGACAATCTCTTTCGAAATATCGAGGTTTCGCATGACAACTCATCTGTTACAAAGGGATTTCATTTTTTGAACTTACTTGAACTCCAGATTTTTTGTGTGTTCAAAATGCACAATTCAAAGCCACATCATCAATTTTCAACCCTTTTGACTTCATTTGGTATTTTTCATGCATTTAGTAAAAAAATTAGCTAAATGAATGTGAAATTGAAAAGCACTATAAATGAACTCTGAAAAGGTTTGAAGTTGGCATAGTATCATCATTTGACCCACATAGCATGTGATGAAAAGTGGAGAGGGTTATGGCAAAAACTGGATGCACTTCGTGTACAAATCGGACGATCTCTTTCGAAGTATCAATGTTTCAGACAAAAACTCATCAGTTACAAAGGGATTTCATTTTTTTGAAATTATTGGAACACCAGACTTTTTCTATGTTCAAAATGCACCATTCAAATCCACATCATCAATTTTCAACCCTTTCTGACTTCATTTGGTATTTGTCATGCATTTACTCATTTTTTGAGCTAAATGACCCTGAAATTGAAAAGCACTACAAATGAGCTCTGAAAAGGTTGAAACTTGGCATGGTATCATCATTTCACCCACATAGCATGTGCTAATAAGTTGAGAGGGTTACGGCAAAAACTGTATGCACTTCGTGTTCAAATCGGGCAATCTCTTTCGAAGTACCAGGGTTACGGACGAAATCTCATCTCTTATAAAGGGATTACATTTTTTTTGAACTTATTTGAACTCCAGACTTTTTCTGAATTCAAAATGCACCATTCAAAGCAACATAATGAATTTTCAATCCTTTATGACTTCATTTGGTATTTTTCGTGCATTTACTAGTTCTGTTTTGAGCTAAATGACCCTGAAATTGAAAAACACTACAAATGAATTCTCAAAAAGGTTTAAATTTGGCATGGTATCATAATTTGACCCACATAGCATGTGCTAAAAAGTTGAGAAGGTTATGGCAAAAACTGGATGCACTTTGTGTAAAAATCGGACAATATCTTTCGATGTATCACGGTTTCGGACAAAAACTCATCTCTTACAAATGGATTTCATTTTTTTGAACTTATTTGAACTCCAGACTTTTTTCCTGTTCAAAATTCACCATTCAAAGTCACATCATCAATTTTCAACACTTCCTGACTTTATTTGGTATATTTCATGCATTTACTAATTTTTGAACTGAAGGACCATGAAATTGAAAAGCACTACAACTGAACTCTGAAAAGGTCAAAAGTTGGCATGGTATCATCATTTCACCCACATACCATGTTATAAAAAGTTGAGAGGGTTACGGAAAAAACTAGATACACTTCGTGTACAAACCGGACAATCTCTTTCGAACTATCACGATTTGGGACGAAAACTCATCTCTTACAAAGGAATTTCATTTTTTAAACTCATGTAAACTCCAGACTTCTGTGTGTTAAAAATGAACCATTCAAAGCTACATCATCAATTTTCAACCCTTTCTGACTACATCTGGATTTACTGATTTTTTTCTTGAGCTAAAAGACCATGAAATTAAAAAGCACTAAAAATGAACTTTGAAAAGGTTGAAAGTAGGCATGGTATCATTATTTCACCCACATAGCATGTTATAAAAAGTTGATAGGGTTACCGCAAAAACTGGATGCACTTCGTGTACAAAACGGACAATCTCTTTCGAATTATTAGATTTTCATACAAAAACTCATCTGTTACAAAAGGCATTTCATTTCTTCACATGTAACTGCAGTGATATTCTAGATCAAAGGCATCATCATACTAGTTGTGGAGAGAAAGTCTTCACTTTTTCTTCGCTTGTGTTCTTTGCTTATTGCGCCATAACCATGGATAATCTTCATCGTTTAACAGGGTGCTTGAGTCAGCCTTGACTTTGAAGGAAGGAATTTCATGAAACTTTTCATAATCTTCATAGATGTCTGTCTTGTTCTCCAATCCCATGATGTCTATTTTTCCTAAAAGAACTATGTGGCGCTTTGGCTCATCGTATGATGTATTCGCTTCCTTATCTTTTCTTTTTCTCAGTTTTGGTAGACATGTCCTTCACATAGAAAACCCGCGCCACATCATTGGCTAGGATGAATGGTTCTTCTATGTACCCATGATTGTTCATATCCAATGTTGTCATTCCATACTATGGGTCCACTTGTACCCCACCTGCTGACAGATTGACCCATTTGCACTGAAACAAAGGGACCTTGAAATCATGTCCATAGTCAAGTACCCATATGTCCACTATGTAACTATAATATGTGTCATTTCCCTTCTTGGTTGCTGCATCCAAGCGGGCACCGTTGTTTTGGTTGGTGCTCTTTTTATCTTGGCCGATCATGTAAAATGTATTCCCATTTATCTCGTACCCTTGGTAAGTCAATATAGTCGAAGATGGTCCCCTGGCCAACGAGTACAGTGTTGTCACCCATGAGACGTTTTTGCTACCAACTGTCAAAAGTCCTGATGTGTTCATATGTAGTTCAGTCGTCACACTCCTCCACGTGTTTGGAGTGAAGAATATTCTTGTGTTCATCGACATACGGGGTCACCAAGGTAGAATTCTGTAGAAATGTGGTAGTGTGCTTGAGACCAAGAATGCCCGTTCCTACATATTATTGAGTCCGCTCCTAGTGTACCTTTTCCAGTCAGTCTCCCCTCGTATCGTGTTTGAGGGAGACAAATCTTCTTAAGGTCGGGAATGAAGTCAACACAAAACCCTATGACATCCTCTTTTTGATGGCCCATGGAGATGCTTCCTTCTGGCCTAGCACGGTTACGAACATATTTCTTTAAGACTCCAACGAACATATCAAAGGGGAACATATTGTGTAGAAATACAGGGCCCAGAACAACAATCTCGTCTACTAGATGAACTAGGTCGTGGGTCATCATATTGAAGAAGGATTTCTGGATTGTTCACCTTTTGAGAGATTGCATTGAGGAATGCACATAGCTTCATAATGGCTAATCGAACATTTTTCGGTAGAAGCCCCATCAATGTAATCAGAAGCAGTTGCGTCATAATCACGTGCCAGTCATGAGAATTTAGGTTCTGGAACTTTTTCTCTGCCATATTTCTTATTCCCTTTATATTCGACGAGAAGCCACACGGGACCTTCATACTGAGCAGGCATTCAAAGAAGATTTCCTTCTCTTCTTTGGTAAGAGCGTAGCTGGCAGGTCCTTCATACTGCTTTGGATGCATGTCGTCTTTTTCATGCACATGTTAATGCTCCTCCCATGCGTCTGGTGTATGTTTTGGCTTCTCATACACTCCCAAGAAGCCTAGAAGGTTCATGCAAAGATTCTTCGTCATGTGCATCACGTCGATTGAAGAGAGGACCTCTAGGTCTTTCTGCTACGGCGATAGAAATCTTCTTCCGTCTCTTGAGCTTGCATTGGTTTTTCCCTTGAAGAGGAAAGGGTGATGCAGCACAGGAGCAGTAAGTATTTCCCTTAGTTTGAGAACCAAGGTATCAATACAGTAGAAGAATCGCGTCGAGTCCAGAGTACCTACACAAACACAAAAGAGCTTGCACCCAACGCTATAAAGGGGTTGTCAATCCCTTCAAGATTGATTGGAAAGTGAGATCTGAAGGCAGAAAGTGCAACGAAGTAAAAGAGTAAGGCTGAAAATATGGTGTGGCCAAACTTTTTACCCTTGATGGCAACAAGATGACATGATGTAGAGGGATAAACTCAAACCAATGATGAAAACCCCATCTTTTTAGCCTTGATGGCAACAACATGATGCATGCCTCGCTACCCCTTCTGCCACTGGGTGAGGTCACCGCACGGTATGAACCCAAAACCAAGCACTTCTCCCATTGCAATAATCATAGATCAAGTTGGCCAAACAAAACCCACAACTCAAAGAGAATTACAAGGATATGAAATCATGCATATAAGCGATCAGAAGAAACTCAAATAAGATTCATAGATAATCTGATCATAAATCCAAAATTCATCGGATCTCGACGAACACATCGCAAAAGAAGATTACATCGGATAGATCTCCATGAAGATCATGGAGAACTTTGTATTGAAGATCCAAGAGAGAGAAGAAGCCATCTAGCTACTAGCTATGGACCCGTAGGTCTATGGTGAACTACTAACGCATCATCGGAGAGGTCATAGTGTTGATGAAGAAGCCCTCCGTATCTGAATCCCCCCTTCGGTAGGGCACCAGAACGTGCCCCAGATGGGATCTTTAGGAGACAGAAGCTTGCGGCGGCGGAAAAGTACTTTTGATGATCTCTTGATTTTTTCTGGGATTTTAGGGAATATATAGGCGAAAGACCTAGGGCGGAGGAGGCCTAGGGAGCCCACAAGCGCGGGGGGCGCGGCCCCCCCAGGCCGCACCATGAGGGCTTGTTAGGTCCCTGGTGACCCTCTGCCTTGATTCTCAAGTCTCCCGAACATCTTCTGTTTCGGAAAAAAAAATTCGGAAGTTTTATTCCATTTGGACTCCCTTCAAAATTCTCCTCTAAAAAGGGTCAAAAACACGGAAAAAACAGGAACTGGCACTTGGCACTGAGTTAATAAGTTATTCCCCAAAAAATATATAAAAGGCATACAAAACATCCAAAGTTTGACAAGATAATAACATGAAACCATCAAAAATTATAGATACGTTGGAGACATATCACTTTCCAATAGGGTAGGTCCTAAAATATAGATTTGTTCTTCCACATGAGTGCGCGTCCCGCATCGTCAGTCGAAACAGATATTTTGCCAAGACACTTTCCAAAGATTACTTGTAAATCATTGACCATATCAAGTATGTGATCACCAGTACGGAGGGCGGGCTTCTTCTAGTGATATGCCTCACCTTTGAAATGCTTTCCTTTCTTTCGACATTGATGGTTGGTCGGAAGAAATCGAAGATGTCCCAGGAACACATTCTTCCTGCATTTGTCCAAATATATACTATTGGTGTCATCTAAACAGTGTGTGCATGCGTGGTATCCCTGGTTTGTCTGTCCTGAAAGGTTACTCAGAGCAGACCAATCGTTGATTGTTACAAATAGCAGCATGATACGTCAATTTTGCATCATGCTTTCATGTTGATATTTATCACTTTATGGACTGTTATTATACTTTGTGGAACCTTACTTATGCCTTTTCTCTCTTATTTTGCAAGGTTTATTTGAACAGGGAGAATACCGGTAGCTGGAATTCTGGACTAGAAAAGGAGCAAGTATGAGTCCTCTATTTTGCGCAACTCCAAATGCCCTGAAAATCACCGTGGATTTTTTTTTGGAATTTATAAAAAATACTGGGCGAAAGAAGTGTCAGATGGGAGCAACCAGGGCCCCACAAGCCTGGTTGCCGCGGCCTACCCCCCTGGCCGCGGCAACATGACTTGTGGGCACCCTGGTGGTCCACTGGCCCCCTCCTTTGCTATATGAAGGTTTTCGTCCGAAAAAAATCAGGGTGGAGCTTTTCCGTGGATTCTCCGCCGCCACGAGGCGGAACTTGAGCAGATCCAATCTAGAGCTCCGGCAGGACGATCCTGCTGGGGAAACTTCCCTCCCGGAGGGGGAAATCATCACCATCGTCATCACCAACACTCCTCTCGTCGGAGGGGAGGCATCTCCATCAACATCTTCATCAGCACCATCTCCTCTCCAAACCCTAGTTCATCTCTTGTAACCAATCTCCGTCTCGCGACTCCGATTGGTACTTGTAAGGTTGCTAGTAGTATTGATTACTCTTTGTAGTTGATGCTAGTTGGATTACTTGGTGGAAGAGTTGATGTTCGGATCCTTGATGCTATTCATTACACCTCTGATCATGATTATGATTATGCTTTGTGAGTAGTTACTTTTGTTCTTGAGTACATGGGATAAGTCATGCTAATAATAGTCATGTGAATTTGGTATTCGTTCCGTATTTTGATATGATGTATGTTGTTTTTCCTCTAGTGGTGTTATGTGAATGTCGACATAACACTTCACCATATTTGGTCCTAGAGGAAGGCATTGGGGAGTAGTAAGTAGATGATGGGTTGCTGGAGTGACAGAAGCTTAAACCCCAGTCTATGTGTTTCTTCGAAAGGGGCTAATTTGGATCCACTAGTTTAATGCTATGATTAGACGTTGTATTAATTGTTCTTTCGTAGTTGCGGATTCTTGCGAGAGGGGTTAATCATAAGTGGGATGCTTGTCCAAGTAAGGGCAGTACCCAAGCGCCGGTCCACCCACATATCAAACTATCAAAGTAACGAACGTGAATCATATGAACATGATGAAACTAGCATGACAGAAATTCTCGTGTGTCCTTGGGAGCGTTTTTCCTCTTATAAGACTTTGTTCAGGCTTGTCCCTTGCTACAAAAGGATTGGGCCACTTGCTGCATCGTTGCTACTACTTGTTACCTGTTACTTTTCGCTTGCTACGTTTCACCTCACTACACCATCACTTGTTACCGCTACTTTCAGTGCTTGCAGTTATTACCTTGTGGAAAACCGTTTATCAGAACCTTCTCCTCCTTGTTGGGTTCGACATTCTTACTTATCGAAAGGACTACGATTGATCCCCTATACTTGTGGGTCATCAAGACTCTTTTGTGGCGCCGTTACCGGGGAGTGAAGCGCCTTTGGTAAGTGGAATTTGGTAAGGAAACATTTATATACTGTGCTGAAATTTATTGTCACTTGTCACTATGGAAACTGTTCCTTTGAGGAGTTTGTTCGGGGTATCTTCACCACGAACGGAGGCACGAAGAGTTGCACCTCAACCTGAGGTACCTACTGAAAATATGTTCTATGAAATTCCTTCGGGTATGCTTGAGAAACTGTTGGCCAATCCTTTTACAGGAGATGGATCTTCACATCCAGACTTGCATCTAATCTATGTAGATGAAGTTTGTGGTTTATTTAAGCTTGCAGGTTTGCCCGAGGATGAGGTAAAGAAGAAAGTCTTTCCTTTATCTTTGAAGGATAAGGCGTTGACATGGTATAGGCTATGTGATGATACTGGATCATGGGACTACAATCGGTTGAAATTGGAATTTCATCAAAAGTTTTATCCTATGCATTTAGTACATCGTGATCGGAATTATATTTATAACTTTTTGCCTCATGACAGGGAAAGCATAGATCAAGCTTGGGGGAGGCTTAAATCAATGCTATATTCATGCCCCAAACATGAGCTCTCTAGAGAAGTTATCACTCAAAACTTTTATGCTCGGCTTTCCCATGAAGATCGTACCATGCTTGACACTTCTTATACCGGTTCTTTTATGAAGAAGGATATTGATCAAAAGTGGAATTTATAGGAAAGAATCAAATGTAACTCTGAAGATTGGGAGCTGGAAGAAGGTGAGGAGTCAGGTATGAATTTCCAGTTTGATTGCATTAAGTCTTTTGTTGAAACAAACACTTCTAGAGATTTTAGCGCTAAGTATGGACTTGACTCTGAGATAGTAGCTTCTCTATGTGAATCTTTTGCTGCTCATGTTGATCTTCCCAAAGAGAAGTGGTTTAAGTATCATCCTCCTATAGAAATCAACATAGTTAAACCCAATCTAGTTGAGGAGAAAGTCATTGCCTTTAGTGATCCTATTGTTCCTTGTGCCTACGCTGAGAAACCACCTTACCATGCTAGGAAAAAGGATTATTGTAAAGCTCCAAGTGTGATACATAGGGGTTACATTAGACCACTTGCACCCCCTGAGGAAATTAGAGTTGAATCTAGTGTTGCTATTATCAAAGATCTATTAGCCGAAGACATAGACGGGCATGTTATCAAATTCTGTGAGGACTCCGCTAGAATAATTAAACCTCACGCGAAAGACAAATACGGACGTGTAGTTGGCCTGCCCGTTGTTTCTGTCAAGATAGGAGATCACTTCTATCATGGTTTATGTGATATGGGTGCTAGTGTTAGTGCAATACCCCATTCCCTATATGATGAAACCAAAGATGAGATTGCACCTGCTGAGTTAGAACCCATTGATGTCACTATTACGCTAGCTAATAGAGACACTATTTCCCCTCTGGGAATTGTGAGAGACGTAGAAGTCCTGTGTGGTAAGACGAAGTATCCTACTTATTTCCTCGTCCTTGCTACTGCACAAGATAGCTTTTGTCCCATCATATTTGGTAGACCCTTTCTCCACACTGTCAATGCTCACATTGATTGCATTATACAGACTGTCACTCTTAGTTTCGAGGGTGTGTCTCATGTATTTAACTTCTCTAAGTTTGGAAGACAACCCCATGAAAAAGAATCGTCTAGTAGGGATGAAATCATTGCTCTTGCCTCTATTGTGGTACCTCCTACGGATCCTTTAGAGCAATATCTGCTTGAGCATGAAAATGATATGCATATGGAGGAAAGAGATGAGATAGATAAAATTGTCTTAGAACAATATCCTATTCTCAAGAATAATCTGCGTGTTGAACTGCTTGGGGATCCTCCCCCACCAAAGGGTGATCCTGTGTTCGAGCTAAAACAGTTACCACATACTCTTAAGTATGCCTATCTTGATGAGAAGGAGATATATCCTATTATTATTAGTGCTCACCTCTGGAGTCACGAAGAGAAGAACTTATTAAAAACTTTGAGGAAGCACCATGCTGCTATTGGATATACTCTTGATGATCTTAAGGGTATTAGCCCCACTCTATGTTAGCACAAGATTAAAACCGATCCTGATTCTAAACCAGTTGCTGATCATCAACGGAGACTAAATCCGAGGATGAAAGAGGTCGTGAGAAAAGAAATATTGAAGCTTCTAGCAGTAGGAATCATTTATCATGTTGCTCATAGTGATTGGGTATGTCCAGTACATTGCGTACCTAAGAAGGGAGGTATCACCATTGTCCCTAATGATAAGGATGAACTAATCTCGCAGAGGATTATTACTGGCTATAGGATGGTGATAGACTTCCGGAAACTGAACAGGGCAACCAGGAAGGACCATTATCCTTTGCCGTTTATCGACCAGATGCTAGGAAGGCTATCTAAACACACACACTTCTGCTTTCTAGACGATTATTTAGGTTTCTCACAAATACCTCTTGCACAATCTGATCAAGAGAAAACTACCTTCACATGCCCCTTCGGTACCTTCGCTTATAAACGCATGCCTTTTGGCTTGTGCAATGCACCTGCCACCTTTCAAAGATGTATGATGGCTATATTCTCTAACTTTTGAGAAAATATTGTTGAGGTTTTCATGGATGATTTCTTCGTCTACGATTCTTCCTTTGACGATTGCCTCAGCAACCTTGATCGAGTCTTACAGAGATGCAAAGATACCAACCTCGTCTTGAACTGGGAGAAGTGCCCCTTCATGGTTAATGAAGGCATCGTCTTAGGACACAAAATCTCTCAGAAAGGCATTGAAGTTGATAAGGCTAAGGTTGATGCAATTGAGAAAATGCCTTGCCCCACAGATATCAGAGGAATATGAAGTTTCCTAGGTCATGATGGTTTCTATAGGAGGTTCATTAAAGACTTCTCTAAGATTTCTAGGCCTCTTACAAACCTCTTGCAGAAGTATGTTCCTTTTGTTTTTGATGAGGATTGTGAAGAAGCTTTCAAAATACTTAAGAAGGCCTTAATAACCGCACCTAGTGTTCAACCACCTGATTGGAACCTGCCCTTTGAAATCATGTGCGATGCTAGTGATTATGCCGGTGGTGTTGTTCTAGGACAAAGAGTTGACAAGAAGTTGACTGTCATTCACTACGCTAGTAAAATCTAGACAGTGCCCAAAGAAACTATGCCACTACGGAGAAGGAGTTTTTAGCAGTCGTGTTTGCATGTGAAAAGTTCAAATCTTATATAGTTGACTCCAAAGTCACTATTCACTCTAATCATGCTGCTATTAAGTACCTTATGGAGAAGAAGGACGCTAAGCCTAGGCTAATCAGATGGGTTCTCCTGCTATAGGAATTTGATTTGCACGTTGTTGACCGAAAGGGTACTGGTAACCCTGTAGTAGATAACTTGTCTAGGCTAAAGAATGTTCGTGATAACCCACGACCTATTGATGACAGCTTTCCTGATGGGCAATTGAATGTCATCCACACTTCACATAGTGCACCGTGGTATGCTGATTACGCAAACTATATCGTAGCCAAATACATACCACCCAGTTTCACCTACCAGCAAAAGAAGAAATTCTTCTTTGATTTGAGACACTACTTTTGGGATGATCCTCACCTTTATAAGGAAGGAGTAGATGGTGTTATTAGACGTTGTGTGCCTGAACATGAACAGGGACAGATCCTGCAGAAGTGTCATTCCGAGGCCTACGGAGGATACCATGCTGGAGACAGAACTGCTCATAAGGTATTGCAATCAGGTTTCTATTGGCCCACTCTCTTCAAAGATGCCCGTAAGTTTGTCTTGTCTTGTGACGAATGTCAAAGAATTGGGAACATTAGCAAACATCAGGAAATGCCTATGAACTATTCACTGGTCATTGAACCATTTGATGTCTGGGGCTTTGATTATATGGGACCCTTCCCGAGTTCCAATGGGTACACTCACATCTTAGTTGTTGTGGATTATGTCACTTAGTGGGTCGAGGCTATCCCCACTAAAAATGCTGATCACCACACCTCTATTAATATGCTTAAAGAAGTCATTTTCCCAAGATTTGGAGTCCCTAGATATCTGATGACTGATGGCGGTTCACACTTCATGCATGGTGTTTTCCGCAAGATGGTCGCTAAGTATGATGTCAACCATAGAGTTGCATCTCCTTATCATCCCCAGTCTAGTGGTCAAGTGGAGTTGAGTAATAGGGAGATCAAAATGATCTTACAAAAGACCGTCAATAGATCTCGAAAGAATTGTTCTAGCAAACTTGAGGATGCACTATGGGCTTATAGGACTGCTTATAAGAATCCCATGGGCATGTCGCCGTATAAAATGGTTTACGGTAAGGCCTGTCATTTACCTCTTGAGCTAGAACACAAAGCTTACTGGGCAATCAAAGAGCTCAACTTCGATTTCTAACTTGCCAGCGAGAAGCGGTTGTTTGATATCAGCTCATTAGATGAATGGAGGGCCCAGGCATATGAGAATGCCAAGTTGTTCAAGGAAAAGGTTAAGAGATGGCACGACAAAAGAATACAGAAACGAGAGTTGAATGTAGGTGATTATGTCCTACTATACAATTCTCGTTTAAGATTCTTCGCAGGCAAGCTTCTCTCTAAATGGGAAGGTCCCTGCGTTGTCGAGGAAGTATATCGTTCTGGTGCCATCAAAATCAATAACACGGAAGGTAATTTTCCTAGAGTGGTAAATGGGCAAAGAATCAAGCATTACATCTCTGGTACTCCCATAAATGTTGAGACCAATATCATCAATATCATAACTCCACAGGAGTACATAAGGGATGTGTATCAGCCTGTTCAAGACCCTGAAAACGAAGAGGTATCTGTTTCGGTAAGTAATTGGACTCTGAAACTTTTCCAATAGGAAATTTTCTCCGTTTTGGAATTTATAGAAAATTAGAAAAATAAAAAGCATTCCGGAGAGCGCATGAAGCGGCCACAAGCTTGGTTGTCGCGGCCTACCCCCTGGTCGCGACAACAGGGCTTGTGGGTAGCTCGTGTGCCTCCCGGACTCCGTTTTCTTGCGGAGCACTCCTTTTGGTCCAGAAAAAATCATTATATATACGCCCGAGGGTTTTGATCTCTGTATCGCGCAGTTTTCCTCTATTTTCGTTTCGAGCCTGTTGTCTGCCGCAAATTTAGAGCAAAGATGTCTCAGGAATCTGTTGGGGAGAATAATCTCCCTCAAGTTCATGAAGAAGTAGATGCTGATCTGAAAAGGGTAGAAGTCACGGAAGCCAGGGACAAAACTAAGGAGAAAACCCAAGCTAGGGAGGAAATTCAACCTATGTTCAACATTGGAGACGTTGAAGGAGTAGATTTTCTCCAACCCTTCCTCCACGTGATGCCTCCTTCCTTGATTAAACTCTTGAGGTTTTGTGAAACAACTGATGCTTGCAATATTTCCCTTTCTCGTGAAATTGTTTTGCTAGAGAACTATGTCGCAGATCTCAAAGGTATAAATCAAAGATTGATAGCTCTCTTGGAATCAAAGACGGAGGATCAAACTCATGTTGCAACTTCACCACCATCACCACCAAAGGAAGACAACTAAGCATTGGTATGGGCAATACCCTTGGCTTTTGCCAAGATTGCGTGAGTTGCCCTTGTATCGTATCACCTTTATATCTTTTGATTTTACCTTTGTTTTAGTTCTTTCCTTTTCAGTTTTTATTTCTTCGCTTAGTGGATTAAGTCTTTAGTGTTTAGTTTGAGTCTTTTGCCGTGTGTCTCCCCCGATGTATTCGATCTTGCGAGCTATATAATAAAGAGTATCTTAGTCAAGGGCTTTGTTTTGTGCCGTGATCAATAGTATGAAAAGAACAATAGCATGAAAGATCATGAGATGATCCTATGGAAAGTGATAGCTTCACATATAACAAGTATGATGATTTAAACTTGTTGAGAGTAGACCAACATAGACCTCAGTCATTGTTGCAATTAATAAGAAGTAATAAGGAAATAGAGGTTCACATATAAATATATCATCTTAGACACTTTCTATAATTGTGAGCACTCACCAAACTACTACATGCTTCGAAGTAGATGTTTGACAAGGAAGACAACATAAATGAATTGTGTTTGCTTGGTTCCAAACAATGTTATATGATTAGAGATCCCTTAGCATGTGACGATTGCTTCCACCTCATATTAGCCAAAACTCCCGTACCAAGTAGAGATACTACTTGTGCATCCATAAACCTTCAAACCAGTCTTGCCATGAGTGTCCACCATACCTACCTATGGATTGAATAAGATCCCTCAAGTAAGTTGTCATCGGTGCAAGCAATAAAAATTGCTCTCTAATATGTATGATCTATTAGTGTGTGGAAAATAAGCTTTGTACGAACCTGTGATGAGGAAGACATAAAAGCGACAGAATGCATAATAAAGTTCTTTATCACATGAGGCAATATAAAGTGACGTTCCTCCGCACTAAGAGGACACACATCCAAACCTCAAAAGAGGATGACAACCTCTTCTTCCCTCTGCGAAGGGCATATCTCGTACCTTTACTTTTTGCCCTTGTAAGAGTCATGGTGATCTTCACCAATTCCTTATTTATCCTTTTTGTTGGTGAACGTCATATGCTTGGGAAAGATCTATATTCATATATCAACTTGGAGCTGAGTACTTATGCTTTATTATTGTTGACTTTACCCTTGAGGTAAATAGTTGGGAGGCAAAACTATAAGCCCCTATCTTTCTTTGTGTCCAACTGAAACTTCGATACCATGAGTACCACGTGAGTTGTAACAATTGTGGAAAACAAAAGAGATGATCGAGTATGTGGATTTGCTTTGCACGCTCTTATTTGACTCTTTCTGATAATATGATAAATTGCAATTGCTTCAATGACTATGGACTATTGTTGGCCACTTCTCGGTAAGGTTTTTGTTTCATACTTTGCTTTGTGAAGGAATTGTTACTTTCCTATAAGAATCTCTATGATGCATTGTTGTTCTATGTGTGATCATGATGCCCTTATGTCCGTATTATGTTTTATCGACACCTTCATCCCTAAACATGTGGACATGTTTTGGGTCTTGGTTTTCGCTTGAGGACAAGCGAGGTCTAAGCTTGTGGGAGTTGATACGTCCATTTTGCATCATGCTTTCATGTTGATATTTATCGCTTTATGGACTGTTATTATACTTTGTGGAACCTTACTTATGCCTTTTCTCTCTTATTTTGCAAGGTTTATTTGAAGAGGGAGAATACCGGTAGCTGGAATTCTGGACTGGAAAAGGAGCAAGTCTGAGTCCTCTATTCTGCGCAACTCCAAATGCCGTGAAAATCAATGTGGATATTTTTTGGAATTTATAAAAAATACTGGGTGAAAGAAGTGTCACAGGGGAGCAACCAGGGGCCCACAAGCCTGGTTGCCGTGGCCTACCCCCGTGGCCGCGGCAACAGGACTTGTGGGCACCCTGGTGGCCCACTAGCCCCCCTCTTTTGCTATATGAAGGGTTTCGTCCGGAAAAAAATCAGGGTGGAGCTTTTTTGTGGATTCTCCGCCGCCACGAGGCGGAACTTGAGCAGATCCAATCTAGAGCTCCGGCAGGACGATCCTGCCGGGGAAACTTCCCTCCCGGAGGGGGAAATCGTCGACATTGTCATCACCAACACTCCTCTCGTCGGAGGAGAGGCATCTCCATCAACATCTTCATCAGCACCATCTCCTCTCTGAACCCTAGTTCATCTCTTGTAACCAATCTTCGTCTTGCGACTCCGATTGGTACTTGTAAGTTTCCTAGTAGTGTTGATTACTCTTTGTAGTTGATGCTAGTTGGATTACTTGGTGGAAGAGTTTATGTTCAGATCCTTGATGCTATTCATTACACCTCTAATCATGATTATGATTATGCTTTCTGAGTAGTTACTTTTGTTCGTGAGGACATGGGATAAGTCATGCTAACAATAGTCATGTGAATTTGGTATTCGTTTGGTATTTTGATATGGTGTATGTTGTTTTTCCTCTAGTGGTGTTATGTGAACGTCGACTACATAACACTTCACCATATTTGGGCCTAGAGGAAGGCATTGGGGAGTAGTAAGTAGATCATGGGTTGCTGGAGTGACAGAAGTTTAAACCCCAGTCTATGTGTTGCTTCGTAAGGGGCCGATTTGGATCCACTAGTTTAATGCTATGGTTAGACGTTGTCTTAATTCTTCTTTTGTAGTTGCGGATGCTTGCGAGAGGGGTTAATCATAAGTGGAATGCTTGGCCAAGTAAGGGCAGTACCCAAGCACCGGTCCACCCACATATCAAACTATCAAAGTAATGAACGCGAATCATATGAACATGATGAAACTAGCATGACAGAAATTCCCATGTGTCCTCGGGAGCGTTTTCCTCTTATAAGACTTTGTTCAGGCTATGATTGCCGCTCTGCTCCCCAAAAGGATTAACATCATCTGCACTTACACCAAACCATACGTTCTTTGGGTCACCTCTAAAGTCACTCCACTTTCTCTCGATCTTTCTCCACTGCGACCCATCAGTGGGTGCTCTCAACTTCCCGTCTTCCTTACAGTCTTTTATTTTCCATTGCATCAACTAGACATGCTTTTTGTTTGTGAACCGACGTTTCAACTGTGGTATTATAGGAGCATCCCACATCACCTTGGCAGGAACCATCTTCTCGGTGTGCTGGCCCTCAACATCACCAGGGTCATCTCTTCTGATCTTATACCGCAGTGCACCGCATACCGGGCATGCATTCAAATCCTTGTACGCATCGCGGTAGATGATGCAATCATTAGGATGATGACAACTAACCTTCTTTTCTTCGTATGTACTACGGGGCAATTCATTATCCTTTGGAAGCCTCTTCTCCATTATTTTCAGTAGCGAACTAAATCCCTTGTCAGAGACACCATTGTCTGCCTTCCATTGCAACAATTCCAGTGTGGTACCGAGCTTTCTGTTGTCATCTTCGCAATTTGGGTACAACCTTTTTTTTTATCCTCTAACATGCGATCAAAATTCAACTTCTCCCTTTCAATTTCCTATTCTCTTTGTGCATCAACAATGACCCTGCGGAAATCATCATCGGGCACATCCTTTGGTTCCTCTTGATCTTTAGCTTCCCCCATTGCAGCAAGTAAATCAATTCTTGAGGAAAATGGAGCTTGGACAAGGAGCTTCGAGAGGAGAAAGCTTAAGTGTGGCTTGGGCATTTCATCGAACACCTCATGTGCATAGAAGGTGATCTAGACTACTACAAAGCTCTCCGTCGACCGGCCAAAAAAATAGAGTAGTGCAATTCTCTGCTCGTGGGCAAGGGGTATATATAGGCCAACCATTTGTCGCAGTTTGTGGCTGGAACCGGGACCAATGGTTGTGGTCCAGGAGCGAGGCCTGTTGGTCCTGGTTCGTATCTGAACTGGGAACAAAGGGGTCAAACGAACTGGGACCAAAGGGGTCAGACGAACCGGGACCAATGGCCCACGAGGCCCGGCCGGCACCCTGGCCTCACGAACCGGGACCGATGCCCACATGGGTCCGGTTTCATGAGTGAACCGGGATAAATGTGATTTCAATCCTGGACCAAATCCCTCTTTTCTACTAGTGAGCCTCTGCTCTCCTATATGAAACACCACAAGCCGTGATCGAACGCGGGTGACGGAGAGGGGAAGTGGCCAAGGATGGGATTGCTGCAGAAAGAAACAGATGATTCTAGTCATCTATTTTAGTTAAGGATACATAATCAAATAAAGGAGATATAAACAAAGCACAAAGTTAGATGAAAGAAATATATAATTCACCAGTCACTAAAGAGAAATGATCACATCTCGGCAAACACCTCAAAATGTCTTTTTGAACAATGCCCCAAAGAACCATGACTAGTGAACCTAAATAACAAATGTAGCTGAAAATAATGACGTTTCACATGGATATGTGATCAGATCGTTATTGTAGCTGAAATAACATCTCGCATCATAAAAATCTATATGATTACTCGCATTAGAAGTTCTACACAACATTTTTTCCATCTAATCGAGAAATGATGGAAGGAGTACATTAAAACAAAAACTAAAGTTAGAACGACAATGACTTTTCTCAGTAAAACCCAACATAATGATGATCTTCCACATAGATCTTGAAAAGTAAATCAACAATGTGACCTAGAAAGACAAAAGTGCAGCATACAATATCTTTTACTGCCTATGGATTAGTGACTGTACCTATATATTACGGTGTCAATAAATTGGACCAAGATACCTGGCTTGCGAAGGCACACTACGTCCAACGACGCGTACTCTGTTGAGCTCGCCATCTAGAACTTGCAAAATGTGTAGGAATCCCACAAGAATAAAATGCCTCATAGATCTCCTTCCTATTGAATCCGGTGCCATGAAGTTCCTCACACTGAAATCAAGCCTCGTCCTAACATTATGAACACCAATGGATAACAGAAGGGAATAAAAACGAGAAGAACGGGAAAATCCAAACCGTGGCAACACCATAAGAGACATACATGACGTTGACCAAGGGACGTACTCGACATCAACCATCGGTTCCGGTGTCAGCCACCTCCATCTTGGCGGTGTGGAGAGGACCCGGACATCGTGGACAAGGGCGAGGCGAAGGGCCGCAACAACGTGAGACCGCAAATGGGGAAAATTGCACTTGAGGAGAAGACACGTGGGCATGATGCCTATATCGTGGGGAGAGGGGATATGAAGGAGTGGCGGCGATGCGTGCTGGAGAAAAGATGCGTTCTGTAAAAGAGAGGCAAGGAAGGAATAGCATGAACAGTATATAGAAAGAGGCAATCAGATCCTATTATGTGGAGAGAAAGCCAGATCGATCTAGAGTATACCGCAAAAGTTGTAGTTGCCTAACAAGAAGCAACATGGCCAGCGTAGAAGGAAGATCAGATGAAACACTACAAGAAATAAGCTCATTTATGACCAAAAATAATGATGATGATTTTATTGGTCATAGATTTATGACGAAATATACAAAAAGGTCATGACGTGTCTAAGAGGGTCCAAACCCTAGAAAATTTTGACCATCCCTATCAAGAAGGTGATAATCAAATTGCACAAAATGGTCACTGGCATGCGTAGCTCTATTTATGCCCACATTGTAGGCCCTCCATGAGAAAATTAAGAAGTTCATAGGCTTAAATAGAGGCGACTAGGCACACAACTCGACAATTTCGTCTACGTGTCTTGCCGGTATGACCGTTCTTATCTTGGTGTGGAAAATTGTGAAACTTTTGTTGTTTGTATGATCAAATAGATACTTGTGTACCTAAAAATGATTTTTGGAAAAATAAAGAGCAAACTAGGAGGCAGCTGCAGTTCAAATTTGACCCGCTTGTAGCTAAATCGGTGGAAATTTGTCTTTTTCACAAGAGATGTTTCAAAGATTTTGACACTCGACCATTTGGTCAATTGTACATTAAATACGTCCTAGTGTTTTATAAAATTGATTTGGTCCAATTTTGTAACAAATATACGGTAGGTCCTTGACAAAAAACTCATTTTGGCCACTCGAAAAATGGAAAATGAAATTTTCGTCCATAGAAAATGAAAACTTTCTTAGCCAACATTGTTTGCCATTCCACGATGCACCCTTGTGCAAACTATGATATCATTTGAGCAAATGATGCCATGAATGTTGGCATTATAGTGGTCATTTGCCATGAAAGCCATGGATCTTCATACATGATAGCTCATTTGTGAGAAGACTTTTTTCATAAATTTGGCGTAGTCCAATGTTGTTGTTTCTCCTGGATACTAGGTCACATATAATGATACAATGCGAAGGTTTTCAATTTTCTTGATTTTTGCTAAATTTCTTATGTCAGTTTCAAAATGCGGCCAAGTTTGCCGATATGACCGTTCTTATCTAGGGGTGGAAAGTTGGGAAACTTTTGTTGTTTCTATCATGAAATACATACTTGTGTACCTAAAACTGATTTTTAAAACATTGGACACCCGCAGTTCAAATTATGAGGGAGCTGCAGTTCAAATTTGACCCGCTCCGAGTGGAATCGGCAAAATTAGTCTTTTTCACGAGAGGTGGCTCAAAGCTTTGGACACCCAACAATTTGATCAATTGTACATTAAATATGTCCTAGTATTTTAGAAAATTTATTTTGTCAATTCTTGCAACAAATATATGGTAGGTCATGCACAAAAAACTCATTTTGACCACTCGAAAAATGGAAAAAGAATTTTTCGTCCAAAGAAAATGAAAACTTTCGATGACATGATAGGTGCAGCTACATTTATGACATGAAGCTTAGTTTAAAAAAAATACTTGGTACATTATTCACAAAAATTACCTTTTTCCAAAACAATTACATATGCTTAATTCTCATTGGTCATTCATTTGGGACACGGATAGATGACGGGGCAAAAATCCTACCATCCATCCTCAACCATCCAACATCCATCCATCCATCCATCTATTCTAAAGAACCTCCTCGCCATGGACGCACCCCACCTATCCATCTATCCACCCCACCCACCACCTCTACGCTTCTTTAATCTCTCTCGCGAGAGACCCTCCTCGCCACCGCCACCGCCGCCTGGTGCAGTCGATCCCGACTGATTTCTGGGGCCGGAGGCAGCGCCCAACACCCCCACATGATCCCCTCGCTCCGCTCCTCCATCTCCTTTGATCAGATCTGGTGGGCGCGTCCTCCTTTGACCATGCGTGACTCTCTCATCCACAAGGGTTTGGGCCAGCGTGTTGCCGATGTGTCTCTGTCGTTCCTCCTGTCAGTCAGATCCCCTCTCTTCCCTCGTCACATCCCTCCTTCCTTCTCCTCCTCACCACATGCCCTCTTGAATCTCAGATCTGCTGTTTCCGAAGCACCTGAACACCATGGACGGAAGGGTCGCTTCCTCCCCTACCCTAGTGCCATGGAGTGGCTCAATCTGGTCATGGACGATGATGCCTAGCGACAAGGGATGGCCTGGCCTGCCACCACGAAGCCATAGCAAGGCGGATGAGGGACGAGAATCCCACTCTCAGAGGGGAGATAGGAGCGGTCAGAAATGGTCATTTCCTTCGAGCACCAAGACGGGTCTACGGTGCATCACTAGTAGAAAACACGTCTTACGTTCGCCCCTTTAGTCCTGGTTTGGTTTTGGCCCGGGACTAATATCTCCATTAGTCCCGGTTCGAGGAGCTAGGCTTTTGTCCCGGTTAATTAAGGGCATTTAGTCCCGGGTTGAGCCACGAACAAGGACTGAAGAGTTGGTGGCAACGGTTCACCTGATGCGAGACCATTTAGTCCCGGTTGTTGTCTCAAACCGGGAATTAAAGGGTGGTGGCAACTGTTCGTCTCCTGGTGCGAGCTCCTTTAGTCCCGGTTGCTGGCTCAACCCAGGATTAAAGTTCCAAACAGTTCGCATACCGCGTTGTTTCGAGCGATGGAAAACAAGAACCGAGCAGAGTCTGCGCCATTCTCTGTTTCGTCTCCTCTCTCGCTCTCGTTTCTTCTTCCCCTCTCTTCTTCCCCTATATTATCCAACCATGGATGATCCAACCACTCGCTATGGAAAGTTGCTTGCACATGGCATGACCAAACTCAATGTTGTCTACACGAACAATAGTGACATGGTACCGTGTTTTCTTTCCTATTTCGAGGAACGACTTGGAGAGGCGGAGGAGAAAGACAAGTTCATGTGGCTTGATCTGGAGTACACGGCCAATCAACAAGCTGTTGCCGTCATCCAACTATGTTTCAAGAGAAATGTCAGCGTATTCCAATGGGCAAGGTAAGTTTTGAGGCTTTCTTTTATCCAAGGTTATGAAATTGCATATAGGATA
The DNA here is from genome assembly GCF_904849725.1 of Hordeum vulgare subsp. vulgare. Lineage (NCBI taxonomy): Eukaryota > Viridiplantae > Streptophyta > Magnoliopsida > Poales > Poaceae > Hordeum > Hordeum vulgare. The sequence continues at coordinate 41,042,859 of NC_058522.1, forward strand.
GCAATATGTTCCATTGGAACCTAAAGATAAATTTCTCTTTAGTTGTAGTGAAACAATTTTCCTTATTACAGTAGTATGTAACATTTGTTCCATTTTAATTTGTTGTTGTTGCAGTAGTGCCAAGCACTGTCCAGTACTCATGGACTTTCTTCCCAGCGGCGTATGTTTCGCTAGCGTTTATATAAGGAACGATAAGCTCAAGATGAGGCACAGATTCGGTATTTAGATACCAGCTGAGTGCCACATTGATATCCAAGAAAAATTCAGGCTTGAACATACGAGGACTTCGATGGCTCATATGGCAGTCGCCCTGATCAACGAGGAGTATGCTGATATGAAGACAAAAATCCCCTCGTATCAGCACAAAAAGTGGGAGACGACCCCACTGACGGTATTAACATTGTGTATGCAACAAAACATGCATACGTTGCATACGAGTTGTACCGCGGGATTCAAATCATGAACTATGGCCAGCATCACCTCGTACCACCACCACCACCACCAATTTGGGATATTCTGATTCAGACGAGTAGTATTCGCAATGGCGAACACTTCTATCTCTGCTAGCTAGCTATTATTATGTACTGCTTGGACGAGTATTATTATGTACTGCTTGGACCAATTTATGTCTAGTTTCTCTCTGTGCCATTAGTTTTCAAATTTTTATGGTTTAACCTTTTCTAACTTCATTTGCTACTTTTTATGGTATCATGCATTTCGACCACATAGCATGCTTCATTTGCTGTAAACCTCTAAACTTCTTGTACAAACTAAATGACCCTGAAATTGAAAAGTTTTCCAAATTAACTCTAAAAATGCTTAAACTTGGCATGGTATCATCATTTGAGTCACATAGCAGGTGATAAAAAGTTGAGAGGGTTACGACAAAAACTGAAAGCACTTTGTGTACAAACTGGGTCATGTCCTTCGAAGTATGAGGGTTTCAAACGAAAACTTGTTGATTATAAAGGCATTTCATTTTATTTAACTTATTTCAACTGGAGACTTTTTGTGCATTCACTATGCACCATTCTAAGCCACAACTCCGAATTTCAACCCTTTCTAACTTCATTTGCTACTTTTCATGCATTTAATTATTTTTTTGAGCTAAATAACCCTAAAATGAAAAAGCACTACAAATGAACTCTGAAAAGGCTAAAACTTGGCATGGTACCATTATTTAACTCACATAGCATGCATGTGATAAATAGTTGGGAGGGTTACGACAAAATCTGGATGCACTTCGTGTACAAACTGAACCATCTCCTTCAAAAGAGATTGTCATATTTGAAATTCGAAAAGAATAAAAATTCAGATTTTATTATTTATTATTTTTTAAATAAATGATGTCATATTTCTATTCCCCAAATTTTCTGATAACAATGGATATATTATTTGTTGAATTTCGATTTATGGATTTAAAGATATTAATTATGCCATATTAAATGAATAAATGGCAAACAATTAAGAAAATAATATTATTACTTATTTTATTTTCATTAAAATTCAATATTTATATTACTTATTTTATTTTTCGTTTTTAATTTATTATGTATTTTTTTGTTTTGTATGCTTTTTGAGAATTATTTGAGTTTTTTTAAGTGTTGCCTTTTTCGAAGTTTTTTTAGTTTTAAAATTAATTATTGTTGTTTGTTAATCATTGTTTCTCATTTTAATGATTATTTGGAATTTAAAAAATAAATCATGTGACATCAAGACGTAAGGGTTAATAGGATTGATTGCATACTATTGTCAAGAAAACAAAAAGTTCACACATGGAAAGTAGTGCATATAAAACCCGAAAGTAAAGCGTGCTTGGGCTGGAGCAGTGAGAGGATGGATGACCGACCGGGAAGTTAGCTGATTTGAAATGAGTTGAGTGGGTGAGTGGGTGATTGACCGGGAAATTAGACGATTTGAATGAGTTGAAGTTAGTCGATTTGAAATGAGTGGAGTGGCGAGTGGGTGATTGATCAGGAAATTAGACGATTTGAATGAGATATCCGATCTGGAATAGTGAGTAGGGATGATTAGACATTAAATTGTCATATAATTCAAATATTTGAAAATAAAATAAAAAAATCGATTTTAAAAAAAAAATCCTTTAATTTTTTTCCTCCGAATTTTTTCCCGCCTCGCTTCCGCGCGTGGCTTCCGCGCCATATCTTTAGTCTCGATTGGTGTTACCAACTGGGTCACAATTTCCTCGCCCCCACCCCAGCGCAGGGTATTAGTCCAGGTCCGTGGCAAACCGGGACTGAAGGAGGAAGGGCTTTAGTCCCAAGTTAACAGTCCCGGTTGGAGAACCGGGAATATAGGCCCTTACCAACCGGGACTACTAGTGCATGCTGTTGGAAATATGCCCTAGAGGCAATAATAAAATGGTTATTATCATATTTCCTTGTTCATGATAATCGTCTATTGTTCATGCTATAATTGTATTAACAGGAAACAATAATACACGTGCGAATAAATAGATCACAATGTGTCCCTAGCAAGCCTCTAGTTGGCTAGCTCGTTAGTCAATAGATGATCATGGTTTCCTGGTGATGGACATTAGATGTCATTGATAACGGGATCACATCATTGGGAGAATGATGTGATGGACAAGACCCAATCCTAAGCATAACACTAGATCGTATTGTTCGTATGCTAAAGCTTTTTTAATGTCAAGTGTCTTTTTCTTCGACCGTGAGATTGTGCAACTCCCGGATACCGTAGGAGTGCTTTGGGTGTATCAAACGTCACAACCTAACTGGGTGACTATAAAGGTGCACTATAGTTATCTCTGAAAGTGTCTGTTGGGTTGGTACGAATCGAGATCAGGATTTGTCACTCCGTGTGACGGAGAGGTATCTCTGGGCCCACTCTGTAGAACATCATCATGAGCTCAATGTGACTAAGGAGTTAGTCACACGATGACGTGCTACGGAACAAGTAAAGAGACTTACCGGTAATGAGGTTGAACAAGGTATAGGTATACCAACGATCGTATCTCGGGCAAGTTCTATACCGACAGACAAAGGGAATTGTATACGGGATTGATTGAATCCTTGACATCGTGGTTCATCCGATGAGATCATCGTGGAGCAAGTGGGAGCCACCATGGGTATCCAGACCCCACTGATGGTTATTGGCCGGGGAGGTGTCTCGGTCATGTCTGCCTGTCTCCCAAACCCGTAGGTTCTACACACTTAAGGTTCGATGACGCTAGGGTTATAGGGAATTGATTATACGAGGTTATCGAAAGTTTTTCGGAGTCCCGGATGAGATCCCAGACGTCACGAAGAGCTCCGGAATGGTCGGGAGGTAAAGATTGATATATAGGACGGATGGTTTCGGATACCGGAAGTGTTTTGGGCATCACCGGTAACGTAACGGGACCACCGGGACCACCAGAGGTGGCCCTGGGAGTCCACCAAAGGGGGGCAACGACCCCGAGAGGCTAGATGGGCCATGTGAGGAAGGGAACCAGCCCCTAGGTGGGCTGGTGCGCCCCACCACTCAGCCCATGGCGCAGGAAGAGGGGACAGGGGGACCCTAGCGCAGGTGGGCCTAAGGCCCACTAGAGGGGGCGCCACCCCTCCTCCCTGCCCTGGCCGCCGCCCCTCTCCCATCTGGGGCTGCCGCAGGCCTTGGGGGTGGGAACCCTAGGGGCTGCACCCCCTCCCTCTCCCCCTATATATAGGTGAGGTTTCGGGGCTGTTTTGCACACGGTTTTCTCTCTCTCTCGGCGCAGCCCTCCCTTCTTCCTCCTCCTCTCTGCCGGTGTTTGGCGAAGCCCTGCCGGGAGACCTCGTCTCTCCATCGACAACATGCCGTCTTGCTTCTGGAGTTCTTCCCCAACCTCTCCCTCCTCCTTGCTGGATCAAGATGCGGGAGACGTCACCGGGCTGCACGTGTGTTGAACGCGGAGGTGTCGTAGTTCGGCACTAGATCAGAATCACACCGCGATCGGAATCGCCGCAATAAAGACTCCATCAACCGCGTTCTAGCAACACTTCCGCTTAGCGATCTTCAAAGGTATGAAGATGCACTCACGCCTCTCTCGTTGCTGGTCTCTCCATAGGAAGATCTGAATATGCATAGGAAATTTTTTGAATTTATGCTACGTTACCCAACAGTGGCATCCGAGCCAGATTTTCTATGCGTAGATTCTATGCATGAGTAGAACACAAAAGGTTGTTGGCGATGATTTGTAAATTGCTTGCCGCTACTATTCTTATTCTTTTCCGGCGGTATTGTGGGATGAAGCGGCCCGGACCGACTTTACACGTACGCTTACGTGAGACCGGTTCCACCGACAGACATGCACACCGTGCATAAAGGTGGCTAGCAGGTGTATTTCTCTCCTACTCTAGTCGGATTGGATTTGATGAAAAGTGTCCTTATGAAGGGTAAATATTTTTGGCATATCATCGTTGTGGCTGTCACGTAGGTAAGAAAGCGTTCTTGCTAGAAACCCAAATCAGCCACGTAAAACTTGCAACAACAATTAGAGGACGTCTAACTTGTTTTTGCAGGGTTTGACATGTGATGTGATATGGGCAAAGTTGTTTATGTGGCATGTATGATGTATGTGATGATCATGTTATTGTAATAGGTTTCACGACTTGCATGTCGATGAGTATGACAACCGACAGGAGCCATAGGAGTTGTCTTAATTTATTGTATGAGATGCAACGCCATGTGCTTACTACTTTTACTTCATTGCTAACGGTTAGCTATAGTAGTAGTGATAGTAGTAGTTGGTGTGACGACTTCACGGAGAAACGATGATGGAGATCACGGTGTCACTCCGGTGACAATGATGATCATGCGATGCCTAAAGATGGAGATCGAAAGAGCAAAGATGATAATGGCCATATCATGTCACTATATGATTGCATTGTGATGTTTATCATGTTTTTCATCTTATTGCTTAGAACGACGGTAGCATAATAAGATGATCCCTCTTAAAATTTCGAGAACGTATTCCCCTAAGTGTGCACCGTTGCGAAGGATCATTGTCTTGAAGCACCACGTGATGATCGGGTGTGATAGATTCTAACGTTCGCATACAACGGGTGTAAGCTGGATTTACACACGCGAAACACCTAGGTTGACTCGATGAGCTTAGCATGTATAGACATGACCTCGAATACAAGAGACCAAAAGGTCGAACATGAGTCGTATGGTTGAATACGATCAACATGAAGTTGCTCACCATGGTGACTAGTCCATCTCACGTGATGATCGGACATGGGTTAGTCAACATGGATCATGTATCACTTAGATGAGAAGGGGTGTCGATTTAAGTGGGAGTGCATACTTAATTTGATTAAATGAACTTAATTGTCATGAACTTAGTCTAAAAGTTGTCTTTATAAATATTGTAGATGGCCAACGTCAACCTCAATTTCAACGCATTCCTAGAGAAAAACAAGGTGAAAGATGATGGTAGCAACTATGCGGACTGGGTTCGCAACTTGAAGCTCATCCTTGGAGCAACTAAAAAGGCTTATGTCCTTGATGCACCACTAGGTGACCCTCCCGCTCCCGTAGCAACCCAGGACATTCTGAACGTCTGAAAGTGCGTTGTATTGACTAGGGGGGGGTGAATAGGAGATTTTTAGAATTTCATCACTCAAGAAATTCCTTTTGAGGAAATTCCTCACTGATGACTAACTTACAACGGAAACAGTAAAGGATCAGAAGTGCAAAGTTTCACAACAACAGTTTTTTAGTGTGAGGAATGTGAAAACAGATTGCAGAGTGAGCAGGCACGCAGAATACAGATGAGGATTAACTAGCGTGAAGAATTTGGGGTTGAGGGATTTCAGAGAAAGTCTTTAGTAAATTCTTCAAACAGTAACAGTGAAAGTCATCAACACATAATCTGAAGAAAATAGGGAGTTGAGGAATTAGAACCGGTTTCACAGCGGAGATAGTAGTTGATGACCCAGTACCAACTGTTGTGACAGTTTTACATCTGGTTTGGAGCGGCTTGGTATTGAAACCAAAGGACACACAGTCCCTACCGTGTTCTCCTTGGGCTAAGAACACACAGTCCTCGCCCAACACTCGTGGTAAGTCATCAGGGCAGACTTCCAAACCCTCACAAACTTGGTCACCCGGCGATCCACAATTAACTGCTGGATTGCTCTAGACCATGACGCCTAACCGTCTGGAGGATGCACAGTCCTCAAAGGTAAAAGGCTTCAGCCCCACACAGGAACAACTTCTTCAGTGATGCTCAATCACTTGGTTCTAGGTTTGTGGTTTGGTGTCTGGGATATTTCCTCAGTGATGAATTACTCTTAAAGACTCTGAGGAATTTGGTTGCTCTTATGACAAGTATCAGTTTCTAACGGAGCAGCCAACCAGCTAATGGTTGTGGGGGGTGGCTATTTATAGCCTGGGAGCATCCCGACATGATTTGACACTAATGCCCTTAAATAATATGACCGTTGGTGTGGATAAGACCAATGATGTGGCGTGGCTATCAAAACGGTCGGGACCCTCAACTGTGAGAGTCCTCATGTCACTCGTATTCCTCACTTGAGGCTATTGGTAGGATTAGGCTTGGGTTGAGCATCATGAGGAAATTCATTCCAAAGTGTAACTTCGACCCTCTTTAACAATACGGTGTTACTATTACTCAATTGTGAAGAAAATAAAATAGAAAGAGTAAATCTTCATGCTTCAAAGTCTTCAAAATGATTTTCTTCAGAACACACCGAATTCCTCAATTTCAATATCTTCATGAGGAATATCAATTTCATCGCAGATTCTTCGCGATTGAATTCTTCAGTTTCAGACCAATTTCTTCAACTGAAGATATACATTTTTAGGGGTCGATATTCATCAAATATTTCAAACTCCTCAGTGACTTATAGATCCCGTGTACACTCAAGAACACATTAGATACTTAACCTATAAGTCTTCAAACCACCAAAATCACTAAGGGGGATGCACTTACATTCTCCCCCTTTTTGGTGGTTGATGACAATTAGATTAAGTCTTCAAAAGGGATCAAAAATATGAAGTGTAAATACTTATTTGAGGAATTTGAAATCAAGATTCAGAGAGACTCCCCCTGAAGATGTGCATATCTTGAGGATTTTGCTTTTCACAGCAAATGCACATTGATGATTTATATCATGGAGATCTCCCCCTGAGTCTTGTAAATCGTGCATACATGTAACATATAGTATGAAGAAAAAGAAGATGCATGATGACAAATGGTATCTGACGAATTCCAGCATGCGTGCATTAAAACTTGAGGAATAAGCATGCGAAGAAAAACGTTCAAAACCGTCAGAGTACCATCGGGCTTAAGTTACAACTGATTACATAAAAACTTCAGAAGAGCCAAGAGTTTGTAACTTAAATATAGTTCATAAGCCCCAAAATATCCCGCTTGAAGACTAAATATCAAGTTTCTCCCCCTTTGTCATCAAGTGACAAAAAGGGACAAACTGAGGACTAACGCCCGTGAAGACTTCACTTCTTAGCGGTTGATGAAGTGGCATGATGCTGCTTGGGAGTAGTCTTCTTCCTTGGACCGGTGGCAGTCTCGAGTTATTCTTCATCGGATTCAGAAGTGCGGAATGAAGAAAAAGGAACTGTCTTCAAGGTCTAGAACTGGAATTGGCCTGAACTTCTTCTTGGGCGGCCACGACGAGTCAAAGTCTCGCTCAAAGTCCAATTCTTCAAGCTGTGTCTGAGTCTTCATATGAGCAAGTGTAGCCCAGGTGCGATCAAAGACCTCATGCATATAGTGATGGTTAAGCTTCACAGAGTTCTGTGTTTCTGTGAGGGTTTTCACAATGGCACCGAACTGGCATTTGACCCACTTGTGATTGCGATCCACCTTCTGGTGACGACTGAGGAGAAGCTCTCTTGTATTTATCACGCGAGGAGCAACAGGGCATGGCGGGTGAGTCTCAGTATCATCTCATGAAGAATAAGCTTCCGGCTCTCTGAACTTCCATCAAGGGGCCTACGGCCTTCATCAATCTCTGAATCGCCTTTTCCTTCAACTGGCTCGAAAGTCTTCTTGTTGACCCTGATAGGAGGCATATAACCAACATGGTTGTTGAAATCGGCGTGGAAGTTGATGCCAGTCCTTGTCCTGATGAATCTAATGATCCATGGGGCATATATCTTGTGATCAAATGGACACATAGCATTGTCAGCCAAAGTCCTCAAGAAGAAATCATGTATGTTGATAGGAATACCATGGATGATGTTGAAGAGGATATTCTTCATGATGCCTACGACATCTTCTTCATCATCATGGCCTTTGATCGGCGCAAGCACACTGTAGAGGATTCTGTAAACTGACCTTGGTGTATATTTGAGCTCATGGACGAGGAAGGTTTTTCTCGGTGGTTGCCCTTTAGCCAAAGGCTTCTTGAGGACTTCCATCATCCCGTTGGGCAGCTCACGCTCACCGTAAGGCTTCACAGCCTGCTCTGAGAGAATTGATACTGGCAGTTCGCGGAGGAGCTCAGTAGCAGGAGCCTTGTAGTGAGTGTTTTGCGCCATCCAGTCAAACACCCAGGTGTTAATGTCTTCAAGATCGCCAGATATGTGAAGAGTGGCATAAAACTGAAGAATGAGCTCACTGTTCCAATCAGAGATGTCTGAGCACATTGGTAGCAGGCCAGCTTCATGAAGGACATTTAGGACTGGACCTAGGCATGGTATTGCTTCAAGTTCAACGTGAGGAATATGCATGTGCTGGAATATCTTGTTTCTTCCACACAGCACAGAGGCATAGTAATTCAGCTGTGTCCTCGTCCAAAACTTCAGATGTCTGATTTGAGGCTTATCATAGGGATTTTCTCCAATGAAGTACATGCGTTCTTCAAAGAAGTTCTCCTTTTGAAACCGCGATCTCTTGGAGAATGGCTGACGCTACATTGGCTGAAGATTTTGCTGAGGAACTGGAGGGGGGACAACAATTGCAGTCTCTGGGTTCAGCACGACAAAAGTATTTTCTTGGTCTGGTGCATTTTCCTCAGCATTGTCCTAAGGGTGAGGAATGTCATCAGCTTGGGCTTCAGGCTGAGGAGCTTGCTCATGTTGTGCTTCATGTTGAGGAATGGGATCTGGCTGGGCATCAGTCTGAGGAATTTCATCAACTGGAGCATCTTGCTGAGGGTTCTGCTCCGGAGAAGGAATAGGTTCGTTCTGAGCTTCAGTGTGAAGATCTTGCTCTGGTGGAGGAGTTGGGTCAGCCTGTTCCTCATCTTGAGGATTTTTCTCAGGACTTTGAATTTCATCAGCTTGAGGAATTTCACATTGCTCTTCTTGAGCTTGCTTGGTGGCAGAGGCAGTTTCATCAGCTGGTGCAGCTGATCCTTGTGCAGTTTCTTCCTGAGGAATGGAGGGCCGAGGACTGTCGTCAATACGAATTTCTTCGTCAGTGTGTTCCTCAGATGCGGCATCCTTCATTTCCTCATCTGTCCCTTTCGCTTGGTCTGCAAGGATGAGCATTTCATAAGGAGGAGCGACGTTGAGGGGCACAGGATCCAGTGGAGCATTACCTTCAAGCGCTTTGAGGCGCTTGGCCTCAGTTTCTTCTTCTGCTGAGGAGGCCTTTCTCTTTTTGGCTTCCTTCTCAGCAGCCCTGGTTTTCTTCATGTCTGATGCAGACGGAGTCATCTTCTTCACCTTTGAAGCTTTTGGTGGAGGGGTTCTCTCGACAGATTCATCAGCTGGCTTTGAGGAACCAGCTGGAGCAGAGTCATCAGCTTGCTTTGATGAAGCAGTTGGGTTAGGGGCAGTCTCACCAGCTGTAGCAGATTCATCAGCTGGATATTCCATGGTGATTTCTTCAATAGCCGGTACATCCACACGGCTTTCTTGGGGTATTTCCTCGGCTTGAGGAGTTTCATCAGCTTGAGGAGATTCATCGGCTCGCTCTTCAATGAGAGGCTGAGGAATTGATACTGGAGGGGCAGCCGTCTTGTTGTAGTCATCAACATCTTTAGTGGAAAATTTGATGAAACTGCTTTTGAGACTCTAACGATCAGATAGCTTCGAGTACTTATCTGTCAAAGTCTTCAACTCAGCCTGTGTTGACACCAGTGCATCAGGCGTCAAGTTGAGGAGATTCTGCTTGAGGAATTTCTCCTTTTTAAGCTTAGCAACCTTGGCCTGCTTGGCTTGCTGGTCTTTCCACTTGGCTTCATTGATGAATGTGGCCACCATGTGGCTGATGCCAGTGGGAAGTTTCAAATCATCAAGCGGAGTGTTTGGGTCCCCATACCAGATGTTTATGTTGTCTAGGAGGACCTTGAGGTCCATGGCCAGAGGAATGGCGCTACCAGACGCTTGAGCTACCCTCTCCTGCTTGTTTCTGGTTATAGCTTGCAGGGTTTGATCATCATATTCATCACTACCCTCTGATGCAGACGGGACCATGATGATTTTGCTGGGGCTTGGTTGTGTTGCTCTTTCAACAGACATCTGAGTCTTCATAGGAGGTGGTGAAGAGTTTGTCTCCGAGCTGGTTGCAGCTGGGATTGAGGAGCTGGAGGTAGAGGGCATTGGCTTCATGACCGGCTTCAGTTCTGGTTTCTCTTGAGGCTTTGGTGGTACTGCTGAGGATTTTTGCGCTGAGGATTTTGTAACTGATGCCTGAGCTGGTTTCTCTTGAGGCTTTGGAGCCCTTGTTTTTTACGGCACAGACTGTGGTTGAGGAATTGCTGAACTAGAGGTCTCGGTGGCAGAGGAAGTAGCCGCAGTTGAAGAAGCAACTGAGGATTCGTTGAATTTCCTCACCGCAGCATCTGCCTGCTTCTTAAGCTTTGCCAAATGCTTGTCCTTTTCATCAGGATAGTCATCAAGGGTCTTGAGGCTTGAGGGGTGTGCTATTTGATGAGCCTCAAGTGGGGCCCGTTTGCCAGGAGGCTTCAGGGCGAATTTCTTCGCATACTTGGCAGTTACATATCTGTATTCCTTCCATTCCTTAGCCCATCGGCGTTCTATCTTCTGAAGCCGAATCTTTCTCTTGGCCATTGTTTCATTTTCATCAGGTGTACAATAGTCCAAGTAAATATCCTCAGGGATATCCAAAGCTGTATTCTGCTCAAGTTTCTTCCCTCCCTTGTGTTTTCTGTCATCCTCCATTTTCGTCAGCTGAGGATTTTGCTGATGAGATTGAACTCTTGAGGATTCTGATGAGACTTGAAGATTTTCTTCAAGAAACGCTGCAAATGATTTAATGTGATGAGAACCAAGAGATTCATCAGCTAACATGTGTGTACCTGTGAACAGAGTATAGTTGCGAGGAATTTGGAGAGGTCATATGCGTTCTCAGATTTGAAGAAAATGAAAAAGTTTGACAGTTGAGGAATTTAACCAGTGGTTGAGGAATTTGCCTAAGCATACTGTTCTTGGGTTCCAGAGTTGTACAGATCCGAAAATTCGCACAATTGAGGAATCTTGTGAAAATATTAGATGCTTAGTGAAGTTCATCAATACTGTGGTGACAGGCAGTGTTTGAGGAATCAGGTGCATATGGATTCTTGAGGAAAAACAGATTTCACATCGGAGATGTAAAATAGTAGATCTAACTTGCTTTAAAAATGGGGTTTTTATTTACCCTTGAAGGCGCGCATGAAGAACACAGAAAAGTTGTAGAGAGAAGCTCTTCGGTGCGTGTCCAATGCACCCTAACCCGGCAGTAGAGGACGTCTACGGCGGCGGCGGATGAAGATGGTCCGACTCCGGTGTGGTTCCGGCAACGGAGAAGTCGAGGCAGTGAAGCTCTCCTTCGCCGGCGACGAGACTTCCAGCGGTGGCGCTAGGGTTCGGTGCTTTTTGCTGTAGCAGGAGAGCGATGGGGCGAAGAAGTGTTTGCCGAGGGGTATAAGGACATATTTATAGCGAGACAATTACTGTTGGCGCGAAGAATTCGGACCAAACAACCCCTGCCTCTACGCCTCCGCAGGACACGTGTAGTTCCCGAGCAAGGCGGTGGATATAGTGGAGATTGTGGTTATCCGAACATGGGAAGTGAGGTTCAGTTACTGTGCATTAAAGGAACATTTTTGAAGAGTTGAGGATTTTGTTACATAATCATCAGCTGACAAGGACGCAGTGAGGATTTTGAACAAAGTTTCAACTAGAACGCATATGAAGAATCGAATAGACTGGATGAGAGTAGCAAAGAGGGAAAGTAGGGTCCGATCACATTCACTTAGATGGAATATCAACTAGAAGAAATAGCTATAAGTGAATGCTGTTGAGGACTTGAAATCACAGTCTATCTAGTCAAACGAAAGTCATCAAGTGTTTTTGAAGATTTGAGTAACTTGAGGATTTTGTGATAAATCGTCACAATGAAGAACAACTATTTTGAAGAAAAACTCATTTTGAGGAAATGGAACATTGAAGAAAATCAACTTGAGGAATTTCACGTTGGGCGGTGGCGTGACCCACCATATAAGAATGTTGATTACAGACGCCGCGTACAGTTGTCGTAGGGCCGTGAGAATCAATTTCTTCGTTGATTTCTTCACATTCAGAGTGACATTCTTCATTAGTTGAAGAGAATCGATTCATCATGTGTTTCACATCTAAGTCATCAATTTTGCATACGTGTTAGGATGTGTGCATGGTTTTACAAAACATTTGAAGATTCTAAGATATTTAGCTCACACCGCAACTTGCAAAACCTTTTCTCATCCAAGGGCTTAGTGACGATATCTGCCAGTTGATCATCAGTCTTCACATGGTCGATGAGGATATTGCCCTTGAGGACATGGTCCCGAAGAAAATGATGACGAATCTGGATGTGCTTAGTCTCCGAGTGTTGTACTGGGTTGTATGCAATCTTGATTGCACTCTCATTGTCGCAGTAGAGAGGCACATTCTTCATGTTGATGTCGTAGTCCTTGAGGGTTTGCTTCATCCATAGTAATTGAGCACAGCATGAACCAGCAGCAATGTACTCAGCTTCAACAGTGGAGAGTGATACGCAGTTCTGCTTCTTTGAGGACCAGCAAACTAGTGATCTTCTGAGGAAATGACATGTACCAGAAGTTGACTTGCGATCCACACGATCGCCAGCATAGTCAAAATCAGAATATCCTACCAGATGAAGATTGGAGCCCTTGGGATACCATAATCCTAGTGTTGGTGAGTGAGCTAAGTATCGAAGAATATGCTTCACAGCCTTATGGTGTGATTCCTTCGGTTTTGCTTGAAATCATGCACACATGCAAACACTAAGCATTATATCTGGCCTAGATGCACATAGATACAATAAAGAGCCAATCATAGAGCGATATACCTGCTGATCAAATTCTTTACCATTTTCATCAGTGCCGGGATGGCCGTTGGTAGGCATTGGAGTCTTGGCACCTTTGCATTCATCCATGTCGAATTTCCTCATAACATCCTTGAGGTATTTCCCCTGTGATATGAAGATTCCATTGCGTTGTTGACAAATTTGAAGACCTAAGAAGAATTTCAGCTCCCCATCATAGACATCTGATATTCGTCACTCATCATGTAAGCAAATTCATCACTGTATCATTTGTCAGTACAGCCAAATATGATATCATCGACATATATTTGGCACACAAATAGCTCATTATCATAGGATTTAGTGAAAAGAGTTGCATCAAGTGAACCAGGTTTGAAGCCTTTCTTCATGAGGAATTCCTTCAATGTATCATACCATGCCCGAGGGGCTTGCTTGAGACCATACAGCGCTTTTTTGAGTCTGAATACTTTGTCTGGATTCTTTGGATCCTCAAAACCTGGGGGCTGAGCAACATATACTTCTTCCTCAAGCTTACCATTGAGGAATGCACTTTTCACATCCATTTGGTATAAGATGATGTTATGATGATTAGCATAAGCAAGTAGTATTATAATACCTTCAAGTCTAGCAACATGTGCAAAAGTTTCATCGAAATCTATTCAACCTGGGTGTAGCCTTGGGGTACAAGTCGTGCCTTGTTCCTCACCACTTGACCGTCCTCATCTTGCTTGTTTCGGAATATCCACTTGGTACCGATGATGTTGTGCTTCCGAGGATCTGGTCGTTTGACGAGCTCCCATACATCATTCAGCTTGAATTGAAGAAGTTCGTCTTGCATAGCTTGGATCCACTCCGATTCCAGGAAAGCCTCAGTAACTTTTGAGGGTTCTGTGATAGATACAAAGGAAAAATGCCCACAAAAGTTAACTAAGTGTGAATATTTTGAGCGAGTGAGAGGACCTGGCGCGTTGATGTCGTTGAGGATTTTGTCAAGTTCTACTTCATTTGTAATCCTCGGATGAGCTGGTTGAGGATTACGTCTGGGCTGAGGAAGTGGTTCTGGTGCAATTTCCTCAGGAGCATCTTCTTGATTTTCATCAGTGATGGGGATCGTTTCTTCATCAATTTCCTCAGTGGGAACAATGTCTTCAGTAGGTTTGATCTTTATTGCTTCCTCAGGAGACAGCTTGTCTGGATCAGAAGGCAATTGCTCTCTTTGCGAGCCATTAGTTTCATCGAACCGCACATCTACAGTCTCAACAACTTTGTGGTGATAGTTGTTGAAGACTCTGTAGGTGTTCGAGTCCTTTCGATAACCGAGCATAAAACCCTCAGGTGCCTTAGGTGCAAATTTTGAGCTATGGTGAGGATCTCTAATCCAACATTTTGCACCGAAGACTAATTTTGAGCTATGGTGAGGATCTCTAATCCAACAATTGCACCGAAGACTTTGAAATGACTTACATTGGGTGTCTTATCAGTGAGGAGTTCATATGAGGTTTTCTTGAGGAATTTGTGAAGATATACCCTGTTGATGATATGGCATGCAGTGTTGATTGCTTCAGGCCAAAAGCGGCGAGGAGTCTGATAATCTTCAAGCATAGTTCTTGCCATCTCAACCAGAGTCCCCTTCTTCCTTTCGACGACACCGTTCTGCTGAGGAGTATAAGGAGTAGATAATTCGTGAGTAATACCAAGTTCATCAAGATAATCATCAATACTAGTGTTTTTGAACTCTGTTCCATTACCACGCCTGATATGTTTGATCTTGATGCCAAAGTTCGTCGAGGCCCTTGAAGAAAATTGTTTGAAGATTTCCTGCACTTCAGTTTTATATACTATGATATGCACCCATGTATATCTGGAATAATCATCAACTATGACGAAGCCATATAAAGATGTTGCATTGGTTAGTGTGGCATAGTGGGTAGGTCCAAATAGATCCATATGAAGCAATTCGAAGGGACGAGTAGTGGTCATGATAGTCTTCGAGGGATGCTTGGATCTGGTCATTTTCCCAGATTCACATGCACCGTAGAGATGATCCTTGAGGAATTTGACTGATTCGATGCCGATGACATGCTTCTTCTTCGCGAGCGTGTGCAAGTTCCTCATGCCTGCATGACCTAGTCGTCGGTGCCACAACCATCCTTCTGAGGTTTTTGCTAGTAAGCAAGTGGCTGGTTGAGGACCTGTAGAGAAATCAACAATGTACAAATCCCCTCTTCTTACACCTTCGAAGACTTTGGATCTGTCAGATTCCATGATGACTACACATCTATATCTACCAAAGATAACAATCATATCAAGATCACAAAGCATCAAGACTGACATGAGGTTAAAACCAAGGGATTCAACAAGCATCACTTTTTCCATATGCCTATCCTTGGAAATAGCCACTTTGGTAAGTCCCAATACCTTGCTTTTACCTTTGTCACCATATGTGATTTGCTTCAGAGGTGATGGAGTTAGTGGCATATTCATCAACAACTTTTGTCATGAGTCATGTGATGTGTGCAACCACTATCAAGAACCCACTCAGTATTCTTGGGTTTATCATCCTGTAGATGAATTAGTACAGCTTACCATCTCATATGCTTCAGATTTGAAGAATATGATATCAATTTCATCCGATAAGAATTTCATCACAACAGAATTATAAGGACGTGTGAAATATTTCTATTTCATCAATACTAACTTGCGTCCTATCAAGCATTTCCTCAGGTCTCCAGCAAATTCTTCAGATGATGATTTTCATCTGGAGACCTGACCTGCAGAAGTGATTAGTTTGATTTCTTCACCACCCACATCTGAAGGGGTGGTAAAGCATTCATCATCCTGCGAGCACCATATGAGAAAGGTGGCATTGAAGCTAATGCACTTCTCTTAATAGTAGGGGGGGTTAAAGTACTCATATGAATATGCAGAGAAGTGGTTTTAGGATTTATGAACATAATGATTTGAAGAGTAACGCTTATATTCATATAACTGGTAGTTTCCCTGCATGTTAGACGCATTAGCATGGGTACGAGCATAATTTTGACCAGTTGAGGATTTTGATCCTCTTGAAGACTTTGGTCCCCTTGAGGAATTTGATCTGGGGTTCAGATTCTTCATCGGTGGTGTTATGAGGACATTCACCTGAAGATTTTCAAGACAGCTTTTGGGAACCCAGGTTTTCCTCACGAGAGGACCATTCTTGTAGTCAGTTCCAACATATCGAGCAAATACTTCACCAGATTGATTTTTGAACACTTTATAGTTGGAGTCAACTGACTCATCTGAGGAATAGGATAATTCACATGAAAAGCCAGTTAGATTGGATGGATCAAAAGGAGGCCCAGTAGCAGCAACCCATGAGGTTTTGGGATACTGCTCAGGTTTCCAATAAGATCGATCAGCACTTAATTTCCTCTCAAAGGCAATTCCTTGTTTCCTCGGGTTCATGTTCAAGATCTGCTTTTTGAGAACATCACAAAGGGTTTGATATATGCCTCTCACATACAATTCCTTCAACCGTGCATTTTCATCAGTAACATTTGTGTTTTCCTCAAGTGAGGAAATGGACACTACAGGTGCAGTTGAAGAATTTGTAGCAATAGAAGCATTTGATGATTCTGGTGAAGAATTAGCAATTTCCCGTTC
Organism: Hordeum vulgare subsp. vulgare; assembly: GCF_904849725.1. Classification (NCBI taxonomy): domain Eukaryota; kingdom Viridiplantae; phylum Streptophyta; class Magnoliopsida; order Poales; family Poaceae; genus Hordeum; species Hordeum vulgare. Next base: position 41,059,771 of record NC_058522.1, read on the forward strand.
AATGCATTTAAGACATGGAGGAATGAATTCAGCTTGAGCAGCGTTGATTTGTTGAGCTAGTAATGAATCATTTTCCATACGAAGATCATCATGAGAAATCCTCAGCTTCTCTAGATCAAGCTTCCTTTGAATAAATTCATAGGAAAGTTTCTCATGATCAGCGAGGAGTGTATCATAGCGATCTTGAAGATTATCAAATCTAGACTGAAGACTTTTCACATCTTTAGTGAGGATTTGGGTATGATTCATTTCATCATTCAACAGATCATCACTTCTATCTAGCAGTTTCTGAAGCTTTTCCAGGGCAGTTTGTTATTTAGTGGCAATGATGGCAAGTTTACTATAACTAGGTTTTTTATAATCATCAGGTTCACAGTCACTTGAATCAGAGGAGGAAGCATCATTTGGTACCTTTGAACCTTTTGCCATGAAGCAATAGGTTGGAGCGAAGTCATCAGCATAGTCATCAGTGTGGATGGTGTTATCATCTTCTTCAAGGTTGAAGATTGACTTGCTGACGAAAGTGGTAGCCAGTGCAAGACTAGCCTGTCTGGATTCTGAGTCTTCATCAGAACCCTCTTCTTCATCACATTCCTGTGATTCTGCCTCGGAATCCATTTCCTTGCCAATAAGTGTCGGAGCCTTTCTGAAACTAGTCTTCTTGTGCGATGAGGGCTTTGCAGATGAGGATTTTGAAGATTTCTTCTTCTTCTTCGAGTCAGCAGAACTGTCATCCTTGTATTTCTTCTTCTTTGATTCCTTTCCCCAACGGGGACAGTCGGCAATGTAATGACCTGATTCCTTGCATTTGTGGCAGGTTCTTTTCTTGTAGTCCTTAGATGAATATTCTGATTTCCTCATGTCTCTTCTTGAATATTTATCGAACTAGCCTTGTCGTGTAAACCTCTAGAATTTCCTCACGAGCATTGCAAGCTCCTGTCCAAATTCTTCAGGGTCACCAATGCTATCATCCGAATCTTCTTCTTCAGATGAGGAAATTGCTCTAGCCTTCAGTGCACGTGGTCTAGAATAGCTTGGTCCATATAGATCTTTCTTTTCTTCTAGCTGAAATTCATGAGTATTGAGTCTTTCGAGTATATCAGCTGGATCAAGCACCTTGTAGTCTGGTCTTTCTTGAATCAGCAGTACTAAAGAATCAAATGAAGAATCCAAAGATCTTAGCAGTTTCCTCACAACTTCGTGATCAGTAATGTCTCGAGCTCCCAGTGCTTGCAGTTCATTTGATGTGTCACTGAGGCGATCAAAGGTATCTTGGCAGCTTTCATTGTCATGCCTCTTGAAGCGATTGAAGAGATTTCGAAGAATATCAACACGAGAGTCACGTTGGGTTGATACTCCTTAATTTACTTTGCACAATCTCTCCCAGATAAGTGTTGCAGAGCCCAAAGCACTCACTCTTCCAAACTGGCCTAGGCTCAGATGGCCACAGATGATATTTTTTGGTTGAGAATCAAGTTGTTTGAATTTCTTCACATCCACAGCAGAGACACTAGCACAGATGATGGGACGCCATATTCCACAGTATACCAGAGATCATTGTCAATAGCTTGTAGATGCATTTGCATCTTGTTCTTCCAGAAGGGAAAGTTCTTTCCTTCGAAAGTAGGACATGCTGCAGTAACCTTAAACATGCCTGCAGTCGACATAACTAAAACTCCAGGTGGTTAAACCATAATCACACGGAACAAGGGAGTGCCTCGCTCTGATACCAATTGAAAGTGCGTTATATCGACTAGAGAGGGGGGTGAATAGGAGATTTTTAGAATTTCATCACTGAGGAAATTCCTTTTGAGGAAATTCCTCATTGATGACTAACTTACAACGAAAACAGTAAAGGATCAGAAGTGCAAAGTTTCACAACAACAGTTTTTCAGTGTGAGGAATGTGAAAACAGATTGCACAGTGAGCAGGCACGCAGAATACAGATGAGGATTAACTAGCGTGAAGAATTTGGGGTTGAGGAATTTCAGAGAAAGTCTTTAGCAAATTCTTCGAACAGTAACAGTGAAAGTCATCAACACATAATCTGAAGAAAATAGGGAGTTGAGGAATTAGAACCCGTTTCACAGCGAAGACAGTAGTTGATGACCCAGTTCCAACTGCTGTGACAGTTGTACATCTGGTTTGGAGCGGCTTGGTATTGAAACCAAAGGACACACAGTCCCTACCGTGTTCTCCTTGGGCTAAGAACACACAGTCCTCACCCAAGACTCGTAGTAAGTCTTCAGGGTAGCCTTCCAAACCCTCACAAACTTTGTCACCTGGCGATCCACAATTTCCTCCTGGATTGCTCTAGACCATGACGCCTAACCGTCTGGAGGATGCGTAGTCCTCAAAGGTAAAAGGCTTCAGTCCCACACAGGAACAACTTCTTCAGTGATGCTCAATCACTTGGTTCTAGGTTTGTGGTTTGGTGTCTCGGATATTTCCTCCCTGATGAATTACTCTCGAAGACTCTAAGGAATTGGGTTGCTCTTATGACAAGTGTCAGTTTCTAACGGAGCAGCCAACCAGCTAATGGTTGTGGGGGCGGCTATTTATAGCTTGGGAGCATCCCGACATGATTTGACACTAATGCCCTTAAATAATATGACCGTTGGTGTGGATAAGACAAATGATGTCGCATGGCTATAAACACGGTCGGAACCCTCAACTCTGAGAGTCCTCATGTCACTCGTATTCCTCACTTGAGACTTTTGGTAGGATTAGGCTTGGGTTGAGCATCATGAGGAAATTCATTCCAAAGTGTAATTTCGACCCCCTTTAACAGTACGGTGTTCCTATTACTCAAGTGTGAAGAAAATAAAACAGAAAGAGTAAATATTCATGCTTCAAAGTCTTCAAAATGATTTTCTTCAGAACACACCGAATTCCTCAATTTCAATATCTTCATGAGGAATATCAATTTCATCGCAGATTCTTCGCGATTCAATTCTTCAGCTTTAGACCAATTTCTTCAACCGAAGATATACATTTTTAGGGGTCGATATTCATCAAATATTTCAAACTCCTCAGTGACTTATAGATCCTGTGTACACTCAAGAACACATTAGATACTTAACCTATAAGTCTTCAAACCACCAAAATCACTAAGGGGCACTAGATGCACTTACAACGTCTGGCAAATGCGGAGTGATGACTACTCTCTGGTTAGGTGTGGCATGTTATACAGTTTAGAAACGGGGCTCCAAAGGCGTTTTGAGAAACACGGTGCATATGAGATGTTCCAAGAGCTGAAGCTAGTTTTTCAAGCTCATGCCCGTGTCGAGAGATATGAAGTCTCCGACAAGTTCTTTAGCTGTAAGATGGAGGAGAACAGTTCTGTCAATGAGCACATACTCAAAATGTCTGGGTTACACGGTCGTCTGACTTCACTTGGAGTCGAACTTCCGGATGATGATATAATTGACACAATCGTCCAGTCTCTCCCACCAAGCTACAAAGGCTTTGTGCTTAACTACAACATGCAAGGGATGGAGAAGACCAGTCCCGAGTTGTAATCGATGTTCAAGTCTGCAGAAGTAGAAATCAAGAAAGAGCATCAAGTGTTGATGGTCAACAAGACCACTAGTTTCAAGAAGGGCAAGGGTAAGAAGAACTTCAAGAAAGACAGCAAAGTTGTTGCCGCGCCCGGTAAGCCAGATGCCGGGAAGAAGAAAAAGAATGGACCCAAGCCTGAGACGGAGTGCTTCTATTGCAAGGGAAAAGGTCACTCGAAGCAAAACTGCCCCAAATACTTAGCGGAGAAGAAGGCCGGCAACGTTAAAGGTATATGTGATATACATGTTATTAATGTGTACCTTACTAGCGCTCGTAGTAGCTCTTGGGTATTTGATACCGGTGTTGTTGCTCACATTTGCAACTCAAAGCAGGAACTGTGGAATAAGCGGAGACTGGCAAAGGACGAGGTGACGATGCGCGTCGGGAATGGCTGCAAGGTCGATATGATCGCCGTTGGGACGTTACCTCTACATCTACCGTCGGGATTAGTTTTAAACCTTAATAATTTTTATTTAGTACCAGCTTTAAGCATGAACATTGTATCAGGGTCTTTCTTAATGCGAGACGGCTACTCATTTAAGTCAGAGAATAATGGTTGTTCTATTTATATGAGTGATATGTTTTATGGTCATGCTCCGCTGGTGAATGGTTTATTCTTGATGAATCTCGATCGTGATGTTACGCATATTCATAGTGTGAGTACCAAAAGATGTAAAGTTGATAATGATAGTCCCACATACTTGTGGCACTGCCGCCTTGGTCATATCAGTGTTAAGCGCATGAAGAAGCTCCATACTGATGGATTATTAGAGTCTCTTGACTTTGAATCATTTGACACATGCGAACCGTGCCTCATGGGCAAGATGACTAAGACTCCATTCTCAGGAATAATGGAGAGAGCAACCGACTTATTGGAAATAATACATATTGATGTGTGTGGTCCAATGAACATTGAAGCTCGCGTTGGCTATCGTTATGTTCTCACTCTCACCGATGATTTGAGTAGGTATGGGTATATCCACTTGATGAGGCACAAATCTGAGACATTTGAAAAGTTCAAGGAATTTCAGAGTAAGGTCGAGAATCAACGTGACAGAAGAATTAAGTGTCTACGATCTGATCGTGGAGGAGAATATTTGGGTCACGAGTTTGGCACACACCTAAGGAAGTGTGGAATCGTTTCACAACTGACGCCGCCTGACACACTGCAACGCAACGGAGTGTCTGGACGTCGTAATCGCACTTTATTAGATATGTTATATGATCTATGATGTCTCTTACCGACTAACCGCTATCATTTTGGGGATACGCATTAGAAACTGCAGCATTCACTTTAAATAGGGTACCGTCTAAATCCGTTGAGACGACACCGTATGAACTATGGTTTGGCAAGAAACCTAAGTTGTCGTTTCTTAAAGTTTGGGGCTGCGATGCTTATGTGAAGAATCTTCAACCAGATAAGCTCGAACACAAACCGGAGAAATGCGTATTCATAAGATATCCTAAGGAACCTATTGGGTATACCTTCTATCTTAGATCCGAAGGTAAAACCTTCGTTGCCAAGAACGGATCCTTTCTAGAGAACTAGTTTCTCTCGAAAGAAGTAAGTGGGAGGAAGGTAGAACTTGATGAGGTAATTAAACCCCCTCTCGAATAGGATAGTAGCGCAACGCGGGAAGTTGTTCCTGTGGCGCCTACACCAACTGAAGAGGAAGTTAATGATAATGATCATGAAGCTTTGGATCAAGTTACTACTGAACCGCGAAGGTCCACGAGGGCACGCTCCGCACCAGAGTGCTTCGGTAACCCTGTGATGGAAATCATGTTGTTAGACAACGGTGAACCTTCGAACTATGAAGAAGCGATGGTGGGCCCAGATTCCAACAAATGGCTTGAAGCTATGAAATCCGAGATAGGATCCATGTATGAGAACAAAGTATGGACTTTGGTGGACTTGCCCGATGACCGGCGAGCCATAGAAAATAAATGGATCTTCAAGAAGAAGACTGATGCAGACGGTAATGTAACCGTTTATAAAGCTCGACTTGTCGCAAAGGGTTTTCGACAAATTCAAGGAGTTGACTGCGAAGAGACTGTCTCTCCCATAGCGAAGGTGAAATCAGTTCGAATCATGTTAGCGATTGCCGCCTTTTATGATTATGAAATTTGGCAAATGGACGTCAAAACAGCGGTCCTTAACGGGAACCTTAAGGAAGAGTTGTATATGATGCAACCAGAAGGTTTTGTCGACCCTAAGGGTGCTAACAAAGTGTGCAAGCTCCAGCGCTCCATCTATGGGCTGGTGCAAGCATCTCGGAGTCGGAACATTCGCTTTAATGAGGTGATTAAAGCGTTTGGATTCATACAGGTTTACGGAGAAGCCTGTCTGTACAAGAAAGTGAGTGGGAGCTCTGTAGCTTTCCTCATACTGTATAAAGGCCTATTATTTATGGGGAACAATACAGAAATGTTGGAGAGCTCTGTAGTTTTCCTCATAATGTACATATTATTGATGGGGAACAATACAGAAATGTTGGAGAGCATAAAGGCCTATTTGAACAAGAGTTTTTCAATGAAGGACCTTGGAGAAGCCGCATACATATTAGGCATCAAGATCTATAGAGATAGATCGAGACGCCTCATAGGTCTTTCGCAAAGTACATATCTTGACAAGATATCGAAGAAGTTTAATATGGAAAACTCAAAGAAAGGGTTCTTGCCAGTTTTGCAAGGTATGAGATTGAGTAAGACTCAGTCGCCGACCACGGCAGCAGATAGAGAGAAGATGAGTACTGTCCCCTACGCTTCAGCCGTAGGCTCTCTAATGTATGCCATGGTGTGTACCAGACCTGATATAAACCTTGCCATAAGTTTGGTAGGGAGGTACCAAAGTGATCCCAGTATGGAACACTGGACAGCGGTCAAGAATATCCTTAAGTACCAGAAAAGGACTAAGGAAATGTTTCTCGTTTATGAAGGTGACGAAGAGCTCGTCGTAAAGGGTTACACTGACGCCAGCTTCGACAGATCCGGATGACTCTAAGTCATAGACCGGATACGTATATGTTTTGAATGGTGGGGCAGTGAGCTGGTGCAGCAGCAAGCAAGAAGTCGTGGCAGCATCTACATGTGAAGCGGAGTACATACCTACTTCAGAAGCGGCTCATGAAGGAATTTGGATGAAGGAGCTCATCACCGACCTTGGAGTGGTTCCAAGCGCGTCGGATCGAATGACACTCTTCTTTGATAACACTAGGGCCATTGCCATAGCCAATGAGCCCAGGTTTCACCGGAAGACGAAGCACATCAAACGCCGCTACAACTCCATCCAGGACCATGTCCAGAGTGGAGTAATAGATATTTGTAAAGTACACACGGATCTAAATATTGCACACCCGTTGACTAAACCTCTTCCATGAGCACAACATGATCAACACCATAATGCTATGGGTGTTCGATACATCACAATCTAACTAGATTATTGACTCTAGTGCAAGTGGGAGACTGTTGGAAATATGCCCTAGAGGCAATAATAAAATGGTTATTATCATATTTTCCTGTTCATGATAATCGTCTATTGTTCATGCTATAATTGTATTAACAGGAAACAATAATACATGAGTGAATAAATAGATCACAATGTGTCCCTAGCAAGACTCTAGTTGGCTAGCTCGTTAGTCAACATATGATCATAGTTTCCTGGTCATGGGCATTAGATGTCATTGATAACGGGATCACATCATTGGGAGAATGATGTGATGGACAAGACCCAATCCTAAGCATAGCACTAGATCGTATTGTTTGTATGCTAAAGCTTTTCTAATGTCAAGTGTCTTTTCCTTCGACCGTGGGATTGTGTAAGTCCCGGATACCGTAGGAGTTCTTTGGGTGTATCAAACGTCACAACGTAACTAGGTGACTATAAAGGTGCACTACGGGTATCTCTGAAAGTGTCTGTTGGGTTGGTACGAATCGAGATCGGGATTTGTCACTTCGTGTGACGGAGAGGTATCTCTAGGCCCACTCGGTAGAACATCATCATGAGCTCAATGTGACTAAGGAGTTAGTCACATGATGACGTGCTACGGAACGAGTAAAGAGACTTACCGGTAACGAGATTGAACAAGGTATAGGTAAACCGGCGATCGAATCTCGGACAAGTTCTATACCTACAGACAAAGGGAATTTTATAGGAGATTGATTGAATCCTTGACATCGTGGTTCATCCGATGAGATCATCGTGGAGAAAGTGGGAGCCACCATGGGTATCCAGACCCCGCGGATGGTTATTGGCCGGAGAGATCTCTCGGTCATGTCTGCCTGTCTCCCGAACCCATAGGGTCTACACACTTAAGGTTCGATGACGCTAGGGTTATAGGGAATTGATTATACGATGTTATCAAAAGTTGTTCGGAGTCCCGGATGAGATCCCGGACGTCACGAGGAGCTCTGGAATGGTCCGGAGGTAAATATTGATATATAGGACGGATGGTTTCGGACACCGGAAGTGTTTCGGGCATCACCGGTAACGTACCGGGACCACCGGAGGTGGCCCCAGGGGTCCACCGAAGGGGGGCAACGACCCCGGGAAGCTAGATGGGCCAATTGAGGAAGGGAACCAGCCCCTAGGTGGGCTGGTGCGCCCCCCCCCCCCCCACTCAGCCCATGGCGCAGGAAGAGGGGAGAGGGGGGGAACCCTAGCGCAGGTGGGCCTAAGGCCCACCAGAGGGGTGCGCCACCCCTCCTCCCTGCCCTGGCCGCCGCCCCCTCTCCCATATGGGGCTGCTGCACCCCTTGGGGGTGGGAACCCTAGGGGCTGCGCCCCCTCCCTCTCCCCCTATATATAGTTGATGTTTCGGGGCTGTTTTGCACACGGTTTTCTCTCTCTCTCGGCGCAGCCCTGCCCTTCTTCCTCCTCCTCTCTACCGGTGTTGGCGAAGCCTTGCCGGGAGACCTCGTCTCTCCATCGGCACCACGCCGTCATGCTGCTGGAGTTCTTCCCCAACCTCTCCCTCCTCCTTGCTGGATCAAGGTGCGGGAGACGTCACCGGGCTGCATGTGTGTTGAACGCGGAGGTGCCGTAGTTCGGCACTAGATCGGAATCACACCGCGATCTGGATCGCCGCGAGTACAACTCCATCAACCGCGTTCTAGCAACGCTTCCACTTAGCGATCTTCAAAGGTACGAAGATGCACTCACCCCTCTCTTGTTGCTGGTCTCTCCATAGGAAGATATAAATATGTGTAGGAATGTTTTTGAATTTATGCTACGTTACCCAACAATACTTTTCGTATAGAATTCAGCACAAGACTTGGGTTCTTTTTATACTCCTTGAAGTGAGGAAGCAGTGGCATATGTGCTCTCGCAATGCGGCCACCCTCAGATGCTAGCTTTGCAGCCTACATGGGCTTCTTCGGACGCCTCATCCCTTCAGCGATTTCAATTATCACCTTTGCTCCCATTGCCCGTGTCAACTTTTCTAGCCCTTTGCCATTCCTAGAACTCTTGACCACATCAACACCGCCTGAAAAGGATACATTCAAACATTAGTCAAGACTAGTAGTCACCCATACATGCATTGCTTACATTTAGAAAATGAACTAGTAAGAAAAGAAAACTAGATGAACATGCCTTCATCACCCATTGGCTGCTCAGGTTCTCTAGAAAGGACTGCCAAGTTCAACTCATGGCCATGATTGCTGACCACAGAAGGTGCAACGGGGTTCAGGTCCATGCACATCCTGCTTCCTACTTCCATGGAGGCCAACTCATCATCAGTTCGCAGTGGTCCTTGACCCTTGTGCAGCGGGCTCTTGTCAACATCCTCCCTTACTTTCTGCCTAGTGAGTCTAGCCACAACTGGTTCATCAGGTGTCAGAAGCCTCTTTGATCCTTCCGGAGATAGAGCTAACACCCTTCCTGGAGCCATTGGACTAGATATTTCTGAAACTTTCATCCTGTTTCTGTTAGCACACTTCTTCTTCCTAGAAACCTGCAGGGTGTCGTATAAAAGGCAAGGACGGCAGAATTAGATCACAAGAAAATTCTGCAATGTACGAAAAAAGAAAGCACACAACATACAACTCCCACCCCAAACAAGATAGAGTTTGCACCTTTCCTTTATTCTTCACTAATTTGTCATCAACTTCCTCTCCATCAATAACTTCATCATCTTTAGGGTTGTAGTCTGAGCTTCCAGCTTGTGTTATGGCAGATGTTGATTCATCACAAGTAGTTGCACTACCGTCTTCACATGCATTTGACTTCCTAATCATTGATACTATCGCACCAATACCTAGCGATTGGAACATGCGGTTGTTCCTCATCATAGTTCTAGCCCTAATCTTCTCGATCTCAGTCAGGGGTTCTTCTTTACATGAATAAGAAAACATAACCATTAGATGAATGGTTGAAATGCATAGGGAAGCAAGACATCTCAAAAAACTAAGGTATCCTATAAGATCTAAGTTTTATTTAATCCTAGTACATTAATGGCACAAGCAAAATATAAACCAATTGTTTGGACTAAAACAATACATTTCAATTACCAGATTACAAGCATGAGCTAGGCACATTTCTATAGTTAGTACATAGACACACCCAGGCGCCCCATACTATATTTTGTGTGAAACTTACAAACAAACAGTATTGCACCCAATGTCCCATGCATCATAGTAGCTTAAGATGGCTGATAAAACAAGCGGTACAATAAGTAGAAGTTGTATACTAGACGACGGCTGCTTCGTCCTTGTCATGGCTGATCTCGAGGGGCTGTATATGTGCTGATTGTGCTAATGGTATCAAGTTACCCTAATAGCTTGCAAAACAGAACGAACATGAATGAGATACAATGGGGATAAAGTAGAATGATACTCCAATGAAATAATATTTTATCAATCAATTTCAGGAACAAAACCACCATAAACAGGGCCAGGAACTCAACAGATTCAATTAATATCTAGGAAGAAGCACTTATATAACAAGCTTATACAACAGGGCCAATCAAGCTTGATGCAATAACATGCTAGTGATGCCGTACAAAATATAGATTAAAGTAAAAGATGAGTTACTAACAATAGACTATTTACATTAATAGTCAATAACAAACAAACAACCATATACACTTTCTTTAGATTAACTAAAACTACCAGCCTACCAGCCACATGACCACTTGCTTCAGATCCACAATTGTGTTCAGATCGACAAGAATTAGTAGATGCACAAATCAAAACCTACAACAAACAAATTACTCCCAGGATATTATTAGTTACAAGGTGATGAGCACTGGCAATGAGCACTACCGTATACATCATAGACTACCATATAAGTTCATAACTTTACATAAATCTAGCCTGGAGTTAACCGTGTCCTTTGTCTTTCCTTCAATATTCAGAAATGTCCCTAGCAGATTCTCACGTATGTTTTTCCGATGTGCATAACATCGAGATTATGCCTGAATTTCAGGTGTTTCCAGTATGGGAGGTCCCACACAATAGAACTCCGGTCCCAACATTGACCCTGCTGATGCTTTCTTTTCTATCCATGCTTTCCTGGTCTCACATCTTTGACCTTGTCAAGTTGCTGCTCAAGCTCATCTTGAGTGAATTGTGCTGGCTTGTCACGAGTTTCAGTCTCGCCGTTAAAATCCTTGCTTTTCCGCCAAGGATGGTTGCGACTAAGAAAACAGCGATGCCAGTAAAGCATATCTTGCTCCTTATTCACTTTGAGCAAGGGTCCTTGGCACAATGAACGCATGCTTGATACCCCCCTATGGTCCTCCCCGATAAAGTGTGCAGCGCTGGGAAATCATGGATGCACCATAAGATCACAGCACGTAGATTGAACTTTTCGGGACTTCCGGCATCATACGTAAGTACACCCTTCCATAGCAGGAGCAATTCATCTACAAGGGGCTCCATAAAGACATCAAAAACCTTGCGGGGAGAATTTGGACCCGGAATCAGCAACACCATCATGACGTTGGACCGATCCATACATGCACAGCACGTAGATTGAACTTTTCGGGACTTCCGGCATCATACGTAAGTACACCCTTCCATAGCAGGAGCAATTCATCTACAAGGGGCTCCATAAAGACATCAAAAACCTTGCGGGGAGAATTTGGACCCGGAATCAGCAACACCATCATGACGTTGGACCGATCCATACATGCCCATGGCAGAAGGTTGTATGGAATCACAAATACAGGCCACATACTATAGGATGTGCTCATCTTTCCAAATGGATTAAAACCATCACCGGCAATACCGAGTCTAAAGTTCCTTGGATCAGCGGCAAATTCTTTATCTAATTTGTCCAACTCTTTCCATGCCTCCCCGTCAGCTGCATGGCTGAGTTCAGCCTCCACCGCTTTCCGATTTAGCTTGTGCCATTGTAGCTTGTCCGATTGTTTCTTCGAAATAAACATCCTCTGCAGCCTTGGAATCAAAGGAAAGTGCCTCAATACCTTCACCGGTATCCGCTTCTTCCCATCAGCATTTTTCCACCTGGAGGCATTACATTTTGGACACTCGTCGTAGTGGGCAAACTGCTTTCGAAACAAGACACAATTATTAGGGCAGACATGGATTGAAACATAGCCAAGTTCCAGTGTGCTGATTATACTCAATGCTTCATCATAAGATTTGGGAATTTCGCTATCTGGATATTGCAAGGTCATGATACAGAGAAATCCGTTGAATTGAACATTGGTCATTCGGTAGAAAGACTTGGTGTGAAGTAACTTCACGGTGAAGGAAAATTTGGACAATTTACCACCTTCACTAACTGGGCGCTTCGCCTCCTCTAACAGCTCGGCAAAGATTGTCTTCTGTCGATCACCTTGCGGTTCTGAATTGTAGAAATCCTTCAACAACTTAGGAATTATGTCATCTTCATTTCCAGCCTCTTCAAAACCAGCACCCGCTGGCGGATCATCTTGTACAAAATCATTGCCTTCATCAACATGGTGTGGGTGTGCATCAGGTTCAGGTTCAGGTTCAGCATGTAAATGTTCTCCATGATAGACCCACGGATCATATGTGCTTGCCATCTCATAAATCAATAGATGAGCCTCTACAGTTCTAGAGGTTGTTGTGCACGGTTGAGACACCTCTGACATGGGCAAACAACATGAGCATCCTCGACAGCACTTCTGCGAACAAATTGCATAAATTCTTCGACTCCTTTTGTATGTTCAGCGGAAAGCCTTCTAACTCCTTTAATCCAGCTCCTGGCCATCTGCCAAAGACCAAGAAATGTTGCAACTTAGCATCAATCAAAGCTCAGAGAGCAATAGTAGCTAGCAAAAAGCAAACCAAACCTAGAGAACAATTCTTGCCACTCCCTCTACTTTCACCAAATATAAATATAAATATAAAACATGTAGATCTAGGCACTGCTAAGCCCCTGTCCCTACTTTCACCACGGCATATTCATCTAAGATATGCACATGCCACTGCAGACACTGTCCCTCCATGGATATGCTGCTAGTGCCATTCCACTGCACTGCTAAGCCCCTTCTTCTTGATACTGCTACTCCACTGCCTCGGTACTTCCATGGATATGTTGCCACTGCAGACACACAGAAAAGAAGAAGTAACGCTGCTAGTGCCATACCTCATAGAAGCAGGGGAAGAAGAGTTCACCGCCGCCGCCGGACCAGCTCCCTCCGCCGCTCAGAGCCCCACACCAGCTCCCTCCACCGCTCAGCGCGCGCCCCCGCACCAGCTCCCTCTGCCGCTCAGCACCCCTGCACCAGCCCCCTTCGTTGGGCACGGCCGCACTAGGCCCCTATGTTGGGCACGGCCGCACCAGACACCGCCGCCGATCACCTTCGCATCAGCCCCCACTACCGGCCATCTCCGCTTCAGCCACCGCCGCGGTCACCAGATCCGCCACCGCAAAAGCAACTAAAAACTGCATCCCTCTACGCTCTTGTATCTATCTGAATTAGGGAAGGATATCTTTCTAAACTTACTATATATTTATTCAGTTGTATTAACTAACAGAAGTTAGTGTCTAGCGCAGTGGTGTGGACCATGCGGTTTACGCACAAGGCTCTTGGGTTTGAGTCCCAGCAGTGCCGAATTTTTGTCGGCGGGGTTTGGAAATGGCACAGTGGTGCACATGATGTGGACAAGCCCATTAGCAAGCCCAATATAAAAGTAAGGTGAAAAAATAGCCAATAGAAAAATGGTATAAAAAATTCAATACATTTTACGACGTTTTTATAATCGCCGTAAAAATTATGTTACATCATGTTACGATGTTTTTATAATCGTCGTAAAATTTATGACGATCTCATCTTATGCGATTATGATGTTTTTGACTGACATCTCGTAATTTATATGTAGATTTGATCCCCTCAAACGGCTTACGACAATCTTGGATGAAATCGTCATAGATTTATGACGAATTCATCAACGACATTTTAAAAAACGTCATGTATGAGCATATTTCTTGTAGTGTCGGAAATATGCCCTAGAGGGAATAATAAAATAGTTATTATTATATTTCCTATTTTAAGATCATCGTTTATTATCCATGTTATAATTGTATTGAGTGAAAACACAAATACATGTATGGATACTGTAATGCCCGAGATGTAACCCTTGCCATTTTGGGAACCTTTCCTATTTTGGAACCATGTTTTCAATGCTATAAGAGTTATCATTTCATGTGGCTTCATATTGTGTCTCCATCTTGCATCATGGCATTCCATTGTGATGTTGTTGTTGCTTGACCCATTAAGAGTGCTAGTGTGGTTGTGTTGATGTATGATGTTTTCAAACTTTGTTGCTTTCAAACAAGGTTTCAAAAACCCCTTCTCCATTATTATTTGAAATCATGAATTAACTTCTTTAAAACCTGTTTTAAAAATGTTGATCATTTGTTGTTTTATCTTGTGTGTGAAGGGGTGTTGTCTTGGGGTTTTAAAAGTTAAGTCATATAGGTTTTTTATCAACTACACAACATTATTAATTCCTATTTTGGTGTATATTTTAATTACTCTAAAAATCGGGTTTTTATTTTTGTTAAACAGGGCATAATTCCGTTATGCCCTATGTATTTATTTTATTTTTTTTCCAACCCCTATGTGGCAGTGTGCATTTAAGTTTGGGTGTTGGTTATTTTAAAAAGGAACCCCCCTTGTTTTATTTCCTTCGGCACGCAGTAGATAGCAGTTGGGCCAGCTCTTTCTCCCTGGCCCATCTCCTCCTTTCCCCCGCGCAAGCCCGCTCCCCTCTCCTTCTTCCTCCTCGTTGTTGTCACCCTGTAGGACTCCACCTCCACCATCGATCCTTCCCCTCTTTGATCCGGCGGCTCCAAGCACGCATCCCGAGGCCATAAAAGCAGCCCGTCGCCCTCTCCAACCCTAGCCCGTTCCATTTTCTCCCTCCTCTCTCCCTCACGCCGTCAGGGGAGACCCTTCGACGCCGACGCCATGGAAGGGCTCCGGTGAGCCTGGTAGCAGGTAGCAGATCAGCCTCCTCCGCCTCTTCGTCAGCGCAAGAAGCATGCGATCGTCGTGGGAGCTCCGCTCCCGCAGCAACTGGACACCGACGCCTCCTTCCACGATGGCTACTTCCTCTGCTTCCAGCGAGCTCCTCTGCTCCGGCTCGTCGCCCTCCCTCCTCTCCTGTGCCGGATCATCGCCTAGACCCTAGGTGAGCCGCGCACCGTTCTCTCCCGCTCCCCCCTCTCTGTCAGCGCATGTAGGTGGCCGAGGCGATACCCTGCCAGAGTTGACCCATAGGAGCAAGAGCAGTAGATGCAGTGGCAGCCCCTCGCAGTAGTAGCAGTGCAAAGTTGGGGTTTTCCCCCACTAGCTTCGGGGATGGAACCCCCGTGCTCCCCGCATCCCTCGCCGGTGATCAGTCCCGCCGATGAGTCCCCGTCTGCTCGCCGGCAGCCACCTCTGTTTCGGTCAACGGAGTGGCAGGTTGTGTCGAGGGGGCTGCTCAAAAGAGCAAGGAACCCCTCTGTGTCAAGTGTCTGTCCATAGTCCGACTGGTTGTGCATGTGGGCTCGTTCGCCTCAGGTCTGGGGTTCGATCCCTGTAGACCCCCTTTTTCTTTTCTGTGGTTTCGCTAGTAGCAGTGAAGTGTAGAGGTTACCTCGTTTCCTTCCTCTCTTCTGTCGAGAGCCGAAGGATAGCCCAGTGGTGTGAGTGTGTGTAGTAGTGCTAGAGGTCGTGGGTTCGAAACCTAGGGGCCTCCCCTTTTGTTTTTCCCACTTTTTTTCCTTTTTATTTCTTGTTGATGCATTGTGTTGTTTTGTTCTTTACAAGAAAACCAGGGGGTGTTATTTCCTTTAAAGGTCTAGAGTGCATATGTGTGTGTGTGGGTGTGCGTATGCACTTGTATGTATATCTGCATATGAGTGTGTGTATGTGCATGTAAGTGTGTGTGTATGCATGTGGTTGCACATCCACATGTGCAAGAGGGCCTAGCCTCTATGTTGGTCCTCTTCTTGTAGTGTTTGTGTGTATATGTGCACTTGTGTGTGTGTGAGCACATGTATGAGTGTGTGTATGCTCATGTAGGTGTATGTGTGTGCATGGGTGAATATGCACTTGTGCATGAGGGCCTAACCCCTCATACCTTCCACTATGGAGTGATGTAGTTGTGTGTGGGGCTTGTGTGTGTGCATGTGTAGGTGTAGATGTTGCAACATGTGCTATTATTACATGTGACATTGTTCCTATATGGCATATTGGATTCTAGGTGGTGCCTAGATGCTACATGCAAGTACCCATTTATTACATATTATTTTCGGGTAGAATCATCCCAGGAATCTATTGGTGCAATCAGATTTCACTTTAGAGCAACTTCATAAAACTCTTATTTTCTTTCATGATGCCATGTTTAGTGCTTTGTATTAGGTGGTGCCTTAACCCTATGAGGATGAATCCTTGATGTAGTAGTAGTGGGTGAACCCCTCTACATCATGGGGTCTTTGTTTTATTCTTAGGAATTTGTATGCACCTATTGTGCCTTGTCAAAGTTAACACTTGGCTGAAACTGACAGTTTGTGAAACTTTGTGATTTTCACTAAGTCTGGGAATCTGATTTATTTCTTCCCCTGTTGTCTTGGTTGCATTACCTCCTGTGTTGGTAATCATCCCATACCACAAACTAAAGTTTGTGAGCTTTTGTGTTTGTCTAGCTCCCTGTTAAATTTCATGCTTATTCACTTCTTGTAGATATAATTTTGGAGGCTGCCAAAATGCTTCAGAGCATAAGCAGTTGCTGAATATCTGTGATTTTCAAAAAGTCCCAGAATCTTTGATATTTTGTCCAAGTTAGTGCTTGTAGATCTGCTCATGGGTGACTCCTTTGTATTAACTTCTTGCACACGGTTGTAGAGATTTTAGATGGATTTTGCCTCATATCTTGTTTGAACCATTTAGATGGTTGTAGATACTTTAAATGTTGTGGACAAACTGCTATGATGTTGTTAAAAACAGATTGCATGTTTTTGTTGATTTGAAGCTTGTGTGGGCATTGTTGATGGTGTGGTGTGTTAAGATGCACCACCCCACTTATATTTGGTTGCTTGATCATGTAGGAACCTGGTAACACCAGGGGAGTGCCATTGGAGTGTGTTTGTGGCTGATTTGAACCGTAGGTCTCCATATCTTGTTTTGTAGTTTCTAGTTGATCCGAAGCTCTGTTCTCTACGGTCTTTATATGCTTTTGCATCGTTTTCTCGTGATGCACATGTTCATGCCATCTTGATGCATGTCACGATAACTTAAGATGAGGTTCTGTCCAGAATTCAGTTAACTCAATTAATGCATACGAAAGTGACTAGAATAGTGATGCATGCTTCCTTCTTCACACAAACATCATATTGCTTGTTGCATAATGTTGTGTTGGTGTTCATTGGCTTTTATCTTATCTTGGGTAGCATCGGGATCGGAGTGCGAGTACGTGGATTCTGGAGAGTACGTGCATGAAGATCAAGAACAGTTCCAAGCTGAAGACATCACATGCAAGATGACCGTGACCTTGATACCGTATCTAGCTTTGTTATTCTTAGAATCATGTTTCCTTCGATACATGATCGCTGCCTACCACTTGAAATATATGCCACCTGTTCTTGCCATGAACCCCAAACACCTCCCTCTCATATCAAATGTTGTTTGGCTAAGTAGGCTTGCTCAACTTCTAATGAGTAGCTTTGCTAGTTGCAGGTGCCAGCTGTCTCATGTGATAACATGAGTATATTGATATCATTATGTTTTATACTGCTATTTAATTAATGCACCTATATACTTGGTAAACAATGGAAGGCCTAGCCTTTTGCCGGGTGATTTGCTCCGTTGTTGCCGCCTTAGTTTCGGTTACCGGTGTTTGATTCCATAACTGATCGCTCCTAACACGTTCGGGGTTGTCATGCGGACCCCCTTCATAAATCATGTAGTGTTAAGGCTCGTCTAGCAAGACCCAACATTGGTTTTAATTTGCTAATCACCTAATAATAATTTGCATAGGGAATAGCTACCCCGAGGATTTAATCAACAACCCGGGCCAGTGCTCCCCATGAGTGTTGGTCCCACCTGAGCGATGTCCGGGGCCCCCTAGTCACCCAGGGTTTAGCCAACCCGACGTCTACCTCATCCGTCGTGTCCTAAGACTGAGATACGCTGCTCTTATCGGGGTCGTCGACACGACGGGAGGTCCTGCTAGATTTGTCTTACCTTAGCGATATATCTTGCGTATAGGAATCCCGGTGAAACTTTGGGTCTCCTCAAAGTTGAGGTTTTCCTTTAAGGAATCCGACGAGATCACGAGTTTCGTGATAGAGATTTACTTTGCGGCCCGTGGCAGTTTGTGACGGACTAGTTGGAGCACCCGTGCAAGGTTTAATCTTTCGGAAAAGCGTGCCCGCGGTTATGTGGCAAATGTGGATAATTTGTTAACTTCCGGTTCTAGACAACTTAAAGTAACTCTAATAAAACTGCCAACTGTGTGCGTAACCGTGACTGTCTCCTTCGAAGACCACTCTTCGATCGGGAACATGGTGGGGTTATATGTGACGTTGATACGTCTCCAACGTATCTATAATTTTTTATGGTTCCATGCTATTATCTTGTCAAACTTTGGATGTTTTGTATGCCTTTTATATATTTTTTGGGACTAACTTATTAACTCAGTGCCAAGTGCGAGTTCCTATTTATTCCATGTTTTTGACCCTTTTGAGTGGAGGATTTTAAACGGTGTCCAAACAGAATAAAACTTTCGAAAATATTTTTTCCGGAACAGAATATATGCGCCAGACTTGAGAACCAAGGCAGGGGCCAGTAGGGGACCCCACAAGCCCCCTAGGCGCGGCCAGGGCGCGCGCCTAGCAGGCTTGTGGGGCCCATGTGGCACGTCTTCCCTACCTCTTCCGCCTATAAATTCAGAAAATTCCAAAAGTGTGTGAGTGATCCACGAAAATACTTTTCCGCTGCCGCATGCTTCTGTCTCCGCAAGATCCCATCTGGGGCATGTTCTGGTGCCCTGCCGAGGGGGGATTCGGATACGGAGGGCTTCTTCATCAACACCATGACCTCTCCGATGATGCGTGAGTAGTTCACCATAGACCTTCGGGTCCATAGCTAGTAGCTAGATGGCTTCTTCTCTCTCTTGGATCTTCAATACAAAGTTCTCCATGATCTTCACGGAGATCTATCCAATGTAATCTTCTTTGCAGTGTGTGTGTCGAGATCCGATGAACTGTGGATTTATGATCAGATTATCTATGAATCTTATTTGAGTTTCTTCTGATCTCTTATATGCATGATTTCATATCCTTGTAATTCTCTTCGAGTTGTGGGTTTTGTTTGGCCAACTTGATCTATGATTCTTGCAATGGGAGAAGTGCTTGGTGTTGGGTTCTTACCGTGCGGTGACCTCACCCAGTGACAGAAGGGGTAGCGAGGCACGCATCGTGTTGTTGCCATCAAGGGTAAAAATATGGGGTTTTCATCATTGGTTTGAGTTTATCCCTCTACATCATGTCATCTAGCTTAAGGCGTTACTCTATTCATCATGAACTCGAGACACTAGATGCATGCTAGATAGCGGTCGATGTGTCGAGTAATAGTAGTAGATCCAGAAAGTATCGTTCTACTTGTCTCGGACGTGATGCCTATATGTATGATCATTGCCTTAGATATCGTCATGACTTTGTGCGGTTCTATCAATTGCTCGACAGTAATTTCTTCACCCACCGTATTATTTGCTATTTTGAGAGAAGCTTCTAGTGAACACTATGGCCCCCGGGTCTACTTCACACCATATTTTCAGCCTTACTCTTTTACTTCATTGCACTTTCCGCATTCAGATCTCACTTTGCAATGAATCTTGAAGGGATTGACAACCCCTTTATAGCGTTGGGTGCAAGCTCTTTGTGTTTGTGCATTTACTCTCGACTTGACGCGATTCTCCTACTGGATTGATACCTTGGTTCTCAAACTGACGGAAATACTTACTGCTCATGTGCTGCATCACCCTTTCCTCTTCAAGGGAAAAACCAACGCAAGCTCAAGAGGTAGTAGAAAGATTTCCGGCGCCGTTGCTGGGGAGAACGATTTCTGGCGCCGTTGTCGGGGAGGAGGATCAAGTCAAGAATAATCTCTCGTCAACGTGCCAATTTCTGGCGCCGTTGCCAGGGAGGATCAAGTCAAGAAATCATCCAAGTAAGTGTCACAAACTCATATCTTGCATTTACTTTTTTTCCTCTCGTTTTCCTCTCCCCCACTTCTGAAAAACAAAAATTTACAAAAAAAGTTGCCTTTTTCGGTTGCCTTTTTCGTTCGCCCTTTTCTCTCGCTTGCTTTCTGTTCGCTTGTGTGCTTGTTTGCTTGCTGAAGTCACTATGACTGAAAACACCAAACTTTGTGACTTCTCGAAAACTAATAATAATGATTTTATTAGTACTCCGATTGCTCCCGCCACTAGTGCGGAATCATACGAAATCAATGCCGCTTTGCTGAATCTTGTTATGAAAGAGAAATTCTCCGGCCATCGTAGTGAAGATGCCGCATCCCATCTTAATACCTTCATTGAACTTTTCAATATGCAAAAGAAGAAAGATGTGGATTATGATGTGATTAAATTGAAGCTTTTTCCTTTCTCGTTGCGAGATCGAGCAAAAACTTGGTTTTCATCTTTGCCCAAAAATTATATTGATTCTTGGAACAAGTGCAAAGATGCTAATATATCCAGGTATTTTCCGCCGGCTAAGATTATCTCCCTCCATAATGATATCATAAATTTTACGCAACTTGATCATGAACATGTTGCACAATCTTGGGAGAGAATGAAATTGATGATTAGAAATTGTCCCGCTCATGGCTTGAGTCTTTGGATGATTATACAAATCTTCTACGCTGGCTGGAATTTTGCTTCTAGAAATATCTTGAGCTCCGCCTTAGGTGGAACGTTCATGGAAATCACGTTAGGAGAAGCCACAAAACTCGTAGACAATATCATGATGAACTACTCTCAGTGGCACACTGAAAGGTCACCTACTAGTATGAATGTACATGCTATAGAAGAAATTAACTCGTTAAGTGTTAAGATGGATGAGTTAATGAATTTGGTTGCTAGTAGAAGTGGTCCTTTAGATCCTAGTGATATGCCCTTGTCTTCCTTGATTGAGAGTAGCAACGCTAGCTTGGACGTTAATTTTGTTGGTAGGAATAATTTTGGCAACAACAATGCTTTTTGAGGAAACTATGTTCCTAGGCCTTTTCCTAGTAACCCCTCTAATAATTTTGGCAACTCCTACAACAATACTCATGGAAATTACAATAGATTACCCTCTGATCTAGAGAGTAATATCAAAGAGTTTATCAACTCGCAAAATATTTTCAATGCGTCCATAGAGGAAAAACTACTCAAGATTGATGATTTGGCTAGGAGTGTTGATAGAATGTCTAGTGATATTGATGCTTTTAAAGTTAGATGTGCTCCTCCCAAAATCAATATGGATGAAACTTTGAAAGCTATGCGTGTTTCCATGAGTGAGAGCGAAGAAAGAACCTCCCAAATTCGTTCTAGACATGAATGGCTTAAAAGGTCGTGTTCTCGTGATAAGAATCACGAAGATCTTACGGTGCTTGGTTTGACTCCCACTGAATCTTTGTTTTCTTGTGTCAAACCTAATGATGATGGGGCTGGATATGAATCCACTTTGCTTGAAAAACGCCCCAATGATTCGGAGTCCATCTATCTTGATGCTAAAAGCATTAAAAGTGGAGTAGAAGATATCAAAACATTGAGTAGTAAGGAAACTACTACTTTGTATTTCAAGGAATTCAATTATGATAGTTTCTCCTTGATTGAATGCATTTCCTTGATGCAATCCATGCTAAACTCTCCACATGCTTATAGGCAAAACAAGGCATTTATCGATCATATCGTCGATGCTATGATAAAATCTCTTGAAGAGAAACTTGAACTGGAAGTCTCTATCCCTAGAAAGCTTCATGATGAGTGGGAACCTACTATCAAAATCAAAATCAAAAACTATGAATGCAATGCTTTCTGTGATTTGGGTGCTAGTGTTTCCGCGATTCCAAAGTCTTTATGTGATGTTCTGGGTTTTAATGAGATTGAGGAGTGTTCTCTTAATTTGCATCTTGCGGATTCTAATGTCAAGAAACCCATGGGAAGCATCAATGATGTTCTTATTATTGCAAATAGGAACTATGTACCCATGGATTTCATTGTGCTTGACATTGATTGCAATCCTACATGCCCTATCATTCTTGGTAGACCTTTCCTAAGGACTATCGGCGCTATCATCGATATGAAGGAAGGGAATATTAGATTTCAATTTCCTTCAAAGAAGGGCATGGAGCATTTTCATAGAAAGAAAATAAGATTGCCTTATGAATCCATGACGATGGCTACTTATGGTTTGAGCACCAAAGACGACGATATGTGATTCTATCGCCTTATGCCTAGCTAAGGGCGTTAAACAATAGCCCTTGTTGGGAGGAAACCCAATGAATTTATCTTTTTATTTTTGTTTGTTGCGTCCACACCATCATAATTCTGTTATGATTGTGTCTTTTGTGTTTCTTTTTGTGTTTGAGCCAAGCAAAACCTTTATGACTAGTCTTGGTTATGGTTGTTTGATCCTGCTGGAAAAAGACAGAAACTTTTTGCTCACGAGATTATTTTTCATTTTTATTCAGAAAGAGCTTTTGAGTTGATTATTTTTTATGCTGGTTGATATGCCTTTTTCCAGGCTGTCCTATTTGTTTGGAATTTGTGAGGTACCAGAAGGATACGAAGTATACAGATTGCCACAGACTGGTCTGTTTTTTACAGATTCTGTTTTTGTTGAGTTGGTTGCTTGTTTTCATGAAACTATGGATAGTATCGGGGGGTAGTAGCCATGGAAAAGTGAGAATACAGTAATCTAACACCAACATGAATAGAATTCAAGTTTGCTACAGTACCTAAAGAGGTGGTAGTTGGTTTTCTTTTGCTAATGATATCATGAGTTTCTGTTTAAGTTTTGTGTTGTGAAGTTTTCAAGTTTTGTGTTATGTTCTCATGGACAAACGGATAAAGAGTGGAAAGAGCTCAAGCTTTGGGATGCCCAAGGCATCCCAAGACAAATTCAAGGACACCAAAAAGCCTAAGCTTGGGGATGCCCCGGGAAGGCATCCCTTCTTTCGTGTTCAATCCATCGGTAACATTACTTGGAGCTATATTTTTATTTACCACATGATATGTGTTTTGGTTGGAGCGTCTTGTATCGTAGGAGTCTATTCTTTTTGTTGTGTCACAATCATCCTTGCTGCACACCTTTTGAGAGAGACATACACTCATCTTGAATTTGCTAGAATGCTCATCGTGCTTCACTTATATCTTTTGAGCTAGATAGTTTTCCTCTATGTGCTTCACTTAGATCTTTAAGAGCACGGCTTTGCGTGACTTGGTAGTTGGTTTGTGCTATGAAAGTAGTCCCAAAGGTGATAGGTACCCAAAGAGGATACAAAAACTTCCATCTTCATGTGTGTTGAGTAGAAAGAGAAGTTTGATTCCTCTCAATTAGTTTTGAGACGTGGATTTGGTAATATTAAGAGTTATGTTAGTAGGGTGTTGTGAATCTAGAAATACTTGTGTTGAAGTTAGTTGTAACATCCCAAATTTCCTAATTTGGAATGTTTTACAATTGTAGCTAAGCATCTATGCATACTGATTGAAATAAAGTTGGCATTGGAATTCTTTCAAATTATTCCTTTTGCATTTCTATTTTTGTTCATGCAAGAAATGCTGGGAAATAAATTCTTGCAAGCAAGAAAGATAGGAGGAATATGACCCTCCAAAACCAGGGGCATTTTTGAAATATTTTGAGCCAAGAAACCAAAACTTTATGGAGAAAATAATTGCAAAAAATAAAATAAAGCTTTTAGGGGTTTTTCTGAAAAAACATTTTCTAGTTTTTATTTTGGCCTTGGAAAAATGTTAAACGTGTAGAGATTTTTTTCTGAAAATTTTGATATATAACATAACTATTTTTGGATTTTATTTACTTGCCTTTTGATTTGTTTTAGTTTCTAGTTTTGAAAAAAATAGAAAAAATCTTTAATTTTAGGTAATAGCCTGAGCGACATTTAGTGCACGTGGGCCGAATCCCACCGCCGGGATCCGATTTGGATCCGGATTGGTCACCCGATCGCCCAGCCCCTCCGTTCTCTCTCCCTGCACCTGGGCCTCGCGCTGACCGAATCCCGAAGCCGGTCACCCCCTTCCTTCCCTCCCCTCCTTTCCTTTCCCCAAGCCCGAGCCCTTCCTTACCTCGCCGGAGCCCGATCCCCTCCCGGGATCTCTCTCCTCCTTCCCTCCCGACAGCTCCCCTCGCCCCCTATAAATACCCCCGTCGCACCACATCCCGTTCCCCTAGTAGCCGCCCCTCCTCGCCACTCCACGCCACCCCCGCTGCCTCGCCGGAGTGTGGCCACCATCGAACCTCCCCAAGCACCCCTGCTCGCCGGCTCCCACTCGCCTCGTCGTCGCCTCTCTCGGACGCCGGAGCCCCGCCGCCACCCGTTGGACCCCTCAGACGCCGCCGACGACCGCTACATCGACATCGTCGACCAGCGCCACCTCCTCGGCCTCGCCGGAAAAGAAGCCCCTGCAGCTCCCCCACGGTAAGCAACCCCCATCCTCCGTAGTCGTCCGATTCGTTTTTAACGTAGTAGATTAAAACACCGAGCGGTTTTTCCCCCACTTAACTTTAGCCAGGGTTTTGTTTAAATTCTCACCGTTCGCTAGTTAGCCCCGCAGCACACACCACCTTGGCCAATCACGAGCTGCAACATACCCCCCCCCCCTGTTCGCTAGATCTAGTTTTTCTTTTTCTGTTATAGTTTTGAAAACAAATAGAGTTTCAATTTTTATTTATTTTATAACTTTTGTTCTAGGACTCCAATGGAGTTGATTCTTTTTGTAGTAGTTTACAATTTTCTTGTAGTTTTCGAAAACATATTATTTGCCTATGTTTGAAATTTCAAAATTTGAATTTGAAAAATTTTAGTTTAAATCTTGTTTTTCTTATTCCAGGAGTTTAAAAATAGCTTTTAATTTAATTCTTTTTGCTGCTGATTCCTAGTGATCTTATCTTTCAGTAGTTTAAGTTTCAATTTTTTAAATATTTTTTTACTTGGGGTTTTATCAAAAACAGATTCTGTTTTGGTTATGTTAAGTGAATTTCTTCACTTTATGCAATGGTGTTTATATGCTAGTGATTTTATTTTCTTTGTTAGCAATTGTAGTACTTATTGTGTGTATTTTGATTGTATCGATAGATCACCCGGAGTGCGAAGAATGCTACTTAGAAGCGCTTGATCACGACAACTATCAGCAAGGCAAGTCATTTGATCATGTATTACCTATGTTTTATGCATTGTAGTTCTACCTTTCTACACCCAATTGCATGCTCAGTAGGTACTAGGAAACATTGGTTACTTGCTGTAGTATCATGTGGCAGGCACCCAACAACCCTATTACTTGGCCCGGGATGAAAAATTCTATTTTGCTATGCTTGAGTAGACGTGGTTCTGGTTGAGAGTTTATCACGAGTGATGCGAGATTAATTTAATAACCAAGACCGGTTAAGTCAAGACTTTTCAAGACCTCGTGATGTAATGCAACTCTGGGTCAAGGACGGTTTAGATGGGCTCCCTGGAGAAACCAGTGGACGACCCAGGATGCATGGGGAAGTGCCATGACATCTTGCGGAAAGCTTCACCCAGGCTCGAAGAGATGGTACGGCAACACCAGAGACTTGGCCGTTTCAGGTCGGGTCGCTACAGATATGGTATCAGAGCACACGCTGACTGTAGGACGTAACATCTAGGAATGGAAAAGCCTTAGGAAGAAAACTATTTTTCTTATGTCTATAAATCTTCTATTTCCTCTTCTGCTCATTTCTGACTTCTCTCCGATTTTCCAATATTTTTAGATGGCCACCTTCATCCCCGTTAAGATCACGGAGTTTTGCCAGCCCGACGCCACTATGCCTTTCCAAAAGGAGCTAATGCAGATCACCTAGGACTTAAGGATTGCTCTGCCGACTATCACTGGGATGCCTACTTCGTCTTACCCGGAGGATTCACGCTACAGGATTGAGGTGCACATCCCCGGAAGGACATTTGAGCTACGCACTGAGCCTGTGGACTTCAAGTTCATCGCACCCAGCTAGATTCTCGGAAGGGACATGGCGTTCCATTGTGCACTCGGACGTATCAAGAAAGTGTACAGAGGCTGGCCTATTTCACTGGACCTATTCACGGTATCCCGGAGAGGAGAAGATGGAGAAGTCATCTCAATCAAGACCAAAGACGCTCTCCTGTCCTATGCCCAGACCTTGGAGACACACAGCGGGATTCTGGAGCATCGTGTGGTCAAGGACGCCAGGAAGATCAAGCAACTGTCGCTTCGCGAACTCGAACTCAAAGAAGCAGCCCGGGAAGCCCACTATGAGCACGAATTGGAGGTGAAGGACTTCTTGGTGAGGATCGAGAAGCTGAAGGCTTGTGTCACATATCTGGAGGAAGAACTGGACATGGGGGAGAACCTTCACCCTAAAGGAGACGTAGCGCCTTTGATCAGGAATGAGGAGGACTACGAAGCAAGCTCCAGCGAAGGACCCACCACCATGCTCTTCTAAGGAGGAGACTTAGACTAGTCCACCAATTTATCTTATCGTTAAATGCTTAGGTCGATGTTTAGGTTATCGAAACTTGTATCCCCATGTGTGAGCCTTTTTGTGGTGATAATGAATAAATGTGTGGTGTGATATTTGTTTGTTGCATTGCATATGGGTAGTGTAATCACTCTTTAGACCCCTTTTCTATGCTAATCCCACCCCTCTACAAACACCAGATGCCTCCGAGACGTGACCCTGCTTCCAACTTCCCGCCGGAACTCACACAATTGATTCAGCAACAGAATACCCTGATGCAGCTGATCATTCAGAACCAGAACAATAACAACAACCATCATCCACCCCAGGCCGACAATCTCACCTGTTTTCTGATGTTGAACCCTCCGACTTTCTCCAGCAGCATTGAGCCCATTGTGGCAGATGATTGGCTCCGCAAGATGGAGCGGGAACTAATCACTGCTGGATGTACTGAAGCTGAGAAGGTCCACTTTGCCGCGCAGCAACTTGAAGGCCCCGCAGCTGCATGGTGGGAGAACTACACCGCCACATACCCCTTTGCTGGTGTCACTTGGGAGAAGTTCAAGCAAGCCTTCCGCACCGCTCATGTCTCAGCTGGGGCCATGATTCTGAAGAAGCGTGAGGTTCGCAACTTACGCCAGGGAAATTGCTGTGTGGCTCAGTATGTTGATGAATTCAGCATGCTCGCTCGTTATGCACCTAGAGATGTGGCCGATGATGCGGCCAAGCAGGAAAAGTTCTTGGAGGGACTCAACGATGAGTTGAGCATTCAGCTGACTGTAGCCAACTTCAACAACTACCTGGAGCTGGTAGATAAGGCCCTCATCTTGGAGGGGAAACATCGGCAGATGGAGAACCATAAGCGGAATTATAGCAATGGGAAGTTCAACTCCGGCACTCAACGGAAGCCTCACTACACCCCTATTCAGGGAATATCGGGACTGGATCCGGTAAGTTTGGAGGACACGTCCCGCACAATCACCCAGTGCATAACCATGGAGGCCACAACCATGGAGGAAATGTGAACCACCGTAACAACAATAACTTCAAGAATGGCAATGGCAACCAGCACCCTCCAGCTCCAGCTCAGAAGGACCTGACTCATATCACCTGCTTCAAGTGCCAGAAGACGGGACTCTATGCCACTGAATGTCCCCAGAACAAGCAGGGAAATGGAAATGGCAACGACAACTCAGCAGCAAAGAAGCCCAATCCTTTTCCCCGAGCTCGGGTGAATCACATTGATGTTGAAGAGGTCTATGATCACCCCGATACTATGGTTGGTAAGTTTTTGCTAAATTCACGTCCAGTAATGGTACTTTTTGATTCTCGTGCAACGAATTCATTCATATCAAGGGTAGTTGTGGAAAAGTATAGTTTACCAACTAGAACCCTTAGCCAGCCTATTAAGGTCAGTTCCCCAGGAGGCATGATGATAGCCGGGATAGGATGCCATGCTTTGAGTCTCAACATCGGGAACCATAAGTTTCCCACCGACCTCATCGTATTAGAGTCTCAGGGATTGGATGTAATCCTAGGCATGGATTGGTTGACCAAGTATGAAGGAAATATTGATTGTGCCCTTAAGTCTATTTTGCTCACCACCCCCGAGCAAAAGGGGATTAAGTACGTATCCCAACGCCCGACACGGAGTAAACGGGTAAACTCTCTCACGGGAGTAGTCCAGGAGGAAGTACCGATTGTACAAGAATACCCAGATGTAGTTCCGGAGGAATTGCCGGGCATGCCACCGGATATTGAGATTGAGTTCCTGATTGAACTATTACCCGGAACAGCCCCGATATCCAAGAGACCCTATCAGATGCCCGGAAATGATTTAGTAGAAATCAAGAAGCAAATTAAGGAGTTGTTGGACAAAGGGTATATTCGCCCTAGTTCTTCACCCTGGGGAGCCCCAGTACTCTTGGTTGAAAAGAAGGATAAGTCCTTGAGAATGGTAGTCGATTATCGCGCATTGAACGAGGCGACCATCAAGAACAAGTATCCCTTGCCGATGATCAACGACCTGTTTGACCAGTTAGTTGGAGCCCGAGTGTTCTCCAAGATCGATCTTCGATCCGGGCATCATGAGCTGAAAATTCGTGAACAAGATATACCCAAGACAGCCTTCACCACCCGGTATGATCTGTATGAGTACATGGTCATGTCATTTGGACTGATTAATGCTCCGGCATATTTTATGAATCTGATGAACAAGGTATTTATGGAATACTTGGATAAGTTTGTCGTGGTGTTCATCGATAACATACTGATATTCTCCAAGAATGAGGAGGAACACAAGGAACACTTGCGTCTGGTTTTGGAGAAACTTCGAGAGCATCAGCTGTATGCGAAGTTCAGCAAATGTGAATTTTGGTTGAAGGAAGTCGGATTCCTCGGACACGTCATTTCAGGAGAAGGAATAGCAGTGAATCCTGCCAAGGTTGCAGCAGTTACCGAATGGGTAGCACCCACTTCAGTTAAGGAGATCCACAGTTTCCTCGGACTTGCCGGATATTACCGGAGGTTCATTGAGAATTTCTCGAAGATCGCCAAGCCCATGACAGAGTGGTTGAAGAAGGAGTCAAAGTATGTTTGGACCGAGGAATGTGAAGCCAGTTTCCAAGAGTTGAAGAAACGTCTGGTTACAGCCCTAGTGCTGATATTGCCGAACATTCGTAAGGATTTCCAGGTTTATTGTGATGCTTCTCGTCAAGGACTTGGAGGAGTGCTCATGCAAGAAGGAAAAGTTGTAGCCTATGCATCCAGACAGCTCAGAACCCATGAGTTGAATTATGCCACGCATGATTTGGAACTAGCAGCCGTAGTACACGCTATCAAGACCTGGAGACATTTCCTAATCGGAAATAGTTGAGATGTTTACACTGATCACAAGAGCCTGAAATATATCTTCACGCAGAAGGAGTTGAACCTCAGACAGAGGAGATGGCTACAGTTGATCAAGGACTATGACATGAGATTGCATTATCATCCAGGGAAGGCAAATGTTGTAGCAGATGCCTTGAGCCGTAAGAGTTATGTGAACACACTCATAGCGGGAGAATTACCCCAGGAGTTAGCCGATGATCTCGAGAGCTCAAATTGGAGATAGTTCCAAGAGGATTTGTAGCAACGCTGGAAATTCAGTCCACCTTGACCGAAAAGATCCGCGAAGCACAGAAATCAGACAAGGAGATAGCTGAGATAAAGCGGAGAATGAATGACGGGAAGGCTAAAGGTTTTCGTGAGGATGAACACGGAACTTTATAGTTTGAGGATCGCATCTATGTGCCCAATGATCCTGAACTCAGGAAGTTGATACTTCAGGAGGCCCATGATTCCCCGTACTCGATACATCCAAGCAACACCAAGATGTATGTGGACTTGAAAGAAAGTTTCTGGTTGACAGGAATGAAGGACACTGCCGAGTTTTTAGCAATATGCTATGTTTGTCAGCGAGTGAAGGCCGAGCATCAGAAGCCAGTAGGATTGCTTCAATCTCGATTGATACCCGAGTGGAAATGGGAGAAGCTTGGTATGGACTTCATCACAGGATTACCTAGGACCCGTTCTGGTTATGATTCTATCTGGGTTGTGGTCGATCGTTTGACCAAGGTATCTCACTTCATTCCCGTGAAGACTACTTACACGAGTGCTAAGCTGGCCAAGATATATATGACCAGGATCGTATGTCTACATGGAGTACCGAAGAGTATCGTGTCAGATAGAGGGACTCAATTCACGTCAAAATTCTAGCACCAACTACCCAAAACATTGGGAACAACATTGGAGTTCAGTACATCTTTTCACCCTCAGACCGACGGACAGACCGAGAGAGTCAATCAGATTCTGGAGGACATGTTGAGAGCTTGCGCGCTAGACTATGGGTCTAGCTGGGATGACAATTTACCTTATGCCGAGTTCTCATACAACAACAGCTATCAGACCAGTCTGAAGATGGCCCCTTTCAAAGCTCTATACGGAAGGAGGTGCAGAACACCGTTGATGTGGGATGGTGTTGGAGACCGACAACTTTTTGGTCCCGACCTTATCCGAGATTCTGAAGAGAAGGTCAAGCTGATTCGTGACCGACTCAAGATAGTTCAGTCCAGACAGAAGAGTTATGCTGACAGGAAACGCAAGGAAGTAACATACGAAGTGGGAGACCGAGCATACCTTCGGGTGTCTCCACTTCGAGGAATCAAGAGATTTGGTGTAAAAGGAAAGTTAGCACCCCGATTCATTGGCCCCTACAAAATTCTTGAACGTAGAGGCGAAATTGCATATAAACTGCAATTTCTGGAAGGATTCTCCGGAGTTCATGATGTCTTCCATGTTTCTGAGTTGAAGAAATGCCACGCTGAGATGGCTGATGTTCCGTTGAGAGATACAGTGCCCCTAGAGGCCATACAGCTTGACAGTGATTTGACGTATGAGGAGAAACCCGTCAGGATTCTCGAGAATGCCAACAGAGTTACCCGCGGCAAGATCATCAAGTTTTGCAAGGTTTTGTGGAGTCACCACACCGAGGAAGAAGCCACCTGGGAACAAGAAGAGGATCTTCGTCGAGACCACCCGCACCTATTTGCTAGCCAACCCGAATCTCGAGGGCGAGATTCATCTTAAGGTGGGTAGGTTTGTAACATCCCAAATTTCCTAATTTGGAATGTTTTACAATTGTAGCTAAGCATCTATGCATACTGATTGAAATAAAGTTGGCATTGGAATTCTTTCAAAATTTTCCTTTTTCATTTCTATTTTTCTTCGTGCAAGAAATGCCGGGAAATAAACTCTTACAAGCAAGAAAGGGAGGAGGAATTTTTGTAATATTTTGAGCCAAGAAAACCGAAACTTTATGGGGAAAATAATTGCAAAAAATAAAATAAAGATTTTAGTGGTTTTTCTGAAAAATCATTTTTTTAAGTTTTTATTTTGGCCTTGGAAAAATGTTAAACGTGTAGAGATTTTTTTTCTGAAAATTTTGATATATAACATCCCTAATTTTGGAATTTATTTACTTACCTTTTTATTTGTTTTAGTTTCTGGTTTTGAAAAAAATAGAAAAATCCTTTTATTTTAGGTAATCGCTCGAGCGACATTTAGTGCACGTGGGGGCGAATCCCACCCCCGGGATCCGATTTGGATCCGGATTTGTCACCCGATCGCCCAGCCCCTCCCTTCTCTCTCCCTGCACCTCGGCCCCGCGCCCACCGAATCACTAAGCCGGTCACCCCCTTCCTTCCCTCCCCTCCTTTCCTTTCCCCAAGCTCGAGCCCTTCCTTACCTCGCCGGAGCCCGATCCCCTCCCCGGATCTCTCTCCTCCTTCCCCCCCGACAGCTCCCCTCACCCCTATAAATACCCCCATCGCACCGCACCGCGTACCCTAGTAGCCGCCCCTCCTCGCCGCTCCATGCCACCCCCCGCTGCCTTGCCGGATTTCGGCCACCACCTAACCTCGCCAAGCTCCCCCTACTCGCCCCGGCTCCCTCTCGCCTCGTCGTCGCCTCCCTCGGACGCCGAAGCCCCGCCGCCACCCGTTGGACCCCTCAGACGCCACCGACGACCGCTGCATCGACATCCCCGACCACCGCCACCTCCCCGGCCTTGCCGGAGAAGAAGCCCCTACAGCTCCCCCACGGTGAGCAACCCCCATCCTCCGTAGCCGTCCGATTCGTTTCTAACGCAGTAGATTAAAACACCGATACCCCTTCGGTTTTATAAAAAAAAACCGAACGATTTTCCCCCACTTAACTTTAGCCAGGGGTTTTTTTTAAATTCCGGCCGTTCGCTAGTTAGCCCCGTAGCACACACCACCTTAGCCAATCAGGAGCTGCCACATACCCCCTTGTTCGCTAGATCTAGTTTTTCTTTTTCTGTTATAGTTTTAAAAACAGAGAGAGTTTCAATTTTGTTTCTTTTATAACTTTTCTTCTATGACTGCAATAGAGTTGATTATTTTTGCAGTAGTTTACAATTTTCTTGTAGTTTTCGAAAACATATTATTTGCCTATGTTTGAAATTTAAAAATTGGAATTTGAACAAATTTAGTTTCAATCTTGTTTTGCTTATTCCAGGAGTTTAATAATAGCTTTGAATTTAATTCTTTTTGCTGCTGCTTCCTAGTGATCTTATCTTTCAGTACTTTAAGTTTCAATTTTTTTTAATATTGTTTTACATGGGGTTTTATCAAAAACAGATTCTGTTTTGGTTATGTTAAGTGAATTTCTTCACTTTATGCAATGGTATTTATATGTTAGTGATTTTATTTTGTTTGTTACTGATTGTAGTACTTATTGTGTGTATTTTGATTGTATCGATAGATCACCCAGAGTGCGAAGCATGCTACTTAGAAGCGCTTGATCACGACAACTATCAGCAAGGCAAGTCATTTGATCATGTATTACCTATGTTTTATGCATTGTAGTTCTACCTTTCTACACCCAATTGCATGCTCAGTAGGTACTAGGAAACATTGGTTACTTGTTGTAGTATCATGTGGCAGGCACCCAACAACCCTGTTACTTGGCCCGGGATGACAAATTCTATTTTGATATGCTTGAGTAGACGTGGTTCTGGTTGAGAGTTTATCACGAGTGATGCGAGATTAATTTAATAACCAAGACCGGTTAAGTCAAGACTTTTCAAGACCTCGTGATGTAATGCAACTCTGGGTGAAGGACGGTTTAGATGGGCTCCCTGGAGAAACCAGTGGACGACCTGGGATGCATGGGGAAGTGCCATGACATCTTCCGGAAAGCTTCACCCAGGCTCGAAGAGATGGTACGGAAACACCAGAGACTTCGCCGTTTCAGGTCGGGTCGCTACATTAGTGATTCCTGTAACGTGCACGTATGGTGAAACGCTATGTTAGGAAGTCGGAGCAAAATTAATCTATTGGTTGTCATCCTTTGTGTTGCGGTCGGGATCGCGCGATGGTTAACACCTACCAACCCTTCCCCTATGAGTATGCGTTTACCACTTTGTTTCGATTACTAATAAAAAATTTTGCAACAAGTATGTGAGTTCTTCTTGACTAATGTAAGTCCATGGTATAGATGCACTTTCACCTTCCACCATTGCTAGCCTCTCTAGTACCGCGCAATTTTCGTTGGTGCACAAACCCACCATATGCCTTCCTCAAAACAGCCACCATACCTACCCACTATGGCATATTCATAGCCATTCCGGGATATATTGCCATGCAACTCCCACCGTTCCGGCTCATGACTTGTGCCATCACTCTCATATTGCCATTGCATGATCGTAAGATAGCTAGCGAGATGTTTTCAACGTCATACGCCAAGCTAGATCGTTGCACATCCCGGTACACTGCCGGAGGCATTTCCTATAGAGTCATCATCGTTCTAAGCTCTAAGCTGTGAGTAAATAAAAGTGTGATGATCATCATTATTAGAGCATTGTCCCATGTGAGGAAATAAAAAAAGGCCAAAGTTGCCCACATAAAAAAAAGAGAAAAAAGAGGCCCAAGAACCGAAATGAAAAAAAGAGAGAAAAAGAGAGAAGGGACAATGCTACTATCTATTTCCACACTTGTGCTTCATAATAGCACCATGTTCTTCATGATTGAGAGCCTCTTGCTTTTTCACCACCATATGCTAGTGGGAATTTTTACTATATAACTTGGCTTGTATATTCCAAGGATGGGCTTCCTCAAATTGCCCTAGGTCTTCGTGAGCAAGCAAGTTGGATGCACACTGATACGTCTCCGTCGTATCAACTTTTCCAAACTCTTTTGCCCTTGTCTTGGACTCTAACTTGCATGATTTGAATGGAACTAACCCGGACTAACGCTGTTTTCAATAGAATTGCCATGGCGTTGTTTTTGTGCAGAAATTAAAGTTCTCGGAACGTCCTGAAAATTTACGGAGATTTTTTCTGGAATAAAAGAAAAATACCTGCGCAAAGATCCACCGGAGGGGGCGTGCCAGTGGGCCACAAGCCCACAGGCCGCGGCCACCCCCTATGGCCGCGCGGTGAGGGCTTGTGGGGCCCATGTGGCACCACTGCCCCCAAACTCAGCTCTATATCTTCCGTTTCGCGTGGAAAAAAATCAGAGAGAAGGTTTCATCGCGTTTTGCGATACGGAGGCGCCGCCACATCCTGTTCTTCATGTGGAGGGCACATCTGGAGTCCGTTCGGGGCTCCGGAGAGGGGAAATCGTAGCCATCGTCATCATCAACCTTCCTCCATCGACAATTCCATGATGCTCTTCACCGTTCGTGAGTAATCTCATCGTAGGCTTGCTGGACGGTAATGAGTTGGATGAGATCTATCATGTAATCGAGTTAGTTTTTGACGGGGATTGATCCCTAGTATCCACTATGTTCTAGATTGATGTTGCTACTACTTGGTTATGCATAATGCATGTCACTAGGGCCCGAGTGCCATGATTTCAGATCTGAACCTATTATGTTTTCGCAATATATGTGTGTTTTAGATCATATCTTGCAAGTTGTAGTCACCTACTATGTGCTATGACCCAGCAACCCGAGAGTGACAATAGCCGGAACCACTCACGGAGATAACCATAGTATGAGGAGTTCATGTATTCACCACGTGTTAATGTGTTGGTCTGGTTCTTTATTAAAAGGAGAACCTTAATATCCCGTAGTTTCCATTAGGACCCTGCTGCCACGGGAGGGATGGACAATAGATGTCATGCAAGTTCTTTTCCCTAAGCACGTATGACTACATACGGAATACATGCCTACATTAGATTGACGAACGGGAGCTAGTTACATATTTCTCCGTGTTATAGCTGTTTCATGATGAATCACATCCGTCACACTCATCCATCACCGATCCACTGCCTAAGAGTATTCTACTACTAGTCCTCGCTACGTTACTTTGTCTAGGTTTGTCCTTTGCTACAAAAGGGATTGGGCCACTTTGCTGCTATTGTTGCTACTGCTGTCACTTTGCTGCTACTGTTGCTACCACTGTTAATTTGCTTGCAGACACTAATCTTTCTGGTGTGGTTGAATCTGACACATTCAGGTGCTAGTACTTGAGAATATTCTTTCGCTTCCCGTCTTGGCGAATCTACAAATTTGGGTCGAATACTCTACCCTCGAAAACTGCTGCGATCCCATATGCTTGTGGGACATCAAGGCCCTTTTCTGGCGCCGTTGCCGGGGAAGCACAACTATATTCTCTGAGTCACTTGGGATTGACGTCTGCTGATCACTATGAGGAATCCGAAAGATCCAAGAACTAAAATTCTACCTTCCACTACGAGGAGAGGTAAGGAACTGCCATCTAGCTCTGCACTTGATTCACCTTCAGTTTTGAGTAAGTTTGCAACTTCGCCTCCTGCTAGAAATCTTGATATGTCGCCTATGCTTGATGATGCTACTTCTGCTGTCCATGATGCTTATGATGATGCTATGCTTGATACTATGCCTGATGATGCTATGTTTGATACTATGCCAAATGATGCTATGCTTGATACTATGCCTCATGATGCTATGCATGATACTATGCCTGCTATGTCTGATACTTCTTTCCCACTAGGTGCATTCCTTGATGCACAACTTGCTAGAGCTGATGCTAGATGTGATGATACTTCTGAAACTGCTAATACTATTGAAGTAGAACCTACTACTATGCCTGAATTGCCTTTTATGCCTGATACGCGCTATGTTATGGAGGGAGAGATAGCCGATGATTTTCTTGCGTGTAAGGATAGCTATGATGATGAGAAACTTCTCCGCAAGTAGAAAGAAAAATCTCTGAACGCTAGGATGAAATACGACCCCAAGTTTGCTACTTCGCCTATCTTTGTGACCGATAAGGATTATGAATTGTCTGTCGACCCTGAGTTAATCACTCTGGTCGAATCTGATCCTTTTCACGGTTATGAATATGAAATGGTTGTAACCCATGTTACCAAACTGCATGATATAGCCACCCTATTCACTAGTGAGGAAAAGATTCGCCACTACTACATGCTCAAGTTGTTTCCTTTCTCGCTAAAGGATGATGCTAAGACCTGGTTCACTTCTGTTGCTCCTGGTTGTGTGCGTAGCCCCCAGGATATGGTCTACTACTTCTCTGAAAAATATTTCCATGCCCATAAGAAGCAAGCTGCCTTGCAGGAAATATACAACTTTATTCAAGCTGAAGAAGAGAGTCTCCCACAAGCTTGGGGGAGACTTATCCAACTACTGAATGCTTTGCCTGATCACCCTCTTGAGAAGAATGAAATACTTGATATCTTCTATAATGGACTTACCGATGCTTCTAAAGACCACCTAGATAGTTGTACCGGTAGTGTTTTTAGGGAACGAACCGTAGAACAAGCTGAGATTCTACTGAATAACATCTTGTGCAATGAGAATGCTTGGACTATTCCCGAACCACCTCCTTAGCCAACTCCGAAGAAAAGAGGTATTCTATTCCTCAGACCTGAAGACATGCAAGAAGCCAAGAAATCTATGCGAGAGAAAGGCATTAAATATGAAGATGTCAAAAATCTACCACCTATCAAAGAGATCCAAGGTCTCGATAACCCGATACAGGTTGTAGAAGTAAACTCTCTGCGTAGGTTTGATGAGATTGATATTCCTTTTGATAAACCTGCTAGCTTATGCCTAGATGAATTTGATAACTTTGTTGCCAAACAACAGAGTTTCAATGATTATGTTAGCAGATAATTGGAAAAGAATGCTCGTATGCTTAGTCATTTAAGTGCTTGTGTGGACAGAAATGTCAATGGTCTTAAGCTCCTGAGTAAACATGCCTCTATGGTTACTACTCAGGTAGAACAAGTACTTAAAGCTCAGAATGACTTGCTCAATGAGTTGAATGACAATTCCGTTAGAGTCGTCACTAGAGGCGGTAGAATGACCCAGGAACCTCTATATCCTAAGGGTTATCCAAAGATAGTTGAACAAGAGTCTCAAGGAGTTAGCACTGATGCACCTAGTCATCCTAGAAAGAAGAAGAAAGATGATAGGAACCTGCACGCTAGCAACCCTATTGTGCTACACCTGAGAGTCCAAACAATGCCTCTGTCTCTGATGCTGAGACACAATCTGGTGATGAACCTGAGCCTAATGATAATATCAATAGTGATGTTCATGTTGATGCTCAACCTAGCAATGAAAAGGATGAGGAGATTGAACCAGTTGATCTTGATAACCCACATCCTAAGAATAGAAGATACGATAAGAATGACTTCACTTCTAGGAAGCATGGTAAAGAAAGGGAACCATGGGTTCAGGGACCCATGCCCTTTCCTCCCAAACCATCCAAGAAAAAGGATGATGAGGATTTTGAGCGCTTCGTTGAAATGATCAGACCTGTCTTTCTGCAGATGCGTTTGACAGATATGCTCAAGATGTCTCCGTATGCTATGTACATGAAAGGTATTGTGACTAATAAGAGGAGGATACCTGATCTTGAGGTCTCCGCCGTGCTTGCTAACTATACCTTCAAGGCTGGAACTCCTAAGAAACTAGATGATCCTGGTGTGCCCACTATACCTTGCTCCATTAAAGGTAACTACGTTAGAACTGCTTTATGCGACCTTGGATCCGGTGTTAGTGTTGTGCCTCTCTCTCTCTCTCTCTCTTTATCGTAGACTTGAAATGGATAAGTTGACACCCACTGAAATCTCCCTGCAAATGGCCGACAAATCAACTGCTTTCCCTATCGGCATTTCCGAGGATGTGCCTGTTGTGGTTGCTAACACCACTATCTTAACAGACTTTGTTATCTTGGATATTCCCGAGGAATGCCATGGATGTCATCCTCGAAAGACCCTTTTTAAACACCACAGGGGCTGTTATAGATTGCAACAAAGGCAATGTCACTTTCCATGTCAACGGTAATGATCATACGGTGCACTTTCCGAAGAAACAATATTGAGTACATTGCATCAATGCTATCTAAAAAACTTCATCGATTCTTTTTTGGAGCTTTGAATGCACTATTCCTCGCGTCAAGATGAAGTATGATTTGCTTGTTGGGGAGATACACATCCCCATCGAGGTGACTTAGTGACTATTCGGAAATTCTCCGTAATCTTTTGCGATTCGAGAAAGTTTTGTCGAAGGGATTTGATCAACCCCATTGACGGATTTCTTTCGATGACCATTAGATGGATGAATCGAGGAGTCACAAACCTCTGTTCCAATCTTTCACTTTCGGTTGCTTAGAAGAAAAATGATAGATTTAGTTTAGTTTTCCCTGTTTTCTGTTTTAGCGTCCGGCGGAAAAGTACCCCGAAAATAAAAGTTCTCTGAACGC
The DNA here is from genome assembly GCF_904849725.1 of Hordeum vulgare subsp. vulgare. NCBI lineage: Eukaryota > Viridiplantae > Streptophyta > Magnoliopsida > Poales > Poaceae > Hordeum > Hordeum vulgare. The sequence goes on from NC_058522.1 coordinate 41,098,773, forward strand.
TGTGAAAATCTAGCATGATTTTTTCTGGAATGTTTCAAAAATATTGGGACAAAGAGTCTGTATGGGGGCCACACCAGTGGGCCACAAGCCCTAGGGGCGCAGGCACCCCCTGGTCGTGCCACCCAGGCTTGTGGGGCCCACAGGCACCACCTCCACTCATTCTTGCCCTCATCCTCTTCTCCTACCTCCAAAACCCGTGTTCTTGCTCCTCTTGCTGAATTCACCGTTCTCCAAACTGTTTTGGGGAAATTACTCCTTGGTAAGTAACTCCTCCATTGGTCCAATTAGTTTTTGCTCTAGTGCCTTATGCTCCGCGGATTTTTGCTGCCTTGGCGACCATGTTCTTGAGCTTTGCATGCTGATTCTAGCTAGTCCCAAGTAGTATTGATGCGTAATATGGTCTCTAGGCACTTGTGGGAGTAGTTGCTACAAGTTTCGTTGGTCCTTATTCACTTTCCCTTAGAAGTCACTAAAAATTTCAGATATTTTCAGAGATAGAAAAGGGAAAAGATGAGGAGGTTCTTGAGAGGCTCTTCAAGCCGTGACCCCAAGGAGGATGGGAGTGAGAAGAAGCCCAAGTATTTGGTCCCTCGAGTCACAGAAGTTCGAGCGAGCGAGTGGACAAGCGATGTGTTCTTACGCGCCGCTGGAATTTATGAGGACTTTTATCACTTGGTGGAGAACGCAGGCCTTACCGCGTTCGTTGAAGATAAGTGTTCACAATACCTCCTCCTCACTAATATCTTCGTACAAAGATTTAACTTCTATCCAAGGAAGAATCCCCCTATGGTTGAGTTTAAACTTTATGATATCCCCCAGCGTATGTCACTCCAGGATTTTTGCAATGTTTGCAAATTACCTTATGTTGGGGATATTCATGAACCTCGTCCACGGGACTTGGAAGCTTTCATCGGTACAATTGCTGTAGGGGAGGAGAGAGGAGTGCCTTGCGCTAGACCTGCTAGCATTCATTTTCCCGTGCTACGGTACTTCTCACTATTTGTGGGAAAATGTTTGATTGGCCATGGGAAACCTGGCTCACTTAGTTCCCCAGATCTTGCGGTCTTGTGCGAAGCCGTTTATAACGATAAAACTTATAGCTCGGGCACTATAGTAGCTCAACGGTTGAACCTGAACTGTTCTAAAGGTGTCGTCTATGGAGGTATCTATGCGAATCATCTTGCTAGACACCTTGAGATACCCATTAGACTAGAGGAGGAAGAAGAGATTCTTCTTCCCGAGAGATATCTAGATTACGATAGCATGGTTCGCCATGACTTTCTTGATAGAGATATAGGTGGAAGGATGATTTATAACCTGGTATTTAGTCAGGGTACTCGTGAGACTATTACTTTGCCTGCTCCTTCTTTGTTCAATCTTCATGCAGGCAGGTACACCATTATGCCCTCGGACATCTACGCATATTGGGGCCTAGGCCAACCACAGGTGCCCGTGCGCGAGCCACCTGTCGAGTACCAGACTGTGGGGACCCCGACTAGCAAGTCGAGTTCGCCGTGCCCAGTGACCCCAAGGATCAATGTTCACTGAACACAGATACTGAATAATAGAGTCTTACATCCACGTACCGAATTATTACATCAAACGACCAGAAGGTCGGGTCCAAGAGCAAGGCCTAAAGCCAAATTAAACGGATACATCGAGTAGCGGAAACTCGTAAGGGCTAAGCGGTGCCCATGCCATCAAGCCTACACCGACAGGCATTTTGACTTGGAAGCGTCCTAGATTGCGGGTCCGTCTCCGACGGCGTACTCATCGCCAAACTCCGGTCCTTCCATGTCTGGTCAATAACATAACCAGTGGCAATCCAATGAGTACTTTGAATGTACTCACAAACAGCCCATGATATATATATGGTAATGAATAACAGTAACAGTTATCTTGAGTGGAATGCGATGTGGTGGTATGATCAAGTATGTGCAACAAGTTAAAGAACTACTTTTGAAGAATAGGTTACAGATATTGACATATCTGTCAAGGGTTGAACACACCGGGTTCACCCTATATACCAAGTCATCGGACATGTCGTAACCTCAAGATATTAATGAGGGCTAAACCATCCGGTTTTACCCTATGTGTCAAGTCACCGAACTTGATCATATTATTGTGATTATCATAACAACACCTTTTTAACACCACGCACACACACACTTGGTTTATGCAGAAACTCTGGACATAGTTTAAGTAGCACCACCCAACTGTCCTTGACCGTGGACACGGCTATTCGAATAGTTTACACTCTGCAGAGGTAGTACGCTGGACCCACGAGAAATGGGAAACTTCCATGTCATCCACGACTCACGGTATATCACATATACCCGAGGTAAGTACCCGATCATCATCTTTCCCCTGACGATACTAGACAAAGAGGTCCACTCGATTGGTACCCAGCCCACATGTTGTATGTCTTACGAGCACCGACTCTGGACTGTATCAACCATGCAGGGACCAATGGTGTGCCTGGAACTCATAATAATGGCATAGTCGTCCTACCTGGCACGACCCCATCACGAGAGTGACACAGATCACTCCCGCCACTAGTAATGTGGCTCTTTGCTAGCACCGACCAGAGTAATCAACAAAGCCCCGTCCCATAAAGGGGTATCGTGGTCGTACTGGTAAGGTTGGGACGGTCGACACATCATAAATCTAATCTTTTTCCGAAACCATACTCACACCAAAATAACCGATGCATCACTTCACCAAAAGTGATCACCAACTCATCATCACCCTCGGGCATTAGTGGCACCCGTCGGGGTTTTCATAAACTCTTTATTTAACTCATCATCATGATCATGATAAAATGCTCTATTATTATTACTTCTCAACATGGTATGGCATGACCCTCACGGGGTAGGGTCAAGCTCAATGCAATGGTTCTACTCTACTAGTCAACATGACAGTAGCATGATCCTCGTAGATGGTAGGGTCAGCTCATCATGTTTGTGCTCCGAGGAGCCATGTGAATATCATTATCAACATCCAAGTGCTTCGAAGAAGCCTCCGGTACCATCACCACAATGATGAACGGGGACTGTGATCACATGCAACGGGAAAATACTTGCTATACTAATATGCATCATTTTATTTACTTAAGTCATGGAAAAAGGGTTGCTTGCCTTGGTCAGCTAGGTATCCGGGGTCTTCGAGGTCTTCCGCTCCAGATCCTCCGTCACTCGGTAACTCTACCGTCGAGAAAGGAATAAATAAATACTAGCTCTCACTAAAACAGATCACAATGTGCTTTTAAAAATGTTGCAAGGCTTGAATAAATTCAAGTTATTATTTTGAAAAATGTTTCCTATTGTTTTATTAGCTAAGCATATTTACTTAAAGGCAAACAGAAGCAAACAAATGCTTTTTAATATCATTTTATTATACCAAAATAATTTCTGTGTTTGAAAAATGCCAACTATTACAGAATCAAATACTACTCATTTTTAGAAAATTACTGGTGGAAGAATTATATTTTTCTACTGGCTAAAACTTTTTATAAAAATCATTTAGTTTGCTCGATTAAAACAAAAGAAAAAGGCCAGGGGAAACAGATCCAGCCGGCCCAGCCAGCAGGCCTGGCCTCCAGGCGCGCGCAGGCCAGGTTCAAACCTGACATGCGGGCCTGGGGGGTCAGCGTCAGCGGCTGTGCGCGCTGGCTGCCCCAGGACACCGACAGGTGGGCTCCACCTGCCGGGTCCTTCTCCTACCTCCAGCCAGAGAGGTGGTCTCCACCTGCGAGGCTGCCGTTGTCCTCAGGCCTAGCTAGGAACAGGAACGGGTTCCTCGTGCCTCCGCCTACCTGCTCGTTGTTGGGACGTCACCGGAGGTGGTCTGGGTCGCCGGCGATGAGGTGCTCGTGGCGGAAGGGTTTCGGGTTCGCGTTGAACCAGGGGCTAGGGGTATGGATTTGCTCGGGAGAGTTAGGGGAAACGTTCCTGGTGTCAAGGGGAGTGTAATGAGAGGTCGGGCAGCGCAGGAGCCGACGTGTAGCCGGAGATCGACCGGAGCTCCGAGGCGGAGGGGTCTCGGTCGATCTCGAGCACCGGGGCTCTTCGAGCTCGATTGGGCGACTAGGGAGTGTCTACTGGTTGTGGTGAAGCTGCTTGGAGGGTGCTGGAGTGCCGGGGGGACCTATTTATAGGCCAACGACGATGACCCGACTCGGGCACGCCAGTGACTCACCATGGCACGCGTGCAAGCGCAGTGAGGTGCTGGCCGCGAAACCACGGGTTTGGGACGTGGTTTAGGGCCTCCTGGTGCAACGGCCGCAGAGGGAAAGCGAGTGGGGACAAGCTGCAGCGACCGTGCATGCTCGGCCGCGCCGGGCGCGCACGAGGACGCGTCGCCTGAGCTCTTGCGCGAGGGGGAGAGGGTCCCTGGGGTAGCTTTGCACTGAATGGTTGTCGGGGGAGCGCTTGGACATAACTGGGGAAGCTGGGACCGGCCGGAGCGTCGGCCCCTTGCGGGTGGCTCTCTACAGCGCGCCCAGAGCGCAGTTTTGGCATGCCACGGCATGCTGGCTCGCTCTGGGGCACTTGGGACGTGTCCTCCATGTCCTGAGTGTTGCTGGGAGTGTGCCTAGCCGTTGTGGTTTAGTAGGGGCTTGAGCTGGTCAAGGGAGCAAGGAACACTAGTGTTGCCAGTACGGCCCTCAGGGTGTTCTTGTCATTTGTGCTTGGAGTTCTTGTCACTTGTGCTTGGAGTTGGGGAGGGGCTGGTTGACTGGGTGCTCAGGGTGTTCTGGTGCTATAACCCACCAAGTTTGGGGCCTTGACATTGGGTAAAACAGTGGCTAGGAGGGTTTTTACCTTCCTGTCAGTAGGTGTTCGACAGTGACTTGGGGTGCTTCCACTCCACCACTGTAAATGAAACTTAACAGGTTTGGTCTTGGGGTAAAAATATGGGGTTCCACCAAATCTGAGCTCCATTGAACAAGTTTGGCTTTGCAAACTTGAAAATGTCTCAAAATGACCAATACTGTCCTTTACAAAGGAAGTGTGGCGAAACAGAGTCTCACAAAGCCCATTTTTGGTGTGGAGTCCTCATTTGGGGTGTTAAACACCTCTGCAAAGTTTCACCTCTATTGGAGAAACTTTGCAATGTAGAGTTGTTCCAACTCTATTCTGAACAGAGCGGGTTTTGGGCTCTTTAAGTGCACTTCCCCACCTTGGATCAAGGTGAGATTTTAGGTGGGCACCTAATATGGTTTGGGAGGGCTCCTGCAATTTTATGGGAATATACTGAGATAATTTCCTTTGGAAACATCTCAAAAAGCTAAAACAGACATAAATGGTTTTCAGGGTTTTACTCAAATAATATTTTTTTAAAATAGGGGTGAAAATCTTATGCTTGGAAAATATATGTCCTTCTGAGCTTCCATGAATTTACTCAGAATTTCCTAAGGCAGGAAAGTAATTTTCCTTGTAGGAATATCATTACTGGCCTTAGAAATAGACATAGATATAAAAGAGGAAAATAATATTTTAAATCACCAATTAATGTTTTTAATGGGTGAAAATAATATTAGGATCAGATCACCAACTTTGGTTGGAAGTGCCACTTGGCTTCCTGAGCTAGTAGTGTATCCCAACATGATGAAGGTGATCTTGATATAAAGGAAAAAGGGGTTTTCAAGAGAGCAAAATAATAAGTTTTTCATGCGTTTGAGTCATCAAACAAGCAAGCATACATTCAAACAAGGGCTGACATTGCACTCACAACATTATTTGAAAAAGTTTTAACAAGCTCTGATTTTTGAAATACAGAAAACTTGGGGTGAAAAACAGGGTGTGACAGACCTATCCCCCTTACAAGAATCTCGTCCCCGAGATTCCTATGCTAAGCGTTAAACAGCTTGGGAAATTCTGATTGGAGATGGTCTTCACGTTCCGAGGTGGCTTCTGCTTCGGTATGGTTGCTCCACTGAACCTTGAAAAACTTGATGGTGCGGCTTTTGGTGCAACGCTCGGCTTCATCCAAAATGCGGATCGGTCTCTTGTGGTAGGTAAGATCCGGTTGAAGGTCAATAGCTTGATGGTCAATATCCTTGTAAAGATCGGGACGGTTCGGCACTTGCAAACACTTCCGGAGCTGCGAGACATGGAACACGTTGTGCACACCCGAAATTTCAGGAGGTAGCTCCAACTGATAAGCTACTTCGCCGCGCCTTGCCGTGATCTTGAAGGGTCCAATGAACCTTGGAGCTAGCTTCCCCTTGACGTGGAAGCGCTTGGTCCCCTTGAGAGGCGTGACTTGCAAGTACACCTGGTCTCCGAGAATAAACTCCACGTTTCTGCGGCGAGGGTCCGCATAGCTCTTCTGCCTTGACTTAGCTGCCTCCAAGTTCTCGCGGACAAGCTGAACCTTGTCCCCTGCTTCCTGCAGTGCTTCTGGTCCGAAAACTAGTCCTTCACCGGTTTCGTACCAGTTGAGCGGGGTGCGGCATTTCCGCCCGTATAATGCTTCGAATGGGGCCATCTGAAGACTGGACTTGTAGTTGTTGTTGTAAGAGAAATCAGCAAAAGGTAGGCTGTCTTCCCACTTGGCACCATGGGCTAAAACACAAGCGCAAAGCATGTCCTCAAGTATCTGGTTTACCCTCTCGGTCTGTTCGCCCGTCTGCGGGTGGAAAGCCGTACTGAAGGAGAGTTTGGTTCCGAGAGCTTCTTGAAACTTCTTCCAGAATCTTGAGGTGAACTGCGTGTCGCGGTCGGACATGATCTCTTTGGGGACTCCATGGAGACTCAACACTCGATGAATGTACAGACTGGCCAGCTGGCTGCCATCGTAAGTGGTGTTAACAGGGATGAAATGGGCCACCTTGGTCAAATGATCAACTATGACCCAAATGGAGTTATGACCCTTATTCGGCCGGGGCAACCCGGTGATGAAGTCCATGCCGACTTTATCCCACTTCCATTCCGGCACTTGAAGAGGTTGCAGTAATCCAGCAGGTCGCTGGTGTTCAGCCTTGACTCGCTGACATACATCGCATTTAGCGACATAGGAGCCAATTTCCCTCTTCATGCCATGCCACCAGAATCGTTCTCGGATGTCTTGGTACATCTTGGTACCACCTGGATGGATAGAGTGCGGTGTGTCATGTGCCTCTTGCAGGATCAAGTCCTTAAGTTCGGCCTTGTTGGGTACGCATAAGCGCTTCCCGTACCACAATACTCCTTGCTCATCAATCGAGAATCCGGGGGCTTTGCCTTCTCGCACCTTCCTCTTGAGGCCTTCGATACTCTTGTGCCCCTTCTGGGCTTTCTTGATGTCGTCTGCTAGAGTAGGCTTGACTTCCATGTTGGCCAGGTACCCTGGTTCGACTATCTCAAGTCCTAAGCCCTCCATCTCTTCACACAAGGCGGGTAACCTTTCCTTGAGCGTGACGTTCAAGGAGCCTGCCTTCCGGCTCAAGGCATCGGCTACCACGTTCGCCTTGCCGGGATGGTACTGAATGCTGAGGTCGTAATCCTTGATTAACTCAAGAAATCTCCGTTGTCTCATATTCAGCTCCCTCTGGGTGAAGATATATTTCAGACTCTTGTGGTTTGTATATATCTCGCATCGCTTCCCGAGAAGGTAATGTCGCCACGTCTTCAGAGCATGCACTACAGCTGCTAGCTCGAGATCATGGGTGGCGTAGTTCTCCTCATGTGGTCGCAGTTGCCCTGACAAGTGCGCCACGACCCTGCCATCTTGCATAAGGACTCCACCGAGCCCAGTTCCCGAGGCATCACAATATATCACAAATTCCTTGTTGATGTCCGGAGTAGCCAATACCGGGGCGGTAGTTAGCCTCTTCTTCAACTCCTCGAAGCTTGCTTCACACGCGGGTGTCCACTCAAACTTCCAGCCTTTCTTCAAGAGCTGAGTCATAGGTCGAGCGATGCTAGAGAATCCTTCAACAAACTTGCGGTAGTATCCCGCGAGCCCGAGGAAACTCCTGACATCCTTCACGTCCTTGGGTGATTCCCAGTTGGTCACTCTAGTAATCTTGGACTGATCCACGGCCAAACCGCGTGTCGTCAGGGTATGACCCAGAAATCCAACTTCGTTCAGCCAGAATTGACACTTGCTGAACTTGGCATAAAGTTGGTGCTCTCGAAGCTTTCCCGGAACTTGGAGAAGATTAGTATGTCATCGATGAATACGACGACAAACTTGTCCAAATATTCCATGAAGACCTTGTTCTTGAGGTACATGAAGTAGGCTGGGGCATTTGTCAAACCGAAGGGCATGACCGTGCATTCATATAGACCGTACCGGGTCACGAATGCAGTCTTGGGTATATCTTCGGGTCGGATCTTCAACTAGTAGTATCCCGATCGGAGATCGATCTTGGAAAATACCCTGGCCCCGTTTAACTGGTCAAACAGGTCTTCGATCTTGGGGAGCGGGTACTTGTTCTTAATTGTGACTTCATTAAGGGAACGGTAGTCGCCGCAGAGTCGAATGGTACCATCCTTCTTTGAAACAAATAGAACAGGTGATCTCCAAGGTGACGCACTCGGACGGATGAACCCTTTCCTGAGTTGCTCATCCAGCTGCTTCTTCAGCTCTGCCAACTCCTCGGAACCCATCATGTAAAGCTTTTTATAAATAGGCCTTGATCTGGGCATGAGCTCAATGATGAACTCAATGTCTCGGTCAGGAGGCATTCCGGGTAGCTCGTCGGGAAAGACGTCCGGGTATTCACAGACTATAGGCACTCGATCAAGCTCTACCTCGGAGAGACTATTGACTCGAGGTGCGTGAGCCGATACTGGCTCGGAGACAAACTTGACCTTGACCCCTTGGTTGCTTATCATGGTGATGGCCCTGTTGGCACAGTCCAAAAGACTCTGGTGCTTGGCCAACCAATCCATACCGAGGATTACTTCTACACCTTGTGATTTAAGCACAATGAGGTCTGCCAAGAAACTCGTCCCATTGATAACTATCTCGACCCTTCTACACCCTAGGTTGGTCCTTAATATTTCTCCCGGGGTTTGGATTGTCATTTGCCCGCAGAGTAAATTGGGTTTTAAACCGCATTTTTCCGCAAACCCTTGAGTAACAAAAGAATGTGAGGCACCACAATCAAACAACACTGTTGCTGGAGTTGAGTTGACGAGGAACGTACCCAGAATGCAGTCCGGGTCTTCCTGTGCTTCTTCTGCAGTGATGTGATTGATCCGGCCCCTACCATTGACCTATTGGTTGCGGGGGGGCTGGTTCCTCCCTGGTGCACCTTGACCGGGGTTGGGTGCATTGGGACGCGGTGCATCGGGCTTCTTGTTGGGGCACTGCCTGGAATAGTGCCCAGTCTGACCACAGCCAAAGCAGGTGACTTGCCCCGGAGGGTTGGTCTTGACTCCACCGTGGTTCAGAGGGTTGACTACTGGCTTGGCTTGCTGCTGAGGCTCGTTATTCTGGCGAAACACCGGATACTTGTACTACTGCTGCTGAAAGTTGGGTCTTGCAAGTGCTGACTGCCATGGTCTTGGCCTTGCGTTACCGGGTCCTCCACTGCCTATCAGTTTGCGCTTGCGGGTGTCGTCCATTGCACGACGCTTGTCTTCTAGCATAAGCGCCTTGTTAACCAACTCGTTGAAAGTCTGGCAGTCGCAAACCACCAGCTGGTATTGCAGGGACTGTTGTAACCCTTCCATGAAGCGTTCCACCTTAGCGGCCTCGGTGTTAACATCTTCAGGCGCGTCCTTGACAAGAGATTAAACTTCTGCAGGTACTCCTTAATAGTTCCACTGCCCTGCCTCAAGGCTCGGAATTCCCGCTTCTTAATGGTCATTAGTCCAGGCGGAATGTGAGCCGCGCGAAATCCTTCCTTGAACATCTCCCACGTGATGACTTGCCCTGCCCGCATGATCTGGAATCCATCCCACCATGCCCTCGCGGTGCCTCCGAGACAGTGAGAAGCATAAAGGACCTTCTCATGATCATCGGTCCACTTGACCAGCGCAAGGAGGTCTTCAATGGTGCGAATCCAGTCATTGCGTCCAGGGGTTTAGTCGACTCCGTGAATATGGGGGGCGTAGTCCGCATGAACTCAGAAAGAGTGGAGCAACCACCACAATACTCATTCCGCGGCGGGTTGTCCACCAGGACTTGAGTCAGTGCCTGGATAGCGGCATTGCTGGCTTGATGCTCCTCCCGAAGAGCTTGAAGAAACTCAGCCATCGTCAAGTTCTCAGGAGGAGGTGGTGGCGGAAGGTCTCTAGGCTGCTCGTGGTGACCTCCAGCGTGAGCTTCTCCTGCGGTTCCCTGCGGCGTCCCTGAGGAGCCGGCGCCGGGGTTGCCGAAGGTGCTGTTGCGGGTTGTGTTCACCATCCTGTCATAGAAATAGACAGGTCAAAATGCCACCTTGCTCGGGAATACAAGGATTTGCTCCTAGTAAGAGGGGGGGTCCAATACGTGCATGTGCCAAGTTTTCAAAACCAAAGTTTTTGACGAACTGGAAATTGCATTCATGACAACTAGGTGACGTAGTCACTTACAGGCTGCCCAAGGCAATAGGTGACTTACATCAAGCACGCATGCGCAAATTAAAAACGGATACAAGGATACCCTATACTCGGGGTACTCCGAATTGCCTACGTTAAACCTACGCGGCGGACTGCTCGGTCTCAAAGGCGGACTCAACAGGATCCTCATCTTCATCAACATCCTCTTCCTTTATAGGAGTGGAAGAAAGAATCTGCACATCTCAGCGTCTCTTAGGCGAGGCGGCGAAGATCTCAGTGTACTCTTCTGCTGTCAGGCGGCGACTCCGAAGAGGGACTGCCTGGATGGGTAACACACCACCCCTAGTGGCAGCAGCTGCCCTCCCTTCAGGTGCGCCTGCCTTCTTTATTTTGCGGTTCTGCATCTTCTCAGTGTGGAGCAGGCTTTTGACTAGGTGCAGCTCTTGGCGAAGCTTGACTGATTCCTTAACCTGGAAGTGTGTCAGGGTGTCTGACGAGAGACTGAAGTAGGTCTGAAACCTTAGTGGCATCCCATCCTCCATGGCTGGAGTGAGTGTCCAACTCCCATCCACTCCTTCCTTAATGAAAGGTAGATGACGGGTGACACGCTCATTAGCCATCTCAGGGAGGATGCTGCGGAGTTGCACGAGTGCCTCTCGTGCAGCCGTCTCCACTGCCATCATCAGCTCTCCCATCTGTGGTCCTTCGAAGAACCAACTAGACGGGGAGTCATTAGCCTTCACTATCACATCCACGTGATATTCCTTGGTGTCGGCGTTGACCCAGTGCTCGTGGTAGAGGAAAATGGGCGTGGGTCGTACGTGGCACTTCTCGAGACAATCCACCAGAAGTAGTGGAAAGCCGGACTCCAGAAGCGTCTCAGGTACGGCAACCATCTACAAGGCATAGGAGAGAAGTCAGGTGGTTGTATGTGCAAGAGTCTTGTGCAAGGCTGGCGTTCTAACGTTCTCGATTAACGTCCATGCTATCTAAGGCTTCCTATAGTCAGGATGGCTATGATACCAGTTCTGTGGGGACCCCGACTAGCAAGTCGAGTTCACCGTGCCCAGTGACCCCAAGGATCAATGTTCACTGAACACAGATACTGAATAATAGAGTCTGACATCCAAGTACCGAATTATTAGATCAAACGACCAGAAGGTCGGGTTCAAGAGCAAGGCCTAAAGCCAAATTAAACGGATACATCGAGTAGCGGAAACTCGTAAGGGCTAAGCGGTGCCCATGCCATCAAGCCTACACCGACAGGCATTCTGACTTGGAAGCGTCCTAGATTGCGGGTCCGTCTCCGACGGCGTACTCATCGCCAAACTCCGGTCCTTCCATGTCTGGTCAGTAACATAACCAGTGGCAAGCCAATGAGTACTTTGAATGTACTCGCAAACAGCCTATGATATATATATATATATGGTAATGAATAACAGTAACAATTATCTTGAGTGGAATGCGATGTGGTGGTATGATCAAGTATGTGCAACAAGTTAAAGAACTACTTTTGAAGAACAGGTTACAGATATTGACATATCTGTCAAGGGTTGAACACACCGGTTTCACCCTATATACCAAGTCATCGGACTTGTCGTAACCTCAAGATATTAATGAGGGCTAAACCATCCGGGTTTACCCTATGTTTCAAGTCACCGAACTTGATCATATTATTGTGATTATCATAACAACACCTTTTTAACACCACGCACACACACACTTGGTTTATGCGGAAACTCTGGACGTAGTTTAAGCACCACCACCCAACTGTCCTTGACCGTGGACACGACTATTCGAATAGTTTACACTCTGCAGAGGTAGTACGCTGGACCCACGAGAAACGGGAAAATTCCGTGTCATCCACGACTCGCGGTATATCATATATACCCGAGGTAAGTACCCGATCATCACCTTTCCCCTGACGATACTAGACAAAGAGGTCCACTCGATTGGTACCCAGCCCACATGTTGTATGTCTTATGAGCACCGACTCTGGACTGTATCAACCATGCAGGGACCAACGGTGTGCCTGGAACTCATAATAATGGCATAGTCGTCCTACCTGGCACGACCCCATCACGAGAGTGACACAGATCACTCCCGCCACTAGTAATGTGGCTCTTTGCTAGCACCGACCAGAGTAATCAACAAAGCCCCGTCCCATAAAGAGGTATCGTGGTCGTACTAGTAAGGTTGGGACGGTCGACACATCATAAATCTAATCCTTTTCCGAAACCATACTCACACCAAAATCACCGGTGCATCACTTCACCAAAAGTTATCACCAACTCATCATCACCCTCGGGCATTAGTGGCACCCGTCGGGGTTTTCATAAACTCTTTATTTAACTCATCATCATGCTCATGATAAAATGCTCTATTATTATTACTTGTCAACATGGTATGACATGACCCTCACGGGGTAGGGTCAAGCTCAATGCAATGGTTCTACTCTACTAGTCAACATGATAGTAGCATGATCCTCGTAGATGGTAGGGTCAGCTCATCATGTTTGTGCTCCGAGGGGCCATGTGAATATCATTATCAACATGCAAGTGCTTCGAGGAAGCCTCCGGTACCATCACCACAATGATGAACCGGCACTTTGATCACATGCAACGGGAAAATACTTGCTATACTAGCATGCATCATTTTATTTACTTAAGTCATGGCAAAAGGGCTGCTTGCCTTGGTCAGCTAGGTATCCGGGGTCTTCGAGGTCTTCCGCTCCGGATCCTCCGTCACTCGATAACTCTACCGTCGAGAAAGGAATAAATAAATACTAGCTCTCACTAAAACAGATCACAATGTGCTTTTAAAAATGTTGCAAGGCTTGAATAAATTCAAGTTATTATTTTGAAAAATGTTTCCCATTGTTTTATTAGCTAAGCATATTTATTTAAAGGCAAACAGAAGCAAACAAATGCTTTTTAATATCATTTTCTTATACCAAAATAGTTTCTGTTTTTTAAAAATGCCAACTATTACAGAATCAAATACTACTCATTTTTAGAAAATTACTGGTGGAAGAATTATAATTTTCTACTGGCTAAATCTTTTTATATAAATCATTTAGTTTGCTGGATTAAAACAAAAGAAGAAGTCCAGGGGAAACAGATCCAGCCGGCCCAGCCAGCAGGCCTGGCCTCCAGACGCGCGCGGGCCAGGTTCAAACCTTACCTACGGGCCCCTGGGGTCAGCGTCAGCGGCTGCGCGCGCTGGCTGCCCCAGGACATCGACAGGTGGGCTCCACCTGTCGTGTCCTTCTCCTACCTCCAGCCAAAGAGGTGGAGATGGACGCCGGCGAGGCTATCGTTGTCCTCAGGCCTAGCTAGGAACGGGAACGGGTTCCTCGTGCCTCCGCCTACCTGCTCGTGGTCGGGACGTCACCGGAGGTGGTCTGGGTCGCCGGCAACAAGGTTCTCGTGGCGGAAGGGTTTCGGGTTCACGTTGAAGTAGGGGCTAGGGGTATGGATTCGCTCGGGAGAGTTAGGGGAAACGTTCCTGGTGTCAAGGTGAGTGTAATGAGAGGTCGGGCAGCGCAGGAGTTGATGTGTAGCCAGAGATCGACCGGAGCTCCGAGGCGGAGGGGCCTGGGTCGATCTCGAGCACCGGGTCTCTGCGAGCTCGATTGGGCGACAAGGGAGTGTCTACTGGTTGTGCTGAAGCTACTTGGAGGGTGCTGGAGTGCCGGGGGGACCTATTTATAGGCCAACGACCGTGACCCGACTCGGGCACGCCGGTGACTCACCGTGGCACGCGTGCAAGCACAGTGAGGTGCTGTCCGCGAAACCACGGGTTCGGGACGTGGTTTAGGGCCTCCTGGTGCAACGGCCGCAGAGGGAAAGCGAGTGGGGACGAGCTGCAGCGACCGTGCATGCTCGGTCGCATCGGGCGCGCACGGGCACACGTCACCTGAGCTCTTGCGTGAGGGGGAGAGGGTCCCTGGGGTAGCTTTGCACTGAATGGTTGTCGGGGGAGCGCTTCGACATAACTGGGGAGACTGGGACCGGCCGGAGCGTCGGCCCCTTGCGGGTGGCTCTCTGCAGCGCGCCTAGAGCGCAATTTTGGCATGCCACGGCATGCTGGCTCGCTCTGGGGCACTTGGGATGTGTCCTCCATGTCCTGAGTGTTGCTGGGAGTGTGCCTAGCCATTGTGGTTTAGTAGGGGCTCGAGCTGGTCAAGGGAGCAAGGAACACTAGTGTTGCCAGTACTGCCCTGCAGCTTAAATTGGAGTTCTTGTCACTTGTGCTTGGAGTTGGGGAGGGGCTGGTTGACTGGGTGCTCAGGGTGTTCTGGTGCTATAACCCACCAAGTTTGGGGCCTTGACATTGGGTAAAACAGTGGCTAGGAGGGTTTTTACCTTCCAGTCAGTAGGTGTTCGACAGTGACTTGGGGTGCTTCCACTCCACCACTGTAAATGAAACTTAACAGGTTTGGTCTTGGGGTAAAAACATGGGGTTCCACCAAATCTGAGCTCCATTGAACAAGTTTGGCTTTGCAAACTTGAAAATGTCTCAAAATGACCAGTATTGTCCTTTACAAAGCAAGTGTTGCCAAACAGAGTCTCACAAATCCCATTTTTGGTGTGGAGTCCTCATTTGGGGTGTTAAACACCTCTGCAAAGTTTTAGCTCTATTGGAGAAACTTTGCAATGTAGAGTTGTTCCAACTCTATTCTGGACAGAGAGGGTTTTGGGCTCTTTAAGTGCACTTCCCCACCTTGGATCAAGGTGATATTTTAGGTGGGCACCTAATATGGTTTGGGAGGGCTCCTGTAATTTTATGGGAATTTACTGAGATAATTTCCTTTGGAAACATCTCAAAAAGCTAAAACATACAGAAATGGTTTTCAGGGTTTTACTCAAATAATATTTATATAAAATAGGGTTGAAAATCTTATGTATGGAAAATATATGTCCTTCTGAGCTTCCATGAATTTACTCTGAATTTCCTAAGGCAGGGAAGTAATTTTCCTTGTGGGAATATCATTACTGGCCTTAGAAATAGACATAGATATAAAAGAGGAAAATAATATTTTAAATCACCAATTAATGTTTTTAATGAATGAAAATAATATTAGGATCAGATCACCAACTTTGGTTGGAAGTTCCACTTGGCTTCATGAGCTAGTAGTGTATCCCAACATGATGAAGGTGATCTTGATATAAAGGAAAAAGGGTTTTTGACGAGAGCAAAATAATAAGTTTTTCATGGGTTTGAGTCATCAAAGAAGCAAGCATACATTCAAACAAGGGCTAACATTGCACTCACAACATTATTTGAAAAAGTTTTAACAAGCTCTGATTTTTGAAATACAGAAAACTTGGGGTGAAAAACAGGGTGTGACACAGACGCTAGTTTATCAGTGGGAGCCAGAGGAGATCACACAGCAGTGGCATCCTCAGTCCACTCCGGAGTATCCCGGAGCTGTTATTTCCCTCCTTGGGAGTAGACCAAGTTAGGCCAAAAGCCTAAGCTTGGGGGAGTACGTGTTCTCACCGACTTTACATTCATGCTTATGCTTTCACTTTGTTAGCCGGTGTTCACACTTTGCCACTGTATCATCCATGCTAGTTTATTTCATTTTTCTCGTTTTCTTTTCATGTGTCTGTCTAGTTTGAGAAAACCCAAAAATATTTTCGTGTTCTTCTTTTGCTTGTTGGGAGATTTTCCGTGTAGATAGTTTTCTTTTTCTTTGGGTCAAGGTAGAAAATATTGGTTACAATGTTTAGTGGTTCTTGCATGCATACATGTTTAGCTTTCAAAGAGCCATATTACTTTGTCTTCTCCTCTGTGTCTGCCTACAGATTCCAGCTTTAGTCCAACGCACGAGCACGCTTATTACTTCTCACATTATTCGGTCGTGCAAGTGAAAGGCAATAATGACGATATATGATGAAGTGACTGAGCCTGGAAAAGCTGGTATGAACTCGATCTATTTTGTTTTTGTAAATATGACTAGCTCATCATGCCTGATTTAGCTTCGTTGTGAGGGAAACATGTTTGCAATGACAACTTAGAGATCATAGTTTCTTGTGCCATGCTTATTTAGCTAGGAGCTTATAATGGTTTGTCTTGGTTGCCAACATGAATGTTGAGATGACTATTATGTAGTATGATAGGATGGTATCCTCCTTTGAATGTTTCAAGTGGCTTGACTTGGCGCATGTTCACGCATGTAGTTGAAATAAAATCAACATAGCCTCTATGATGTTCATGTTCATGGTGATTTATGTGCTACTCATGCTTGCACTCAATGTTAGTTAATCTCAATGCATTTTGATGACTGTTGTCGCTCTCTAGTTGGTCGCTTCCCAGTCTTTTGCTAGCCTTCAGTAGTACTAAGTGGGAATACTGCTTGTGCATCCACTTCCATAAACCCAAAGGTGTTCCATGTGAGTCCACCATACCTACCTATGTGCGGTATCTACCTGCCGTTCCAAGTAAATTTTCATGTGCCACTCTCTAAATCTTCAAGAAATAATCTGTTTTGCATGCCCGAACCGCTCATTTGGTGATAGGGGGCTATTGGTATCTTCCATGCCAGGCGTGTTATCCTCGATATGTGTTTATTCACTATCATTCACGAGAAAGGGGCCGGTAATTGGAATTCCCAGTTCCATGCTCAAATCGTAAAGATAATTGCAAACAAAACTCCCCCAGGATTGATGTTGGTATGGACGGTCCCCGAGGATTCGGCTAGCCGTGGAGTGTGATTGATTAGTGGTGGGGGAGTCAAAAGTTTACTTTTATGTTTGAGAACCGCCTATAGCATGTGTAGGGTGGAAGATGTTGAGAACTCTTAGTCATTGCGTTGACAATGAAAGCATGCCACCCAAAATTGTTATCTCTTATTTCAAAGCTTGAGCTCTGGCACCTGTGCAAATGAATGCTTCCCTCTGCGAAGGGCATGTCTATTCATGTTCCTCTTGAGTCATCCTCCTCTTACAAAAGCACCAATTAGAGAGCACCTCTGTCATTTTTATGCTTTGCTTTTAACTGTCTTGAGTATGACTATGACTGGATCTTCATTGCCTTGAATTACAATGTTTAGTCAGCCCTTGGTCTTTTAAGGTGCTCTTCATTTATGTTTTGCGGTCTCAGAAAGAGCTAGCGAGATACCATCTATTCGTACTGCTTCATGTTGTTTTGATTGAAGTGTTGACATTCGAGACTTATTATTATTTTCTCGCTAGTTGATTATGCCATTGATAGGAGTTTACCGTGAGACCTAGATGTCATCTGCTTTTGTGGTTTGCTTGTGATGTTGCTGAAATTCTGGTTGTGAGTTAGACATAGTTGCAACAACAAGATCAAACAGAGTTTGTCAAACTTTTTCTTTTGTCTCTCTCAGTTTGTCAACTGAGTTGCTTGAGGACAAGCAAGGCTTTAAGCTTGGGGGAGTTGATACGTCTCTCTCGTATCTACTTTTCCGAACTCTTTTGCCCTTGTTTTGGACTCTAACTTGCATGATTTGAATGGAACTAACCCGGACTAACGCTTTTTTCAGCAGAATTGCCATGGTGTTGTTTTTGTGCAGAAATGAAAGTTCTTGGAACGGCCTGAAAATTGACGGAGATTTTTTCTGGAATAAAAGAAAAAAACATGCGCAAAGATCCACCGGAGGGGGCGTGCTAGTGGGCCACAAGCCCATAGGCCGCGGCCACCCCCTATGGTCGCGCCGTGAGGGCTTGTTAGGCCCACGTGGCACCACCGCCCCCAAACTCAGCTCTATATCTTCCATTTCGCGTGGAAAAAATCAGAGAGAAGGTTTCATCACGTTTTGCGATACGGAGGCGCCACCACATCCTGTTCTTCATCTGGAGGGCAGATCTGGAGTCCGTTCGGGGCTCCGGAGAGGGGAAATCGTCGCCATCGTCATCATCAACCTTCCTCCATCGACAATTCCATGATGCTCTTCACCGTTCGTGAGTAATCTCATCGTAGGCTTGATGGACGGTGATGAGTTGGATGAGATCTATCATGTAATCGAGTTGGTTTTTGACGGGGATTGATCCCGTGTATCCACTATGTTCTAGATTGATGTTGCTACTAATTAGCTATGCTTAATGCTTGTCACTAGGGCCCGAGTGCCATGATTTCAGATCTGAACCTATTATGTTGTCGCCAATATATGTGTGATTTAGATCCTATCTTGCAAGTCGTAGTCACCTACTATGTGTTATGACCCGACAACCCCGGACTGACAATAGCTGGAACCACTCCCGGAGATGACCATAGTATGAGGAGTTCATGTATTCACCACGTGTTAATGCGCTGGTCAGGTTTTTTATTAAAAGGAGAACCTTAATATCCCGTAGTTTCCATTAGGACCCCGCTGCCACGGGAGGGATGGACAATAGATGTCATGCAAGTTCTTTTCCCTAAGCACGTATGACTACATACGAAATACATGCCTACATTAGATTGACGAACGGGAGCAAGTTACATATCTCTCCGTGTTATAGCTGTTACATGATGAATCACATCCGTCACACTCATCCATCACCAATCCACTGCCTACGAGTCTTTTACTACTAGTCCTCGCTACGTTACTTTGTCTAGGCTTGTCCCTTGCTACAAAAGGGATTGGGCCACTTTGGTGCTACTGTTGCTACTTATGTCACTTTGGTGCTACTGTTGCTACTGCTATTACATGTTACTTTCCTTGCAGACACTAATCTTTTAGGTGTGACTGAATCTGACACATTCAGCTACTAATACTTGAGAATATTCTTTCTCTTCCCTACATGGCGAATCTACAAATTTGGGTCGAATACTCTACCCTCGAAAACTGTTTCGATCCCATATGCTTGTGGGACATCACACACCCACTAGTTCTCCTTTTGAGCTTTCACATACTTATAGCTCTAGTGCATCCTTTGTATGGCATTCCCTACTCATTCACATTGATATCTATTGATGGGCATCTCCATAACCCTTTGATACGCCGAGTCAATGTGACCATCTCCTCCTTTTTGGCTCAGGCTCATGTATTGCGTGATAGTTGTAAAAGGTTTGAGAAAGTAAGAGTGCGAAAACAATTACTTGGCCAATGTCGGGGTTGTGCATGATTTAAATTAGTTGTGTGAGGATGATGGAGCATAGCGAGACTATATGATTTTGTAGGGATAACTTTCTTTGGCCTTGTTATTTCGAAAGTTCATGATTACCTTGCTAGTTTGCTTGAAGTATTATTGTTTCCATGTCAATAGCAAACTATTGTTTTGAATCTTACGGATCTGAACATTCATGTCACATGAAAGAAGTTACAAAGGACAATTATGCTAGGTCGCATTCCACATCAAAAATTCAGTCTTTATCACTTCCCTACTCGAGGACGAGTGGGAGTTAAGCTTGGGGATGCTTGATACGTCTCCAACGTATCTATAATTTTTGATGGTTCCATGCTATTATCTTGTCAAACTTTGGATGTTTTGTATGCCTTTTATATCTTTTTTGGGACTAACTTATTAACTCAGTGCCAAGTGCCAGTTCCTGTTTTTTTCGTGTTTTTGACCCTTTTCAGAGGAGGATTTTAAACGGTGTCCAAACGAACTTCCGAAAAGATTTTTTTTCGAAACAGAAGATACGCGCCAGACTTGAGAACCAAGGCAGGGGCCAGCAGGGGACCCCACAAGCCCCCTAGGTTCGACCAGGGGGGGCCTGCGCCTAGCAGGCTTGTGGGCCCCCTGTGGCACGTCTGCCCTACCTCTTCCACCTATAAATTCAGAAAAATTCCAAAACTGCGCGAGAGATCCACGAAAATACTTTTCCCCGCCGCAAGCTTCTGTCTCCACAAGATCCCATCAGGGGCATGTTCTGGTGCCCTGCCAGAGGGGGATTCGGATACGGAGGGCTTCTTCATGAACACCATGACCTCTCCGATGATGCGTGAGTAGTTCACCATAGACCTTCGGCTCCATAGCTAGTAGCTAGATGGCTTCTTCTCTCTCTTGGATCTTCAGCACAAAGTTCTCCATGATCTTCATGGAGATCTATCCGATGTAATCTTCTTTGCGGTGTGTTTGTCGAGATCCGATGAATTATGGATTTATGATCAGATTATGTATGAATCTTATTTGAGTTTCTTCTGATCTCTTATAAGCATGATTTCATATCCTTGTAATTCTCTATGAGTTGTGGGTTTTGTTTGGCCAACTTGATCTATGATTCTTGCAATGGGAGAAGTGCTTGGTTTTGGGTTCGTACCGTGTGGTGACCTCACCCAGTGACACAAGGGGTAGCGAGGCATGCATCGTGTTGTTCCATCAAGGGTAAAAAGATGGGGTTTTCATCATTGGTTTGAGTTTATCCCTCTACATCATGTCATCTTGCTTAAGGCGTTACTCTGTTCTAAACTCAATACACTAGATGCATGCTGGATAGCGGTCGATGTGTGGAGTAATAGTAGTAGATGCAGAAAGTATCGGTCTACTTGTCTCGGACTGATGCCTATATGTATGATCATTGCCTTAGATATCGTCATGACTTTGCGCGGTTCTATCAATTGCTCGACAGTAATTTGTTCACCCACCGTGATATTTGCTCTTTTGAGAGAAGCCTCTAGTGAACACTATGGCCCCCGAGTCTACTCCACACCATATTTTCAGCCTTACACTTTTTACTTCGTTGCACTTTCTGCCTTCAAATCTCACTTTGCAATCAATCTTGAAGGGATTGACAACCCCTTTAAAGTGTTGGGTGCAAGCTCTTTGTGTTTGTGCAGGTACTCTGGACTTGACGCGATTCTCCTACTGGATTGATACCTTGGTTCTCAAACTGAAGGAAATACTTACTGCTCCTGTGTTGCATCATCCTTTCCTCTTCATAGGAAAAACCAAGGCAACCTCAAGAGGTAGCGGACGTAAGTAGGTGTTCAGGATCACTAGTGATCATGTAGTGTTCGATCGCTCGCGTAGACCACCATATAATTACTCTGATCATCGTAAGTTAACCACCATATATGCTTAGGTTGCTGCAAAGCCATACACTAAACCTTCCTCACCTAATAACTTGACTAGATTCAGTACCAAGGTCATTAGATTGCTGAGTCCCCGTGGCTCTCAGATTACTTCAAACCCCAACAGGTTCAGGTACGCCCGATGCAGGAGATCTTGATGAAAACTAGCAGAAGTGGAGGTTCGATGAGGACTCTGTCGTCTGTATCTGAACTATCCGGAAGACTGAGGCCATGGTCGTGATCGTGGGCTAGCATACGGGATGTGTTAGATCATCTATTTTTCTGTTGAAGTCCGTAGATGGAGTTGCTGCTACTCTGAATAATGTGTGTCTATAAGCTATATGGTATATTCTTAACAGATGGCAAGTGTATGCCCTACTTGTTAATCTTGTAATTATGTAATGTGATGATTACCCCGTTTGCGAAACGCGTAGATGCGCCCCTTTCCCCTTTGAGGCCTCACCCCCAAATAAGGAAAGGGCCACATCTTAGTCGTTCCAGATACATAGACAAAATACTGTCCCTAGTAAGCCTCTAAATGACTAGCTCGTTGATCAAAGATGGTTAAAGTTTCATAGCCATAGACAAGTTTTGTCACTTGATAATGAGATCACATCATTAGGAGAATGATGTGATGGACAAGACCTAAACTATGATCGTGTAATTTTGTTGCTATTTTTTATGCATGTGAAGTATACATTCCTATGACCGTGAGATCATGTAACTCAGTGACACAAGAGGAATACCTTGTGTGTATCAAACGTCGCAACGTAAATGGGTGACTATAAAGGTGCTCTACAGGTATCTTCGAAGGTGTCCGTTGAGTTAGCAAGGATCAATACCGGGATTTGTCACTCCGTGTGACAGAGGTATCTCGGGGCCCACTCGGTAATACAACATCACAAACATGCCTTTCAAGAAATGTGTCTAAAGATTTACCACGGGATCTTGTATTACGGAACGAGTAAAGAGACTTGCTGGTAACGAGATTGAAATAGGTATTGGGATACCGACGATCGAATCTCGGGCAAGTAACATACCGAAGGACAAAGGGAATGATATACGGGATTAACTGAATCCTTGACATAGAGGTTCAACCCATAAGATCTTCGTAGAATATGTAGGATCCAATATGGGAATCCAGGTCCTGCTGTTGGATATTGACCGGAGAGTGTCTCAGGTCATGTCTACATAGTTCTCGAACCCGCGGGGTCTGCACACTTAAGGTTCGATGACGTTTCGGTATAGTGGAGTTATAGGTGTTGGTGACCGAATGTTGTTCAGAGTCCCGGATGAAATCCAGGACATCACGAGGATCTTCAGAATGGTGAGGTAAATATTGATATATAGGAAGTCCTGTTTTGGTCACCGGAAAAGTTTCGGGCTCATCGTAGTGTACCGGGAGTGCCAAGAGGGAGTCGGGGGACCACCAGGAGGGGTGTGACGACCCAAGTGACTTATGGGCTATGAGAGGAGGTGGACGAGCCCTTTGTGGGCTGTCCAAAACCTCTCTCAAAGGACCATGCGGCTAGGAAGTGGAGATAACAGGTAACACACCTTTAAAAGGAAGGGAAGGAAGAGTCCTCCCAAAGTAGTCCACCTCCCTTGTGGAGGTGGACTCCTCCTTTGGTTCGGCTAACCCCTTCTCCTTGGAGAAGTGGCCAAGGCTGGCTCCTCTCCCTACTCCTATATATACTAAAGGCTTTGAGGGTTTTGAGAAATAACAAATCAGCCGCGTGCTGCCCTCTCTCTAGATCGGAGCTCCTCCTCTCTAGTTCGACGGTGCTTAGGCGAAGCCCTGTCGGAATATTTCCACCACCATTGTCGTCACGCTTTTGTGCTGTCGGAGAACTCATCTACCTTTCCGCCCCCTCTTGCTGGCTCAAGAAGGTGGGGATCATTGTTGAGATGTACGTGTGCTGACCGCGGAGGTGTCGTCCGTTCGGCTCTAGATTGGGACGGATCATGGGACGGCTGCGATTTGCATTGCGAAGATGTACCACTAGATCAACCTCGTTTCTTAACACTTCCCACTTAGCGATCTACAAGGGTATGTGGATCTGATCTCCCTCTCATAGATGCTCACCACCATGATAGGTCATTCATGTGCGTAGGAACATTTTTGTTTCCCATGCAACGTTCCCCAATAGTGGTATGAGAGATAGGTTCATGCGTGGAAGATATCTCGAGTAGAACACAAAATAGCTTGTGGGTGTTGATGTTCGATTTGCTGCCCTCCTTAATGTTTTCTTAATTCAGCGGTATTGTTAGATTGAAGCGGCCCGGACCAACTTTACACGTACGCTTATGAGAGACCGATTTCATCGACTGACATGCAACTTGTTGCATAAAGATGCATGGCGGATGCGTGTTTCTTCAACTTTAGTTGAATTGGATTTGACTGAGGCAATCCTTGGAGAAGGTTAAATAGCAATTTGCATATCACCGTTGTGGCTTTGCGTAAGTAAGATGCAATCATACTAGATACCCATAGCAGCCACGTAAAAATTTGCAACAACAAATGTGAGAACGTCTAACTTGTTTTTGCAAGGTATGCATGTGATGTGATATGGCCAAAGACATGATATGATATATTGGATGTATGAGATGATCATGTTGTAATAGTTAAATATCAACTTGCACGTCGATGCTACGGCAACCGGCATGAGCCATAGGGTTAACTTTAAAGTAACGTTGGTGCTTGCAAATGCTCTTGCTATATCGCTAGGTAGTATCTTTAGTAGTAATAGCATAGATATCGTGACAACCTCGATGCCAGCACGATGATGGAGATCATGGTGTGGCACCAGTGACGATGGAGATCATGTCGGTGCTTTGGTGATGGAGATCATGTCGGTGCTTTGGTGATGGAGATCATGTCGGTGCTTTGGTGATGGAGCCATAGGGTTAACAAGTTCGTGGCCATATCATGTCACTTATGATTTGCATGTGATGTTAGTCCTTTTATGGACCTTATTTTGCTTAGGACAACGGTAGCTTTATGAGGTGATCTCTCACTAAAATTTCAAGATAAATTGTGTTCTCCCCGACTGTGCACCGTTGCGACAGTTTGTTGTTTCGAGACACCACGTGATGATCGGGTGTGATAGACTCAACGTTCACATACAACGGGTACAAAACAGTTGCACACGCGGATCACTCGGGTAAACTTGACGAGCCTAGAATATACATACATGGCCTCAGAACACAAGAGACCGAAAGATCGAGCATGAATCATATAGTTGATATGATCAACATGGAGATGTTCACCACTGAAACTATACTCAACTCACGTGATGATCGGACTAGAGTTAGTGAATTTGGATCAAGTGACAATCGAATGACTAGAGGGATGTCAATTTGAGTGGGAGTTTATTAGTAATATGATTAGCTAAAGTCAATTATCTTAAAGATAGTCTAAGTAACATTTGCAAAATTTTATGTTGTAGATCAATGGCTCGCGCAGTAGCAACCCTGGATTTTAACACATTCCTAGAGAAAGTTGATGACCCACAAGTAGAGGGGATCAATCGTAGTCCTTTTGATAAGTAAGAGTGTCGAACCCAACGAGGAGCAGAAGGATCTGACAAGTGGTTTTCAGCAAGGTAAAATCTGCAAGCACTGAAATTATCGGTAACAAGTGATTGTGTGGTGAGATGATTCGTAGCAAGCAACAAGTAACAAAAGTAGCAACGATGCAGCAAAGTGGCCCAATCCCTTTTGTAGCAAGGGACAAGCCTGGACAAAGTCTTAAAGGAGGAAAAACGCTCCCGAGGACACACGGGAATTTCTGCCATGCTAGTTTTCATCATGTTCATATGATTCGCGTTCGTTACTTTGATAGTTGGATATGTGGGTGGACCGGCGCTTGGGTACTGCCCTTACTTCGACAAGCATCCCACTTATGATTAACCCCTCTCGCAAGCATCCACAACTACGAAAGAAGAATTAAGACAAAGTCTAACCATAGCATTAAACTAGTGGATCCAAATCAGCCCCTTACGAAGCAACGCATCAACTAGGGTTTAAGCTTCTGTCACTCTAGCAACCCATCATCTACTTACTGCTTCCCAATGCCTTCCTCTAGGCCCAAATAATGGTGAAGTGTTATGTAGTCGACATTCACATAACACCACTAGAGGAAAAACAACATACAACACATCAAATTACCGAACGAATACCAAATTTACATGACTACTATTAGCATGACTTATTTCAGAAACCAAAGTAACTACTCACAAAGCATAATGATATTCATGACCAGAGAGGTAATGAGTATCATCAAGGATCTGAACATAAACTCTTCCACCAAGTAATCCAACTAGCATCAACTACAAAGAGTAATTAACACTACTAGCAACCTTACAAGTACCAATCGGAGTCGCGAGACGGAGATTGGTTACAAGGGATGAACTAGGGTTTGGAGATGAGATGGTGCTGATGAAGATGTTGATGGTGATGAGTCCCCTCCGATGAGAGGAGTTTTGGTGATGACGATGGCGACGATTTCCCCCTCCGGGAGGGAAGTTTCCCCGGCAGGATCTTCCTGCCGGAGCTCTAGATTGGTTCTGCTCAAGTTCCGCCTCGTGGCGGCGGCGAATCCACGGAAAATCTCCTCCTTGATTTGTTTCTGGACAAAACCCTTCATATAACAGAAGAGGAGGGCCAGTGGGCCAGCAGGCTTCCCACAAGCCCCCTAGGCGCGACCATGGGGGTGGTCGCGCCTAGCAGGCTTGTGGCCACGTGCTGGCGCCCCTCTAGCGCTTCTTCGACCCAGTATTTTTTATAAATCCGGAAAAAAAACCATGTTGATTTTTACGGCGTTTGGAGTTGCGCAGAATAGGTATCTCAAACTTGCTCCAATTCCAGGCCAGAATTCCAGCTGCCGACATTCTCGCTCTTCATGTAAACCTTGCAAAATAAGAGAGAAAAGGCATAAGAATTGTACCGTGAAGTGAAATAACAGCTCAAGAAGCGATAAATATCAACATGAAAAGATGATGCAAAATGGACGTATCAACTCCCCCAAGCTTAGACCTTGCTTGTCCTCAAGTGAAAGCCTAGCTCAATATATATGTACACATTTTTAGGGAGAAAGGTGTCGACAAAACAAGATACGAACATGCATGCATCATGATCATGATCAGAACAGCAATACCAACATATAATTTCTCATGCTAAAGTGATAATTCCTTCACAAGGTAAAGAATGGATCAAGAACCTTACCGAGAAGTAACAACCGATAGCCTTTAGTGAATTGCAGTTTATCACAACATCGGAAAGAGTCAAATAAGAGCTGCTAAAGCAAATCCACATACTCAATCATCCTTTCGTTCTCTACAATTGCTACAACTCACGTGGTACTCATGAGATCAAAGTTTCAGCTGGACACAGAGAAAGATAGGGGCTTATAGTTTTGCCTCCCAACTGCTTACCTCAAGGGTAATGTCAACAATAATAGTTCATGAATACTTACTTCCAAGTTGACATATGAATATAGATCTTTCACAAGCATATGACGTTAGCCATGATAAAGGCGGAATAAGGAATTGGTGAAGATCACCATGACTCATTCAAGGGCAAGAAGTAAAGGTACAAGATAGGCCCTTCGCAGAGGGAAGCAGAGGTTGTCATGCGCTTTTGAGTTTTGGATGCGTGTCCTCTTAGTGCGGAGGAACGTCACTTTATATTGCCTCCTGTGATAAAGAACTTTATTATGAAGTCTGTCGCTTTTATGTCTTCCTCACCACAGGTTTGTACGAAGCTTATTTTCCACACACTAATAGATCATACATATTAGAGAGCATTTTTTATTGCTTGCACCGATGACAACTTACTTGAGGGATCTTATTCAATCCGTAGGTAGGTATAGTGGACTCTCATGGCAAAACTGGGTTGAAAGGTTTATCGATGCACAAGTAGTATCTCTACTTGGTGCGGGAGTTTTGGCTAATATGAGGTGGAAGCAATCGTCACATGCTAAGGGATCTCTAATCATATAACATTGTTCGGAACCAAGCAAACACAATTCATTATGTTGTCTTCCTTGTCCAACATCTACTTCTAGGCATGTAATGGTTTAGTGAGTGTTCACAATCATAGATGGTGTCAGAGATGATATATTTATATGTGAACCTCTCCTTCTTTATCACTTCCTATTAATTGCAACGATGACCAAGGTCTACGTTTGTCTACCCTCAACAAGTCTCAATCATCATTCTTTTTATATGTGAAGCCATCACTTCCCATAAGATCATTACATGATCTTTCATGCTTTTGTTCTTTTCTCACTTTTTTATCATGGCAAGAGGCAAAGCCCTTCAACTAAGACACCCTTTATTATATGGCTCACGAGCTCGAATACATCGGGGGTGACACAAAGAAAAACTCAAGACTAAAACACTAAGACTTTTATTCTACTAGAGAAAGAGAAAACTGAAAAGGAAAACTAAAAAAGGTAAAGGCAAAAGATGTGATGATGATACGATACCGGGGCAACTCCCCCAAGCTTAGAAAAAGCTAAGGGGATTGCCCATACCCATGCTTAGTTGTATTCCTTTGGTGGTGATGGTGGTGGAGTTGTTGTAGAAGTCTTGAGCTTGTTTAATTTCCACTTGAGCATAAAGTTCTGCTCCCTCACATCATCATTTTCCTCTTCAAGCTTCAACACCCTTTGGCATAATTCCTGCTTACTCTCTTGCAAGAAACGAGAAGGGATAAACAAAGTCTTAGGCTTCTTCCTTGAGTCAGGGAGGCTCAACTTCTTGAACTCCACATGCATGTGTCCACGTTGAGGTAGAGGAGCCTCCTCTTCATCGGAACTTGTTTGTTCCTTCCCCTTGGGATCATAATCTTCTTCCTCATCAGTGGTCCAGCCATAAGGATCCAAGTCCCCATAGACCTTGGGGTCAGCAAGGTAATCTGCCACATAGCTCTCCCCCTCTGAATCTTGAGAAGACATCTTGCCCTAAATCTGCGACAGAAAACAGGCTCGAAACGAAAACATGGGAAATCTACGTGATACGAGGGTCACACCAAACGGGAGAATATATATTGATTTTTTCCAGACCAAAAGGAGTACTCCGCACGAAAACGGAGTCCGGGAGGCGCATGAGGTGGCCACAAGCCCCCGAGGCGCAGCCAGGGGGTGGGCCCGCACCTGGTTTGTCGCCTCCTTGCGCGCTTTCCGGACTACTTCCAATTTTTGTATTTTTTTCAAATATTCCAAAACCGAGAAAAATTCCTACTGGAAAAGTTTTGGAGTCTGTTTACTTACCGAAACACATACATCTTTGTTTTCAGAGTCTGAAACAGGTTGAAAAATATCCCTTAGGTATTCTTCCTTAGTTATGGTATTGATAATATTGCTTTCAACATTAATGGGAGTACCTGAGATATAATGCTTGATTCTTTGCCCATTTACCACTCTCGGACAATTACCTTCTGTGTTGTTGATCTTGATAGCACCGGAACGATATACTTCCTCAACAACATAGGGACCTTCCCATTTAGAGAGAAGCTTGCCTGCAAAGAATCTTAAATGAGAGTTATATAGCAAGACATAATCACCTACATTGAACTCGCGCTTTTGTATCCTCTTAGCATGCCGCCTCTTAACCTTCTCTTTGAACAACTTGGCATTCTCATATGCGTGAGTTCTCCATTCATCAAGCGAGCTAATATCAAATAACCTCTTCTCACCAGCAAGTTTGAAATCAAAGTTGAGCTCTTTGATTGCCCAATAAGCTTTATGCTCTAGCTCAAGAGGTAAATTACATGCTTTGTCGTACACCATTTTGTACGGAGACATGCCCATGGGATTCTTATAGGCAGTTATATAAGCCCACGGTGCATCATCGAGCTTCTTAGACCAATTCTTTCTAGACCTGTTGACAGTCTTTTGCAGAATTAGTTTAATCTCTTTGTTGCCTAGCTCTACTTGCCCACTAGACTAAGAGTGATAGGGAGACACAATTCTATGGTTGACATCCTACTTAGCAAGTGTTTTACGGCAAGCACCATGAATGAAATGTGAACCACCATCGGTCATTAGATATCTAGGGACTCCAAATCTAGGGAAAATAACTTCTTTAAGCATCCTGATAGAGGTGTTGTGATCAGCACTACTATTGGGGATAGCTTCTACCCACTTAGTGACATAATCAACACCAACTAGGATATGAGTATACCCGTTGGATTTTGGAAAAGGTCCCATATAATCAAAGCCCGAAACATCAAATAGTTCAAAGACAAGTGAATATTTCATAGGCATTTTCTGACGTATACTAATATTACCTATTCTTTAACATTCGTCACAAGACAAGACAGACTTACGGGCATCCTTGAAGAGAGTGGACCAGTAGAAACCTGATTGCAATACCTTGTGTGCAGTTCTATCTCCCATATGGTGTCCTCCGTAGGCCTCGGAGTGACACTTCTGTAGTATTTGTCGATGTTCATGTTCAGGTACACAACGTCTAATAACACCATCTACTCCTTCCTGATAAAGGTGAGGATCATCGCAAAAGTAATGTCTCAAGTCAAAGAAGAATTTCTTCTTTTGCTGGTACGTGAAACTAGGTGGTATATATTTGGCAACAGTATAGTTTGCATAATCAGCATACCACGGTGCACTACGTGAAGCATGGATGACATTCAATTGCTCATCGGGAAAGCTATCATCAATAGGTTGTGGGTCATCAAGAACGTTCTCCAACCTAGACAAGTTATCTGCTAAAGGGTTATCAGCACCCTTCCTGTCAACAACGTGCAAATCAAATTCTTGTAGAAAGAGAACCCATCTGATAAGTCTAGGTTTAGTGTCCTTCTTCTCCATAAGGTACATAATAGCAGCATGATCAGTGTGAATAGTGACTTTGGAATCAACTATGTAAGACCTGAACTTTTCACATGCAAACACGACCGCTAAAAATTCCTTTTCCGTGGTAGCATAGTTTCTTTGGGCACTCTCTAAAGTTTTACTAGCATAGTGAATAACATTCAACTTCTTATCAACACTCTGCCCTAGAACAGCACCAACAGCATAATCACTAGCGTCACACATGATCTGAAAAGGCAAGTTCCAATCAGGTGGTTGAACAATAGGTGCAGTTATCTAAGCCCTCTTAAGTATTTCGAAGGCTTCCTCACAATCGTCGTCAAAAACAAAAGGAATATCCTTTTGAAATAGATTGGTAAGAGGCCTAGAAATCTTAGAGAAGTCTTTAATGAACCTTCTATAGAAACCAGCATGACCAAGGAAACTTCTTATACCTTTATATCTGTGGGGTATGGCATTTCCTCGATTGCATCAACCTTAGCCTTATCGACTTCAATGCCTCTTTCAGAAATTTTATGTCCTAAGACAATGCCTTCATTGACCATAAAGTGGCACTTCTCCCAATTCAAGACAAGGTTGGTGTCTTTACATCTCTGTAAGACTCGATCAAGATTGCTGAGGCAATCATTAAAGGAAGACCCGTAAACGGAGAAGTCATCCATGAAAACCTCAACAATCTTTTCACAAAAGTCAGAGAATATAGCCATCATACATCTTTGAAAGGTGGTAGGTGCATTGCATAAGCCAAAAGGCATACGTCTATAAGAAAAGGTACCGAAAGGGCATGTGAAAGTGGTTTTCTCCTGATCAGATTGTGCAACTGGTATTTGGGAGAAACCAGAATAACCGTCTAGAAAGCAGAAGTGTGTTTTTAGACAGTCTTTCTAGCATTTGGTTGATAAAAGGCAAAGGGTAATGATCTTTCCTAGTGGCTTTATTCAATTTCATAAAATCGATCACCATGTTATAGCCAATAATAATCCTCTATGGGATCAATTCATCATTATCATTAGGGACAATGGTAATACCTCCCTTCTTAGGAACGCAATGCACCGGACTCACCCAATCGCTATGAGCAACAGGATAGATAATACCCGCTTCCAGGACCTTTAGTATTTCTTTTCTTACTACCTCTTTCATCTTAGGATTTAATCTCCTTTGATGATCAACAACTGGTTTGAAATCAGGATCAATTTTAATCTTGTGCTGGCATCGAGTGGGACTAATGCCCTTAAGATCATCAAGAGTATATCCAATAGCAGCACGGTGCTTCCTCGGAGTTTTTAGTAACTTATTTTCTTCATACTCTGAGAGGATAGCACTAATTAGAATAGGATATATCTCTTTTTCATCAAGATAAGCATACTTAAGAGTATCAGGCAACTGTTTAAGCTCGAACACAGGATCACCCTTTAGTGGGGGCAGATCCCCAAGCAGTTCAAAAGGCAAGTTATTCTTAAGAATAGGATATTGTTCTAAGAAAACTCTATCTATCTCATCCCTTTCATCCATATGCATATCATTTTCATGCTCAAGCAAGTATTGCTCTAAGGGATCACTAGGAGGCACCACAATAGAAGCTAAGGCAATAGTTTCATCCTTACTAGGCAACTCCTTTTCTTGAGGTTGTCTACCAAACTTGGAGAAATTGAACTCATGTGACACACCTTCAAAGCCAACAGTGACAGTTTGCTTCTCAAAGTCAATATGAGCATTGACAGTATTGAGAAAAGGTTTGCCAAATATGAAGGGACAAAATCTATCTTGTGCAGTAGCAAGAACGAGGAAATCAGCAGGATACTTCGTTTTACCACACAAGACTTCAACATCCCTAACAATTCCCACAACGCAGATAGTATCTCTATTGGCAAGCTGAATAGTGACATCAATAGGTTCTATCTCAACAAGTGCAATCTCATCTTTGATTTCATCATATAAGGATTGAGGTATTGCACTAACACTAGCACCCACCTCACATAAACCATGATAACAATGATCTCCTATCTTAACAGAAACCACGGGCGTGCCAACAACAGGCCTATGTTTGTCTCTAGCATGAGGTTTAGCAATTCTAGCAGCATCTTCACAGAAGTGAATATTGTGTCCCTCAACATCGTCAGACAGAAGATCTTTGATGATAGCAATGCTAGGTTCAACTCTAATTTGCTCAGGGGGTGTTCTAATGTAGCCTCTATGTATCACAGTTGAATCTTTAGAATGATCTTTTATTCTAACAAGGAATGGTGGTTTCTCAATGTAAGCACTGGGAACGACAGGATCATTATAGGCGATGACTCTCTCTTCAACTGGAGTGGGTTTAACTACATTGACTTCTAAAGGAGGATGATATTTAAACCACTTATCTTTGGGGAGTTCAATATGAGTAGCAAAGGATTCACACAATGAAGCTACTATCTCAGAGTCAAGTCCATACTTAGCGCTAAAGTCACAAAAAGGATTTGTTTCAACAAAGGATTTAACGCAATCAAACTTGAAATCCATACCTGACTCCTTACCTTCTTCAAGCTCCCAATCTTCGGAGTTACGTTTAATTCTCTCCAATAAATTCCGTTTGAAGTCAATATCTCTCTTCATAGAAGAACCGGTACAATAAGTGTCAAGCATGGTGCGATCATCATGAGAAAGCCGAGCATAGAATTTTTGAATGATAATTTCTCTCGAGAGCTCATGATTGGGGCATGAATATAGCATTGATTTAAGCCTCCCCCAAGCTTGAGCGATGCTTTCTCTGTCACGAGGCCAAAAATTATAAATATAATTCCGACCACGATGTACTAAATGCATAGGATAAAAATTTTGATGAAATTCCCATTTCAACCGATTGTAATCCCATAATCGAGTATCATCACATAGCCTATACCATGTCAACGCCTTATCCTTCAAAGATAAAGGAAAGACCTTCTTCTTGACCTTATCCTCGGGCAAACCTGCAAGCTTAAATAAACCACAAACTTCATCTACATAGATTAGATGTAAGTCTGGATGTGATGTTCCATCTCTTGTAAAAGGATTAGCCAGCAGTTTTTCAAGCATACCCGAATGAAATTCAAAGAAAATATTTTCAGTAGGTGCAGCAGGTTGAGGAGAAACTCTTTGTGCTTCCGTTCGAGGTGAAGATACCCCGAACAAGCCCCTCAAAGGATTAGTTTCCATAGTGACAAGTGACAATAAATTTCAGCACACTATATGAATGTTTCCTTACCAATTTCCACTTACCAAAGGCGCTTCACTCCCCGGCAACGGCGCCAGAAAAGAGTCTTGATGACCCACAAGTATAGGGGATGAATCGTAGTCCTTTCGATAAGTAAGAGTATCGAACCCAACGAGGAGCAGAAGGATCTGACAAGTGGTTTTCAGCAAGGTAAAATCTGCAAGCACTGAAATTATCGGTAACAAGTGATTGTGTGGTGAGATGATTCGTAGCAAGCAACAAGTAACAAAAGTAGCAACGATGCGGCAAAGTGGCCCAATCCCTTTTGTAGCAAGGGACAAGCCTGGACAAAGTCTTAAAGGAGGAAAAATGCTCCCGAGGACACACGGGAATTTTTGTCATGCTAGTTTTCATCATGTCATATGATACGCGTTCGTTACTTTGATAGTTTTATATGTGGGTAGACCGGCGCTTGGGTACTGCATTTACTTGGACAAGCATCCCACTTATGATTAACCCCTCTCGCAAGCATCCGCAACTACGAAAGAAGAATTAAGACATAGTCTAACCATAGCATTAAACTAGTGGATCCAAATTAGCCCATTACGAAGCAACGCATAAACTAGGGTTTAAGCTTCTGTCACTCTAGCAACCCATCATCTACTTACTACTTCCCAATGCCTTCCTCTAGGCCCAAATAATGGTGAAGTGTTATATAGTCGACGTTCGCATAACACCACTAGAGGAAAAACAACATACAACACATCAAATTACCGAACGAATACCAAATTCACATGACTACTATTAGCATGACGTATCCCATGTCCTCAGGAACCAAAGTAACTACTCACAAAGCATAATCATATTCATGACCAGAGAGGTAATGAGTAGCATCAAGGATCTGAACAGAAACTCTTCCACCAAGTAATCCAACTAGCATCAACTACAAAGACTAATTAACACTACTAGCAACCTTACAATACCAATCGGAGTCGCGAGACGGAGATTGGTTACAAGTGATGAACTAGGGTTTGGAGATGAGATGGTGCTGATGAAGATGTTGATGGTGATGAGTCCCCTCCAATGATAGGAGTGTTGGTGATGACGATGGCGACGATTTCCCCCTCCGGGAGGGAAGTTTCCCCGGCAGGATCTTCCTGTCGGAGCTCTAGATTGGTTCTGCTCAAGTTCCGCCTCGTGGCGGCAACAAATCCACGAAAAAGCTCCTCCTTGATATTTTTCTGGATGAAGCCCTTCGTATAGCAGAAGAGGGGGGCCAGTGGGCTAGCAGGCTGCCCACAAGCCCCCTAGGCGCGGCCAAGGGGTGGCCGCGCCTAGCAGGCATGTGGCCACCTACTGGCGCCCCTCTGGCGGTTCTTCGACCCAGTATTTTTTATAAATCCGGAAAAAAAATCCTCGTTGATTTTTACGGCGTTTGGAGTTGCGCAGAATAGGTATCTCAAACTTGCTCCAATTTCAGGCTAGAATTCCAGCTGCCGGCATTCTCCCTCTTCATGTAAACCTTACAAAATAAGAGAGAAAGGGCATAAGAATTGTACCGTGAAGTGAAATAACAGCCCAAGAAGCGATAAATATCAACATGAAAACATGATGCAAAATGGACGTATCAAAAGCTAAGATGAAAGATGATGGAAACAACTTTGTTGACTCGGCTCGTAATTTGTGGCTTATCCTCACTGCTGGCCAAAAGCAATATGTCCTTGATGCAACGCTAGGACATGAACCACCTGCTACGACGAACCCAAGACGTTTTGAACGCTTGGCAAGCGTGTAAGGATGACTACTCACTAGTTCAATGTGCAGTTTTGTATGGCTTAGAACCGGGACTTCAAAGATGTTTTGAACGTCATGGAGCATATGAAATGTTCTAGGAGTAGAAGTTTATCTTTGAGAAGAATGCCCGGATCGAGAGGTATGAGACCTCCGATAAGTTCTATGCTTGCAAAATGGAGGATAATTCGTCTGTCAGTGAACACGTGCTCAGAATGTGTGGGTACTCTAACTGTCTAGCTGAGCTGGGGATTGAACTTCTGCAAGAAGCTATCACTGAGAAAAAATTTCGAACACTCCTAACTATCTATAAGAGCTTCGTGTTGAACTATAACATGCAAGGGATGAATTAGTCAACCGGCGAGCTGTTTGTGATGTTGAAAGTCGCTGACTCACAAATCCAGAAAGAACATTGATGTCTACGCATGCTTCTATTCTTGTAGACTATGTTGGGCCTCCAAGCGCAGAGGTTTGTAGGACAGTAGCAATTTCCCTCAAGTGGATGACCTATGGTTTATCGAACTCAGGGAAGTAGAGGTTGAAGATGGTCTCTCTCAAGCAACCCTCCAATTAAGAAACAAGAAGTCTCTTGTGTCCCCAACACACCTAGTACAATGGTAAATTGTATAGGTGCACTAGTTTAGTGAAGAGATGGTAAATATGGGTAATAGGTGTGGCAAAGCAAGGTAATATGAATCTGTAATAATAATTACACTAAGGTAGCAAGTGACAAAAGTGAGCATAAACGGTGTAACAATGGTGAGAAACAAGGCCTAGGCTTCATACTTTCACTAGTGGCAACTGCCAACAACATTAACATAGTCTAATCACATGATATTTCCACTAAAGTGTGCAATGGTGACGTACTCGGAGGTCATTAATTTGTGATCAAGAGAGGGCGTGAATTATGTAGGGCTACAAAAGCACACCTCAGAGTTCGTAGTTCTCATCTATGGATTTCCCAATTTCACCGTGGCCATCCAAAGAGAGAACCACAATCACCACAACGTATCTCTAGCATAGTAAAAGACAAGCACCAAGAGACTCTCAATCTTCAATCAATTCACAAAAGAGGAAATCCCTCATGAAAATATGCTTCTAGCCCATGTCCAATAGACCGGTGTCACCATGGTCTCGGGGATTATACTAGATAAGATCAAGTGAGTACATCAATCCAATACATAGAAGAAGGGGAAACATCATGGGATCACCCTAGGTCAACCTACCCTATGATCAAAATCAAGATCAAATCATGGAAGAGAGAATTAACCACATAGATAATGTAGAAGACCTCAGCCCCGAGGAGGAACTACTCCCGCTTCAAGGAAGGAGGAAGCAACGTTGATGGAGATGAATCCGGGGGCACTTCCCCGTCCCGGCAGGGTGCCGGCACAGAAATTCTGGTCCCCCGAAACTTGTTGGCGACGGAGGCGGAGGTCGGAATTGCTTCTGGAGAAAAGGGTTCTCAAATCAGGGTTTTCCGTCCGACGGGTAAATATAGGTCAAAGGAGGCCGCGAGGGGGTGGACCAGCCACCCAGGCGACCTGGTGGCACGGCCAGGAGGGGGGCCGCGCCAGGTGGCCGCTTGGGTGAGGCCTGGCTCCCCTATGGCCCACCTTGGTGCTTCGTCACGCTGATTTTTTTATATTTTTCTCAGGATTTTTGGGGCTCTGTAAATTGGCGTAAAGTCCCAGTAATTAAAAGACACCAGCAGACAAAAACTGGCACTGGGTGCACTGTGTTAGTAGGTTAGTCCAAATATGTGTAAAAAGGTATGAAAGTGTAGCAAAACATATAACAATGTCACCCAAAAGAACATGGACCAAACAGAAATTATAGATATGTTTGGGATGTATCAACATCCCCAAGCTTAATTCATTCTCGTCCTCGAGTAGGTAAATGATAACACAAATAATTTATATGGTGACATGCTAACACACATATAAGAACTTCATAGTAAAGCAAGTAATATATGCAATTCAAGTTAATACAATAACAAAAAAGAGTATATATCTCGTATTGAAATTAGCAAAGTAAGAACATAAAGGTGCAAGAGCTCTCGATGTCCGTGACTCAAATGTATCCAACTCATGTTTGCGTGCAAGAAGTGGAAGATGGGTTTAGAGCATAAAGAATATTATATAGTTTAATTGAGAACTCAATCTACTAAAACTTCACACTTGGTCTCCTTCGGAATCTTATTTTGACTCATCCCCGGACCACTAGTCAGGCACAAGTCAAAATGATCCTCTCCCTTTCGACTTTGAGCACTCATGCAATGGATGAGCTCAAGCAAGATATGTTGGCACTTAGGATGGCAAAGAGAATAATGATGGAGAAGGAACACAAAAAAGGTGTGAAAGGCTCACATAAATGAGGACAATCATAGGCGAGAGAAAGTCAAATGATAGATATGATGTGAGGAGTAGGGACTGTCATCCAACAGATGCACATATGAGCTAAGGTAAGCTCTTCAATGGAACTAGTGGGGCTCCATCCAACTTGCTTGCTCATGAAGACCTAGAGCTCATTTGAGGAGGCTCGTCATTGGAATATACAAGCCAAGTTCTATAGTGTAAGGGTCCCCACATAGTTATGCATGAATGATAATCTCTATGAAGTTGTCA
The DNA here is from genome assembly GCF_904849725.1 of Hordeum vulgare subsp. vulgare. Lineage (NCBI taxonomy): Eukaryota > Viridiplantae > Streptophyta > Magnoliopsida > Poales > Poaceae > Hordeum > Hordeum vulgare. Next base: position 41,136,649 of record NC_058522.1, read on the forward strand.
CACCCTGTTTTTACAATCACTTATGTGTATTGTGAAAATCTGAGCTTGTTAAAACTTTTTCAAGACTAATATTGTGAGTGCCATGATTGAAATTGTATGCTTGTGTGCTTGATCATGTGGGAATAAAACCCTATTTTATAACATTGATTTCCAAAAACCTTTACTTATTTCTAATCAAGGTAAAACCCTACCTTGAGTTGCACTACATGCCCTTGATAGCAAGCAGTGCCTCTACTCAAAGTTGGTGATCTGATTTTAACCTATATTTGTATTTCAAAACCACAAAGATAATTATTTTTGTAACTATTTTCCTAATTAAATAACATGTCCATTTCTGAGGCCAGAATCGGTATTCCTACATGGAAAAATACTTTTTTGTCTTAGAAAAATCTGATTAAATTTAGAGATGATCAGAAGAACATATATTTTCCATACATAGGATTTTAAACCCTATTTTATATTATAATTATTGAATAAAACCGTGAAAGCTATTTCTGTCTCTTTTGACCTTTTTGAAATATTTCCAAAGGAAATATTCTCAATAAATTCCTGGAAAATTCCAGTGATATCCCTAAGCCATATTTGGTGTCCACATAAAGTTTCACCTTGATCAAAGGTGAATAAGGATCCCAAATAACCCAAATACCCCTTCTGTCCAGAATCAAGTTAGAGCAACTCTACATAGCAAAGTTTATCCAATGATGCTGAAACTTTGCAGGAGTGCCTAATACCTCAAATGAGGGCTCCACACCAAAAATGGGATTTCTAGGACTTAGTTTGCCCACACTCCCTTTGGAAGGGACAGATCTTGTCATATTGGCGTATTTTCAAGTTTACAAAGCTAAACTTGTCCAATGGAGCTCAAACTTGGTGAAACCCCATGATTTACCACCAAACCCAAACCTGTTAAGTTGCAGCACCAGTGGTGGGGTACAACCCCCTCAAACCACTGTCAAACACCTTTTGACAGCTAATCGAAACCCCTTTGCTCCAAACTCATAGATTAGGTGGCCAGTATCTGAGTCTAACCCTAGTCAACTGGCCCCTCACTGGTTCAAAGTGGAAAGGCCAAAAACCCCAATTTAGATTTTAGTTCAAGGCTGACAGCACTAGTATTTCTTGTCTCCCTTGACCAGCCGAAGCTCCCACAAGACCCAAACGGCTAGCCACACTCCCAGCCAGTGTCAGGACATGCTAGACACGTCCAAGGTGGGGGCGACGTTCTCGGCCAGTTCCAGCCTCCCCCGAGGTGTCCAACCTCTTCCCCGACAACCCCTCTGCATCGAGAAAGCCTTAGGGCCCCCCCTCTCCCGTGCTAGAGCTTGTGTGACGTGTGCCCGCGCGCACCAGAACCGGCCAAGGTTGCATGGCCACGGATGCATGACTCCCCCTCTCTCCCTCTGCAGCAGATAACTCTGGTAGTCCAAAACCATGTCCTGATACCATGGTTTCGGCTACAACGTCTCTCTGTGTCGTCGTTTTCGTATAGGGGGGTACCCTGACGGCAGATGCCATGGGATGGCTAATCGAGTTGAGGGCAAGGCTGTCGTGGAGGATCCGGGACGGGATAGGGCAGTAGCACGCGGTGGTTAACCCAGGTTTGCGGCTCTCCGGAGAGATAATACCCCTACTCTTGCATTTGTGTATATGATGTATCTTAGTAGTACAAGGTTGCTCCTCGAGTTGTATTAGAGGAGGAAGAGAGCTGAGTGCCTCCTCCTTGGCCTCCTGTCTGAGTGTGTGTGTGAGGGAATATGTGGTGGGCATGAAGCCATTTGTATGGATGTGTAGCTTGATATGTAAGCTAAAGTGGGTAGCTTGATACCAAGATGCTTGGCATGTAAGCTACCATGGGTAGCTTACATGCCAAGCTATATGTAGCTTGGAAGCTAAGCTCTGCTTGTCCCCTGGGGCACTTTATAAACCAGCGCCCAGGGGACAAGTTACACTGGAGATGAAGCTGCGTGACACCCGAAGGCACGTCATAGTTGACTCTGGGCAGCCGTATGGCTAGTGCAGCCGGCTGGTCGGAGCAGCCCGCCATGGGCGGAATGGGAGCAACCGTCCTGGGCGGGCAGGCACCCTGCTCGACTCTCCATCTTTGGGGTACCAGGGGATCATTCCCCCGACAGTAGCCTTCGAGCCTCCGGGCGACTCAAAGAGCCAGACGGAGGGTTTTTGCAGTCATTGTTGTTGCAGAAGTTTTCGATGACGGTCGATTGCAAGCCGAGGACGACATGGCTTGCTTTCAGCGGGGGCGCTAGCGAACCCGCTGGGTGTAGCCTCCGAGCCTCCGGGCGACTCGAAGAGTCGGGCGGAGGGTCTTTGCTATTGCTGGAGCAGGCAGTAGCGTCGGGATGTCGGGCGCGGACGCAATGTCCACCGAATGATGTGCACGAGGCGCTGCCGGGCGCGGACGCGTGGTCCGTCGGGCGATGTGCGCGAGGCGCTGCCGGGCGCGGACGCGTGGTCTGTCGGCTGGTGCGTGCGAGGCGCTGCCAGACGCGGACGCGTGGTCCGCCTGCGGGTGCGCGCGAGGCGCTGTCGGGTGCTACTGCAACAAAAGACCTTCCAACGGCACCAGAAATAGGTGTGTTGACGGCACCAGGAATCCTTCTGCTACGGCTATGCCTTAAGGGACTTCCTACGCAAATATGCAAAGGATTTCCCCCGTGGCCTTGGAGCCTTGCGTTGGTGTTCCCTCGAAGCGGAAAGGGTGATGTAGGGCAGCAGTGGTAAGTATTTCCCTTAGTTTGAGAACCAAGGTATCGATCCAGTGAAGGAGTATCACAAGAGCCTGTACAAACACAAAAAACTTGCTCCCAACGCTATGAAGTGGTTGTCAATCCCTTGTAGATTGTTCGCCAAGTGAGAACTGAAAGCAACAAAGTAACAAAGCAAAGTAAAAGCGAAAGTGAAAATGATAGGTGTGAATAGACCCGGGGGTCGTAGTGTTTACTAGTGGCTTCTCTCATGAAAGCAAGTAGAAGGTGGGTGAACAAATTACTGTCAAGCAATTGATAGAACCGCGCAAAGTCGTGACGTCATCTATGGCAATGATTATATCTATAGGCATCACGTCCAAAACAAGTAGACCGATACTTTCTACATCTACTACTATATATTACTCCACACGTCGACCGCTATCCAGCATGCATCTAGTGTATTAAGTCCAAAAGAACAGAGTAACGCCTTAAGCAAGATGACATGATGTAGATGGACAATCTCATATCTACGACAGAGCCCACCTTGTTACCCTTGATGGCAACTACACGATGTGAACCTTGCTGCCCCTACTGCCACTGGGAAAGGTCACCACACGGTAAGAGCCCAAAACCAGGCACTTCTCCCATTGCAAGAATCATAGATCTAGTTGGCCGGAAAAAACCCAAAACTCGGAGAGACTTACAAGGATATCAAATCTTGCATATAAGAAATCAGCAAAGACTCAAATATATATCATAGATAATCTGATCACAAATCTACAATTACTCGGATCTCGACAAACACACCGCCAAAGAGGATTACCTTGGATAGATCTCCATGGAGATCATGGAGAACTTTGTATTGAAGATCCAAGAGAGAGAAGAAGCCATCTAGCTACTAACTACGGACCCGTAGGTCTGAAGTGACCTACTCACGAGTCATTGGAGGGGCGATGATGATGATGAAGAAGCCCTCCAACTCCAAAGTCCCCTACGGCAGGGCACCGGGAAGGGTCTCCAGATGAGATCTCGTGGAAACGGAAGCTTGCGGCGGCGGAAAAGTATTTCGATGGATCCCTTGATTTTTTCTGTTTTTTAGGGAATATATAGGCCCAAGATCTAGGTCAGGGAGGCGCAAGGGAGGCCACAAGCCTGCCCACCGCCGCCCCCCTGGTGGCGGAGTGGGGACTTGTGGGCTCCCTGTAGCTGTCTTGGCCTGGCCCACAAGCCCCCTGATCTTGTTCCGTTCGGGAAAAATCATTTCGGGGATTTTATTCCTTTTGGACTCCGTTCCAAAATCGGATCTGAAAAGAGCCAAAAACACAAAAAAAACAGGAACTGGCACTTGGCACTGAATTACTAAGTTAGTCCCAAAAAATATATAAAAGGTACATAAAACATCCAAAGATGACAAAATAACAGCATGAAACCATCAAAAATTATAGATACGTTTGAGACGTATCACTGGGTGCGGACGCATGGTCCACCGGCTGGTGCGTGCAAGGAGCTGCCGGACACGGACGCGGGGTCCAGCGGCTGGTGCGCGTGAGGCGCTGCGGGGCACGGACGCATGGTCCGCCGGCTGGTGCGCGCGAGGCGCTGCCGGACGCAGACGTGGGGTCCGCCGGCAGGTGCCCGCGAGGCGCTGCCGGACGCGGACGCGGGGTCCGTCGGCTGGTGCGCGCGAGGCGCTGCCGGGCGCGGACGTGGGGTCCGCCGGCTGGTGCACGCGAGGCGCTGCCGGGCGCGGACGCGTGGTCCGCCGGCTCGTGCGTGCGAGGCGCTGCCGGGCGCGGACGCGTGAGGCGCTGCCGGGCACGGACGCGGGGTCCGCTGGCTCGTGTGCGTGAGGCGTTGCCGGGCATGGATGTGTGGTCCACCGGCTGGTGCGCGCAAGGCGCTGCCGGGCGTGGACGCGTGGTCGGCCGGCTTGTGCGCGCGATGTTAATGACATAAAGCAAGTGTTTATGAAAACCCCGTCGGGTGCCACTAATGCCCGAGGGTGATGATGAGTTAGGTGGTCACTTTTGGTGAAGTGATGCACCCGGTATTTGCGTGAGTATGGTTTCGGAAATGGGATTAGATCTATGATGTGTCGACCGTCTCAACCTAACAGTACGACCACGTTACCCCTTGTGGGATGGGGCTATGTTGATTACTATGGTCGGTGCTAGCAAAGAGCCACATTACTAGTGGCGGGAGTGATGTGTGGTCAGTCTCAGGATGGGGTCGTGCCAGGTAGGACGATGTGACACCACGATGCCGATGTTCCAGAAGATTCCCCTTTTCTTTCCGTTTTCGTCGTGTGTCTATTTTCTTTTGTCGCATCATCATCGCATCATGCGCATCATCTGCATTGCATCGGCATCTTCGTTGCCGCCAGTTTTCAAAACTTGCATCCGTTGTTAGGTGCCGGTTCGCGTCGTTGTCCGTTCTGAGCCCGACCGCACATGCACGCGCCCGCGACATCGTCAAAAACCTGTTTTAAAAGTGTGTTGAAAACTTTCTCTCATTGGGTTGAGATTTCACGTGCGGTGGTATTTTTATTTAGGTAGGCCGCCTGTCAAGTTTTGTCGCAATCGGAGTCCGTCTGGTACCCGAACGGTCGACCATAGCGGCACCGTATTCGGTCTACCGTGGGACGTCTGTCGGTGTTTTAAAACTCGTTGCCGGGTCGGCCATTTTCCCTCTCATCTTCGCCTAACCCCTCTGCACAGTGTGTCGGCCCTACGCACAGCCCAGTTCGAAAAAACCTCCCGGAACCCGAACCCGGCTGTCGTGACCGTTTGATCCGGATCAACCCCGTTTGACCGCAAGCCGTCTTCGGTTTGTCTAGTGGACTTCCTAACCTATTTATCTCGACCACTCGATCTAAATCGGAGGGTCGAGATGAACCTACAACTAGCATGCTAGTTATATATTTGGACCGTAGACTATCCACCCAAAACCTAGTATCTAGGGTTCCATCCCCTAGCCCCACCTTTTTTTCCCCACCAGGCCAACCAGCAACGAGAGCCCGAGGCGAACCCTGTAGCCAGCTCACCCGCAACCCCCTCCTCTCTCGATCTGAGAGCTGGCCCGATCCTGGCCACAGTGAGGAGCCCTGTGACCGAGTGCCTCCCCTCTGCTCCGCCAGATCCCGGCCCAGTCGGCCTCCTTCCCCGCCGCCAGGCCTGCCTCCTCCTCAGATCCGGCCCAGCCCGTGAAGCTAACCCCCAGATCCCTATGTTGCGCCCCGAGCGTGATTAAGTTATTCAGCGCTGCCCAGTTTCGGCCCGGTAAAACAGATTAGGCCCCTTAGCTTTTTTTTAGGATTTCGAATTTATTTAATTCCAGGTTTTGCTAGATATTAGAATGCCCGTAGATTATTATCCGTATGTCGGATCGCGATGAATTACATATGTATTTCGTGTAGAATTTTGCGTAGATTACGAATTTACAACTTGCATATTTGTTTGATGTAGTTTTGCGTGTCGAATGCCTAGATATGTGTGTTGTTTATATTGTCTTGGTCCCGTGTTATTTTCTCGTGCGTGTCCGGGTTGTCCGAATGCCGTGATAGAAATGTCCATGTTTTAGGAGCCCTCTTGCCATGTATTTTAGAGCGTTCATTTTTATTTTTGCGTGTAGGGATTGCCGCAAGTTTATTTTCCCATGAATAGGTTTTTATCTCGCATTTATGTGTGGCATTATTTTTTTGTTGCAACCCCACATGATTTATATGTTTTCGGGGTAGAAAAATCCATGGGATTTTTCTGTGCAATTAGTTTTAGCTTTTGAGTAAGTTAGTTCACGCGATATTTGGCCATGTTGCCCTCTTGTCCTTTTTTTAGGTTTTATTCCGTGCTTCGTTTGACGGAGTTGTCAACTAGAGAGTTGTTCTTGGATGTTTAGTCTAGCCCCTGGTATTTTTAGTTGCAATAGAAATGCATGTTAGGTGTGGTTTGCTTGCTCTCAAGTTGCTAGAAATAGTGCTGTTTTGGAGGAGCTGAAATATTTCTAAGTCTGGAATCTGTTATATTTTGTTGTTGTTTTGTTTTGCTTCTATCTTGTGATCTGTAGCTCTTTTGAGGTTGGTGCAATGGAGTTAGTTGTAAACCTTATGTTTCTCTAGCTTGTTGGGAATTTTCATGCCATTTGGAGACCTGTAGCTTATGGTTTTTCTGCTGTCAATATGGCTTGAGATCGAAAACTGCACTTTCATGAGGTGTAATTTTCACTAAGTCTGAAATAGTGTGTGAGATGCCATTTTGTGTCTTCTTTCCCTAGTGATCCATGATACCATGCTAGTTGTTGTTAGTTGTTTGTTGCAGTGCTTCTTGCCCTCTTTCGTGTCATGTCTTGGTTGATTATATTTGAGTTGAGTAGCTCGTAGTTGTGGGGTGTAGAAAATGCTATATGGCTGATTTTGGCAGATTGTAGTGATTTCTTGTTTTGCTCGTAGTTTTTGATCCGTAGCTCCGATTTGATCGTGTCCTACATGAAACTTGCTTAGAATCTCGTGTAGTTTCATTTTCTCTTGCTGGTTGTATGTTTTGAAGTGCTCGTAGCCGTTGTTGCACACATATTGCATTCATGCCATCATATCTTGCGGTGCTTGTATCTTTTGAACCGTAGCTTCGTCGGAGATGTTCTCTATGTGTAAATTGCTTGTCTTGACGTGTAGAATCACGTGAACCTATTTGTTTTTCTGTTTAACAACTAATTAAATATGTTAGTTCAGATCTGGACAGAATTGTAAATTAACATATGAGGTCGTCTCGGAGGTGCTATATGTCATTTCCGACCTCATTTAAAATGCCTAGATAGGTAGATTACTTGTGCTTCACCTCTTGCCATGTTTAACCACATTTGATATTGCTGTGTATCTAATCGGGATAGAACTAAATAAAAATGTGGAGTTTCGTCAATATGTAACTCGTTGCATATTGAACTTCACTTAATGTGTAGTGTTTGAGTGTTGTGAATTGCCAATGCCGTGCCTTGCATTAGACCGTTCATGCATCATATGTGTCTTGCATCGTGTGGTGAATATCGTGTGTTGATTTGTGTTTCCGGTATGCTTCGTCTCGATAGAGTTCGGCAAGCGTGTCGGATTGTGAGGACCCGTTCGACTACGTCGGTTCGTCTGCTTCACGGAGTCATTCTTCTTCTAAGCGGGATCTCAGGCAAGATGACCATTTCCCCAGATAACATTACTATCATTGCCATGCTAGTATTACCGTTTCTATCGATTATGTCTCGTTGCCTACCACATGTTAAATATCAGCCTCTCAACATTGCCATGAATACCTTCAACCTAGCAAACCACTGATTGGCTATGTTACCGCTTACTTAACCCTGTGTTAGCATTGCTAGTTGCAGGTGCAGTTGCTTCCATGTGATACCATGGGTTCCTTTTTATATCACCATGTTAAATGCTATTTAATTTAATGCACCTATATACTTGGTAAAAGGTGGAAGGCTCGGCCTTTCTAGCCTGGTGTTTTATTCCACCTTTGCCCCCTAGTTTCGGCTACCGGTGTTATGTTCCATAAATGAGCGCTCCTAACCCGATCGGGGTTGTTATGGGGAGCCCTTGATAATTCATTTTAGTTTAAAGCTGGTCTGGCAAGGCCCAACATTGGTTCTACATTTTCCCAACATAATAATTTTGATAACACTGAAATGCATAGGGAGTTAGCGCTACCCGAGGAGTAATTTTACATAAACAGGGGGGGCAGTGCTAATGGTGTTGGTCCCAAAAGGACAGACTGCAGGGCCACCACAGGGCAACTCGAGGTTTGGTACCTGTAGGCTTTTCCATCCGTCGTGTCCTGAGAACAAGATACGCGGCTCCTATCGGGTTCGTCGACACGTCGGGCGGCCTTGCTGGGTTAGTTTTACCTTTGACGAGATATCTTGTGCATTGGGATTCCGGTGATGTTTTGGGTAATCTCAGAGTTGAGGTTTTCCACTAGGGAATCTGACGAGATCGCGAGCTTCGTGATTGAGGATTTCTATGCGGCTTGTGGTAATTTGTGATGGACTAGTTGGACAACCCCTGCAGGGTTAAATCTTTTCGGAAAGCCGTGCCCGTGGTTATGTGGCAACGTGGAAACTTTGTTTAACACTGGTTCTAGATAACTTGAAGTTAATTAATTAAAATATGCCAACTGTGTGTGTAACCGTGACTGTCTCTTTCGTGAGTTCCTTCTCCGATCGAGGACACGGTGGGGTTATGTCTGACGTAGGTAGGTGTTTAGGATCATTCATTTGATCATGAGTAGTTCACGTCCGTTATGCGTAGATCTTCCCCCTCTTATTTCTTGTACTCGTAAGTTTAGCCACCAAATATATGCTTAGCCGTTGCTGCAACCTTACCACTTAACCTTACCTCACCTAATAAGCTTTGCTAGTCTTGATACCTTTGGAAATGAGATTGTTGAGTCCCCTGTGGCTCACAGATTACCATAACACCAGTTGAAGGTGCAGGTAAAGGTTACTTGACGCGAGCGCGTTGATTGTTCATTTGGAGTTGCTTCTTATTCTTCTTCTTCATCGATCTAGGATGGGTTCCAGGCCGGCAGCCTGGGATAGCAAGGATGGACGTCGTTCTTCTTTTCTCGTTTGTTTTCGTCCGTAGTCGGACCCTGCTCTTACTCTTGATGATTATGTAATGTACTGATGCGACTCTGATGTAGCTTGTGGCGAGTGTAAGCCAATTCTATATATATATATATATATATATATATATATCTTCTTTTCAGTACATGTACTTGTAACGATATCCATTCTTGCGACACGACGAGATGCACTTCTATCCCTGACGAGGCCTTCGTTCCAAATTGAGGATAGGGTCGCATCTTGGGCGTGACAAGTTGGTATCAGAGCATTACCGACCTAGGAGCCCCCTTGATTGATCGAACTTGGCCGAGTCGAGTCTAGTGAAAAATTGCTTTGAGTCTAGTTATATATCGGAGAGTAGGATTCTTTTTTCTCCTCTTCTATGCTCTGGTGAGGAATCTTGACGTAATAATTTAATTCTACTCCTCTTCTTACTCAAATTTTTTTAGGATCACGCGGATATTTTTGGAATCTATATGATGCCGATTTGACGGAGTTCTGTCTTGGTGTCTCCTATCTGCTTTGAGTTTCAGGGGAGTTGAGCTCCAGGGGATTCTTGAGCACATCGTTATCATTCAGATTTCTTAGTATCTCAGAATGAAGGATGTTCATAATTGCTTCAATACTAGTAGTGGTGAGATAACCCAGATGTCCCCAGTACTGGTGCAGATTGTTCGGGCGTACTGCCATACTTTGTATCGTTGTGATAACGAGGGTCTGTTCTAGAGGAAGGTCCGAGATTCTGGTTGTGTGTTGACAGATGTGATACAGGTGACGGGTTAGTATAGGAGTTGTGTGATATTACTCCTTGTATCCGTGTACCAGATTGCATGACCAGAAATTTCAGGAATTCATAGGTGGGAATTCAATTAGTTACTTATAGGATAATCTCCCAACAAATGCATGATGTTAGGTTGGGGTTCGACATCTAGTGGATTCGTTTGTTGACGGTCGACTTACAGCGGTTCTCGTTGTGTCTTAAAGAGTCCTTGTAGCTTGCTATGACTCGGGGATGCTTCGTATGTCGGGTGCACTACCTTATACTTGATGGCTACTGTAAGGATCGAGCCCGTGCGATCCTATCCACGAAAATATCGGACGAAATCTTTCTCATGAGTTTGTTCTGGCTAATTGCAAGCCGCACCCTTTGTTTTTGTTGGAATATGGTAATTCGTGTTGCTTCGATGTCAAGTGGTGATTTCAGATCTTTCCTAATCTGTGTTCTCATATTGTTATGTGAATGCAAATTCTTTGCTCATTCAGATCATCGTATCAATTCCATTCAACTGGTGTGCTTCTCTTTAACTAATTCAATCCTCTCTAATTGCTGCAAGATCATTCTCTCATTTTATTCCGGAGTTCATCTCATCTATCCCAAGCTGTCTTTGTTTTTCCCCGCCCTCCCACCCTTTTCTTCAGTGATTCAATTTTTATCCAAGAGTTTTCTTTTCATTGTGCTTCCGCTGTCTGTTCTTTTCTCCCTTATCCAGTGATTCATTGTGAAGATTCTCGGGAGCTTCATGTTCATCCTTATTCAGTCTTGTTATTTTTTCGGTGAATTCAATTTAGTTGTCTGTGTCATCTTATCCATTCATCCTTGTAATTCTTTCCTATGTTGGGAATTCTTATGAGCCTATCTTGTTTTTATTCCTCTCTTTTCGATCCGGAGTGTTGAAGCTATCTTAGAAGTTTTTGTTTCCAATCTTTTCAATTATTTCGAGGTGCTAACCTCATCTAGTTGTCTTCATACCGATGCATTATCTCTCTTCTAAGCAATCTTTTCTAACGATGGTTTCTTTGAGTGGGCCCATAACCCACAGGTTCTTTCCCAGGATCTTTCCTGGCTCTTTTAATCCTTGCCCGAAGAAAATTAATTCTTTTCAACTATGACGTAAGTATGATTTCCATCAGTCATATTACTTCTTCAAGTTCTATTTCAATTAATTCTCATATTGGCTCAACATTTCATTCTTCTTTATTCCGGAGTGTCTCATTAATTCTTGGTGGTGTTCTTCTCATCATTCTCTTCTTTCAAGACCGAAGGGGTGTTTCTCTCGAATCTTGGTCCATTCTATTGTAGATTCATCATTTCAGCCTTGTGCCATCATCTTAATTGTTGTTAGTCATGGGTAATTCCTTTCTTGCTATTCGGTGCATTTCTGAGTTGGTTTTATTTCTCGTTCCTCCGAAGGCCATCATTTTAGAAGATTCTTCGTTCTCAGCTTTCAGCTTTCATTCTCAATTATTCTCAATTGTTGTCTCTTCGTTCATCTCTCGTTTGTCCGGTGCCTTGTTTAAGTTTTCTTCTCTCACGTGGCTCATGATCTCTTAGTTCTCATGTATCTCCATTAATTCGTGGTGTCCCCATTCAACTCTGAATTCTTACCGGTGCTTCCTTCAATTATTTTTCAAGTGGTGTTTTTCCGCTCTGTCTCTCCAAGAGTCTTTCAAGAGGAATAAGTTGTATGCTTAATCCGTTGCTTGTCATCAATTGAACTTGATGAAGGATAAGCATAACATAATTCTTATTCCTGTTTCATAGTGATTTCAATCTTTCTTCCAGAATGCCTCATAACATCAATTCCTTTTTCTCAAGTGTTCTTATCTTTTCTTTCTGGAGTTCCAAGTTTTATCAAGTATCTCATCGTGAAGCTTCATCAAAGTCCTTGCAAGGCTTTAATCTTATTCTTTTCTACCTTCATATATTTGCGTCAGTCATTCGTATACGGAGGTCCTTCTTGGTGGTTCGTCAAGGTTTCAATCCATTCTTAAGTGTTCTTCAAGATTCTTATTGGAGAACCTCAAGTATCCTTTCTCTTGCATTTATATGTGCAATTGTTCTTCCTTTATCCTTGAGGTGATTTTATAGCATTCCTGTTAGTGTAGGAGCCTCGAAGAGTTTTCCTTTCAAGAATGAGATAATTAAGTCCATCGATTCTTTGATTATGAGATATTTCAACCCATGATTTCTTCATGGAGCTATCTTGGTTTGGACTTCACCTAAAACTTTTCCTATGTATTATGCTATCATGGTGCTTGTCATTAATCCAAGTTCTCAAGGTATCCTCTTTGTGTAAGAAGTGTTCATATCTTGTTGCTCCCAATCTATCCTTCTTTCTTTTAGTGGTTGGTTGTCACCTCATATATGTTGAGATGATCTTCATAAGCCCACTACTGTCTTCTTCTTCGTTGTTGATTGTCCAACTACTCCGTCAATTCTTATGTCCGGAGGCTCTTTAATTCTATCATGCTGGTAGTTGTCATTCTTTTCTTCATTCTCTTCTTCCGCTTGAGCTAGTTCATATTCTCTAGTTCCGGAGGCTTTGTGATGTTGCTCTTTCGGTCTATTATGTTGTTCTATCAGGATCATGGTGTTCCCTTGTTCTATTTAGTTGTTTGTCATGTATATTGTCTAATTCTGTCTTCTTATCAAAAAATTTGTCCCATTTTCCTTTCGAAGTGCTGCCGAAATTTTCCGTGAATTCTTGCTTCTTTCTTATATCATTCCTCATCTCTTTGCAACCTTCAAGGATCGTTGGTTTCACTCGTTTGTCAAAGAAGCGACTGAATTTTACCTCTTGTTCTTTCTCATCCTCTCCCCCCTTTCATTCTTGGATCTCGGGGCGAGATCCTCTTGTAGTGTAGGAGAGTTGTGACAGCCCGATGTCGATGTTCCAGAAGATTCCCCTTTTCTTTCTGTTTTCATCGTGTGTCTGTTTTCTTTTGTCGCATCATCATCGCATCATGCGCATCATCTGCATTGCATCGACATCTCCGTTGCCGCCAGTTTTCAAAACTTGCATCTGTTGTTAGTTGCCGGTTCGCGTCATTGTCCGTTCTGAGCCCGACCGCACATGCACGCGCCCGCGGCATCGCCAAAACCCTGTTTTAAAAGTGTGTTGAAAACTTTCTCTGATTGGGTTGAGATTTGACGTGCGGTGGTATTTTTATTTAGGTAGGCCGCCTGTCAAGTTTCGTCGCAATCGGAGTCCCTCTGGTACCCGAACGGTCGACCGTAGCGGCACCGTATTCGGTCTACCGTCAGACGTCTGTCGGTGTTTTAAAACTCGTTGCCGGTTCACCTGTTTTCCCTCTCATCTTCTCCTAACCCCTCTGCACAGTGCGTCGGCCCTACGCACAGCCCAGTTCAAAAAACCTCCCGAAACCAGAACCCGGCGGTTGTGACCGTTGGATCCGGATAAACCCCGTTTGACCGCAAACCGTCTTCGGTTTGTCTAGTGGACTTCCTAACCTATTTATCTTGACCACTCAATCTAAATCAGAGGGTCGAGATAAACCTACAACTAGCATGCTAGCTATATATTTGGACCGTAGACTATCCAGCCAAAACCTAGTATCTAGGGTTCCATCCCCTAGCCCCACCTTGTTTTCCCCACCAGGCCAACCAGCAACGAGAGCCCGAGGCGAACCCTCTAGCCAGCTCACCCGCAGCCCCCTCCTCTCTCAATCTGAGAGCTGGCCCGATCCTGGCCGCAGCGACGAGCCCTGTGACCGAGTGCCTCCCCTCTGCTCCGCCAGATCCCGGCCCAGTCGGCCTCCTTCCCCGGCGCCAGGCCTGCCTCCTCCTCAGATCCGTCCGAGCCCACGAAGGTAACCCCTAGATCCCTATGTTGCACCCCGAGCGTGATTTAGTTATTCAGCGCTGCCCAGTTTCGGCACAGTAGAACAGATTAGGCATGTTAGTTATTTTTTTTAGGATTTCGAATTTATTTAATTCCAGGTTTTGCTAGATATTAGAATGCCCGTAGATTATTATCTGTATGTCGGATCGCGATGAATTAGATATGTATTTCATGTAGAATTTCGCGTAGATTACGAATTTACAACTTGCATCTTTTTTTGATGTAGTTTTGCGTGCCGAATGCCTAGATATGTGTGGTGTTTATATTGTCTTGGTCCCTTGTTATTTTCTCGTGTGTGTCCGGGTTGTCCGAATGCCGTGATAGAAATGTCCATGTTTTAGGAGCCCTCTTGCCATGTATTTTAGAGCGGTCATTTGTATTTTTGCATGTAGGGATTGCCGCTAGTTTATTTTCCCATGAATAGGTTCTTATCTCGCATTTATGTGTGGCATTATTTTTTGTTGCAACCCCACATGTTTTATATGTTTTCGGGGTAGAAAAATCCATGGGATTTTTCTGTGCAATTAGTTTTAGCTTTTGAGTAAGTTAGTTCGCGCGATATTTGGCCATGTCGCCCTCTTGTCATTTTCGTAGGATTTATTCTGTGCTTCGTTTGACGGAGTTGTCAACTAGAGAGTTGTTCTTGGATGTTTAGTCTAGCCCCTGGTATTTTTAGTTGCAATAGAAATGCATGTTAGGTGTGGTTTGCTTGCTCCCAAGTTGCTAGAAATAGTGCTGTTTTGGAGGAGCTGAAATATTTCTAAGTCTTCAATCTGTTATATTTTCTTGATGTTTTGTTTTGCTTCTATCTTGTGATCTGTAGCTCTTTTGAGGTTGGTGCAATGGAGTTAGTTGTAAACCTTGTGTTTATCTAGCTTGCTGTGAATTTTCATGCCATTTGGAGACCTGTAGCTTATGGTTTTGCTGCTGTCAATATGGCTTGAGATCGAAAACTGCACTTTCATGAGGTGTAATTTTCACTAAGTCTGAAATAGTGTGTGAGATGCCATTTTGTGTCTTCTTTCCCTAGTGATCCATGATGCCATGCTAGTTGTTGTTAGTTGTTTGTTGTAGTGCTTCTTGCCCTCTTTCGTGTCATGTCTTGGTTGATTATATTTGAGTTGAGTAGCTCGTAGTTGTGGGGTGTAGAAAATGCTATGTGGCTGATTTTGGCAGATTGTAGTGATTTCTTGTTTTGCTCGTAGTTTTTGATCCGTAGCTCCGATTTGATAGTGTCCTACATGAAACTTGCTTAGAATATCGTGTAGTTTCATTTTCTATTGCTGGTTGTATGTTTTGAAGAGCTCGTAGCCGTCGTTGCACACATATTGCATTCGTGCCATCATATCTTGCGGTGCTTGTATCTTTTGAACCGTAGTTCCGTTGGAGATGTTCTATATGTGTAAATTGCTTGTCTTGACGCGTAGAATCACGTGAACCTATTTGTTTTGCTGTTTAAGAACTAATTAAATGTGTTAGTTCCGATCTGGATAGAATTGTAAATTAACATCTGAGGTTGTCTCGGAGGTGCTATATGTCATTTCCGACCTAATTTAAAATGCCTATATAGGTAGATTACTTGCGCTTCACCTCTTGCCATGTTTAACCACATTTAATATTGCCGTGTATCTAATCGGGATAGAACTAAATAAAAACGTGGAGTTTCGTCAATATGCAACTCGTTGCATATTGAACTTCACTTAATGTGTAGTGTTTGAGTGTTGTGAATTGCCAATCCCATGCCTTGCATTAGACCGTTCATGCATCATATGTGTATTGCATCGTGTGGTGAATATCGTGTGTTGATTTGTGTTTCCGGTTTGCTTCGTCTCGATAGAGTTCGGCAAGCGTGTCGGATTGTGAGGACCCGTTTGACTACGTCGGTTCGTCTGCTTCACGGAGTCATTCTTCTTCCAAGCGGGATCTCAGGCAAGATGACCATTTCCCCAGATACCATTACTATCATTGCCATGCTAGTATTATCGTTTCTATCGATTATGCCTCGTTGCCTACCACATGTTAAATATCAGCCTCTCAACATTGCCATGAATACCTTCAACCTAGCAAACCACTGATTGGCTATGTTACCGCTTCCTTAACCCTGTGTTTGCATTGCTAGTTGCAGGTGCAGTTGCTTCCATGTGATACCATGGGTTCCTTGTTATATCACCATGTTAAATGCTATTTAATTTAATGCACCTATATAATTGGTAAAAGGTGGAAGGCTCGGCCTTTCTAGCCTGGTGTTTTATTCCACCATTGCCCCCTAGTTTCGGCTACCGGTGTTATGTTCCATAAATGAGCGCTCCTAACATGATCGGGGTTGTTATGGGGACCCCTTGATAATTCGTTTTAGTTTAAAGCTGGTCTGGCAAGGCCCAACATTGGTTCTACATTTGCCCAACATAATAATTTTGATAACACTGAAATGCATAGGGAGTTAGCGCTATCCGACGAGTAATTTTACATAAACAGGGGGGCCAGTGCTGATGGTGTTGGTCCCAAAAGGACAGACTACAGGGCCACCACGGGGCAACTCGAGGTTTGGTACCTCTAGGCTTTTCCATCCGTCGTGTCCTGAGAACGAGATACGCGGCTCCTATCGGGTTCGTCGCCACGTCGGGCGGCCTTGCTGGGTTAGTTGTACCTTTGACGAGATATCTTGTGCATCGGGATTCCAGTGATGCTTTGGGTAATCTCAGAGTTGAGGTTTTCCACTATGGAATCCGACAAGATCGCGAGCTTCGTGATTGAAGATTTCTCTGCGGCTTGTGGTAATTTGTGATGGACTAGTTGGAGCACCCATGCAGGGTTAAATCTTTTCGGAAAGCCATGCGCGCGGTTATGTGGCAACGTGGAAACTTTGTTTAACACTAGTTCTAGATAACTTGAAGTTAATTAATTAAAATATGCCAACTATGTGCGTAACCGTGACTGTCTCTTTCGTGAGTTCCTTCTCCGATCGAGGACACGGTGGGGTTATGTCTGACGTAGGTAGGTGTTCAGGATCATTCATTTGATCATGAGTAGTTCACATACATTATGCGTAGATCTTCCCCCTCTTATTTCTTGTACTCGTAAGTTTAGCCACCAAATATATGCTTAGCTGCTGCTGCAACCTTACCACTTAACCTTACCTCACTTAATAAGCTTTGCTAGTCTTGATACCTTTGGAAATGAGATTGCTGAGTCCCCTGTGGCTCACAGATTACTATAACACCAGTTGCAGGTACAGGTAAAGGTTACTTGACGCGAGTGCGTTGATTGTTTATTTGGAGTTGCTTCTTCTTATTCTTCTTCATCGATCTAGGATGGGTTCCAGGCCGGCAGCCTGGGATAGCAAAGATGGACGTCGTTCTTCCTTTCTCGTTTGTTTTCGTCCGTAGTCAGACCCTGCTCTTACTCTTGATTATTATGTAATGTACTGATGTGACTCTGATGTAGCTTGTGGAGAGTGTAAGCCAATTCTATATATATATCTCTTCTTTTCAGTATATGTACTTGTAACGATATCCATTCTTGTGACACGACGAGATGCGCTTCTATCCCTGACGAGGCCTTCGTGCCAAATTGAGCATAGGGTCGCATCTTGGGCGTGACAGATGACTATGCCATTTTTATGAGTTCCAGTCACACCGTTGGTCCCCGCATGGTTGGTATTGTCCAGAGTCGGTGCTCGTAAGACGTACAACATGTGGGCTGGGTACCAATCGAGTGGACCTCTTTGTCTAGTATCGTCAGCGGAAAGGCATTGATCGGGTACTTACCTCGGGTATGTTATATACCATGAGTCGTGGATGACACGGAAGTTTCCCGGATCTCGTGGGTCCAGCGTACTACCTCTGCGGAGTGTAAAACTATTCGAATAGCCGTGTCCACGGTCAAGGACAGTTGGGTAATCCTGCTTAAACTACGTCCAGCTATTTCCGCATAAACCAAGTGTGTGTGTGTGTGTGTGAGGTGACGAAAAAGGTGTTGTTATGAAAGTAATGATATGACCAAGTTCGATGACTTGGCATATAGTCTGAACCCAGATGGTTCAGCCCTCGACAGATATATTGATATCTGTAACCTGTTCTTCATAAGTAATTCTTTAACTTGATGCATATTCATGATCATTCCACCAAGATGAGCTACACAAAAAATGCATGATATTGTTATCCTTCATTTCCATTGTTCATATCATGGGCTGTTTGCGAGTACATTCAAAGTACTCATTGGCTTGCCACTGGTTATGTTATTGACCAGACATGGAAGCACCGGAGTTTGGAGATGAATACGTCTTCGGAGACGCAACTGTGAACTAGGACGCTTCCAAGTCAGAATGTCTGTCGGTGTAGGCTTGATGGCATGGGCACCCGCTTAGCCCCTATGATTTCTACTACTAGTTGTATCAGAGTGATTTGGCCTTAGGCCCTGCCTTGTGAACTTGACCATTCGGTCATGTGTTGTAATAATCGATACTTGGGTGTAAGACTCTTTTATTCGGTATCTGTGTTCGGTGAGCATTGATCTCTGGGATCACTAAGCACGGCGATCTCGACTCGTAAGTCGGGGTCCCCATAGAGCTGGTATCAGAGCCATCCTGACTATAGGAAGCCTTAGGTAGCATGGACGATAGCCGAAACGATTAGTGCACATAGGACTTAACCTGAGAACCTGCACCCACTAAAAATTTCTAACCCTCTCCTCTACATCTTGTAGATGGCCGCCGTACCTGAGATGCTTCTGCAAACAGGCTTTCCTCTGCTTTTGAGTGATAGCCTCGAGAAGTGTCAAGTACGTCGCACACCCATCTTCCTCTACCACGAGCACTGGGTCAACGCCGATACCAAGGAATATCACGTGGACGTGATAGTGAAGGGTAACGAGTCCCCAACTAGCTGGTTCCTTGAAGGGCCACAGATGGAGGATCTTATGTTGGCCATGGAGACTGCAGCACGAGAGGCACTCGTGCGACTCCGCGACATCCTTCCCAAGATGGCTGACGAGCCAGCTACTCGTCACCTACCTTTTGTTAAGGATGGGGTAGACGGGAGTTGGACACTCAACCCATCTTCCGGGGACGGGACGCCACTGAGGTTTCAGACCTACTTCAGTCTCTCCTCTGACACCTTGACGCATCTTTTGATCAAGGAGTCGACTAGGATCCGCCAAGAGCTGCACCAAGTCAAGGATCTGCTTCGCACGGAGAAGATGAAGAATCGCAAGGTGAAAAAGGAAGGAGCACCCATAGGACCATCTGGTTTTGCTTTCCAAGGAGGAATACCACCGCTTCAGGCCACTCCTCTTCAGAGTCGTCGCTGGACCGCGGAAGAGTACAATGAACTCTTGGCTACCTCGCCAACCAAGAGA
Source organism: Hordeum vulgare subsp. vulgare (assembly GCF_904849725.1). Classification (NCBI taxonomy): domain Eukaryota; kingdom Viridiplantae; phylum Streptophyta; class Magnoliopsida; order Poales; family Poaceae; genus Hordeum; species Hordeum vulgare. The sequence continues at coordinate 41,155,958 of NC_058522.1, forward strand.
CGCCGTGATGGTCTGCTTCCTTCCCCTAATCCTTTAAAGAAGGGTAGCACTAATGAAGATGAAGGTGAAGATGAAGACGAAGATGAAGATCCTGCAGAACCGGCTTATGAGATCGCTGATACGTCTCCATCGTATCTACTTTTCCAAACTCTTTTGCCCTTGTTTTGGACTCTAATTTGCATGATTTGAACGGAACTAACTTAGACTGACGCTATTTTCAGCAAAATTGCCTTGGTGTTATTTTTGTGCAGAAAACAAAGTTCTCCAAATGTCCTGAAAATTTACGGGGAGCAGTTTTGGAAAATATGAAAAATATCTGCACCAACTTCCACCTGAGGGGGTGGGCCAATGGGCCACAAGCCCTGGCTCCGCCACCACCCCCCTGGTGGTGGTGGGCAGGCTTGTGGGGCCCACACGGCTCTGCCGCCCCCAACCTAAGGTCTATAAGTTCACTTCCGTCCCAGAAAAAATAAAAAGAGAAGTTTTCATCGCGTTTGCGATATGGAGGCGCCACCACCACATGTTCTTCATCTAGAGGGCATATCTGGAGTCCGTCTTGGGCTTCGGAGAGAGGAAATCGTCGCCATCGTCATCATCAACCTTCTTCCCTCTCCAATTCCATGAAGCTCTTCGTCGTTCGTGAGTAATCTATGTGCAGGCTCGCTGGGCGGTGATGAGTAGAATGAGATCTATCATGTAATCGAGTTAGTTTTGATGGGGATTGATCCCTAGTATCCACTATGTTCTGAGATTGATGTTGCTACTACTTTGCCATGCTTAATGCTTGTCACTAGGGCCCGAGTGCCATGATTTCAGATCTGAAATTATTATGTTGTCACCAATATATGTGTGTTTTAGATCCGATCTTGCAAGTTGTAGTTACCTACTATGTGTTATGATCCGGCAACCCCGGAGTGACAATAACCGGAACCACTCCTGGTGATGACCATAGTTTGAGGAGTTCATGTGTTCACCAAGTGCTAATGTGTTGGTCCGGTTCTTTATTAAAAGGAGAGCCTTAATATCCTGTAGTTTCCTTTTGGACCCCGTTGCCACAGGAGGGATGGACAATAGATGTCATGCAAGTTCTTTTCCCTAAGCACGTATGATGAAACACGGAATGCATTCCCACATCACATTGACGAATGGGAGCTAGCCACATATCTCTCCATGTTATAGCTATTGCATGATGAATACCATCCAAACAAATCACCGACCCATTGCCTACGAGTTTTTCCTACTGCTGTTGTTACTTGTTTTGCTCTGCTGCTGCTGCTACTATTGCTACTGCTATTGTCGTGGGTATAAGTCTGACAGTAGATGTGTAGGGTATGAAAGGATGGGCAGAGCCTTAGCTACGACGAGGTTGTATGAGTTCAGGCCCCTCTACGGTGGAGGTAATAGCCCTACATCTCAGTACTCTGGGAGCTTGTTGTCGAGTGGAATATGGATTACAGTGAATTGCTAACCCCTGCACCATTGGGGAAGGGCGGCTTATATAGAGTGCGCTGCCCTTCACAATGGTTCGGTGCACAGGGGTGGAGTAGTGGCGAATAAATGCCTACGTTACAGGTAACGTATGTCTTAAATGCTAATAAAGGCACATGGAAATGTACGACCGTTTCCCTCCACGGAGGTTACGATGCACAGAGTGGAATCCAGTCGGTTAGTTTGATACACTCCGAATGCTCATCTCGGACTGGACGATGGAGGATTCGTCACCGACTGGATGATGGGATGTCCTTAATTCAGTCGGAACTGACTAAGGGCCTTATCCCTTATGAAGGCTAATCCTTGGGTTGGACTTATAGGGCAGGCCTATGACCCTACCCTGGGACTATAACCCCATCATTAGTCCCCGAATGGATTGGGGTTGGAACGACAAAGCGATGCCTGGAGTACGGATCTGACTGGGACGGATTTGACTTTGGCGTTGTTTGCCTTGATCCATTTTATCTTCTTTGACCAATGATCTGAGTGGATGTATTTGTGAAACGAACCGTCAGGGACCGAGTGCTTTCGTGGTATCTTCTGACGTGACCACTCAACTGACAGCGGCGGATTTTCTGGGATCATCAAATTTTGGTTGCCGCGTGCTCAGCGGGGATGACAACATCGCGCTCGAGTAGTACCTAACGCCTCGATTCCCGCGCCTTCATCTTCTCCACTGATATCGCCGCGTCGGTCGGGGGATAAGATTTCGGGGCCACTTGCCAGTGACCCAGTCGGAACCTTATTTAACCCTCAGCGGCGAGGGTTTTTGCGTTACACTCGCCGGATAACTTGCATTTGCTCCGCTCCTCTCGCCATCCCCTGTGCATCCTAAGCTCCTTCCCTCTCCTTCTCCCTCGCGAATCCGCAGCCTCCGCCATGACAAAGGGGCAGACTAGCAAGCTAGAAGCAAAGAAGAAGAAGGGGAAGGCGGCGGCTCCTCCTCAGCGGCGGCAGCGAGCGCTACCAGCGGGTTGGATCCAGGGGGATTTCCTCCCCTCCATGGTGATGGAGGAGAACCTGCTGGAGTTGGTGGAGCATGGGATGATTGCGCACAAGTCGTGGAGGTTGCCGACGGAAGGCGAGACCGAGCAGACGCCCCGGGAGGGGGAGCGCGTCTTGCTGCTGAGCCACATGCACAGAGGTTTCTCTCTGCCTCCTCATCCCTTCTTCAAAGGTATCATGAACCACTTCGGGGCGCAGCTCCACCATTTTCCTCCCAATGCCATAGCTCATCTCTCTGCCTTCGTCGTGTTGTGCGAGTGTTTCATCGGCTGTCCTCCCCATTGGGGGCTTTTCAAACACATCTTCTCTGCTAGATCCCAGACCATCAAACGGCTTAGCCAGTCGGATGACAAAACCCACCTTCTCCAGCTCTGCGGAGGCTTAGACTTCCAAAAGAAAAGTAAAAGTAGCTATCCTGCTCTGCAGCTGAGTGAATCTGTTAGGAACTGGCAGTCGACATGGTTCTACTGCCAGGATGTTGCTTGCCCGAATGCTACCACTGGACTCCCTCCTTTTAGCTTAGACTGACCGGCTCCTCCTAGGCAGCTCGCGCTCATGAAGGCGGAGAAAACCCAGATCCAGCCTCTGGTCGATGCGCTTGTAGAGGTCGTCCGAAGGGGAGTCACTGGCATAGATTTGCTGGAGGTTTTCTTGGGTCAGCGTATCAAGCCTCTGCAAGCTCGACACCACGCCATGTAGCACTACACAGGTGCGTGAATGGGGAGACGGTGGCGTCGTGGGTCCTCAACATCACTGGCGCGTGCGAAAACCCTAGAGGAGCTCGGCGAGTGAAGGCCTTCCGCGCGGACAACCCTCCTCCAAACGTAGTGAGTACAACTTGTCGAGTGCACACAACTATCTTAGATTTATTGCTTTCTTGAATCACTGTCTGACGTCTGATGTTGTCAACTGTATCTTGTGCAGGAGTGGACTAACTGGTTTTCTCCCGTCTCGAACGGGAATCTGGCCGAGGAGGAGGAAGGCAGCCAGGAGGGCAGCATGGAGAATTTCGAGTACGTCTCCGACAGTGGGGAGACGGAGGAGGAGTCCGCAGAAGAAGAAGAGGCAGATGAGGAGCAGAACTCGCCACCTCCACCGCCAGAGCCTCGGACTAAGCGCCGTCATGAACCTGTGGCTCCTTCAGCTCCTCCAGCATCCTTGAGTGCGCTGCCAGCCCAGCCAACTGTTCCTGTGGTACCGAGTGCTTCGCCAGCCGTTCCCGTGGCTCCGAGTGCTCGGAGCACAAACAGGACTAGGGACTCTGCTGCTGAGCCTGCGGGTCAGCCCTCTAAGGTGGCTAAACCGAGTGGATCTAAGCCTCGGAAGGCTCTGCCGCGGATGAGGGTCACAGTTCCCGTCACCTCAACGTAAGTGCATGGTTCTTCTATCTTCTTTCAGTATTTGATCGAACTCCTGCTTATTAGTCGAATGAATTTTACTCGACAGAGTTGCCACCTCTACCACCTCTCCGGCACGCCAGGGGGACAATCCCATGGACCTGGACAACGTTGTCACATCCCAGCCAGGTACGTCGTGGTGATTCCGAGAGTTTACATTATTGCATCACGAATTCTGTCTTTGGTCTTGCCTTTTTTCCTGCGGTCTCATGCCGTTCGGTCGGGTTTCCCTCAGGGGTGATTTATGAGGAGGAGGGCGACCAGAGGAGGTCCGAGCAAGCTGTAGTGCCTGTCCTTGAGGCTGTTCCACCAGTTACCACTCTCGCCATGGACGCGCCGCCAACTAAGGCGATGCCGTCGACTGAAACAGCGTTGATCGCTGCTGAACCGACTGGAGCAGGCCTTGGGATGCCCACGGAGCCTCCTACGATGTCAGGCCCGTCGACTGTCGAGTACAACGTCCAGCGCCTCCCGGAAGATCAGGTGTGAGCTGCCAAGGGGGCCATGGTGCAGGCGGAGCTGATGGCGGGAGAAGCCAAGATAGCGTACGACTCCATCGCGTCCGTGTACAAGCGAAGCTTGGAACTGCGGGAAGATATCCGAGTAAGTGGGCTAGTAAGTATTTACTTTCCTCTTGTAACCCACTGGGTGTTTGAGCAATGCACTCGGATATTGTATGATTATTTTGTAGTGGGTTCACTCTTAGTGAACCCAATGGGTGTAGTCCCCGAGACTTCTGTCGAGTGCTTGCACCGGCAGTTGTCTTTATACATATTTTCTTTAACTTGATCAGATCAAAAACTAATCTGCTCGAATGTTAGCAGTAGGGGCACTCCGAGTGCACCTACTTGATGAGTCACCGAGAGTAATTTTACTCAGGTCGGGTAGTAGTAACCTCATAGGCTTGTTTTTTGCCATGTACCTCAATAGGGCGGACCTATTTGAGGTTCATGCCAGTGGGGTCACTCTTAGTGAACCCACTGGGTGTAGTCCCCGAGACCGCTGTCGACTGCTTGCGTCGGCAGGGGTCTGAAGAACTTAGGATTTTTATTGTTGTCCTTGTTGAATCTGTCTGATCGTCTCTTGGCACTGACTTGCAGAAAACTTGCAAGATGGGAGCAGCGTACGAGACTCTGAGGGCTGAAAAGGTTCAGTTTGCTGGGGAACTGGATGCAGCAATGGTTGCAATGGCTGGTATGAAGGATGTTCTGGCGGAACGAGAAAATTCCTTGGAGCAGGCCCATGAGGTAAACAAGGCATTGACTGCTGAGGTGGAGAAAATGGGGAAACAAAGGACCGAGCTGATGGGACAGATGAAAGTGTTGAACAGGCGGTGCATAGCACAGGAAAATTACGCCAGTGACAGGGCCCGGAAGATGATAGCGCTTCTTGGTGGTAAGTTCTGTTTTTCCGAGTGCTTGTGGACTGTGCATTTCATTCTGCGCTTATTGTTTGCTCATCTTGTCGTTGCAGACTTTTGCATGGACGCTGAGGTTGAATCAGCTGACGTCGAGCGGTCGATTCTTGAGAACGTTCCACTCGACAAAGACGCCAATCGAGATCTGCTCCAAGCGCACATTCGCCTGGGCAAAGTTGGACCTTTCATCGGTCGACTGGGAGAGGTCGTCGGCCGAATTGACAAGGAGCTTTGGCCTGAAGACGAGTCTCGGCACGAGATGGAAGGCTTGATGACTCAGCTGGAGGAGGTCTCGAACCGAGTGCAGGCGTGGAAGAAGTCTGTGGCTCGCTGTGGTGCGGACGTCGCTCTGTCTCTGGTCCGAGTGCACTGCAAGGAGGTTCGCGAAGAGAAGCTGAAGGCGTTGCAGGTAGCCAACACGAAAAAGCTTCGATTCGAAGACTTCATGGAGACCTTCCTTGAGAGCGCCACTCGCATCGCCGACGGGATCGACCTCGACACATTCGTGGAGCCTGCCAGTCCCAGTGCCAGTCCTGACGACGTTTAAGAAAACTTTTACCTCGGTATGCCGAGTGTTGGTTGTAAGAAACTTTGGCCACTGCTGTTGGCTGTCACATTCGTGGTTTGGTGTGGATAAGCTTGATCTACGCCGAGCCAACTTTCCTTAGGTGAACTTTGAATTTGAATCGAATCTTTTGCTCTTCTTTTGCCAAAGAGTTGTTGATACGATTTTGGCTCGTGGTTTTTGTTTGGCGTTTCTTGGTGAAGCCAATGGCAAACATGCGTAGCATGTAATTGTCAGTTGTCTTGACATCTGCATGAGCCTCACTGAGGGTCTGCTTAGTCTCCGAGTGGATCTGTAGAATACACTCGAAGGAAATAGAGTACTTAGGCGATTCGTGATCGCGGCTAAGTCTTCGAGTGCGACTGTCAGGTCGTACTCGGAGCGAGTTGTTACTCATGTAATTGTCAGTGGTCTTGACATCTACATGAGCCTCAATGAGGTTCTGCTACTCATGTAATTGTCAGTGGTCTTGACATCTACATGAGCCTCACTGAGGGTCTGTTGAGTCCCCGAGTGTATCTGTAGGATACAGTCGAAGGTAATTGAGTACTTAGGCGATTCGTGATCGCGGCTAAGTCTTCGAGTGCGACTGTAAGGTCGTACTCGGAGCGAGTTGTTACTCATGTAATTGTCAGTGGTCTTGACATCTACATGAGCCTCAATGAGGTTCTGCTACTCATGTAATTGTTAGTGGTCTTGACATCTACATGAGCCTCAATGAGGGTCTGCTACTCATGTAATTGTCAGTGGTCTTGACATCTACATGAGTCTCAAAGAGGGTCTGCTAAGCCTCCGAGTGGATCTGTGGTGCACACTCGAAGGAAGCTTTCTATTTAAGCGATTCTTGGTCGTAGTTAAGTCCTCGAGTGCGACGGTTAGTGCACACTCGGAGAAAATTTGTACTTAGGCGATTCTTGATCGCAACTAAGTCCCCGAGTGTGACGTGAAGTGCACACTCGGAGATAGTTTGTACTTAGGCGATTCTTGATCGCAGCTAAGTCCCCGAGTGTGACGTTTAGTGCACACTCGGAGAAAGTTAGTACTTAGGCGATTCTTGATCACAGCTAAGTCCCCGAGTGCGACTTTAGTGCACACTCGGAGAAAGTTAGTACATAGGCGATTCTTGATCGCAGCTAAGTCCCTCAGTGCGACGTGAAGTGCACACTCGGAGATAGTTTGTACTTAGGCGATTCTTGATCGCAGCTAAGTCCTCGAGTGCGACGTGAAGTGCACACTCGGAGATAGTTTGTACTTAGGCGATTCTTGATCGCAGCTAAGTCCCCGAGTGCGACGTTTAGTGCACACTCAGAGAAAGTTAGTACTTAGGCGATTCTTGATCGCAGCTAAGTCCCCGAGTGCGACGTTTAGTGCACACTCGGAGAAAGTTAGTACTTAGGCGATTCTTGATCGCAGCTAAGTCCCCGAGTGCGACGTGAAGTGCACACTCGGATGTAGTTTGTACTTAGGCGATTCTTGATTGCAGCTAAGTCCCCGAGTGCGACGTTTAGTGCACACTCGGAGAAAGTTAGTACTTAGGCGATTCTTGATCGCAGCTAAGTTTTTTTTTTAGACCGGAGTCTGCGACCGCGGAAGAATTTTGAATCTGCAAAAACTCAATCTGCTTTGTATTATTTCACCAATACTTGTTCTTTACATTGCTTCAGTCGACGATCATGTGTAGAAGCACTTCAGGAGATCTCCGTTCCATGCTCGCGGCTCGTCCGTTTCCCTATCGATGTTGTAGAGTCTGTATGCTCCGTTGTTCAGCACCTTGGAGATGATGAAGGGTCCTTCCCAGGCGGGAGCCAACTTGTGAGGTCTTTGCTGATCCACTCGGAGCACCAGGTCGCCTGCTTGGAATGTACGACTCCTGACGTGTCGCGCGTGAAAGCGCCGCAGATCTTGTTGATAAATGGTTGAGCGAGTCAGTGCCATCTCGTGCTCCTCCTCTAGAAGGTCCACTCCATCTTGCCTTGCTTGTTCTGCTTCATCTTCGGAGAAGAGTTCAACTCATGGAGCATTGTGAAGCAAGTCACTCGGAAGGACCGCTTCTGCTCCGTAAACAAGGAAGAACGGGGATCGCCGTGTAGATCTATTCGGGGTTGTGCGGAGACCCCAAAGCACCAAAGGTAGCTCGGTGACCCATGCGCCAGCGGTATGTCCCACCTCTCGCAGGAGTCGAGGCTTCAAACCTTGCAGAATAAGTCCATTCGCCCGCTCTGCTTGTCCGTTTGTTTGAGGATGCGCCATAGATGCAAAATCCACTGGGATACCTTGGCTTGTACAGAAACCTTTGAATCTGTCCGAGTCAAAGATTGTCCCGTTGTCCGTGATTATGCTGTGAGGTACCCCGAATCTGGAGATGATGTCCCTGACAAACTTGATGGTTGTTTGGGCGTCGAGCTTCTTGATGGGCTTGGCTTCAATCCATTTTGTGAACTTGTCGACTGCCACCAACAGATGTGTGTATCCCCCTTGACCTGTCCTGAATGGACCGACTGTATCTAATCCCCATACTGCAAACGGCCAAACAAGAGGGATTGTCTTCAACACAGATGTTGGCTAGTGGGACTTGTTGGAGTAGAACTGACAGCCTTCACATCGGTCGACCATATCTTTAGCCATTTCGTTCGCCTGCAGCCAGAAGAAGCCAGCTCTAAATGCTTTGGCGACGATTGCTCTTGAAGAGGCGTGATGACCGCAGGTTCCCGAGTGAATTTCTTCCAGGATTAACTGTCCCTCCTCAGGGGAGATGCATCGTTGAAGAACGCGTGAAACGCTTTCCTTGTACAACTGGCCATCAATGACAGTGAACGACTTTGACCTACGGACGATCTGCCTGGCTTGGACTTCGTCTTCTGGTAATTCCTGCCTCAGGATGTATGCAATGATCGGCACAGTCCAATCGGGGATGAGAGCAAGAATCTCCATGATCAAATCAACCACAGCACGTACGTCGACTTCAGTCGGATCTGTCGAGCTCTTTGGTTGTACTGGTTCCTCTGTGAAAGGATCTTCTTTAACTGAGGGAAGGTGGAGGTTCTCGAGGCAGACGTCACTCGGGACTGGTCTCCGAGTGGATCCGAGTTTTGCCAACTCATCAGCTGCTTGGTTCTTCAGTCGCGGAACATGGTGGAGTTTTAGACCTTCAAACTTCTTCTCGAGCTTCCTCACTGCATTGCAGTATGTGGTCATGGTGGGGTTCCTAACGTCCCACTCCTTCATCACTTGATTAACCACCAAATCCGAATCGTCATAGACCATCAGGCGACGGACGCCGAGTGCGATGGCCATGCGCAATCCATAAAGGAGAGCTTCATACTCTGCCTCATTGTTGGAGGAATCAAAGTGTATCTGCAGCACATACTTGAGTTTGTCGCCCTTTGGCGATACGATCACAACGCCAGCGCCGGAGCCATTCAACATCTTGGACCCATCGAAGAACATTGTACAATGAACCGAGTAGATGTGGGTCGGTTGCTGTTGTTCCACCCATTCTGCTATGACGTCAGCCAGAGCTTGAGACTTTATAGCTTTCTTGGCCTCGAACTTGATGTCGCAGTACAACATCTCCATTGCCCACTTCGCCACTCGGCCCGATGCGTCCCGATTGTGGAGGATTTCCGACAACGGAGCATCAGAAACGACAGACACCGAGTGGCCTTGGAAATAATGAGCCACCTTCTTCGCAGTCATGTAAATCCCGTAGATAAGTTTTTGATAGTGGGGATACCTCTGCTTGCAAGGAGTCAGGACTTCGGAGACGTAATACACTGGCCGCTGAACTTTGTATGCTTTGCCTTCTTCTTCTCGTTCGACTGTGAGAACAGTGCTGACGACTTGATTTGTAGCCGCGATGTACAGAAGAAGGGGCTCTTTACTGAGCGGAGCAGTAAGAACCGGCTGGGTGGAAAGTAGGACTTTGAGGTCGTCGAATGCAACTTGGGCTTCGTCTGTCCACTCGAAAGTATCTGATTTCTTCATGAGTCGGTACAGAGGAAGTGCTTTCTCGCCGAGTCGACTGATAAACCTGCTCCAAGCCGCTAGGCAACCTGTGAGCCGTTGAACATCGTGTATTCTGACCGGCCGCTCCATTCGAACGATCGTCTCGATCTTTTTGGGGTTGACATCGATCCCTCGTTCGGAAACGAAGAAACCGAGTAACTTTCCGCTGGGAACGCCGAATGAACACTTGGCGGGGTTGAGCTTGATATCGTACCTATGAAGGTTGGCGAATGTTTCTACCAAGTCAGTCAGCAGGTCGGAACCTTTGCGTGACTTGACTACGATATAATCCATATACGCCTCCACGTTCCGACCGATCTGGTCGAGGAGGCATTTTTGGATCATGCGCATAAAGGTTGCTCCTGCATTCTTCAAACGAAATGGCATAGTGATGTAGCAAAAGCACCCGAATGGGGTGATGAAGGCGGTTTTTAATTCATCGGGGCCATACAAACGGATCTGATGATAGCCCGAGTAGGCATCAAGAAAAGACAAACGCTCGCAACCCGCAGTCGAATCGACAATTTGATCGATGCGGGGGAGCGGAAAATGGTCTTTCGGGCAGACCTTATTGAGATGCTTGAAGTCGATGCACATTCGGAGCGACTTGTCCTTCTTGGGCACCATGACAACATTGGCGAGCCACTCGGTGTGGTGTACCTCGCGAATGAAGTTGGCTGCTAAAAGCTTGGCCACTTCTTCTTTGATTGCCTTCCTCTTGTGCGCGGCGGACCGACACAGGCGTTCTCGGACAGGCCGAGCGGTGGGATCCACATGCAGTCGGTGCTCAGCCAACTCCCTGGGTACACCTGGCATGTCAGAGGGCTTCCATGCGAAGATGTCCCAGTTCTCACGGAGGAATTGGGTGAGCTCGGCTTCCTATTTAGGATCGAGGGTGGTGGAGATGTTCGTCGGGGCAGCGGTGTCGTCCGTCGGGTGGATGCTGACCTTCTTCGCCTCTCCCGCCGACTGGAATGCAGACTCCGAAGCTGGCTTCTTCGCACGTATGAAGTCAGCGGGGTCGACTGTTTTCTTGTACTCGTCAAGCTCGAGGACAGCCATCTGCTGATCGGCGATCCTTGATCCCTGCTGCAGACACTCTTCGGCCCGGTGTCGATTGCCTGTGATAGTGATCACACCTTTCGGGGCTGGCATCTTTAGCTTCAGGTACACGTAACATGGACGGGCCATGAAACGCGCATACGCCGGGCGGCCCAGAATTGCGTGGTACACGCTCTCGAAGTCCACCACCTCGAACGTCAGCTTTTCCTTGCGGAAGTTCTTGTCGGAGCCGAAAATGACGTCCAACGCGATCTGGCCGAGTGACTTGGCCTTTCGTCCAGGGACGACTCCATGGAACTGCATGCTGCTCTCGCTGAGTTTGGACATCGGAATGCCCATCCCCTTGAGAGTGTCGGCATACATGATGTTCAAGCCACTGCCGCCGTCCATGAGGACTTTGCGCAGTCGGACGCCTTCCACCACCGGGTCGATGACCAGAGCCTGTCTCCCTGGGGTGGGTACGTGTGCTGGATGATCCGACTGGTCAAAGGTTATCGCAGTCTGAGACCATTTGAGGAACTTGGGGTTGGTAGGCATGGCCATGTTCACCTCCCTATTCACCAGCTTCAGTCGACTCTTGCTCTCAACATCAGCAAAAATCATCAGTGTTGCATGGACTTGGGGGAACGGATCCTCCTTATCCTCCTCATCCTGTTCATTGCCCTTTTCACTCGGTTTCCCTTCGCCGAACCCCTGGATCAGGAGGCGACATTGCCGAGTCGTATGCTTCGGATATATGGCGTTGCCCTCTTCATCCATCTTCGTGTGAATCGAACATGGCTGGTCCAGGATGGGGTTGTTGAACTGCTTCTTCTTGGGTGTGAACTGAGCCTTCCCCTTGCCCTTGAACTTGGCATTGGTAACAGCTGCGGCTTCTGCCTGCGGAGTGGACGGAGCTTTCTGCTTCTACTTCCGAGTGTTATTCCCATCTCCATCGGCGGCTGTTTTGTGCTTGTCGCTACGGATGCGGTCCTCTTCTTCGCCATTTGCATAGCGTGCCGCTATCTCCATCATCTTGCTCATGGAGATGTCGCCTGTTCGACCGAACTTCAGGTACAGATCCCTGTACCGCATGCCTGCCTTGAAGGCGCAGACTGCTTGGTGCTCTGTGACGTTCTCCACCGTGTGGTAGAGGGTCGTCCAATGCTGAATGAAATCGCATAGGGGCTCATTCTGCTTCTGGACACAGTGCTGGAGCTCCACGAGGCGAGCAGGGCGCTTGAACGTCCCTTCGAAGGTCCTGATGAACACTCGGGCTAGATCAGCCCAGCTGTAGATGCTTGAGGGGTCCAATTGGTTCAGCCACGCTCGCGCCGAGCCGTCGAGCATCAGAGGGAGGTGCTCCATGGCGACGTGGTCATCCCCTCCTCCGATCTGGACTGCCACTCGGTAGTCATCCAGCCACGTTTCTCGCTTGGACTCTCGTGTAAACTTGCTGATCCCCGTCGCCAATCGGAAGTTGGGAGGGATGTCAGCCAAACGGATGGCTCGACTGAAACACTCGGGACCAGAAACGATGGTCCTCCTTCCACTCGGACGGTCAATATCGTGACCATTGCGGTGGGCTCGGCCCCTGTCGACCCTCCGCTGGGCGATATGCCCTCTCGCGTCGGGCCTTGGATCGTAAGTGTCACCGACTGAACGCCGATCACCATGATGTCGGGGCCCGTAGGGCCCACCCCGCGGAGGGGTGCGTGAACGGCGACGATCTTCGGGATTTATGGAACGGCTGCCTCCCCTGGGTCGCTGATGAGAACCAGGGCTGTGAACTGACCGATGCGTGTTCGCATGAACAGAACTATTGTGGATCCTGTTGTGCGACTGGGAGACCGCCGAGTTTTGCTGCTGCGCCGTGTGCAGCAGGGCGCGGATTTGCTCGATCCCCCTGCCAGCCTCTGAATTAGTCGGCTGAAGGGAATCGGCTATCTTAGCAACGGCAGCCAAGTTCAGGATGGCTGTGCGGAACAACTCCACGTTGCTCCGCCGAGTGTGCCGACTGGCAGAACGGCGAGGTGGACGGCGAGCGCCGGATGTTTCGCCGATCTCGTGCTTGTTCCGGCCAGTTTGGCAGGGACTTTCATGGGAGTTGGCCATGTGTACTTCTGCTGCAGGCCCGCGACCCAAGTACTCGGAAGGAAACTCAGTCGGAACCGAGTCTGAGCGCTGGGACGGCGGGGCAACCACAACCGACTCTAGGACCGCCACTTGTGAAGACGTGTTTTGGCGCGCCTGGCGTGTTGCACCCAACGCTGGAGCCGCGGACGACGACACCGCTTGTTGCGGCGCGTGACGGCGGTGTAGGTCGATACCGGAGCCGACTGCTGGAGAAGAAGAATGCCGCGGGCGCCGGCACAGAAGTGCGTAGCTCCGCGACGGGGAAGCGCCTCAACGTCGAGAGGGGCGTCCCGAAGCCATGCCGAATCATCGACGATGAAGGAGAGAGCGCCGAAGAGGATCTCGTGACCCCTGCTCGAATATCCACCGGATGACATGACGAAAAGATGTAGTCACAAACTCGCCGGAAGTCGCTTAGACGCCTGCCCCAAGGTGGTAACCAACTGGCGTGGGTATAAGTCTGACAGTAGATGTGTAGGGTACGAAAGGATGGGCAGAGCCTTAGCTACGACGAGGTTGTATGAGTTCAGGCCCCTCTACGGTGGAGGTAATAGCCCTATGTCTCAGTGCTCTCGGAGCTTGTTGTCGAGTGGAATATGGATTACAGTGAATTGCTAACCCCTGCACCATTGGGGAAGGGCGGCTTATATAGAGTGCGCTGCCCTTCACAACGGTTCGGTGCACAGGGGTGGAGTAGTGGCGAATAAATGCCTACGTTACAGGTAATGTATGTCTTAAATGCTAACAAAGGCACATGGAAACGTACGACCGTTTCCCTCCAGGGAGGTTACGATGCACAGAGTGGAATCTAGTCGGTTAGTTTGATACACTCCGAATGCTCATCTCCAACTGGACAATGGAGGATTCGTCACCGACTGGATGATGGGAATCCTTAATTCAGTCGGAACTGACTAAGGGCCTTATCCCTTATGAAGGGTAGTCCTTGGGTAGGACTTATAGGGCAGGCCTATGACCCTACCCTGGGACTATAACCCCATCAGTTGTTACTTGTCTTGCTCTCCTGCTGCTACTACTGTCGCTACTGGTGTTACTTGTCTTGCTCTACTGCTACTGTTGCAACTACTGACGCTTGATACTATTGCTACTTGCTACTGCTGTCACTACTGATGTTCCTTGCCACTGTCGTTACTCGCTACTTTGCTACTACTACTTTGCTTGCAGATACTAATCTTTCAGGTGTGGTTGAATCTGACATATTCAGTTGCTAATACTTGAGAGTATTCTCTCACCTCCTGTCGTGCGAACCAACAAATTTGGGTTAGATACTCTGCCCTCGAAAACTGCTACGATCCCACGCGGTGGTGGGCGTCAACAACATTCTTCTAGTTTTGATTGTCGGAGAATGCTAGAAGCATTCTTCTGGTGCCGTTGCAAGGGGAAGAATAGTTGACATCAAGCATTTTTCTGGCACCGTTGCCAGGGAGGTATTGTTATATTCTCTGAGTCACTTGGGATTTATATCTACTGATCACTATGAAGAATCTGAAGGATCCGAAGACCAAAGTCTTGCCCTCAACTACGAGGGGAGGTAAGGAATTGCCATCTAGCTCTGCACTTGATTCACCTTTAGTTATGAGTAAGTCTGCGACATCACCTCCTGCTAGAAATCTTGATATGTCGCTTGTGCTTGATGATGCTTATGATGCTACTTCTAGAGATGCTATGCTTGATACTATGCCTGATGATACTATGCTTGATACTATGCTTGATACTATGCCTGATGCTATGCCTGATACTGCTAGAGATGCTATGCTTGATACTGCTTTGCCTGATGATGCTAGAGATGCTATTTTGCCTGATAATGCTATGCTTGATACTGCTAGAGATACTACATTGCCTAATGTTCCACTAGGGGTATTCCTTGATGCTCATATTGCTAGAGTTACTGTCAAGGCACGTGATGCTTCTGAAACTGTCGATACTATTGAGATAGAACCTGATTTTGCTCCTGCTAGATCTAGCTCTCCTAGATATGAATTGCCTGATATACCTGAAGGTTATGTTATGGAGGGAGAGATAGCTGAGGATTTTCTTGCGTGTAAGGATGCCTATGACGCTGAGAAATTACTTCTCAAGTGGAAGGAAAAATCTCGGGAAGCTAAGATGAAATATGACCCGAAGTTTGCTACTTCACCTATCTTTATCACCGATAAGGATTATGAATTCTCTGTCGACCCTGAGATAATCTCTCTAGTCAAATCTGATCCTTTTCATGGTTATGAGTCTGAGACGGTCATGGCCCATCTTGCCAAACTACACGAAATAGCCACCCTTTTCACTAATGAGGAGAAGATCCGCCACTACTATATTCTTAAGCTATTTCCTTTCTCTCTAAAGGATGATGCTAAAGCCTGGTTCACCTCTCTTGCTCCTGGATGTGTGAGTACTCCCCAGGAGATGGTCTATTACTTCTGTGAGAAATATTTCCCTGCCCATAAGAAGCAAGCTGCCTTGCAGGAAATATACAACTTTGCTCAACTCCAAGAAGAGAGTCTTCCACAAGCTTGGGGGAGGCTCGTCCAGCTACAAAATGCTTTGCCTGATCACCCTCTTAAGAAGAACGAGATACTTGATATCCTCTATAACGGACTTACCGATGCCTCTAGAGACCACCTAGATAGTTGTGTCGGTTGTGTTTTTAGGGAACGAACTGTAGAACAAGCTGAGACTCTACTGAATAACATCCTGATCAATGATAATGCTTAGACTATTCCCGAACCACCTCCTAAGCCAACTCCTAAGAAAAGAGGTATTCTATTCCTCAGTCCCGAAGATATGCAAGAAGCCAAGAAATCTATGCGAGAGAAATGCATTAGATCTGAAGATGTCAAAATCTACCACCTATTGAAGAGATCCATGGTCTCGATAACCCGATACAGGTAGTAGAAGTGAATTCTCTGCGTAGGTTTGATGAGAGTGATATTCCTTTTGACAAACCTGCTAGCCTATGCTTTGATGAATTTGACAACTTTGTTGCCAAACAAAAGAGTTTCAATGATTATGTTAGCAGACATTTGGAACAAAGTACTCGTATGCTTAGCCATTTAAGTGCTTGTGTAGACAGAAATGTCAACGATCTGAAGCTTCTGAGTAAACATGCCTCTATAATTACTACTCAGGTAGAACAAGTACTTAAAGCTCAGAATGACTTGCTCAATGAATTAAATGACAACTCTGACAAAGTCATTACTAGAGGAGGCAAAATGACTCAGGAATCTTTGTATCCTGAAGGTCATCCTAAGAGAATTGATCAAGATTCTCAAGGAATCAATGCTGATACACCCAGTCATCCTAAGGAGAAGAAGAAGGATGATAGAAACCTACACGCCAGTTCACCAAATACTGTCGCACCGGAAGAACCTAATGATATTTCTGCGTCTGATGCAGAAACACAATCTGGTGATGAACATGAACCTGGTTTCAATATGGACAGTGATGTTCATAATAATGCTCAACCTAGCAATGATGAGGATGTGAAGATTGAACCTTTAGTTAATCCTGATAACCCACAACCTAAGAGATACGATATGAATGACTTTACTGCTAGGAAGCATGGTAAAGAAAAAGAGCCATGGGTTCAGAGACCTATGCCCTTTCCTCCTAAGCCATCCAAGAAAAAGGATGATGAGGATTTTGAGCGCTTCGTTGAGATGATAAGACCCATCTTTCTGCAGATGTGGTTAACTGATATGCTCAAGATGTCTCCGTATGCCAAGTACATGAAAGATATCGTGACTAATAAACGGAAGATACCAGATCTTGAGATCTCCACCATGCTTGCCAATTACACTTTTAAAGGTGGAACTCCTAAGAAACTTGGTGATCCCGGAGTGCCCACTATACCTTGCTCCATTAAAGGAAACTACGTAAGAACTGCATTATGTGACCTTGGAGCCGGTGTTAGTGTTATGCCGCTCTCTCTTTATCATAGACTTGAGTTGGATAAGTTGACACCCACTGAAATTTCTCTACAAATGGCCGACAAATCAACTACTTTCCCTATCGGCATTTGCGAGGATGTGCCTGTTGTGGTTGCTAACACCACTATCTTAACAGACTTTGTTATCTTGGATATTCCCGAGGACGATGCCATGGCTGTCATCCTTGGAAGACCCTTTTTAAACACCGTGGGGGCTGTTATAGATTGCAACAAAGGCAATGTCACTTTCCATGTCAATGGTAATGAGCACACCGTGCACTTTCCGAAGAAACTATATCAAGTACATTGCATCAATGCTATCGAAAAGACTTCATCGATTCTCATTGGGAGCTTTGAATGCCCTATTCCTCGTGTCAAGATGAAGTATGATTTACTGGTTGGGGAGATACATATCCCCATTGAGGTGACTTAGTGGCTATTCGAAAATTCTCCGTTCTCTCTTGCGATTCGAGAAGGTTTTTTCATAAGGACTTGATCAACCCCATTGACGGATTTCTTTCGATGACCATGAAACGGATGAATCAGAGAGTCACATACCTCTGTTTTAAGCTTTCATTTTCTTTTGCTTAGAAGAAAAATGATAGAATTAGTTTAGCTTTCCCAGTTTTCTGTTTTAGAGTCCGGAGAAAAATACCTCGAAAATAAAAGTTCTCCGATGGTCCTGAAAATCTAGTATGATTTTTTCTCGAATATTTGAAAATTCCTGGGCCTGCGAGCTGGCCTGGGGGCCAGACCAGTGGGCCACAAGCCCTGCCACCGCCACCCACCCCCCTGGTGGCGGAGTGCAAGCTTGTGGGGCCCACAGGGACCCCCTCCACTCATTGCAGCTCCCAGCCTCTTTTTCCACCTCCAGAAAAAAATGTTTCGCAGCTCAAACCCGTGTTCTTGCTCATTTGGTTGATATTTTCGATCTTCTTGCTCAAAGCACCATTCTCCAAACCGTTTTGGGGAAATTACTCCTTGGTAGGTGACTCCTCCATTGGTCCAATTAGTTTTTGCTCTAGTGCTTTATGCTTCGTGTATTCTTGCTACCTTGGTGACCCTGTTCTTGAGCTTGAAAGGTTGATTTTAGCTGGTCCCAAGTAGTTTTAGCGCATGATATGGTCTCTAGGCACTAGTAGGAGTAGTTGCTACAAGTTGGGTTAATATTTATTCACTTTTCTTTCGAAGTTTCTAAAAATTCCAGAATTTTTCAGAGCTAGAAAAAGGAAAAGATGAAGAGGTTCTTGAGAGGCTCTTCAAGTCGTAACCCCAAGGAGGATGAGAAGAATCACCCCAAGTACGTAGTCCCTCGAGTCACAGAAGTTCGAGCGTGCGAGTGGCCAAGTGATGAATTTTTGCGCGCCGCCAGACTTTATGAAGACTTTTATTACTTGGTGGAGAACGCATGTCTTACTAC
Source organism: Hordeum vulgare subsp. vulgare (assembly GCF_904849725.1). Classification (NCBI taxonomy): domain Eukaryota; kingdom Viridiplantae; phylum Streptophyta; class Magnoliopsida; order Poales; family Poaceae; genus Hordeum; species Hordeum vulgare. The sequence continues at coordinate 41,174,375 of NC_058522.1, forward strand.
GGTCGTTGAAGATAAGTGCTGACAATACCTCCTCCTCACAAATATTTTCGTTCAAAGCTTCAACTTTTATCCGAGGAAGAATCCTCCCATGGTTGAGTTCATGATATACGATGTCCCCCAGTGCATGACGCTGCAGGATTTTTGCAATGTATGCAAATTACCTTATGTTGGGGATATCCGTGACCCTCGTCCACGGGACTTGGAGGATTTCATTGGTTCTATTGCTGTTGGAGAGGAGTGAGGAGTGTCTCGTGCTAGAATTGCTAGCGTACATTTTCCTGTGCTTCGGTACTTCTCATTATTTGTGGGGAAATGTTTGATTGGCCGTGGGGAGGCTGGATCACTTAGTTCTCCAGACCTTGCGGTTTTGCGCGAAGACCTTTATAACAATAAGACTTACCGCCTAGGTGCTATAGTGGCCTAGCGGTTGAACATCAACCATTCTAAAGGTGTCGTCTATGGAGGTATCTATGCTTCCCGTCTTGCCAGACACTTTGAGATACCTATTAGACTGGGAGAGGAAGGAGAGATGCTTCTCCCTGAGAAATATCTGGATTATGACAGCATGGTTCGCCATGATTTTCTGGATAGAGATGCTAGTAGACGGATGATTTATAACCTGGTATTTAGTCAGGGTACTCGAGAGACTATTACTTTGCCTGCTCCTTCTTTGTTCGATCTTCATGCAGGCAGGTACACTATTATGCCCTCGCACATCTACGCATATTGGGGCTTGGCCCAACCACAGGCGCCCGTGCCCGAGCCGCCAGTCGAGTACCAGACGCCAGTTTATCAGTGGGAGCCAGAGGAGCTCACACAGCAGTGGCATCCACAGTCTGCTCCGGAGTATCCTGGAGTTGGTGATTTCCCACCATGGGAGTATACTAAGCTAGGCCAAAAGCCTAAGTTTGGGGGAGTACATGTTCTCACCGACTTTACATTCATGCTTATGCTTTCACTTTGTTAGCCGGTGTTTACACTTTGCCACTTTATTATCCATGCTAGTTTATTTTCGTTTTCTTGTTTTGTGTCCTTTTGAGAAAACCCAAAAAGATTTTTCTTTCTTCTTTTGCTTGTTGGGAGCTTTCGCGTGTAAATAGTGTTCTTTTTTCTTTGGGTCAAGGTAGAAGATATTGGTTACAATGTTTATTGGTTTTTGCATGCATACCTGTTTAGCTTTCACAGAGCCATATTACTTTGTCTTCTCCTTTGTGTTTGCCTGCAGATTCAGCTTAGTCCAATGCGCTTATTATTGTTCACATCGTTCGATCGTGCAAATGAAAGGTAACAATGATGATATATGATGAAGTGACTGAGACTGAAAAGCTTGTATGAACTCTATCTATTTTGTTTTTGTAAATATGACTAGCTTGTCGACCCAGATTTAGCTTTGTTATGAGAGAACCATGTTTGCAATGACAACTTAGAGATAATAGTTTCTGATGCCATGCTTATTTAGCTGAGAGCTGATAATGGTTTGTCTTGAATGCCAACATAGATTTTGAGATGACAAGTAGTTGGAATGTCCACTTCCATAAACCCAAAAGTTTTTCCATGAGAGTCCACCATACCTACCTATTGGTGGTATCTACCTTCCGTTCCAAGTAAATTTGCATGTGCCATTCTCTAAACCTTCAAGAAATAATCTGTTTTGCATGTCTGAACCGCTCATGTGGTGGCAGGGGGCTATTGGTATCTTCCATGCTAGGAGTGTTATCCTCGACATGTATTTATTCACTTTCATTCACAAGAAAGGGGCCGGTAATTGGAATGCCCAGTTCCACGCTTAAATCGAAAACATAACTGTAAAACAAGACTCCCCTCGGATTGATGTTAGTATGGACGGTACCCGAGGATTCAGCTAGCCGTGGAGTGTGATTGATTGGTGGTGGGGGAGTTAACACTTTACTTTTCTGTCTGGGAACCGCCTATAGCATGAGTAGCATGGAAGATATTGAGAACTCTTGGTCATTGCGTTGACAATGAAATCATGCCACCCAAAATTATTATCTTTATTTTCAAAGCTTGAGCTCTGGCACCGCTGCAAATCAATGCTTCCCTCTGCGAAGGGCCTGTCTATTTATTTTCCTGTCGAGTCATCCTCTTCTTTTATAAGCACCAATTAGAGAGCACCTATGTCATTTTTATGCTTTGCTTTTGATTGATATTGAGTATGACTATGACTGGATCTTCGTTGCTATGAATTACAATGTTTAGTCAGCCCTTGATCTTTGAACGTGCTCTGCATTTATGTTCTGTGGTCTCAGAAAGAGCTAGCGAGATACCACTTATTCTTATTGCTTCATGCTTGTTTTGATTGAAGTGTTGGTATTTGAAACTCATTATTATTTGCTCGTTAGCTGATTATGCCATTGATATTAGTTTACCGTGAGACCTTTGTGTCATTTTCTTATGTGGTTAACTTGTGATCTTGCTGAAATTCTGGTTATGAGTTAGACATAGTTGCAACAACAAGATCAAACAGAGTTTGTCAAAGTTTTCTTTCTCTCTCAGTTTGTCAACTGAGTTGCTTGCGGACAAGCAAGGTTTTAAGCTTGGGGGAGTTGATACGTCTCCATTGTATCTACTTTTCCAAACTCTTTTGCCCTTGTTTTGCACTCTAATTTGCATGATATGAATGGAACTAACCTGGACTGACGTTGATTTCAGCAGAATTACATTGGTGTTATTTTTGTGCAGAAATCAAAGTTCTCCAAACGTCCTGAAAATTTACGGGGAGCAGTTTTGGAAAATATGAAAAATATCTGCGCCAAGTTCCACCTGAGGGGGTGGGCCAGTGGACCACAAGCCCTGGCTCCTCCACCACCCCCCTGGTGGCGGTGGGCAGGCTTGTGGGGCCCACACGGCTCTGCCGCCCCCACCCTCAGGTCTATTAGTTCACTTTCGTCCCAGAAAAAATAAAAAGAGAAGTTTTCATCGCGTTTGCGATACGGAGGCGCCGCCACCACCTATTCTTCATCTGGAGGGCAGATCTGGAGTCTGTCTTGGGCTCCGGAGAGGGGAAATCGTCGCCATCGTCATCATCAACCTTCTTCCCTCTCCAATTCCATGAAGCTCTTCGTCGTTCGTGAGTAATCTATTCGTAGGCTCGCTGGGCGGTGATGAGTAGGATGAGATCTATCACGTAATCGAGTTAGTTTTGATGGGGATTGATCCCTAGTATCCACTATGTTCTGAGATTGATGTTGCTACTACTTTGCCATGCTTAATGCTTGTCACTAGGGCCCGAGTGCCATGATTTCAGATCTGAAATTATTATGTTGTCACCAATATATGTGTGTTTTAGATCCGATCTTGCAAGTTGTAGTTACCTACTATGTGTTATGATCCGGCAACCTCGGAGTGACAATAACCGGAACCACTCCTGGTGATGACCATAGTTTGAGCAGCTCATGTGTTCACCAAGTGGTAATGCATTGGTCCGGTTCTTTATTAAAAGGAGAACCTTAATATCCTGTAGTTTCCTTTTGGACCCCGTTGCCACGGGAGGGATGGATAATAGATGTCATGCAAGTTCTTTTCCCTAAGCACGTATGACGACACACGGAAGGCATGCCTACATCACATTGACCAACGGGAGCAAGCCACATATCTCTCCGTGTTATAGTTGTTGCATGATGAATATCATCCAAACAAATCACCGACCCATTGCCTACGAGTTTGTTCTACTGCTGTTGTTACTTGTTTTGCTCTGCTACTGCTACTACTGTTGCTACTGCTGTTACTTGTCTTTCTCTGCTGCTGCTACTACTGTTGCTACCTTTGTTACTTGTCTTGCTCTGCTGCTACTGTTGCTACTACTGACGCTTGCTACTGTTGCTACTTGCTACTGCTGTCACTACTGTTGTTCCTTGCCACTGCTGTTACTCGCTACTTTGCTACTACTACTTTGGTTGCAGATACTAATCATTCAGGTGTGGTTGAATCTGACATATTCAGCTGCTAATACTTGAGAGTATTCTCTCACCTCCCGTCGTGCGAACCAACAAATTTGGGTTGAATACTCTACCCTCGAAAACTGCTATGATCCCACGCGCTGGTGGGCGTCAACAACATTCTTCTAGTTTTGACTGCCGGAGAATGCTAGCAGCATTCTTCTGGTGCCGTTGCAAGGGGAAGAACAGTTGACATCAATCGCGCAGTCGGCCGCTTAGCAACGTAGGCAACTTGAATGTACCCGAGCATAGGAGTTCTTGTATCGGGTTGTATGACCCAGGATGTTGTGTAAGCCTATTGGATGCAAGTCCCATTCTGCCTTAGGCAGCTTGTGAGCGACTACATCGCTTGTTTACGAATTTAATGCAGTAGTTCTTTTCAAAACCATTGGCTTAAAAATCTTTCACACTAGCACGACACCAGACCCCCCCCCCCTCTTTACTAGAACATCATCCCTTATAATTTCAGCCAGTTCAGCAAATTGACCTGTCTACTCCCCTAACAGGATGGTGAATGCAACTCGTGACAGCACCTTCGGCAACCCCGGCCCTGCCTCTTCAGGACAGCAGCAGGAAACCGGAGGGGAAGCTCAAGATGGAGATCACCACGAGAAGTAAGACGATGTTCCACCGCCACCGCCTCCTCATGAAAGCTTGACCATGGCTCAGTTCCTTCAAGCTCTTCGAGAGGAGCGTCAAGCCAACAATTCCGCTATCCAGCAGCTGGCTCAAACCTTGGTGAACCACCCACCACAGAATAGGAATGGCAATGGTCGCTCAACTATCTCTGAGTTTATGCGAACTATGCCACCCATATTCACGGAGACGACTGAACCATTGGATGCCGATGACTGGATCCGTACTATCGAAGACCTCCTCGCACTGGTCAAGTGTACTGATGACCGTGAGAAAGTCCTCTATGCATCTCACTGCCTCGGAGGCACAACCAGAGCTTGGTGGGATGGATTTCAGGTCATGGGAGCAGGGCAATTCATCACTTGGGCTATGTTTAAGGATGGATTCCGCGCTGCTCACATTCCTCCTGGAATGATGACCATTAAGAAGCGGGAATTCCGAGCCTTAAGGCAAGGCAGTGGATTTATCAAGGAATATTTGCACAAGTTCAACCTCCTGTCAAGATACGCGCCTAAAGACGTCAACACTGAGGCCGCCAAAGTGGAACGCTTTAGGGAAGGACTGCAGTAGTCACTCCAATATCAGCTGGTTGTTTGTGAATGTCGGACCTTCAGCGACCTGGTTAATAAGGCCCTTATGTTGGAAGACAAGCGTCATGCCATGGATGACACCCGTAAGCGCAAGCTAATGGGTAGTGGAGGACTGAGTAACACGAAGCCGTGGCCATGGCAGTCAGCTCCAGCAAGACCCAACTATCAGCAGGAGGAGTATAAGTATCCGACATTTCACCAGAATTACGAGCTTCAACAGCAAGTCAACGCCAAGCCAGCAAGCAATCCGCCAAACAACGGTGGGGTCAAGACCAATCTTCCAGCGCAGGTTACCTGCTTCGGATGTGGACAAACAGGGCACTTTTCCAGGCAGTGCCCCAACAAGAAACTCGATGGTCTGCGCCCCAATGCGCCAAATTCAGGTCAAGGAGCACCAGGCAGGAATCAGGCTCCCCGCAATCAGCAGTATCACAGCAAGGGGCGGATTAATCATATTTCCGCAGAAGAGGCACGGGAAGACCCGGACAGCATCCTGGGTACGTTCCTCGTCAACTCTACCCCAGCAATAGTATTGTTTGATTGTGGTGCTTCGCATTCTTTTGTTACGCAAAAGTTTGCGGAAAAGTGTGGTTTAGAACATACCTTGCTTCGTGGGCATATGGCAATTCAAACCCTGGGAGCAGTTTTGAGGACCAACCTAGGGTGTAGGAAGGTCGGGATAGTTATCAATGGGACAAGCTTCTCAGCGGATCTCATTGTGCTTAAGTCGCAAGGCCTAGAAGTAATTCTCAGCATGGACTGGTCGGCCAAGCATCAAAGCATCTTGGACTGTGCCAACAGGGCCATTACCATGACAAGTGACCAAGGGGTCAAAGTCAAGTATGTCTCTAAGCCAGTACCCGCTCGAGTACCATGGGTTAACAACCTGTCAGAGGAAGGACTCGATCAAGTACCAATAGTATGTGAATACCCGGACGTCTTTCATGATGAGCTACCAGGGATGCCTCCTGATCGAGACATCGAGTTCATCATTGAGCTCATGCCCGGATCAAGGCCTATCTATAAGAAGCCTTACAGGATGGGATCCGAAGAGCTAGCGGAGTTTAAGAAGCAACTGGATGAGCAACTCAGGAAAGGGTTTATTCGTCCGAGTGCGTCACCTTGGGGATCACCTGTTCTCTTCATGTCCAAGAAGGATGGGACTATCAGACTTTGCGTCGATTACCGTTCTCTCAATGAGGTCACGATCAAGAACAAGTATCCACTCCACAAGATTGAAGATTTGTTCAGTCAGCTAAATGGAGCTAAGATATTCTCCAAGATCGACATCCGACCTGGATATTACCAACTGAAGATCCGACCCAAGGACATACCCAAGACTGCATTTGTGACCCGGTACGGTCTGTATGAATGCACTGTCATGTATTTTGGGTTGACTAATGCCCCATCTTACTTCATGTACCTCATGAATAAGGTCTTCATGGAATACCTGGACAAGTTTGTCGTCGTGTTCATTGATGACATATTAATCTTTTCCAAGTCTGAAGAAGAGCATGAGCAACACTTGAGGTTAGTATTGGAGAAGCTTTGAGAGCACCAACTTTATGCCAAGTTCAGCAAATGCCAGTTTTGGCTGAACGAAGTTGTATTCTTGGGTCATACCATGACAGCAAGTGGATTGGCAGTTGATCCCTCTAACATTACCACGGTAACCAACTAGGAATCGCCAATTGACGTGAAGGAAGTCAGGAGCTTCCTCGGACTCGCGGGATATTACCGCAAGTTCGTAGAAGGATTCTCCCGCATCGCTCGACCTATGACTCAGCTCTTGAAGAAAGGCAAGAAGTTTGAATGGACGCCGGAATGTGAAGCAAGCTTCCAAGAGTTGAAGAAGAGACTAACCACCGCCCCAGTATTGGCCACTCCAGATATCAGCAAGGAGTTTGTGATATATTGTGATGCCTCGAGGACCGAACTCGGCCGGTGGGGTTCTAATGCAGGATGGCAGAGTCGTGGCGTACTTGTCATGGCAACTGCGCCCGCATGAGGAGAACTATGCCACCCATGATCTCGAATTGGCAGCCATAGTGCATGCTCTGAAGACATGGCGACATTACCTTCTGGGGAAGCGATGTGAAATATACACTGACCACAAAAGTCTAAAGTATATCTTCACCCAAAGGGAATTGAACATGAGGCAACGGAGATGGTTAGAGTTAATCAAAGACTACGACCTGAGCATTCAATATCACCCCGGTAAGGCTAATGTAGTGGCTGATGCCTTAAGCCGGAAGACCAGCACCTTGAACGTCATGCTCAAGGAAAGGCAGCCCGCCTTATATGAAGAATTGGAGAACTTCGGGTTGGAACTAGTGGAAACAGGGTTCCTAGATAACCTCGAAGTCAAACCAACACTCGTAGACAATATCAAGGAGGCCCAGAAGGGTCATAAGAGCATTGAAGGCATCAAGAAGAAGATTCAAGAAGGCAAGGCCCTAGGATTCTCGATAGATGAACAAGGAGTGGTGTGGTTTGGGAAACGTTTATGCGTACCCAACAAGGTTGAACTCAAGGACTTAATCCTACAGGAAGCACATGATACACCCTACTCCATTCACCCCGGTGGTACCAAGATGTATCAAGACCTCCGAGAAAGATTCTGGTGGCATGGCATGAAGAGGGAAATAGCGTCTTATGTTGCCAAGTGCGACGTGTGCCAACAAGTCAAGGCTGAGCATCAGCGACCGCAGGACTGCTACAACCTCTCAAGGTGCCAGAATGGAAGTGGGACAAGTTAGGCATGGACTTTGTTACCGGCTTACCACGGTCTAGCACGGGCCATGACTCGATCTGGGTTATTATCGACCATTTGACCAAAGTGGCCCATTTCATCCCTGTCAGCACCACTTATGATGGGAATAAGTTGGCTAGTCTCTATATTGAGTGTATAGTAAGCATTCATGGAGTTCCCAAGGAGATTGTATCTGACCAAGGCACGCAGTTCACCTCAAGGTTTTGGCGAAAGTTCCAAGAGACCCTCGGAACCAAGATCTCTTGCAGCAACACTTTCCACCCGCAAACGGGTGGACAAACGGAAAGAGTGAATTAGATACTCGAAGATATGCTCCGTGCATGCGTCTTGGCGCACGGAGCCAAATGGGAAGACCGTCTGTCGTTCGCTGAGTTTTCATACAAGAACAGCTACCAGTCCAGTCTCCATATGGCCCCGTTTGAAGTATTGTACGGACGAAAGTGCCGCACCCCGCTCAACTGGTCTGAAACCGGTGAAGGGCTGATTTTCGGGCCGGAAATCTAGCACAAGGCAGAAGAGAAGGTGCAACTGGTCCGAGAAAATCTGAAAGCAGCCAAGTCGCGACAGAAGAGTTATGCGGATTCTTGCCGCAGGGATGTGGAGTTCATTCCCGGAGACCTGGTGTACCTCCGCGTCACACCTCTCAAGGGAACCAAGCGTTTCCACGTTCAAGGGAAACTCGCTCCAAGGTTCATTGGACCTTTTAAGTTCACGGCAAGGTGTGGAGAACTTGCTTATCACTTGGAGCTACCTCCGGAACTTTCGGGTGTGCACAATGTCTTTCACGTTTCACAACTTCGGAAGTGTCTTCAAGAGCCAAGTCTTCCAAATCTTTACAAGGACAATGACAACCAGGCCATTGACCTTCAGCCTGATCTCACCTACCGCGAGAGGCCGATCCGCATTCTGGATGAAGCAGAGCGTTGCACCAGAAGCCGCACCATCAAGTATTTCAAGGTTTAATGGAGCAACCATACCGAAGCCGAAGCTACATGGGAGCGTGAAGACTATCTCCGATCTGAGTTTCCAGACCTTTTTAGCACCTAGCTTAGGAATCTCGGGGACGAGCTTCTTGTAAGGGGGATAGGTCTGTCACACCCTGTTTTTACTATCACTTATCTGTATTGTGAAAATCTGAGCTTGTTAAAACTTTTTCAAGACTAATGTTATGAGTGCCATGATTGACATTGTATGCTTGTGTGCTTGATCATGTGAGGATAAAACCCTATTTTATAAAATTGATTTCCAAAAACCTTTACTTATTTCTGATCAAGGTAAAACCCTACCTTGAGTTGCACTACATGCCCTTGATAGCAAGCAGTGCTTCTACTCAAAGTTGGTGATCTGATTTTAACCTATCTTTATATTTCAAAAACACAAAGATAATTATTTTTGTAATTATTTTCCTAATTAAATAACATGTCCATTTCTGAGGCCAGAATTGGTATTCCTACATGGAAAAATACTTTTCTGTCTTAGAAAATCTGATTAAATTTAAAGATGATCAGAAGGACATATATTTTCCATACATAGGATTTTAAACCCTATTTCGTATTATAATTATTGAATAAAACCATGAAAGCTATTTCTATCTATTTTGACCTTTTGAAATATTTCCAAAGGAAATATTCTCAATAAATTCCTAGAAACTTCCAGTGATATCCCTAAGCCATATTTGGTGTCCACATAAAGTTTCACCTTGATCAAAGGTGAATAAGGACCCCAAATAACTAAAATACCCCTTCTCTCCAGAATCAAGTTAGAGCAACTCTACATAGCAAAGTTTATCCAATGATGCTGAAACTTTGCAGGAGTGCCTAATACCTCAAATGAGGGTACCACACCAAAAATGGGATTTGTGGGACTTAGTTTGCCCACACTCCCTTTGGAAGGGACAGATCTTGTCATATTGGCGTATTTTCAAGTTTACAAAGCTAAACTTGTCCAATGAAGCTAAAACTTGGTGAAACCCCATGATTTACCACCAAACCCAAACCTGTTAAGTTGCAGCACTAGTGGTGGGGCACAACCCCCTCAAACCACTGTCGAACACCTTCCGATAGATAGGAAAAAGCCACCTTAGCCACAGCTAAACCAGACCCCTTTGCTCCAAACTCATAGATTAGGTGGCCAGTATCTGAGTCTAACCCCAGTCAACTGGCCCCTCACTGGTTCAAAGTGGAAAGGTCAAAAACCCCAATATAGATTTCAGTTCAAGGCTAACAACACTAGTATTTCTTGTCTCCCTTGACCAGTCGAAGCTCCCACAAGACCCAAACAGCTAGCCATACTCCCAGCCAGTGACAGGACATGCTAGACACGTACAAAGTACCTCAAAGCGCCCCAGCATGCCGTGGCATGCCAAAACTGTGCTTTGGGCGCGCTACAAGAAGCCACCAAGGTGGGGGCGACGTTCTCGGCCAGTTCGAGCCTCCCCGAGGTGTCCAACCTCTTCCCCGACAACCCCTCTGCGTCGAGCAAGCCTCAGGGCCCCTCCTCTCCCGCGCTAGAGCTCGTGCGACGCGTGCCCGCGCGCACCAGAACCGACCAAGGTTGCATGGCCACGAATGCGCGACTCCCTGATGACCCACAAGTATAGGGGATCAATCGTAGTCCTTTCGATAAGTAAGTGTGTCGAACCCAACGAGGAGCAGAAGGATCTCACAAGTGGTTTTCAGCAAGGTAAAATCTGCAAGCACTGAAATTATCGGTAACATGTGATTGTATGGTGAGGTGATTCGTAGCAAGCAACAAGTGACAAAAGTAGCAATGGTGCACTAAAGTGGCCCAATCCCTTTTGTAGCAAGGGACAAGCCTGGACAAAGTCTTATAGGAGGAAAAACGCTCCCGAGGACACACGGGAATTTCTGTCATGCTAGTTTCCATCATGTTCATATGATTCACGTTCGTTACTTTGATAGTTTGATATGTGGGTGGACCGGCGCTTGGGTACTGCCCTTACTTGGACAAGCATCCCACTTATGATTAACCCATCTCGCAAGCATCCGCAACTACGAAAGAAGAATTAAGACAAAGTCTAACCATAGCATTAAACTAGTGGATCCAAATCAGCCCCTTAAGAAGCAACGCATAAACTAGGGTTTAAGCTTCTGTCACTCTAGCAACCCATCATCTACTTACTACTTCCTAATGCCTTCCTCTAGGCCCAAATAATGGTGAAGTGTTATGTAGTCGATGTTCACATAACACCACTATAGAAAAAACAACATACAACACATCAAAATATCGAACGAATACCAAATTCACATGACTACTATTAGCGACTTATCCCATGTCCTCAGGAACAAAACTAACTACTCACAAAGCATAATACTATTCATGACCAGAGAGGTAATGAGTAGCATCAAGGAACTGAACATAAACTCTTCCACCAAATAATCCAACTAGCATCAACTACAAGGAGTAATTAATACTACTAGCAACCTTACAAGTACCAATCGGAGTCGTGTGACGGAGATTGGTTACAAGTGATGAACTAGGGTTTGGAGATGAGATGGTGCTGATGAAGATGTTGATGGTGATGAGTAGCCTCCGATGAGAGGAGTGTTGGTGATAACGATGGCGATGATTCCCCCCTCTGGGAGGGAAGTTTCTACGGCAGGATCGTCCTGCAAGAGCTCTAGATTGGTTCTGCCCAAGTTCCGCCTCGTGGCGGCGGCGAATCCACGAAAAGCTCCCCTCTGATATTTTTTTCGAGACGAAACCCTGCGTATAGCAAAAGATGAGCGTCGAAGGGGCAACAGGAGGCCCACAAGCCCCCTAGGCCCGACCAGGGGGTAGGTCGGGCCTGGCAGGCTTGTGGCCTCCAGGTGGCGCCGCTCTGGTACTTCTTCCGCCCAGTATTTTTCATAAAATCCAAAATAATTCCCCGTTGATTTTCACGGCTTTTGAAGTTGTGCAGAATAGACATCTCAAACTTGCTCCTTTTTCAGGCCAGAATTCCAGCTGTCGGCATTCTCCCTCTTCAAGCAAACCTTGCAAAATAAGAGAGGAAAGGTATAAGTATTGTACCGTGGAGTGAAATAACAGCCCAAAAAGCGATAAATATCAACATGAAAGCATGATGCAAAATGGACGTATCAACTCCCCCAAGCTTAGACCTCGCTTGTCCTCAAGTGAAAGCCTAAATCAATAAACATGCCCACATGTTTAGGGAGAGAGGTGTCGACAAAACAACATATGAACATGCAGGCATCATGATCATGATCAGAACAGCAATACCAACATATAATCTCTCATGCTAAAGTGACAATTCCTTCACAAAGTAAAGTATGGATCAAGAACCTTACCGAGAAGTAACAACCGATAGCCTTTAGTCATTGGAGCAATTGCAATTTATCACAACATCAGAAAGAGTCAAATAAGAGCTTGTAAAAAAATCCAAATACTCAATCATCCCTTCGTTTTCTACAATTGCTACGACTCACGTGGTACTCATGAGATCGAAGTTTCAGCTGGACACACAGAAAGATAGGGGCTTATAGTTTTGCCTCCCAACTGCTTACCTCAAGGGTAATGTCAGTAATAATAATTCATGAATACTAACCTCCAAGTTGACATATGAATATAGATCTTTCCCTAGCATGTGACGTTAGGCAAGATAAAGGCGAAACAAGGAATTGGTGAAGATCACCATGACTCTTTCAAGGGCAAAAAGCAAAGGTACAAGATAGGCCATTCGTAGAGGGAAGCAAAGGTTGTTATGCGCTTTTGAGGTTTGGATGCGTGTCCTCTTAGTGCGGATGAACGACACTTTATATTGCCTCCTGTGATAAAGAACATTATTATGCAGTCTGTCGCTTTTATGCCTTCCTCATCACAGGTTCGTATAAAGCTTATTCTCCACACACTAATAGATCATACATATTAGGGAGCAATTTTTATTGCTTGTACCGATGACAACTTACTTGAGGGATCATATTCAATCCATACGTAGGTATGGTGGACTCTCATGGCAAAACTGGGTTGAAGGTTTATGGACGCACAAGTAGTATCTCTACTTGGTGCGGGAATTTTGGCTAATATGAGGTGGAAGCGATCGTCACATGCTAAGGGATCTCTAATCATATAACATTGTTCGGAACCAAGCAAACACAATTCATTATGTTGTCTTCCTTGGTCAACATCTACTTCTAGGCATGTAATTGTTTAGTGAGTGTCCACAATCATAGATGGTGTCAAGGATGATATATTTATATGTGAATATCTCCTTCTTTATCACTTCCTATTAATTGCAACAATGACCAAGGTCTACTTTTCTCTACCCTCAACAAGTTTCAATCATCATCCTTTTTATATATGAATCCATCACTTCCCATAAGATCACTACATGATCTTTCATGCTTTTTTTCTTTCTCGATCTTTTGATCATGGCAAGAGGCAAAGCCCTTCAACTAAGATACTCTTTATTATATGGCTCACGAGGTCGAATACATCGGGGGTGACACAAAGCAAAACTCAAGCCTAAATCACTAAGACTTTTATTCTACTAGAGAAAGAGAAAACTGAAAAGGAACAACCTAAAACAAAGGTAAAGGCAAAAGATATGATGGTGATACGATACCAGGGCAACTCCCCCAAGCTTGGCACAGGCCAAGGGGATTGCCCATACCCATGCTCAGTTGTCTTCCTTTGGAGGTGATGGTGGTGGAGTTGTTGCAACATGAGTTTGATCCTCCGTCTTCCAAAACCCTACCTCGTGGGAGTGCTGCAAAACCCTCCTTCTTGAAGATCTTGTCCTTCGGAGCTTTTGGGGACATCATAGCGATCAAGATCTGTAGCAGAAACAAGCTTGAAATGAAAACAGAGGGAATTTGCGTGATATAGAGGTCAGACCTTTCGGGAGAATATATAATGATTTTTTTTCCAGACCAGAAGGAGTATTCCACACGAAAACGGAGTCCGGGAGGCGCACGAGGTGGCCACAAGCCCTCCAGGCCCGGCCAGGGGGGTAGGCCGGGCCTAGCAGGCTTTTCGCCTCCTCGTGCACTTTCCGGACTACTTTAAAAAAAATTCAAATATTCCAAAACGGAGGAAAATTGCTACGGGAAAAGTTTTGGAGTCGGTTTACTTACCGAATCACATACCTCCTCGTTTTCGGAGTCTAAAACAGGCTGATAAATATCCCTTATGTACTCCTCCGGAGTTATGGTATTGATAATGTTGCTCTCAACATTTATGGGAGCACCTGAGATGTAATGCTTGATCTCTGCCCGTTTACCACTCTCGGACAATTACCTTCCGTATTGTTGATCTTGATAGCACCGGAGCGATATACTTCCTCAACAATATAGGGACCTTCCCATTTAGAGAGAAGCTGGCCTGCAAAAAATCTTAAACGAGAATTGTATAGCAAGACATAATAACCTACATTGAACTCACGCTTTTGTATCCTCTTATCATGCCACCTCTTAACCTTCTCTTTGAACAACTTGGCATTTTCATATGCCTGAGTTCTCCATTCATCAAGCGAGCTAATGTCAAATAACCTCTTCTCACCAGCAAGTTTGAAATCAAAGTTGAGCTCTTTGATTGCCCAATAAGCTTTATGCTCTAGCTCAAGAGGTAGATGACGTGCTTTACCGCATACCATTTTGTACGGAGACATGCTCATGGGATTCTTATAAGCAGTTCTATAAGCCCACGGCGCATCATCGAGCTTCTTAGACCAATTTTTTTTAGACCTGTTGACAGTCTTTTGCAGAATCAGTTTAATCTATCTATTGCTTAGCTCTACTTGACCACTGTACTGACGGTGATATGGAGACGCAATTCTATGGTTGACATCGTACTTAGCAAGCGTTTTACGGAAAGCACCATGAATGAAATGTGAACCACCGTCAGTCGTTAGATATCTAGGGACTCCAAATCTAGGGAAGATAACTTCCTCAAGCATCCTGATAGAGGTGTTGTGATCAGCACTACTAGTGGGGATAGCTTCTACCCACTAAGTGACATAATCAACAGCAACTAGGATATGAGTATACCCGTTGGATTTTGGAAAAGGTCCCATATAATCAAAGCCCCAAATATCAAATGGATCAATGACAAGTGAATAGTTCATAGGCATTTCCTAATGTTTACATATATTACCTATTCTTTGACATTCGTCACAAGACAAGACAAACTTACGAGCATCCTTGAAGAGAGTGGGCCAATAAAACCTAATTGCAATACCTTGTGTGCAGTTCTATCTCCCGCATGGTGTCCTCCGTAGGCCTCGGAGTGACACTTCTGTAGGATCTGTCCCTGTTCATGTTCAGGTACACAACGTCTAATAACACCATCTACTCCTTCCTTATAAAGGTGAGGATCATCGGAGAAGTAATGTCTCAAGTCAAAGAAGAATTTCTTCTTTTGCTGGTACGTGAAACTAGGTGGTATATATTTGGCAACGATATAGTTTGCATAATCAGCATACCACGATGCACTACGTGAAGCATGGATGACATTCATTTGCTCATCGGGAAAGCTATCATCAATAGGTTGTGGGTCATCAAGAACGTTCTCCAACCTAGACAAGTTATCTGCTACAGGGTTATCAGCACCCTTCCTGTCAACAACGTGCAAATCAAATTCTTGTAGCAAGAGAACCCACCTGATAAGTCTAGGTTTAGCGTCCTTCTTCTCCATAAGGTACATAATAGCAGCATGATCAGTGTGAATAGTGACTTTGGAATCAACTATGTAAGACCTGAACTTTTCACATGCAAACACGACAGGTAAAAATTCCGTTTCCGTAGTAGCATAGTTTCTTTGGGCACTGTCTAGAGTTTTACTAGCATAGTGAATAACATTCAACTTCTTATCAACTCTTTGCCCTAGGACAGCAACAACAGCATAATCACTAGCATCACACATAATTTCAAAAGGTAAGTTCTAATCAGGTGGTTGAAAAATAGGTGCAGTTATCAAAGTCCTCTTAAGTATTTCGAAGGCTTCCTCACAATCATCGTCAAAAACAAAAGGAATATCCTTTTGCAAGAGATTGGTAAGAGGCCTAGAAATCTTAGAGAAGTCTTAATGAACCTTATATAGAAACCAGCATGACCAAGGAAACTTCTTATACCTTTGATATCTGTCGGGTATGGCATTTTCTTGATTGCGTCAACCTTAGCCTTATCGACTTTAATACCTCTTTCAGAAATTTTATGTCCTAAGACGATGCCTTCATTGACCATAAAGTGGCACTTCTCCCAAGTCAAGACAAGATTGGTGTCTTTACATCTCTGCAAGACTCGATCAAGGTTGCTAAGGCAATCATCAAAAGAAGACCCGTAAACGGAGAAGTCATCCATGAAAACCTCAACAATCTTTTCACAAAAGTCAGAGAATATAGCCATCATACATCTTTGAAAGGTGGCAGGTGCATTACATAAGCCAAAAGGCATACGTCTATAAGAAAAGGTACCGAAAGGGCAGGTGAAAGTGGTTTTCTCCTGATCAGATTGTGCAACTGGTATTTGGGAGAAACCAGAATAACCATCTAGAAAGCAGAAGTGTGTGTGTTTAGACAGTCTTTCTAGCATTTGGTCGATAAAAGGCAAAGGGTAATGATCTTTCCTAGTGGCTTTATTCAATTTCCTAAAATCGATCACCATCATATA
Source organism: Hordeum vulgare subsp. vulgare (assembly GCF_904849725.1). Lineage (NCBI taxonomy): Eukaryota > Viridiplantae > Streptophyta > Magnoliopsida > Poales > Poaceae > Hordeum > Hordeum vulgare. The sequence continues at coordinate 41,190,957 of NC_058522.1, forward strand.
GCAAGTAATAATCCTTTGTGGGATCAACTCATCCTTATCATTAGGGACAACGGTAATACCTCCCATTTTAGGGACGCAATGCACCGGACTCACCCAATCGCTATGAGCAACAGGATAAATAATACCTACCTCCAGGAGCTTTAGTATTTCTTTTATTACTACTTCTTTCATCTTAGGATTCAATCTCCTTTGATGATCAGCAACTGGTTTGGAATCAGGATCAATTTTGATCTTGTGCTGGCATAGAGTGGGACTAATGCCCTTAAGATCATCAAGAGTATATCCAAAAGCAGCACGGTGCTTCCTCAGAGTTTTTAGTAATTTCTTTTATCCGTGCTCTGAGAGGCTAGCACCAATTGTAACATGATATATCTCTTTTTCATCTATATAAGCATACTTAAGAGTATCAAGCAACTGTTTAAGCTCGAACACAGGATCACCCTTTGGTGGCGGTGGATCCCCAAGCAGTTCAACAAGTAGATTATTCTTAAGGATAGGATATTGTTCTAAAACAACTCTATCTATCTCATCCCTTTCATCCATATGCATATCATTTTCATGCTCAAGCAAGTATTGCTCTAAGGGATCAGTAGGAGGCACGGCAATAGAAGCTAAGGCAATAGTTTCATCTTTACTAGGCAACTCCTTTTCATGAGGTTGTCTACCAAACTTGGAGAAATTGAACTCATGTGACACACCTTCAAAGCCAACAGTGACAGTCTGCTTCTCACAGTCAATATGAGCATTGACGGTATTAAGAAAAGGTCTGCCAAATATGATGGGACAAAAGCTATCTTGGGTAGTAGCAGGAACGAGGAAATCAGCAGGATACTTCATTTTACCACACAAGACTTCAACATCCCTAACAATTCCCACAGGGCAGATAGTATCTCTATTGGCAAGCTGAATAGTGACATCAACGGGCTCTATCTCAATAGGTGCAATCTCATCTTTGATTTCATCATGTAAGGATTGAGGTATTGCACTAACATTAGCACCCACGTCACATAAACCATGATAGCAATGATATCATATCTTAACAGAAACAATAGGCCTGCCAACAACAGGCCTATGTTTGTCTCTAGCGTGAGGTTTAGCGATTCTAGCAGCATCTTCACAGAAGTGAATATTATGTCCCTCAACATTGTAGGACAGAAGATCTTTGATAATAGCAATGCTAGGTTCAACTCTAATTTGCTCAAGGGGTGTAGGTGTTCTAATGTAGCCTCTACATATCACAGTTGAAGCTTTAGAATGATCCTTTATCCTAACAGGGAAAGGTGGTTTCTCAATGTAAGCACTGGGGACAAAAGGATCATTATAGGCAATGACTCTCTCTTCAACTGGATTGGGTGTAACTACATTGACTTCTAAAGGAGGATGATATTTAAACCACTTCTCTTTGGGGAGATCAACATGAGCAGCAAATGATTCATACAATGAAGCTACTATCTCAGAGTCAAATCCATACTTAGCGCTAAAGTCACAAAAAGTATTTGTTTTAACAAAGGATTTAACGCAATCAAACTGAAAATTCATACCTGACTCCTTGCCTTCTTCAAGCTCCCAATATTCAGAGTTGCATTTAATTCTCTCCAATAAAAATTCCATTTGAAATCAATATATCTCTTCATAAAAGAACCGGTACAAGAAGTGTCGAGCATGGTGCGATCATCATGAGAAAGCTGAGCATAGAAGTTATGAATGATAATTTCTCTCGAGAGCTCATGATTGGGTCATGAATATAACATTGATTTAAGCCTCCCCCAAGCTTGAGCGATGCTTTCTCTGTCATGAGGCCAAAAATTATAAATATAATTCCGATCACGATGTACTAAATGCATAGGATAAAACTTTTGATGAAATTCCAATTTCAACCGATTGTAGTCCCATGATCCAGTATCATCACATAGCCTATACCATGTCAACGCCTTATCCTTCAAAGATAAAGGAAACACCTTCTTCTTGACCTCATCCTCGGGCAAACCTGCAAGCTTAAATAAACCCCAAACTTCATCTACATAGATTAAATGCAAGTCTGGATGTGATGTTCCGTCTCTTGTAAAAGGATTAGCCAGCAGTTTCTCAAGCATACCCGAAGGAAATTCAAAGCAAATATTTTTAGTAGGTGCAGAAGGTTGAGGGGAAACTATTTGTGCTTCTGTTCAAGGTGCAGATATCCCGAACAAGCCCCTCAAAGGATTAGTATCCATAGTGACAAGTGACAATAAATTTCTGCACACTATATGAATGTTTCCTTACCAAGTTCCACTTACCAAAGGCGCTTCACTCCCCGGCAACGGCGCCAGAAAAGAGTCTTGATGACCCACAAGTATAGGGGATCAATCGTAGTCCTTTCGATAAGTAAGAGTGTCGAACCCAACGAGGAGCAAAAGGATCTGACAAGTGGTTTTTAGCAAGGTAAAATCTACAAGCACTGAAATTATCGATAACAAGTGATTGTATGGTGAGGTGATTCGTAGCAAGAAACAAGTGACAAAAGTAGAAATGGTGCAGCAAAGTGGCCCAATCCCTTTTGTAGCAAGGGACAAGCCTAGACAAAGTCTTATAGGAGGAAAAATGCTCCCGAGGACACACGGGAATTTCTGTCATGCTAGTTTGCATCATGTTCATATGATTCGCGTTCGTTACTTTGATAGTTTGATATGTGGGTGGACCGACGCTTGGGTACTGCCCTTACTTGGACAAACATCCCACTTATGATTAACCCCTCTTGCAAGCATCCGCAACTACGAAAGAAGAATTAAGACAAAGTCTAACCATAGCATTAAACTAGTGGATCCAAATCAGCCCCTTACGAAGCAACGCATAAACTAGGGTTTAAGCTTCTATCACTCTAGCAACCCATCATCTACTTACTACTTCCCAATGCCTTCCTCTAGGCCCAAATAATGGTGAGGTTTTATGTAGTCGACGTTCACATAACACCACTAGAGGAAAAACAACATACAACACATCAAAATATCGAACGAATACCAAATTCACATGACTACTATTAGCATGACTTATCACATGTCCTCAGGAACAAAAGTAACTACTCACAAAGCATAATCATATTCATGACCAGAGAGGTAATGAGTAGCATCAAGGATCTAAACATAAACTCTACCATCAAATAATCCAACTAGCATCAACTACAAGGAGTAATTAACACTACACTACTAGAAAAACGCCTGCTAGTGGCGCACCTGTTTTGGCTACTAATGGCGCACTACAGGTGCGCCACTAGCATCACACCATTAGATTTTTTTACTAATGGCGCACCAAGCAGTGCGCCATTAGTATAGCCCATGGTGCTCCATTAGAATGCCTCCCAAAGCATATATACTAATGGCGCACCAGGTAGTGCGTCATTAGTATAGCCCATGGTGCTCCATTAGTATGCCTCCCAAGGCATATATATTAATGGCGCACCAGGCAGTGCGCCATTAGTATAGCTCATGGTGCTCCATTAGTATCTGGTATTTTGACATATATATGTTTTGTTTCAAAACCACAAATTCAACATCACATAACATATATATCAAATATATAATACATAATATGTGCCCAATAGTTTTACTAATCCACAACACATAACATATATGCAAAGTTGCATAACAAATTTCATGATCCATATATCAAAATTCCATAGCATCCATACATCCAAAATTCCATAGCATCCATATATACATATAGTTCCATAACATCCATACATACATAGCTCCATAGCAAATATAATACACAAGATACTTTGCGGGCATTAGTAAGTAATATTTGGCACTAAAACAAATGCCTTCATGTCCATATCGTAGTCCAAAGAGCATCCGCGTGGCAACCTACAAGATGAAATCATAAACATGTCAAATTTAACACTCTAAATCATGAAGATCTTCAAGAATGGTCTCTAATTATAAATTTGATCTTCAAATGGCTCAAATGATCTCTACTTACAAAACTAAAAATTCAAGATAGGACATAAGAACACCAAAACAACTTTTGCAAAAATATGCCTGGAGCAAAAACATAAGAAATACTCTACAGATTTCACAAGAATGATTCAATGAAGTTCCTACATTTCAAACAGGGTCTAGTCTAAAAAGTAAAATTAGGACTATCACATCGGATGCACTGGCGAAGCCACGTTGAGAGGAGTGTGGTGAATTGACCACACAGGCTTTTGACAAATGCTTTGTACACAAATACAAAACATGTAAATTTTCTATATAAATTTACTATAACACATGTTTTTGACATCACAGATTTGACATGACATTATATGCTAATAGCTTAATAAGACATTATATGATAATAGTCTATACATGTCATGTTGGTCAATGATAATCGCAACAACAAGCTCTACGTTGGTTTTGAGAGTAAATGATTGTCACATAAGGAGAGAATAATCCTGCTCCATATTACACGAGGTTTCTGTACATTGATAAAAAAAGATTGTCAAGTAAAAAAGAATCAGATAGATTCAAAAATTAATCTGCATAAGTCCAGCAAACGCAGGACATCAGCATTCCCGATCCATTGAATACATATGCACCTGCCCTCATGGGCCAGACTTGTATTCCACGGGGTCAAAAGGTGCTATCTTAGGATCAGCAATATAAAATACAGTAATAAAATAAAATACAAAGCGACTCATACAATACAAATGTGTCTAAGAAGAAGCAACAGTCACCTGGTTTATCCGGGTAATTTTGTGCGAGAACTCTTAGCTTATACCCAGTGTCCTTCTCTAGGTCTTCTATCTCTTGACGTATACGATTTTCCTATGAACAAATCAAAATAGTCAGCAACCGTACGTCCAACATAACATGTGTTATCCAATTCTACACCAAAAAAAGGTAGGGAGACTAAGACTACCCTCTAAAGATAAGAACTATATTTGTAGTCGCACCCTTATGGAATGGAAGTCAATACGACATGTTAGAAAGAACATTAGGCACAAGGGAACTATCAGGCAAGGCAAGGATGGAAAACACCATCTCATCCTTGCACTGTTGTGTTGGTTTCAGCGCCGCTCTGTTTCTCGCGGACGCCAAATTTGCAAAGTGGTTGTGAATCATCAGGCAGACAGACAGACAGCTCATGGTGCAAGATTTGAGGTGTGAATTTACTTGGCCTGAGGAGAGAAAACCGGCGACGTCGATGACGGTGGTGAACTCCTTGGGGAGCAACTCGGGTTTGTTGACCCCGGCCTTGGCATTGGCCATACCGACAACTGCAAAGCACGTACCCATCAAGGGGAAGTACCCACTAGAAAATGCTACACTCACACTCAGGAAGCTGAATATGAAGGAAGGATCAGATGGATGGTTTACAGTAGGAGAAGGACAGGGTGAGCGCGAGCGCGCCGGAGACGGCGGCCTTCCAGGATGATGTCATGACGGTTAAATACATGTCATGACGATGGCCAGGACGATGCCACCCAGCATCAACCTTTGATGGTTGTGAAACATACCTTCTCTTTCCTGATAAGACTAATATTTAATCAGAAAACTGAGATTGGTGCAACTGAATTTATGATCGGGAAGGTGTGGAGATCACTTATAGCGAGTGGGTAAGCACCGCAAAGATGGCATTGATGAGCTGGGCACCAGTGTATCCCTTCTCTATGATCAGCGTGGCTCCATACCATACCCCAGAGAGTATCCACAGATCAAAATCATCATGACGGAGCCCATGCCGATGGCAGGGACGAACTGTAAGAGTTCTTAAGCTATTGTGAGTGGGTCTTCTCATTCGACTCAAAAACAGTGGTGTCACAGAAAATTGAATATCGAATATGGTAAATAGATGGAGGTACCTCGTGACATCGATGTGCCTCACAATGATCCTTGAATCTTTTATCAACATAGTAGAAAGTAATGGACCGAAATCAAATTGGTCACCTGAAACAGAAACTCAGTGATCAGAGATCATTGAACATGAAAAATGCAGATTTGGCTTTACTGCTTGAGCGCTCACAAAGAAACTATGTTCACCTAGAGAGGGAATGGATAGGGCGGTCGGTGGCTGGTAGTAGGTTAAGAGAACTGCTTTATATAGTAACTTGTTTGATTGTCCAATCTCTAGATAAGCTATTCGTGGTGAGTGCAGATAACATTTTGTCCTATCATTCAGTAACAATGAGGAGCATCGACAGCCCATCTAGCTGATTTGTACTGTTATATTCTAATTTAGCAAGAAGGGTCTATGGTTACTTTTGTTGATTGCATTACAGGTGCATTGACTAAAAGACACAGGAACCAAACACAACAAACAAATAGACAAACACATTATCTATTTTCACACATAAAAAATAGCTAGAGAAGACTGGTATATACTCATTAGCTAGACTGGTATTGGATCATCCTGCACTTATTTTTAGTTAGACATGGTAAACTGCTGGTATATATACCAGTGTAGGATCTAATACCGTACCTACATATATACCAGTAATGGATCTAATGCCATGGTACACTGAGCTAGGCACTGGTATATATTTAGCTGGACCTCATGTGCAGTGATGCAACTATTGTCAAGAACACCGTCGGTTTAACACCTCATCATGCAAGAAATGGGCTCATCTATTTGCCACTCGTGGTACCGCAGGTAAAATCGGAAGGCCTTTTACTGCCACCTTGCATGAAAACTTTCTATTCACACATGTGAACCTGCACATATTGTCTAAATAAATGACAAAGGCTACCAGGATGGGAACTGAACTTTCTCTAATCACACACACACTCTCTGCACCAAGAAGTGAAGAACTGAACCTTCTTCACTTCTCAGCTGAATGTTTGATGTGTTTAAATTAAATAAAACAAGTTCTATATCTACAAATAGACCACACACTAACAACAATATATACTGAGCTTTTATACGCTAGGAAATTAGAAAAATTTAAATCTGCTACCTACTTGATGGTAATTTACTTAGAGTAATATTTAGGTCTTCTTCTACTGTTGGCCTTCTTCTCTTCAATGCTGGGAAGCAGACTTAACAGTTCATGCAGAAATTCAATACCCCCGAAAAGATTTGGAATCCTACAGTATCATCAACCATGCTTGAAATGAAAACTGTGATTTGCAGGACACATGGTTTAGACTGTCACAACCTTTACATTAACAGAGAAACAAAGAAAGCATTGCAAGATACTCATGGATTTCACAACCATTTACGAAGGAAAATATGCTCGTCTAGATGATTGAACAAGCACATCGAGACATGTACTGTATACGGACTGAGCTTGATCTAACACATATCACTCTACCGACCATAGTGCTAAGTGTTTTCCTCGGACACGACAAAACCAAGCTTGGACGCATAACCGTAAGCTGGAATGAACTAACAACTGATCACGGGTTTCCCAATGAAGCACATAATGCCCACGCATTGCGCAATTGTACAGATTGAGTAAACAGGAGCAAATCTCAGCCCCAGAAAAATCCCACCCTTGGCACAGATTTTTCGCATCTCAAAGATCCGAACTGCTCACCTAACTCGCGGGATCTTGACCAAAAACTCGCAGCATTCAGCACCAAGACCAGGTCACCCGGAGATCTGGCAGTTGGAACCCCAAATCCTATCTAGAATTCCCCAAGCCACTGGCCACACTCCCCCGCCGCCCGCCGGCGTATCCAGGGACGGAGCGCCGAGGTTTGGCCTTTGGCGGCAAACAAGCGAGAGGAGAAAAAGCGTCGGGGAGCGGGAAGCGGGCAACTACCTCGAGATCCCGGAGTTGTGTGGCGGTGGCACCCGCCCGCCGTGGGGAGAAAACGCCCCCGGAAGACCCAGAGCCGCCGCCGCCGCTGACGCGACGAGAGCACGAGCGGGAAGGAGCCCAGACGATGCCCGCCGCCGGAGACCGGGGGAAGTGCCGGGGCGTGGACAAGCGAGGCGGGATCTCTCCGGTGGCAAATGCGCGCGAGAGGAATCACCTCGGCGACCAACGCAGCTTCTCTCCTCTTCTTCTTTTCTTGCCTGTATCTCGGTTGGATTTGAGAGAGGAGAGGCGAGGGCAGAGGGAGAGAGCAGTGCGGGTTAGCAATGGCGCTGAGCGGTGCACCATTAGAAAAAAAATTGATAGCAATGACGCATCCCCAGACGGTGCGTCATTAGTAATCTTTTTTATTATATAGCAATGGCGCATCTCAGAAAGGTGTGCCATTGGTAATTTTATTTTTGGATAGCAATGGCGCACCCCAAAGAGGTGCGCCATTAGTAATATTTTTTTTGGATAGCAATGGCGCTGGGGGGGGAGGTGGTGGGTGGTGCGCTCGGCCGATTCCGTTCAGGGGAACCGAACGAGGAGACAGGGGAGAGTGCGGGGGGTCGTCGGTGGCGGTGGAGCAGGGGAGAGTGCGGGGGGTCGACGGCGGCGGTAGAGCGGGGGAGGGTGCGGGGGGTCATCGGCGGCGGTGGAGCGGGGGAGGGTGCGGGGGGTCGGCGGCGGCGGTGGAGCGGGTCGGGGAGGGTGCGGGGGTCGACGGCGGCGGTGGAGCGGGGGACGGTGCGGAGGGTCGTCGGCGGCGGTGGAGCGGGGGAGGGTGCGGGGGGTCGTCGGCGACGGAGTAGCGGGACGGGGAGGGTGCGGGGGGTCGTCGGTGGCGGTGGAGCGGGGGAGGGTGCGGTGGGTGCTCGGCGGCGGTGGAGCGGGGGAGGGTGCAGGGGGTCGTCGGCGGCGGTGGAACGGGGGAGGGTGCGGGGGGTGCTTGGCGGCGAGGGGGGTCTGGCGAGGGGGATAGCGATCGAGATGGAGGGAGATCGAGATTGACTATCCTCATGAATATTTAATATTTTTTCATATTGAATATGAAAAAATATCATCAAATTCGAAAAAATATTCATGAATTCAAAAAGTGCCCGTGAAATTTAAAAATATTCATGAGTTCAAAAAATATTAACAAATTCAATACTTTTTGTGAGTTAGAAATTCAATACCATAATAAACATAAATAAATATTCATGAGGACACTAGAACAGAAGAAATATCATTTCAATATGTCGAAATACAATCGAGAAATGAAGGCCATAAAAAGTGCATGTGCACGTTGTTGGAGGGAGAAAAAAGTAGATCTACAACATAAAAGCTTTTCCCTTACTTACCTATCAAAAAAAAGGTAATTTAACCACTTAATTTGGGTGAATCTATGATGCAATTGAGGTGAGGAGGAGGAGGCACCCGAGACAAGCTTGGAGGAGGAGGTGGAGAGAATGAAAGTGGAGAAAGTGAGTGTGGTAGGTGGTTGTCCAAAATATCTAGCTGGTCCCAGGTTACTAATGGCGCACCACCTACAAATGCGCCATTAGTAACCCTGGTTACTAATGGCGCACCAGCTGGTGGTGCGCCATTAGTAGTTTTGCAAAAAACAAATTACAGTAGTGACGCACCACCTACAAATGCGCCATTAGTAACCCTGGTTACTAATGGCGCACCAGCTGGTGGTGCGCCATTAGTAGTTTTGCAAAAAAAATTATAGTAGTGGCGCGTTGGGTGAGTGGTGCGTCATTACTAGTTAAACTATTAATGGCGCACTCTGCCCCGGTGTGCAATTAGTACTTTTGCAAAAAAAATATAGTAGTGGCGCACCGAGTGTGTGGTGCGCCATTAGTGTCCATCACACTAATGGCACACCTGCACATGGTGCGCCACTGCTATATAGTAGTGGCACACTACTTGTCGGGTGCGCCATTAGTGTCTATATCATCTATAGCCCTTTTCCTTGTAGTGCTACTAGCAACCTTACAAGTACCTATCAAAGTCGTGAGACGGAGATTGGTTACAAGTGATGAACTTGGGTTTGGAGATGAGATGGTGTTGATGAAGATGTTGATGGTGATGAGTCCCCTCCGATGAGAGGAGTGTTGGTGATGACGATGGCGACGATTTTCCCCTTCGGGAGGGACTTTTACACAGCAGGATCGTCATGCCGGAGCTCTAGATTGGTTCTGCCCAAGTTCCGCCTCGTGGCGGCAGCGAATCCATGAAAAAGCTCCCCTCTGATTTTTTTTCAGACGAAACACTTCATATTGCAAAAGATGAGCGCCGGAGGGGCAACAGTGGGCCCACAAGCCCCCAGGCCCGGCCAGGGGGGTAGGCCGGGCCTGGCAGGCTTGTGGCCTCCAGGTGGCGCCCCTCTAGTACTTCTTCCGCCTAGTATTTTTCATAAAATCCAATATAATTCCCCGTTGATTTTCACGGCTTTTGGAGTTGCACAGAATAGGCATCTCAAACTTGCTCCTTTTTCAGGCCACAATTCCAGCTGCCGGCATTCTCCCTCTTCAAGCAAACCTTGCAAAATAAGAGAGGAAAGGCATAAGTATTGTACCATGGAGTGAAATAACAGCCCAAAAAGCGATAAATATCAACATGAAAGCATGATGCAAAATGGATGTATCACTCCCCCCTCTCTCCCTCTGCAACAGATGGCTCTGGTAGTCCAAAACCATGTCCTGATACCATAGTTTCGGCCCCAGCATCTCTCTGCACCCCCATGCGCGCCAAGGTGAGTCACCGGCGCTCCCGAATCGGCTCACCGTGGCGTGCCTATAAATAGCCCTCCCCCTCGCTCCAGCACCCCTCAGATAGCTTCACCACGATCACTAGTACCTCCCTAGCCACCCTAGCAACCCAGCAGAGCCCCGGTGCTCGAGATCGACCGAGGCCCCTCCACCTTGGAGCTCCGGTCGATCTCCAGCTACACGAAGGCTCCTGCACCCCTCGACTCACCAAACTGACCCTCTCAACCCCAGGAAGCTTTCCCCCAACTCGCCCGAGCATTTCCGTGTCTCTAGCCACCTCCTCGACCACCTCCCGAAACTCCTCTGCCACGGCCTCCTCGTCGCCGGCGAACCCCTGTCTCTCCGTCGTTGTTCCGACCACCAGCAGGTAGGCGACAACAAGGCGAACCCATTCCAGTCCTTATTGGGGCTTGAGGGCGTCGGCAACCTCGCCGGCGTGCTCCTCCTCCATTCTGTCCATAGGTAGGAGACGACCTCGATAGGTGTGCCCCACCTGTCGATGGCCCAGCCTCCTCCCCTGCGCTGCCCGCATCCACTGACCGCAGGGCCCCGCACGTCAGGTTCAAACCTGACGGCGCGTGCGCCTAGGTAGGCTGTTGGCTGGCCATGGGCCAGCCCAGCTCCGGGCCGAGCCAGGCCAGGAGTTCAGCCGATTTCCTTTTTATTTTTAAACCCTAGTTTCTAAGATTTTTATAAAAACATTTAACCATTGTAAAAAATATAATTTTTCCACTGTTATTCTTCTAAAAATATGTAGTATTTAATAATATGTTTGGATTAATTTTTCTACAATTATTTTGTTTTACAAAAATAAAAAGGACTAAATTGGAATAGTTTTGCTTCTGTTTGGTTAATTCAAAAAATGTTCCTTCAAGGGAAACTAAGGCAAATATTTTTCAAAATGATGCCTTAGATTTATCAGTAATAAAGAACATTTTTAAAATGACTTTGTGATCTATTTCTGTGTGAGCTATTTCTTATTTATTGTTTTATCGACGATAGAAAATTCGTGTGACGAGGGAATTGGAGCACAAGACCTCGAAGACCCCGGGTACTTAGCTGACCAAGGCAAGCAGCCCTTTGACCATGAGTGGGCATATGTTACTTTGCATGATTAAGATAGCAAGTATTTCCGTTGCATATGATCATAAGTGCCGGTAATCATTTAATATGATTTTACCGATGGCTCCCCCGGAGCACATGCATTGAGCTTGACCCTATCCTTTGAGGGGCGTGCTAATACCATGTTGACAAGTAATGATAGAAGTAGTATTATCATGAGCATGTTAATGACATAAAGCTAGAGTTTATGAAAACCCCATCGGGTGCCACTAATGACCGAGGGTGATGATGAGTTAGGTGGTCACTTTTGGTGAAGTGATGCACCCGGTATTTGCGTGAGTATGGTTTCGGAAATGGGATTAGATTTATGATGTGTCGACCGTCCCAACCTTACCAGTACGACCATGTTACCCCTTGTGGGACGGGGCTATGTTGATTACTCTGGTCGGTGCTGGCAAAGAGCCACATTACTAGTGGCGGGAGTGATGTGTGGTCACTCTCGTGATGGGGTCGTGCCAGGTAGGACGACTATGCCATTTTTATGAGTTCCAGTCACACCGTTGGTCCCCGCATGGTTGGTATTGTCCAGAGTCGGTGCTCGTAAGACATACAACATGTGGGTTGGGTACCAATCGAGTGGACCTCTTTGTCTAGTATCGCCAGGGGAAAGGCATTGATCGGGTACTTACCTTGGGTATGTTATATACCGCGAGTCGTGGATGACACGGAAGTTTCCCGGATCTCGTGGGTCCAGCGTACTACCTCTGCAAGAGTGTAAAACTATTCGAATAGCCGTGTCCACGGTCAAGGACAGTTGGGTAATCCTGCTTAAACTACGTCTAGCTATTTCCGCATAAACCAAGTGTGTGTGTGTGAGGTGATGAAAAAGGTGGTGTTATGAAAGTAATGATATGACCAAGTTCGGTGACTTGGCATATAGGGTGAACGCGGATGGTTCAGCCCTCGACAGATATATTGATATCTGTAACCTGTTCTTCATAAGTAATTCTTTAACTTGATGCATATTCATGATCATTCCACCAAGATGAGCTACACCAAAAATGCATGATATTGTTACCCTTCACTTTCATTGTTCATATCATGGGTTGTTTGCGAGTACATTCAAAGTACTCATTGGCTTGCCACTGGTTATGTTATTGACCGCACATGGAAGGACCGGAGTTTGGAGATGAGTACGTCTTCGGAGACGCCCCTGCGAACTAGGACGCTTTCGAGTCAGAATGCCTGTCGGTGTAGGCTTGATGGCATGGGCACCCGCTTAGCCCCTATGATTTCCGCTACTAGTTGTATCAGAGTGATTTGGCCTTAGTCCCTGCCTTGTGAACTTGACCATTCGGTCATGTGTTGTAATAATCGGTACTTGGATGTAAGACTCTTTTATTCGGTATCTGTGTTCGGTGAGCATTGATCTCTGGGATCACTGAGCACGGCGATCTCGACTCGTAAGTCGGGGTCCCCATAGGAGTACAAATATAACAATGGAGTACGAGTGTGGATCTTTCAAAAGGAATAGTAGTGTTTCCCCCTTCTCTCTTTTTATTTCTTTTTTTTTGTTTTTTTGGTGGCCTCTTTGGCTCTTTCTATTTATCTCTCATTAGTCCTCTTTGGGATCTTTTCATGTGTCCTCTTTTGGGATGTTTTAATTTGTCCTACTTGGGATCTTTTCCTCACTTAAGAGTAACACTCTATATTTTACAAGAATAAAAATATCTTCACACTTTATGAGAAGTACTCAACATAAAGATAAATGAAAACTATCATGATGTATGCAAATGTATGCCTCTGGCAGTGTAGCAGGATATGCAATGAAACTAGCGCATCATGTAGCAATAATAAGGGAAAGGCCTGAATAGCATGCGGCTCCTTGATCAAGAAAAAGCATGTATGACATGAAGATAAAGTCATGAGATGGTGGATGTTGCATGGCAATGTATCTCGGAAAGGCTATGGAAATGCCTTAATAGGTAGGTATGGTGGCTGTTTTGAGGAAGGATATAATGAGGCTTATGATGACAGAGCGTATAATGCCAAGGGTTTGGATGCACCAGCGAAGTTTACACCAACTCTCAAGATGAGAAAGGGCAATGCATGGTACCGAAGAGGTTAGCAAAATATGGATGATGGAAGTGCTAACAATCGAATACTCGTATTAGTCCAAAAAACTCATGCACTTATTATCGGTAACCCTCTATCTAGTCAGGAGATTCACAAAGAGACAAGTACCCCGAGAGGGGGTGTTTGGGGATTTTGTTATCCTTGAGCATCCTCTACCCATGATAAAGTGAGGGTACTCTATATATTCCAACCCCTCCAGAGGTTAGCGATCCGTCTAGTAGCTAGAGTTCTCAACTAACTTTTTAGTTTTTGAAAATACACACGGATTTTCCAAAATACGACACCTATCACTAATAGGCTCAAGCTCTTTACACCAATAGTCCAAACATTACTCAAATCAATACCTCAAAAGCAAGTTACTATTATACTTAAATAGCAACCTCAATTACCTACTCATGCAATACACACAACTCAGTGCAAGAAGCCAACTCTCTAAACAAGATAAGCATGATAACTCAAGAGAGTTTCAAAAGCATCTAAATAAAAGCTCTTAAAAAGATAAAGCATGATAACTAAGAGCTAAGCACGACAGCAGCTATGAAAAGATAAAGAACACACAAAAAGATAAGCATGAAAACCTATGTTAACAAAGAAGTCTAGGTTCAGATTCCTGTAGTGGTTGTGTTCTATGGTGGAGTGGAGCATGTTTCTCTCCCAAACAAATAAGTCTAGGTTCCAAATTGTTATGAACAGCAAGCAAAAAATAAAACAAACTAAAAAAATAAAAAGCGGGACGCTCCAAGCATAGCACATAACATATGAAGTGATAAAAATATAGCATGGAGAAGGACGAACTAATGATTGTTCATGGAGAAAGGGAGCGTGTTTCTCTCCCAAACAAAGAAGTATAGGTTCCAACTTGTTATGAACAGCAAGAAAAAAAATAAAACAAACTAAAAAAATAAAGAGCGGGACGCTCCCAGCATATCACATAACATATGAAGTGATAAAAATATAGCATGGAGAAGGAAGAATTAATGATTGTTGATGGAGGAAGGGGAGCGTGTTTCTCTCCCAAACAAAGAAGTATAGGTTACAACTTGTTATGAACAGCAAGCAAAAAATAAAACAAACTAAAAAAAGAAAGAGAGGGACGCTTCAAGCACAACACATAACATATGATTTGATAAAAATATAGCCTGGAGAAGGACGAACTGATGATTGTTGATGGAGAAGGGGATGCACGGGGGGCATCCCCAAGCTTAGACACTTGAGTCTCCTTGGATATTTCTTGGGGGTGCATGGGGGCATCCCCAAGCTTGAACGTTTGACACTCCTGGATCTTCTTTCATCATCTTCCATCGCATACTTGAAAACTCCCTTGATACGAAACTCATCATAAGCTGATTAGAGTGGTTAGTGCCCATAATAAAATATTTTTTATCCACTAGAAATAAATATTTTCATTAAGTTCTACCGTTTCTCAAGATTGCAGAAAGAAATTGCAAAGAAAAAGCAAGCTTAAGATTTGCAAAACGATGAAAACGCAAAGTGTGGCAGAGTCTGTGAAAAATAGGAGAGTAGGTAGTAAATAATTTTTTCAGGAAACTTCTACAAGTCAAATCAAAAATCTCAGAACATATTCCAGAAAGCTAATTGTATAGAGAATAATGTACAAACAATGCATATCAAAAAGATGATCTGGTGATTTTTGGTGAATTTTTCCGTCAAGCACACAAAATCTGTTTCTGGACAGCATGTCACAACTTTTGAACTTTCTTGCAATCGGAGGCTAAAACTTGGCACAAAGCTTAAAAATAAAGAAACAATTATGTTTCTACTGTAGTAACACACATCAAGACCACTAAAAATGAAAGTAAAAAACTCAAAGTAAAGATAACAAGGGTTGTCTCCCTATATCTCTTTCTTTATAGCCATAAAGATAGGCTTAAGATTTTAATGATGCTTTCGTAGCAATAAGAGTTGTAGAATAAAAGAGAGCATCAACAAGAAAATACAAAACACATTTAAGTCTAACATGCTTCCTATGCATAGGAATATTTCAATAGAATAATTCATGGAAGCACAAAGTAATAAGCACAGGAAGGCAAAACAAGTGCAGCTTCAAAACCTTCGACATAAAGAGGGGAAACTTCTTATTTTGTAGATATTTAGAACCATATATCCCCCTCTCATTACTCTTCTTATAAGAAAAATCTTTCTTATTAGGAATAGTGAGTGTAAAGCAATCATTATCATCATGTTAATCATCATATTTAGGAAGCATAGTATCATCAAAGCAAATTTTGTCCTCAAAAGTTGGGGGACTAAAAGTATCATGTTCATCAAACCCGTCATCCCCAAGCTTAGAGCCTTCCATGTAATTAGAAATATTTATATTCAAAGAAAGCATACTAATAACATTTCCACCATCATAATTTTCATGCAATTAATAAAGTTCCATAGGTTTTTTAATTTTCTCCTCAAACACTTCATGTCCTAGTTCATGATAAAGTTCATAAAGCTCTCTCATATTTTTGTTGTTTTCCATTAAGCCTAACTAGTGAAACAAAAACAAGAAACAAAAAGATTTAATTGCAATATCTAAAGATATACCTTCAAGCACTCACTTCCCCGACAACGGCGCCAGAAATAGCTTGATGTCTAAGCACACTTCTATTCTTGTAGACTATGTTGGGCCTCCAAGCACAGTGGTTTGTAGGAAAGAAGCAAATTCCCTCAAGTGGATGACCTAAGGTTTATCGAACTCAGGGAAGTAGAGGTTGAAGATGGTCTCTCTCAAGCAACCCTGCAATTAAGAAACAAGAAGTCTCTTGTGTCCCCAACACACCTAATACAATGGTAAATTGTATAGGTGCACTAGTTCAGCGAAGAGATGGTAAAATATGGGTGATAGGTGTGGCAAATCAAGGTAATATAAATCTGTAATAAAAATTGAAGCAAGGTAGCAAGTGACAAAAGTGAGCATAAACGGTGTAACAATGGTGAGAAACAAGGCCTAGGCTTCATACTTTCACTAGTGGCAACTGCCAACAACATTAACATAGGCTAATCTCATGATATTTCCACTAAAACATGCAATGGTGACGTATTCGGAGGTCATTCCTTTGTGATCAAAAGAGGATGAGAATTATGTACGGCTACAAAAGCACACCTCGGAGTTTGTAGTTCTCATCTACGGATTTCCCAATGTCACCGCGGCCATCCAAAGAGAGAATCACAATCACCACAACGTATCTCAACGATAGTCAAAGACAAGCACCAAGAGACTCTCAATCTTCAATCAATTCACAAAAGAGGTAATCACTCATGAAAACATTCTTCTAATCCATGTCCAATAGACCGTTGTCACCATGGTCTCGGGGATTATACTAGATAAGATCAAGTGAGTACATCAATCCAATACATAGAAGAAGGGGAAACATCATGGGATCGCCCTAGGTTAACATAGCCAATGAACACAATCAAGATCACATCATGGGAGAGAGAATTAACCACATAGCTACTGTAGAAGACATCAGCCCCGAGGAGGAACTACTACCGCTTCATGGAGGGAGGAAGCAACGTTGATGGAGATGAATCCGGGGGCACTTCCCTGTCCTGGCAGGGTGCCGACACAGGAATTCTGGTCCCCCGAAACTTGTTGGCGATGGCGGTGGAGATTGGAATTGCTTCTGGAGAAAAGGGTTCTCGAATCAGGGTTTTCCGTCCGAGGGGTAAATATAGGTTAAACGAGGGTGCCACGGGGTGGACTAGCCGCCCAGGTGACCTGGTGGCATGGCCAGGAGGGGGCCCGCGCCTGGTGGCCGCCTGGGTGAGGCCTGGCTCCCCTCTGTCCAACCTTGGTGCTTCGTAAAGCTTCCGTCACACTGATTGTTATATATTTTTGTTGGGATTTTTGGGGCTCTGTAAATTGTGGTAAAATCCCTGCAATTGAAAGACATCAGCAGACAGAAACTGTTACTGGGTACACTGAGTTAGTAGGTTAGTCCAAATATGTGTAAAAAGGTATGAAAGTGTATAAAAACATATAACAATGTCACCCAAAAGAGCATGGAACAAACAGAAATTATAGATACATTTGGGACGTATCAAACATCTAGTGTTGATGGTCAATAAGACCAGTAGTTTCAAGAAAAATGGCAAAGGCAAGAAGGGTAACTCCAAGAAGAGTGGCAAAACTGTTGCCCCTCCGATGAAGAAACCCAAGGCTGGACCTAAGCCGGAAACTGAGTGCTATTATTGCAAAGGGACTGGTCACTCGAAGTGAAACTGCCCCAAGTATCTAGCCGATAAGAAGGCGGCCAACGCCAAGAAAAGTATATTTGATATACATGTTATTGATGTGTACATCACCAGTTCTCATAGTAGTGCCTCGGTATCTGATACCGGTTCTGTTGCTCACATTTGCAACTCGAAACAGGAACTGTGGATTAGGGAAGACTTGCGAAATATGAAGTGATGATGCGCGCCGGAAATGGTTCCAAGGTTCATGTGATCACCGTCGGCACGGTCTCACTTCACTTACCATCGGGATTAGTGGTGAACTTAAATAATTGTTATTTAGTGCCTGCGTTGAGCATGAACATTATATCTGGATCTTGTTTATTGCGAGACGGTTACTCATTTAAATAAGAGAATAATGGTTGTTCTATTTTTATGAGTAATATCTTTTATGGTCATGGACCCAATGTGAGGGGTTTGTTCATGTTGAATCTCGATAGTGATGACACTCATGTCCATAACATTGAGACCAAAATATGTAGAGTTAGTAATGATAGTGCCCCTTTCTTGTGGCCCCGCCGCTTAGGTCATATTGGTGTAAAGTGCATGAAGAAACTCCATGCTGATGGACTTTTGGAGTCACTTGATTTTGAATCACTTGACACATGCGAACCATGTCTGATGGGCAAGATGACTAAGACTCCGTTCTCCGGAACAATGGAGCGTGTGAGTGACTTGTTGGAGATCATACATATTGATGTGTGTGGATCCGTAGAGACGCCCAATTACATAGCTAGTGACGTCTTATTTCATCTCTAGGCAATTGTAGAGTCATTTTAGTAAAGTGTCCTTGCAGCGTCTCCACACGGATCATCTCAAAATATGTAGACACGCTTCATTGGCGTGTCTACAGGAGATGAGACGCTATATAGGGACGCTGAAAAGCATGTTTACAAGAGTTGAGACGGTATATATGCACGCGAAGAAACGTGTCTTAACAGAGATGATGTGTTTCACATGATCGTCCAGCGTCTCATACAATTTTGTATTTAATCATTTTGAATTCAGTTGTTTTATCTTGGTAGTGCTACATATGCAAATCAACCAATAATATACTCTCTCCATCTCAAAATAGTGTCGCTACTTTAGTACTAAATTTGTATTGACTTAGTATTAAATTTGCAACATTTAATTTGGGACAGAGGGAGTAGTTATGAAGGCATCCTTCAATATCATCGACCGCATTTGCAATCATCGTATTCTTGCACTTAACAAAAAAAATCTCACTATCAGTCGCAAAACAAGTAGCAAAATGCAAGCCATTGTAGCTATTTTTATCACAAAGAGCATTGATAATTTACAAGTGAACTATACATTCATACACTAATGTGCATATCACTACAAAATAAACTTCTAACTCTAACTATATAAAAGTTCAAACCTATATGAAAAAATGGATGTTCTTAGTTTTAATCTATCTAAAACTCTATAGCTAATTTGGTACATCAACTTCATTGCTTTCGTAGCTTTTATGGATATGACTTCTAGAAAAGGTGAAGATTTCCCTTGCATGTTCTTTTTCAAGATTATTTACCATAGAAACCTTATTATAACATGTCCAGATCATTTTTCTTGGCGCCTAAATCATGCAATAAAACCACATTAGTATCAGAAACGGGGAAGGGAAGTATAGAGAATTAGATCTAGATAATTTCCAGTAAGAAATGTACATTCATTTCACCAAGAACATTTAACATCATTATATGTGTTTCTTCTATATAGAACTACGATTTCTTAGGATTTACAGGTCATGCTTGTTGACACTGGTAATCTTCAGTCCAACAAAAACTCTACACTAGTGAGTATGACACAAAAAGGAAGTTTCACCCAACTGGTCAAGAGATAATACAACCTATCTATCAAGCAGTTGACATCTATATTGTTGTCAATCATCTTTTTCAGCAGAATAGGTTGTGGATGAATTACATACCGTGTATTTATCCCACATTGATTGCTTCATATAAACATGTATTCTTTTTATTTGCAGAAAATCAACTACTAAGCATTTCTGTAATGCTAAACCTTCAATATCTGCAAATGGCAAGAAAGCATTGTCTCTTATGATAGTGCATATGAAATGCAACACTGGCCAAAGAGAAATCAGGGATGTTTGGTTATAGCCCACATCCATTTCATAGTGTTACAATCTGTATAAAGCTGAACAGTTAATTACTACGCCGACAGAAAAAAAGACTATGTTTCTTGGTTATAGCCCTCATCAATTTGATATGGTTATCTGTATAAAATTGACCAGCTAGACTGTTGTCAGAAATAAATTACAATATTGTGTTTGGTTATAGCCCTCGTAAATTTGTTACAATTATAATGTGTTGTCATATAAAGGTAGTGCAAAGAAACGTTGATCACATGAACTTACTACTGAATCTACATCCATTGGATACACTCGAGATATATCAGGAGTATAGTATGCTGTTACGCGGCATAGTAACAAAATAAATGTGCCACCAATGATAGTTGAACGACACAGGTAAACAATGGTACGGAAGGTGAGTTATATATACTATATGAACATGTATTAATACTCTCGTACTAGATCGATCTTGACTTGTACAAAAAAGTAAATCCCGTCATTTATTATGATACATAACGAGAGGAACTCTTCCTCTCACCAAAATTATAGCTCTTAGCATCAATCGCTCATAGAAGTTGTACCGATTTAAGAAGGCAAAGAATATTTGGGGGAAAAGACAAACTGAGATTATAAAATATCGAATGAGCATAGGATCATGGAGTACCAGGTGTCTTCTTCAGAGAGGATGGACTCACGGGTCACGGGTGCACCTATGCCATCCCCTTGAAAATCTAGACTTCAAGCCTAGGAAGGAATTGATTTAGGGTTGCAAGGTAGTGATATCGGTGCCATCTTTCGATGGGAGCGGGGGCAACTTGGGTTGGCAACGTGCTGCACCTCCCAGATGTTTAGCGTCTCGGAAGTATCGATGTTGGAACTTAGCCAGCCTGGCCGCCGGGAACCATCAGCCATGGACACGCTACCGTGATCCACGGACGGACCGCCGGCAGCCATTGAAAGTTAGCCGATCTGGGGAGATAGATGCAATTTTTTTGTTTCTTTGAGGGTTAGGGATACGGCAGTTGTTTGTAACAGGGAATACGTGGGGTAGGGTTTTCTAATGGGTTAAGAGTTAGAGTGAAGTTTTTTAATGGGTTATGGGTTATCATTGAGTAGATATGGATATATTTACTTAATGAAGTATAAGTCCACGCAATTTTAGAGTGAAGTTGAAAATCATCGTAACAAGAAGATCAAGTTCCTGTGATCTGATCGAGGAGGAGAGTATCTAAGTTTCGAGTTTGGTGCTCACTTAAGACAATGTGGAATTGTTTCACAGTTGACACCGCGTGTAAAACCACAACGCAATGGTGTGTCCGAACGTTGTAATCGTACTTTATTAGATATGGTGTGTTTTATGATGTCTCTTACCAATTTACCATTATTGTTTTGGGGCTATGCATTAGAGACAGTTGCATTCACTTTAAATAGGGCACCATCAAAATCCATTGAAACGACACCATATGAGTTATGGTATGGCAAGAAGCCAAAGTTGTCGTTTCTTAAAGTTTGGGGATGTGATGCTTATGTCAAAAAGCTTCAGCCTGAAAAGGTGGAACCCAAAGCAGAAAAGTGCATCTTCATAGGATACCCAAAGGAGATAGTTGGGTATACCTTCTATCTCAAATCCGAGGGCAAAGTGTTTGTTGCTAAGAACGGAGCTTTTTTAAGAAAGAGTTTATCTCGATAGAATTGAGTGGGAGGAAGATAGAATTTGATGAGGTTGTGGAACCTTTGCTTCAACAAGATGGCGGCACAGGGCAGAAAGAAATTTCTGTCGAGGCTTCACCAGTTGAAGAGGAAGCTAATGATGATGATCATGAAACTTCGGATCAAGTTGCTATCGAACCTCATAGGTCGACAAGAGTACGTACTGCTCCTGAGTGGTACGGAAATCCTATCTTGTCAATCATGTTGTTAGACAACAATGAGCCTACGAATTATGAATAAGCAATGGTGGGTCCGGATTCCAACAAATGGTTAGAGGCCATGAAATCCGAGATATGATCTATGTATGAAAACAAAGTATGGACTCTGGAAGTATTACCTGAAGGCCGAAAGGCTATTTAGAACAAATGGATCTTTAAGAAGAAGACAGACCCGGACAGTAATGTGACCGTCTATAAAGCTCGACTGGTGACAAACGGGTTTTCACAAGTTCAAGGAGTTGACTACGATGAGACATTCTCACCCATAGTGATGCTTAAGTCTGTCCAAATCATGTTAGAAATAGCTGCATTTTTCGATCATGAAATTTGGCAGATGGATATCAAAACGTAGTTCCTTAATGGGTTTCTTAAGGAAGAGTTGTATATGATGCAACCCAAAGTTTTTATTGACCCAGAGAATGCTAACAAAGTGTGCAAGCTCCAGCGATCCATTTATGGATTGGTGCAAGCATCTTGGAGTTGGAATCAGCGCTTTGATGAGGTAATCAAGGCGTTCGGGTTTATACAAATTTTTGAAGAAGCTTGTATTTACAAGAAAGTGAGTGGGACCTCTATAGAGTTTCTATTATATGTGGATGACATATTGCTGATTGGAAACAATATAGAACTTTTGGAAAGCGTAAAGGATTACTTGAATAAAAGTTTTTGAATGAAGGACCTCGGAGAAGCTACTTACATATTGGGCATTAAGATGTATAGAAATAGATCAAGGCGCGTGATAGGACATTCGCAAAGCACATACCTTCATAAGATTTTGAAGAAGTTCAAAATGGAACAATGCAAGAAGGGGTTCTTGCCTGTGTTACAAGGTATAAAGTTGAGTAAGACTCAATGCCCAGTAGGTGAAGAAGATAGAGAAACAATGAGTGTCGTCTCCTATGCCTCAGCCATAGGGTCTATCACCTATGCAATGTTGTGCACACGACCGGATGTCAGCCTCGCCATAAGTATGGCAGACAGGTTTCAAAGTAATCCAAGAATGGAGCACTGGACAGCGGTCAAGAATATTCTGAAGTACCTAAAAAGGACTAAGGAAATGTTTCTCGTTTATGGAGGTGACGAAGAGCTCGTCGTAAAGGGTTACGTCGATGCAAGCTTCGACACTGATCTGGATGACTCTAAGTCACAAACCGGATACGTGTATATTCTCAATGGGGTTGTTGTAAGCTGGTGCAGTTCCAAGCAAAGCGTTGTAGCAGCCTCAGAGACGGCTAAGGAGGGTTTGTGGATGAAGTAGTTCATGACAGATCTTACAGTTGTGCCGAGCGCACTGGATCCAATAAATCTATTCTGTGACAACAGTGGTGCCATTTCTCTAGCCAAGGAACCAAGGTTTCACAAGAGGACCAGACACATTAAACGATGCTTCAATGCCATCCGTGATTATATCAAGGAGGAGAACATAAATATTTGCAAAGTGCACATGGATCTGAATGTTGTAGACCCGCTGAGTAAACCCCTTCCACGAGCTAAACATGACTAACACCAGAACTGTATGGGTGTTAAGTTTGTTACGTTGTAAATCACATAGATATGTGATCCTAGATTATTGACCCTAGTGCAAGTTGGAGACTGTTGGAAATATGCCCTAGAGTCAATAATAAAATAGTTATTATTATATTTCCTCTTTTAAGATAATCGTTTATTATCCATGCTATAATTTTATTGAGCGGAAACACAAATACATGTGTGGATACATAGAAAAAATATTGTCCGTAGTAAGCCTCTGGATGACTAGCTCGTTGATCAAAGATGGTTAATGTTCCAAAGCCATAGAAAAGTGTTGTCACTTGATAACGAGATCACATCATTAGGAGAATGATGTGATGGACAAGACCCAAACTATGAACATAGCATATGATCGTGTATTATGGAACGAGTAAAGAGACTTGCCAGTAACGAGATTGAAATAGGTATTAGGATACCGACGATCGAATCTCAGGCAAGTAACATGCCGAAGGACAAAGGGAATGATATATGGGATTAACTGAATCCTTGACATAGAGGTTCAACCGATAAGATCTTTGTAGAATATGTAGGATCCAATATGGGCATCGAGGTCCCACTATTAGATATTGACCAGAGAGTGTCTTAGGTCATGTCTACATAGTTCTCGAACCCGCACGGTCTGCACACTTAAGGATCGGTGACGTTTCGGTATAGTTGAGTTATAGGTCTTGGTGCCCGAATGTTGTTTGGAGTCCCGGATGAGATCCAGGACATCACGAGGAGCTCCAGAATGGTCCGGACGTAAAGATTGATATATAGGAAGTCATGTTTTCGTCACCTGAAAAGTTTCGTGCTCATAGGTAGTGTACCGGGAGTGTCGGGAGGGTGTCGTTGGACCACCGGAAGAGGTGTAACGACCCAAGTGCCTTATGGGCTGTGAGAGGAGGTGTACCAGCTCTTTTTGGGCTGTCCGAAACCTCTCTCAAAGGCCCATGCGACTAGGAAGTGGAGATAAGAGGTAAAACACCTTTAAAAGGAAGGGAAGGAAGAGTACTCCCAAAGTAGTCCACCTCCCTTGTGGAGGTGGACTCCTCCTTTGGTTCGGCCGACCACTTCTCCTTGGAGGAAGGGCCAAGGCTGCCTCCTCTCCCTTCTCCTATATATACTAAAGGTTTTGAGGGTTTTGAGAAACAAAAAATCAGCCACGTGTTGCCCTCTCTCTAGATCGTTGCTCCTCCTCTCTAGTTCGACGGTGCTTAGGCGAAGCCTTGTTGGAATAGTTCCACCACCATCGTTGCCATGCCGTCGCGCTGCCGGAGAACTCAACTACCTCTCCACCCCCTCTTGTTAGATCAAGAAGGTGGAGATCATCGTCGAGCTGTACGTGTGTTGAACGCGGAGGTGTCGTCCGTTCGGCGCTAGATCGGAACGGATCGTGGGACGGCTACGATTTGTATCGCGAAGACATACCACTAAATCAACCGCTATTCTTAACGCTTCTTGCTTAGAGATCTACGAGGGTATGTGGATCCGATCTCCCTCTCGTAGATGATCATCACTTTGATAGGTCTTTTGTATGCGTAGGAATTTTTTTTGTTTCCCATGCAACGTTCCCCAACATTAAGTCCCATCTTTCCAAGCGGGAGGCGCTCGCATCGGTTTATAAGCTAGCTTGCGGCTACCGTTGTTAGCTCCTCTCAAACCAGACATCCCCTCCCTGCCATGTTGGGCCTAGTGACAGAAGATATTTGTGACCCGCGGCCCTACATCCTGGCCCATATATAGTTGGGTTTCTAGTCGTATGCACGACATGGTGTGTGAATTCTTGTGCCTAGTATGTAGGATTTGTTTTTATTTTTTGCATATTAACATCAATTCTTTTTGCTATTAGTGTTTTTAACAAAAACTACTTGATCAAAATTTTAGTTCCATTAATTTTATATAGTTTAAGTTAATATTATTTTGATCATAACTAGAGTTTTATAAAAGCTTTTTAGTTGATTCTTTTTGCTATTGAAGAAATTATAAAATACGTTTTGTTAACCTAATAATGTTGTATTTCCTTCTCTGTCAAGTTATTAGTTTAATATTTTTCTTTCTTGCTAAGTTTTATTTAGGACAAACACTATTTGCTATTTTTCAACCCTTTCCGACTTTATTTGCTATTTTTATGCATTTAATGTTTTTTCTGTGCTAAATGACCCTGAAATTGAAAAGCACTACAAATGAACTTTCAAAAGGTTGAGATTTGGCATGGTATCATCATTGCGCACACATAACATGTGCTAACAAATTAAGAGGGTTACGGCAAAAACTGGATGCACTTCATGTACAAACTGGACAATCTCTTTCGAAGTATGAGGGTTTCGGTCGAAAACTCATGTGTTACAAAGGCATTTCATTTTTTTTAACTTCTTTTAACTCTAGACATTTTGTGCGTTCACTATGCACTATTTAAAGACACATAATCAATTTTCAACCTTTTCTAAGTTCATTTGCTATTTTTCATGCATTTAATGTTTTTTGAGCTAAATATCCCTCAAATTGAAAAGCATTACAAATCAACTCTGAAAAGGTGCAATTTGGCATGGTTTCATCATTTCACCCACATAACATGTGGTAAAAAGTTGAGAGAGTTATGGAAAAAACTAGATACACTTTGTGTAAAAACTAGACAATCTCTTTCGAAGTATCATGGGTTCACACGAATACTCATGAGTTACAAAAGGAATTTCATTTTAAAGCTTATTTCATCTCCACACTTTTTCTGCGTTCAATATGCATCATTCAAAGCCACATCATAAATTTCTAACCCTTTCTTACTTCATTTTCTATTTTTCATGCATGTAATGATATATATTTTTGAGCTAAATGACTCTCAAATTGAAAAGCACTACAAATGACTTCTGAGAAGGTTGAAATTTTGCATGGTATCATAATTTCACCCACATAGCATGTGCTAAAAGGGTGAGAGGGTTACGGCAAAAACTGGATTCACTTCGTGTGCAAAGTGGACAATCTCTTTCGAAGTATCAAGGTTTCGGACGAATACTCATGAGTTCCTAAGACATTTCATTTTTTAAGCATGTTTCAACTCTAGACTTTTTGTGCTTTCAATATGCACCATTCAGAACCACGTCATCAATTTTCAACCCTGTGTGCTTTCATTTGCTATTTTTCATGCATTTAATGATTTTTTTGAGCTAAATGACCCTCAAATTGAAAAGCACTGCAAAGACCTCTAAAAAGGTTGAAATTTGGCATGGTATCATCATTTCACATGCATACCATAACTCTTACAAAGATTCCCTCCTTTTGTCTAAAGTGGGACTTTCCAGTTATAAGTCCGGAAACTTATATCCCATAGTGGGTTCTTGGGGTATAAAACTTTTTCTTCGCGTGTGTCCCTTTGCGCTATAACCATTGAAAATCTTCATCATTTTACATGATGGTTGGGTCAGTCTTCACTGTGAAGGGAGGAATTTGATGAAACTTTTCATAATCTTCTGACATGTATGTCTTGTCCTCCACTCCCACGATGTTTCTTTTCCGTGGAAGAACTATGTGACGCTTTGGCTCATCGTATGCTGAATTCGCTTCCTTATCTTTTATTTTTCTCTGTATGGTAGACATGTCCTTCACATAGAAAACCTGCGCCACATCATTGGCTAGGACGAATGGTTCGCCCGTGTACCCAAGATTGTTGAGTTCCACTGTTGTCATTCCGTACCGGGGTCTTCCATTACTCTGCTTCCTGTCACATTGACCCATTTGCACCGAAACAAAGGGACCTCAAAATCAATTCCATAGTCAAGTTCCCATATCTCCTCTATGTAACCATAATATTTGTCTTTTGCACTATTGGTGTTTGCTGCATCAAAATGGACACCACTGTTTTGGTTGGTGCTCTTTTAATCTTGGGCAATCATGTAAAATGTACTCCCATGAACCTCTCAAAGGGGAACATATTGTGTAGAAATGGAGGACCCAGAATAACAATCTCTTCGACTAGGTGAACTAGAATGTGCGTTATGATATTGAAGAAGGATGGCGGGAAAACCAACTTGAAACTGACAAGAAAATGCACCAAATCATTATGTAATCTTGGTAGCATTTCTGGATCGATTACCTTCTGATAAATTGCATTGAGGAATGCACATAGCTTCACAATGGCTAATCGAACATTTTCTGGTAGAAGCCCCTCAATGCAACCGAAAGGAATTGAGTCATAATAACGTGGCAGTCATGACACTTTAGGTTTTTGAAAAAAAATTATCTGCCATATTTATTATTCCCTTTACATTAGATAAGAAGCCAGACGGTACCTTCATACTAAGAAGGCATTCAAAGAAGATTTCCTTCTCTTATTTGGTAAGAGTGCCTCTAGTGTATATTTTGTCCTCCCATACACGCCCAACAAACCTCACAGGTTCAAGCAAAGATTCTTCGTCACATGCATCACCTCGATTGCATAGCTGACCTCTAGGACTTGCCAATAGGGTAGGTCCCAAAATATAGATTTCTTCTTCCACATGGGTGTGTGTCTGTCATCGTCATTCGGAACAGATTGTCTGCGAGGACCCTTCCCAAAGATTACTTTTAAATCCTTGATCATATCAAGTATATGATCACCAGTATGGTGGTTAGGCTTATTCTAGTGATCCGCCTCGCCTTTGAAATACTTGCCTTTCGTTCTTAAGAGATGCTTGATCGGAAGAAATCGACGATGTCCCAGGTACACATTCTTCTTACATTAATCTAAATATTGTTGGGGAACGTCACATGGGAAACAAAAAAAATCCTACGCGCACGAAGACCTATCATGGTGATGTCCATCTACGAGAGGGGATTTCCGATCTATGTACCCTTGTAGATCGCACAGCAGAAGCATTAGTGAACGCGGTTGATGTAGTGGAACATCCTCACGTCCCTCGATCCGCCCCGCAAACCGTCCCGCGATCCGTCCCACGATCTAGTGCCGAACGGACGGCACCTCCGCGTTCAGCACACGTACAGCTCGACGATGATCTCGGCCTTCTTGATCCAGCAAGAGAGACGGAGAGGTAGATGAATTATCCGGCAGCGTGACGGCGCTCCGAAGGTTGGTGGTGATCTAATCTCAGCAGAGCTCCGCCCGAGCTCCGCAGAAACGCGATCTAGAGGTAAAACCGTGGAGGTATGTGGTCGGGCTGCCGTGGCAAAAGTTGTCTCAAATCAGCCCTAAAACCCCACTATATATAGGAGGAAGAGGGGGGGCCTTGCCTTGAGGCTCAAGGAGCCCCAAGGGGGTCGGCCGAGCCAAGGGGGGGAGTCCTCCCCTTCCAAACCGAATCCAACTAGGTTTGGAAGGTGGAGTCCTTCTCCCCTTTCCCACCTCCTCTTTTTTTTTCTCTTTGATTTTCTTCCTATGGCGCATAGGGCCATCTTGGGCTGTACCACCAGCCCACCAAGGGCTGGTGCGCCACCCCCAAGGCCTATGGGCTTCCCCGGGGTGGGTTGCCCCCCCCCCCCCAGTGAACACCCGGAACCCATTCGTCATTCCCGGTACATTCCCGGTAACTCCGAAAACCTTCCGGTAATCAAATGAGGTCATCCTATATATCAATCTTCGTTTCCGGACCATTCCGGAAACCCTCGTGACGTCCGTGATCTCATCCGGGACTCCGAACAACATTCGGTAACCAACCATATAAGTCAAATACGCATAAAACAACGTCGAACCTTAAGTGTGCAGACCGTGCGGGTTCGAGAACTATGTAGACATGACCCGAGAGACTCCTCGGTCAATATCAAATAGAGGGACCTGGATGCCCATATTGGATCCCACATATTCTACGAAGATCTTATCGTTTGAACCTCAATGCCAAGGACTCATATAATCCCGTATGTCATTCCCTTTGTCCTTTGGCATGTTACTTGCCCGAGATTCGATCGTCAGTATCCGCATACCTATTTCAATCTCGTTTACCGGCAAGTCTCTTTACTCGTTCCGTAATACAAGATCCCGCAACTTACACTAAGCCACATTGCTTGCAAGGCTTGTGTGTGATGTTGTATTACCGAGTGGGCCCCGAGATACCTCTCCGTCATACGGAGTGACAAATCCGAGTCTTGATCCATACTAACTGAACGAACACCTTCGAAGATACCTGTAGAGCATCTTTATAGTCACCCAGTTACGTTGCGACGTTTGATACACGCAAAGCATTCCTCCGATGTCAGTGAGTTATATGATCTCATGGTCATAGGAACAAATACTTGACACGCAGAAAACAGTAGCAACAAAATGACACGATCAACATGCTACGTCTATTAGTTTGGGTCTAGTCCATCACATGATTCTCCTAATGATGTGATCCCGTTATCAAGTAACAACACTTGCCTATGGCTAGGAAACCTTGACCATCATTGATCAACGAGCTAGTCAACTAGAGGCTTACTAGGGACAGTGTTTTGTCTATGTATCCACACAAGTATTGTGTTTCGAATCAATAAAATTATAGCATGGATAATAAACGTTTATCATGAACAAATAAATATAATAATAACTAATTTATTATTGCCTCTAGGGCATATTTCCAACAGTCTCCCTCTTGCACTAGAGTCATTAATCTTAGTTCACATCACCATGTGGTTCCAACGAATCCAACACCCATATAGTTATGGGGTCTGATCACGTCCTTCTCGTGAGAGAGGTTTCAGTCAACGGTTCTGAAACTTTCAGATCCGTGTGTTCTTTACAAATCTTTATGTCATCTTATAGTTGCTGCTACTATGTGCTATTCGGAAATACTCCAAACATCTACTCTACTATACGAATCCGTTTCACTACTCATAGTTATTCGGATTAGTGTCAAAGCTTTCATCGATGTAACCCTTTACGATGAACTCTTTAACCACCTCCGTAATCGAGAAAAATTCCTCAGTTTATTTAGTTACTAAGGATAACTTTGACCGCTGATCAGTGATTCAATCCTGGATCACTGTGTATACCTCTTAACAGACTTGCTGCAAGGCACATATCAGGTGCGGTACTCAGCATGGCATACTTTAGAGTCTACGGCTAAGGCATAGAAGACGACCTTCGTCTATTCTCTTTATTCTGCCGTGGTCGGGTTTTGAGTCTTACTCAAATTCACACCTTACAACACAGTCAAGAACTCCTTCTTTGCTGCTCTATTTCGAATTCCTTCAAAAATTTGTCAAGGCATGCATCTTGTTGAAACTTCTATTAAGCGTTTTGATCTATCTCCATAGATCTTGATGCTCAACGTTCAAGTAGCTCAATCCAGGTATTCCTTTGAAAAACTCCTTTCAAACAACCTTTTATGATTCACAGAAATTCTACATTACTTCTGATCAACAATATGTCAATCACATATACTTATCAGAAATTCTATAGTGCTCCCACTCACTTCTTTGGAAATACAAGTTTCTCATAAACCTTGTACAAACCCAAAATCTTTGATCATCTCATCAAAGTGTATATTCCAACTCCGAGATGCTTGCACCAGTCCAATGAAGGATCGCTGGAGCTTGCATACCTGTTAGTATCTTTAGGATCGACAAAACCTCCTGGTTGTATCACATACAATGTTTGCTCAAGGAAACCATCGAGGAAACAATGTTTTGTCTTCCTATGTGCAATATTTCACAAATAATGCAAGAACTACTAACATAATTCCAACAGACTTTTAGCATCGCTATGAGTGAGAAAGTCTCATCATAGTCAACTATTTGATCTTGTCAGAAACATCTTTGCGACAAGTCGAGCTTTTCTTAATAGTGACTTATCACCATCATCGTATGTCTTCCTTTTAAAAATCCATCTTTACTCAATAGTCCTATGACCATCAAGTAGTTCTTCCAAAGTCTACACTTTGTTTTCATATATGGATCCTCTCTCGGATTTCATGGCTACCAGCCATTTGTCGGAATCCGGGCCCACCATTGCTTTCTCCATAACTCGTAGGTTCATTGTTGCTCAACAACATGACCTCCAAGACAGGGTTACCGTACCACTCTGCAGTAGTACGCGACCTTGTCAACCTATGAGGCTTGTAGTAACTTGATCTGATGCTCGTTGATCACCATCATTAGCTTTCACTTCAATTGGTGTAGGCGCCACAGGAACAACTTCCTGCGCCCTGCTACACACTGGTTGAAGTGATGGTTCAATAACCTCATCAAGTTCTACCACCCTCCCACTCAATTCTTTCGAGAGAAACCTTTCCTCGAGAAAGGATCCGTTTCTAGAAACAAACATTTTGCTTTCGGATCTGAGATAGGAGATGTACCCAACTGTTTTGGATATCCTATGAAGATGCATTTATCCGTTTTGGGTTCGAGCTTCTCAGACTGAAACTTTTTCACATAAGTGTCGAAGCCCCAAACTTTCAAGAAACAACAGTTTAGATTTCTCTAAACCTCAGTCTATACTGTGTCATTTCAATGGAAATACGCGGTGCCCTATTTAAAGTGAATGCGATTGTCTCTAATGCATAACCCATAAACGATAGTGGTAATTCGATAAGAGACATCATAGCATGCACCATACCAAATAGTACGTGGCTATGGCGTTCACACACATCATCACACTATGATGTTCCAGGTGGCATGAACTGCGAAACAATTTCCACATTGTCTTAACTGCGTACCAAAACTCGTAACTGAGATATTCATTTCTATGATCATATCGTAGACAGTTTATCCTCTTGTTACGACGAACTTCACTCCGAAACAGAATTGAACTTTTCAATATTTCAGACTTGTGATTCATTAAGTAAATACTCTTGTATCTGCTCAAATCGTCATTGAAGTAAGAACATAATGATATCCACTGCGTGCCTCAGCACCCATTGGACTGCATACATCAAAATGTATCACTTCCAACAAGTTACTATCTTGTTTCATCTCAATGAAAACAAGGCCTTGCTCATGTGGTATGATTTGCATATCACTAGTGATTCAAAATCAAGTGAGTATAAAGATCCATCAGCATGGAGCCTCTTCATGCAATTTATACCAACATGACTCAAGCGGCAGTGCCACAAGTAAGTGGTACTATCATCATTACCTCGTATCTTTTGGCACCAATATCATGAACATGTGCAACACTACGATCGAGATTCAATAAACCATTGAAGGTGATTATTCAAGCAAATAGAGTAACCATTATTCTCTTTAAATGAATAATCGTATTGCAATAAACACGATCCAATCATGTTCATGCTTAACGCAAGCACCAAATAACAATTATTTCGGTTTAACACCAATCCCGATGGTAGAGGG
This sequence comes from Hordeum vulgare subsp. vulgare, assembly GCF_904849725.1. NCBI lineage: Eukaryota > Viridiplantae > Streptophyta > Magnoliopsida > Poales > Poaceae > Hordeum > Hordeum vulgare. The sequence goes on from NC_058522.1 coordinate 41,223,699, forward strand.
AGCGTGCGACGTTTTGATCATATCAATCTTGGAAACACTTCCAACACGTATCGTCATCTCGCCTTTAGCTAGTCTCCATTTATGCCGTAGCTATCATTTCGTGTTACTAATCACTCAGCAACTGAACCAGTATCCAATACCCTCATGCTACTAGGAGTACTAGTAAAGTACACATCAACATCATGTATATCAAATATACTTCTTTCAATTTTTGCCAGCCTTCTTATCTACCAAGTATCTAGAGTTGCTCCGCCTCAATGACTGTTCCCGTCATTACAGAAGCACTTAGTCTCGGGTTTGGGTCTAATCTTGGGTCTCTTCATTAGTGCAGCAACTGTTTTGCCGTTTCACGAAGTATCCCTTCTAGCCCTTGCGTTTATCGAAATTTAGTGGTTTTACTAACCATCAACTATTGATGCTCCTTCTTGATTTCTACTTTCGCAGTGTCAAACATCGCGAATCGCTCAAGGATCATTGTATCTATCCTTAATATGTTATAGTTCATTACGAAGCTCTCACAACTTGGTGGCAGTGACTTTGGAGAACCATCACTATCTTATCTGGAAGATTAACTCCCACTTGATTCAAGCGATTGTCGTACTCAGATAATCTGAGCACACGCTCAACGATTGAGATTTTCTCCTTTACTTCGTGGACAAATAATCTTGTCGGAGGTCTCATACCTCTTAACAAGGGCACAAGCATGAAATCACAATTTCATCTCTTTAGAACATCTCTTATGTTCCGTGATGTTTCAAAACGTCTTCGGCGCCTTGCTTCTAAGCCATTAAGTATTTTGCACTGAACTATCGTGTAGTCATCAGAAACGTGTATGTCGGATGTTCACAACATCTACAGACGACGCTCGAGGTGCAGCACACCGAGTGGTGCATTCAGGACATAAGCCTTCTGCGCAGCAACGAGGACAGTCCTCGGTTTTACAGACTCAGTCTGCAAAGTTTGCTACTACCAACTTTCAACTAAATTTTCTCTAGGAACATAGAAAAACAGTAGAGCTATAGCGCAAGCTACATCGTAATTCGCAAAGACCACTAGACTATGTTCATGACAATTAGTTCAATTAATCATATTACTTAAGAACTCCCACTCAAAAAGTACATCTCTCTAGTCATTTGAGTGGTACATGATCCAAATCCACTATCTCAAGTCCGATCATCACGTGAGTCGAGAATAGTTTCAGTGGTAAGCATCTCTATGCTAATCATATCAACTATACGATTCATGCTCGACTTTTCGGTCTCATGTGTTCTGAGGCCATGTCTGCACATGCTAGGCTCGTCAAGCTTAACCCGAGTGTTCCGCGTGTGCAACTGTTTTGCACCCCGTTGTATGTGAACGTTGAGTCTATCACACCCGATCATCACGTGGTGTCTCGAAACGACGAACTGTAGCAATGGTGCACAGTCGGGGAGAACACAATTTCGTCTTGAAATTTTAGTGAGAGATCACCTCATAATGCTACCGTCGTTCTAAGCAAAATAAGGTGCATAAAAGGATTAACATCACATGCAATTCATAAGTGACATGATATGGCCATCATCACGTGCTCCTTAATCTCCATCACGAAAGCACCGGCACGATCTTCTTGTCACTGGCGCCACACCATGATCTCCATCAATGTGTCGCCATCGGGGTTGTCGTCCTACTCATGTTATTACTACTAAAGCTACATCCTAGCAAAATAGTAAACGCATCTGCAAGCACAAACGTTAGTTTAAAGACAACCCTATGGCTCCTGCCGGTTGCCATACCATCGACGTGCAAGTCGATATTATCTATTACAACATGATCATCTCATACATCCAATATATCACATCACATTGTTGGCCATATCACATCACAAGCATACCCTCCAAAAACAAGTTAGACGTCCTCTAATTTTGTTGTTGCATGTTTTACGTGGTGACCATGGGTATCTAGTAAGATCGCATCTTACTTACACAAACACCACAACGGAGATATATGAATTGCTATTTAACCTTATACAAGGACCTCCTCGGTCAAATCCGATTCAACTAAAGTTGGAGAAACCGACACTTGCCAGTCATCTTTGAGCAACGGGGTTACTCGTAGCGATGAAATCAGTCTCTCGTAAGCGTACGAGTAATGTCGGTCCAAGCCGCTTCAATCCAACAATACCGCGGAATCAAGAAAAGACTAAGGAGGGCAGCAAAACGCACATCACCGCCCACAAAAACTTTTGTGTTCTACTCGAGAAGACATCTACGCATGAACCTAGCATGATGCCACTGTTGGGGAACGTCGCATGGGAAACAAAAAAAATTCCTACGCGCACGAAGACCTATCATGGTGATGTCCATCTACGAGAGGGGATTTCCGATCTACGTACCCTTGTAGATCGCACAGCAGAAGCGTTAGTGAACGCGGTTGATGTAGCGGAACGTCCTCACGTCCCTCGATCCGCCCCGCGAACCGTCCAGCGATCCGTCCCATGATCAAGTGTCGAACGGACGGCACCTCCACGTTCAGCACACGTACAGCTCGACGATGATCTCGGCCTTCTTGATCCAGCAAGAGAGACGGAGAGGTAGATGAGTTCTCCGGCAGCGTGACAGCGCTCCGGAGGTTGGTGGTGATCTAATCTCAATAGGGCTCCGCCCGAGCTCCGCAGAAACGCGATCTAGAGGTAAAACCGTGGAGGTATGTGGTCAGGCTGCCGTGGCAAAAGTTGTCTCAAATCAGCCCCAAAACCCCACTATATATAGGAGGAAGAGGGGGGGGGGCCTTGCCTTGAGGCTCAAGGAGCCCCAAGGGGGTCGGCCGAGCCAAGGGGGGGAGTCCTCCCCTTCCAAACCGAATCCAACTAGGTTTGGAAGGTGGAGTCCTTCTCCCCTTTCCCACCTCCTCTTTTTTTTTCTCTTTGATTTTCTTCCTATGGCGCATAGGGCCTTCTTGGACTGTCCCACCAGCCCACCAAGGGCTGGTGCGCCACCCCCAAGGCCTATGGGCTTCCCCGGGGTGGGTTGCCCCCCCGGTGAACACCCGGAACCCATTCGTCATTCCCGGTATATTCCCGGTAACTCCGAAAACCTTCCGGTAATCAATGAGGTCATCCTATATATGAATCTTCGTTTCCGGACCATTCTGGAAACCCTTGTGACGTCTGTGATCTCATCCGGGACTCCGAACAACATTCGTAACCAACCATATAACTCAAATACGCATAAAACAACGTCGAACCTTAAGTGTGCAGACCCTGCGGGTTCGAGAACTATGTAGACATGACCAGAGAGACTCCTCGGTCAATATCCAATAGCGGGACCTGGATGCCCATATTGGATCCCACATATTCTATGAAGATCTTATCGTTTGAACCTCAGTGTCAAGGATTCATATAATCCCGTATGTCATTCCCTTTGTCCTTCGGTATGTTACTTGCCCGAGATTCGATCGTCAGTATCCGCATACCTATTTCAATCTCGTTTACCGGCAAGTCTCTTTACTCGTTCCGTAATACAAGATACCGCAACTTACACTAAGTCACATTGCTTGCAAGGCTTGTGTGCGATGTTGTATTACCGAGTGGGCCCCGAGATACCTCTCCGTCATACGGAGTGACAAATCCCAGTCTTGATCCATACTAACTCAACGAACACCTTCGGAGATACTTGTAGAACATCTTTATAGTCACCCATTTACGTTGCGACGTTTGATACACACAAAGCATTCCTCCGGTGTCAGTGAGTTATATGATCTCATGGTCATAGGAACAAATACTTGACACGCAGAAAACAGTAGCAACAAAATGACACGATCAACATGCTACGTCTATTAGTTTGGGTCTAGTCCATCACATGATTCTCCTAATGATGTGATATCGTTATCAAGTAACAACACTTGCCTATGGCTAGGAAACCTTGACCATCTTTGATCAACGAGCTAGTCAACTAGAGGCTTACTAGGGACAGTGTTTTGTCTATGTATCCACACAAGTATTGTGTTTCCAATCCATACAATTATAGCATGGATAATAAACGATTATCATGAACAAAGAAATATAATAACAACTAATTTATTATTGCCTCTAGGGCATATTTCCAACAAATATATACTCTTGTTCTCACCTAAACAGTGCATACATGCATTGTATCCCTTGTTTGTATGTCCTGTAAGGTTACTAAGAGCAGGCCAATCATTGATGGTTACAAAAGGTAACACTCATAGGTCAGATTCCTCTTGTTTGTGCTCATCCCACACGCGTACACCTTTTATATCCCACAATTGTAAAAGTTCTTCAACTAATGGCCTTAGGTACACATCAATGTTGTTGTCGGGTTGCTTAGGGCCTTGGATGAGTAGTGGCATCATAATAAACATCCGCTTCATGCACAACCAAGGAGGAAGGTTATAGATACATAGAGTCACAGGCCACGTGCTATGATTGTTGCTCTACTCCCCAAAAGGATTAATGTCATCTGCACTGAGACCAAACCAACAGTTCCTTGCATCATCTGCAAACTCCGGCCACTTCCTCTTGATTTTTCTCCAATGCGACCCATCAGCGGGTACTCTCAACTTCCTGTCTTTCTTACGCTCTTCTTTGTGCCGTTGCAACAACTTGGCATGCTCTCTGTTTTCGAACAAATGTTTCAACCCTCGTATTGTAGGAGCATACCACATCACCTTGGCAGGAATCCTCTTCCTAGGGCGCTCGCCTTCAACATCACTAGGGTCATCGCTTCTGATCTTATAGCGCAATGCACCGCATACCGGGCATGCATTCAAATTATCATACTCCTCACCATGATAGAGGATGCAGTCATTAGGGCAAGCATGTATCTTCTGCACCTCTAATCCTAGAGGGAAGATAGCCTTCTTTGCTTTGTACGTACAGTCGGGCAATTCATTGTCCTTTGGAAGCATCTTCTTTAACATTTTCAGCAACTTTTCAAATCCCTTGTCAGATACACCATTCAGTGTCTTGCATTGCAGCATTTCTAGTGTGGTACCCATATTTTTCTTATCATCTTCGCAATTTGAATACAACAATTTTGGTGATCCTCTAACATGCGCTGCAACTTCAACTTCTCCTTTTCACTTTTGCAATTTCTCTTTGCATCAGCAATGGCCTGACCAAGATCATCAGCGGGCTCATCTGATGCCTCTTCTTTAGCTTGTTCTTCTTCATTCTCTTCCCCCATTGTAGTACCATCGTATTCAGGGAACCCGGGATAGTTGTCATCATCCTCTTATTCTTCATTCTCTTCCATTAGAACCCCTCTTTCTCCGTACTTGGTCCAACAATTATAGCCAAACATGAAACCGGACGTAAACAGGTGGACGTGAATGACTTTTGAGCTAGAGTAATTTATATCATTCTTATAGACACCACCGTGACACCCCGGTAGTTAAGCTACAGTAACCGCGCCCTAATGATGCCAGGTCATCATGTTTAACTGAGTTAGATTGTCACTTAATAAAATCAAAGCCAAATTTCAAATTTAATATAAATTAAAATAAATTATTTCTTCAGAATATAAAAGAAAAATCTTGGTTTCGTTGTAAATATTCCATAGGTAATTATGTTAAGGAAAAAAACATCACCTCAACTACCAAAATGCCCCTAGGAATTTTAACAGTGGGACAACATCAATTAAATTGATCGTGTCAATTTCTAAAATATCTAAACCTTACAAAATATTTTGAATCTTTTTGTGGCACCCCAAAAGATTGTGCTTGATTTATGTGCAAAGTTTCAGTTATAGAAAAAATCATGCTGCATAAACTAAATAATGAAATGTGGCGCAAAATATTACACAGAAGAAAAGAGAAAAATATACGAGATCTACTCTGCTATTGGACCATAAGTGGCGACAGTGCATTTGGCCCAGCCCAACCTGGCCTTTCCCCTACCTCTCGTACAGAGGAGGCAGAGGCCATGGCGTGGAGGCCATCCACAGCCACCACGGCTCGATGGCCACCACGTAGCCCCTTGGACATACAAATACGTCGCCCGAAAACCCTAAATCGCCCTCTGCCACCCCCTCGATCCCCTTTGTTCCCCCCACCTCTCTTTCTTGAATTCGAGCTCACGAGCTCACGTGGTCACCTCTGCCTCGCCCTCGTTGGCGCGTCCAACGAACTCTCTAGCGTGAGGGAGCACATCTAGAAGGTCCGCCGTGGCCGGATCCGTCCGTTCCGCGGACCTGCTCAAGCCGGGACAGCGCGTAGCCGTCGACATCATCATCTTCGCCCTAGCCACCGCATCTCGTCGCTAGTACCCACTGCTCCGGGTCGTCCCGGCCTCCCCGACCTCACCTCCGAGCTTGCGGTGAGCTCCTCGTTCCGTCCCCCTTCTTTCCCTCTTGAATCTGTGCACGTAGCCGTCATTCCCGTCGTGGCCGAAGCTCGCCGTCCGCGTCTGCCGCTCGCACACGCCTGTCAGACCGCGCACTCGCCCGCGAGTTGCCGCGCGCATGCGTTCCACGGCTGGCTGCCGCTAGAGGTCCTGCTGCCTGTTGTCGCTGCTCTGCAGCCTCCCGCGACCGTGCGCCTCTGCTGCTGCTTCTCCTGCTGGCTGCTCCAGCCGCTCCTGCTGCTGCTCATGTCGCTGCTGCTGAAACTGCTGCTCTGACGCTGCTGCTACTAGCTGCGCTGCTTGCTATTGCGTGCTCGCTGCTGCTTGTTGCCGCTGCTCACTACTGCTACTACTGTCTATTAATGTTGCGTCTAGCCCAAACTGCCGAAGCTTGCTACCGCTGCCGTTCTATGCTGCTGCTTGGGGCTGGCCATGGCTAGATGTCCCTTTGTGTTGTGTGCCAAACGTGTGTGTGTGTTTGGATGCGTAGCCCCCGTGTGTGCAAAACGTGTGTGTGTGCTGTGTGTGTGGCCGGTGTGCCACATTGCTAGTGTCTACTTATTAGTCAATGCTACTTAGGTTACCTAGATTATAGTTTAGTTGTTTAATATAGTTAGTCTAATGTGTGTATGACATGTGAAGCCAATTTAATTAGGTTAGTTTTTAATTATTTGCTTAGTTATAATCTATATATGCCATTGGGCCTCTTGTTTATTTATAATCATCATATAAAATAGGTGTATGTGACATGTGGGCCACCCCACTCTCTGGATCTTAATGGCACTTCGAAAGCTAGTCTACCAAATGTTTGTCGAAGCAACTGTCGTACGTGCCGAGAGTTCATAGATCAAGCTATGCCAATTCCAAACGGCCTAAGTTGGAATGAAATTCCAGATCTGAAATAGGATCAGTTTCAGTACTTCCTAGTTTTTCTGACTAAGTGCGTAAAAGGAATGAACTAAAGTAAGGTTTCCAGTTCGTTATCTGACTGCTCTGCGTTAACGAAAAAAGATAGGAACTTTTCCTTTTCTCACCAGTCAAATTGACTGGGTCAACTCGAATTATAATAAATCTAGAAATTTCAAAAAACCATTGAAACATTGAAAATTAACAGGAAAACCCGTAAGTCAGATGAAAATAATTTATACATGAAAGTTGATCAGAAAAACGAGACGAACCCGGATACGTTATCCGTTCATCTGTCACGTGTCCCTAGCAGGGCAAACGTGGAACTTTTTCATCGTTTTTCATCTGACCGGTAGTAGCCAGAGACCCGGAAAATATCGTTAGATATTCTTCCGACCCGTCTTCGACATGTGTTGCTGTATTAGCTCATGCTTAGTCTGCATATGGCCATGTCATGCTTAGTGTTGCACCTGTTGCTGTTATTTATTGTTTCTTCCCCCTCTTCTTACCGGTAAACCCCGAGGTCGATGATGATCCGGTGATCGACTACTTCCCGGTCGAGGATCCGTTTTGTCTGCAGAGCAACCAGGCAAGCAAACCCCCTTAATCATTCCTATATCGTCTATTCTTTCTTCATCATGCTTGCATTAGAATTTTGTTACCGTTGTAGTTAGCTCCTATATCTGATGCATAGCCTATTTTTGATGAACTGGTACTTTCAATACTGTAACTTTAAACTGTTTATTATAGGTGGACCAGTCATCCCCTTTGACCCCTTTAGTCTAGTTGCCCTGCTTTATTGTCTAGTCTCGATCCCAGATCAACGAGCCAGATCCCACACATCACTTACACCCCCCTTAGTTGTGCGACGCTACAGAGCTACTATCGAGTACCGAGGGTGACACCTCCCGAAGTACTCCAGATGATAGCTTTGTAGTACAGCTAGGCAGTCGTGGTTATCGAGGATGATTCCTCCTTCACCATTCCCGACGATGCCTCTGTCGTACAACCCCTCAAGTGTGAGACCCTCGAGGGTGATTCCTCCAGGTCCACCTTGACGGTTACATCGTTCGGCATCCAACTAGGATGATACCTCGGATCCCCCGATGTTATAACCACACAGTTACTTGACCATGTTACTTTGATGTATAGATATTAGGTGGGTGGATTCCCGCGTGGATGTGTCGATGACTTAATTAAAATGTTAATGGATTTGGATATTTGATCTGGGTTGGTCGGAAGGCCTTATTACGCACTAACCGTCTGCTTGGGAATAATTATGGGTACTCGGCGTCGTGGTATGAGCTGAAGCTTTTCAAACGTCAGCAATGGAGCGGCGCACGCCCGAGTGGTCCCGAGATGCATCGCGCTTGTTATTAAGAGGTGCTAGCACTGACGTCGGCCGCCCACGCATCGTGCAGGAGCGCAGAGGGCAAGTGGGCCACGAACCAAGAGTTAGACCGGCGGGCTGGCCTCTGTGTTGAGCTTAGATGGGGCTGCACATGTCGATATTTCGAGGTCGGGCATGACCCAGAAAAGTGTGTCCGATGAGATTGTTATCGAGCGCGTCTGGAATATGTTGTGCACCCCTGTAGGGAAGAAATGAACTATTCGGATAGTCGTGTCCATGATTACAGGACGACTTGGAGTTGTGCCCTGATCTTATACAACTACAACTGTTACTTAACTGGAATTATTTGTCCCGGGATTGCTTCCTCGTAGGGAGTCGAGGGAGGATCTCTGTGTGTGACCTCATATTAATATTGATGCAACAATATGACTATTATTTGTGCTATCTTGTTCTACTCTCGTCTATTGCTGCAAGACCCTGAAGATGCTAGTCTTCGATAGGAATAGGTCTTCTCTCTCTATTCTCGCATTGCTGCAGTCAGTCCACATATAAACGCCCCCTCCCTTGATACTGATGCATACTTAGTATAGTTCTGATGTAAGTCTTGCGAGTACTTTGGATGAGTACTCACCGTTGCTTCGCTCCCCCTTTGCCCCTTGATCCGTTGCTGCAACCAGATATTGGAGCCCGGGAGATGGAGTTTTCCTGCCAACGCCTGCCACCCCGATGGTGACTTCTTCGTGGAGGCCGCTGAAGAATAGGAGTAGTTAGGAGGTTCCCAGGTAGGAGGCCTCGCCTCGTTCGATCGTGTTTGTTTTGTGCTAGCCTTCTCTAAGACACCTCTTGTTTAATGTTTGTACTCATATATTGTTGCTTCCGCTAACTCGTGTGTTTTTCGAGCTTCTGTATTCTAGCCCTCGAGGCCCCCGGCTTGTAATATAAAGCTTGTATGTTTTATTTGTGTCTAGAGTTGTGTTGTGATATCTTCCCGTGAGTCCTTGAGTTTGATTGTATGCATTTGCGTGTATGATTAGCGTACGATTAAATCGAGGGCGTCACAACCACCAAGAAAACACATAAAGCCATCCCTCTTGTTTGCCTAAGCCACACCAATAAAACTATGCACACCATTAATGAACTGGGGAGAGCGACGGTCGTCGTACATCCACTGCCGGTTCATCTTCATTACACAACACCGAAAGACCAAATTAATGCAAGTTCATACAAAGAGTTCATACACACTTATTCTCATAAAACAACATAAAACTATTTAGCTAAAGAATTTAAATGGAACAACAAATGCGATCAGAATCGCAACCAAGGTAACAATTGATCCAACATCATAGTGATACTAAGCCTCTTTATTAATGACATATTTTCAAGCGCATTGCATCCATCTTGATCTTGTGATCATCGATGACATCGGCAACATACAACTTCAACTTCATCTTCTCTTCTTCAATTCTTTCCAATTTTTCTTTCAAATACTCGTTTTCTTTTTCAACTAATTTAAGTTCTTGACAAGAGGGTCGGTTCCAATTTCCGGTTCACATACCTCCTAAATAAAAATATCTATGTCAACTTGATGGGCATAATTGTCATAAACACAAAATGCAACAAATAGTTATAAAAGATGATATACCACATCACAATCATAAACCGGACGAGGGACGACGGGCATGGATATCAAAACCATGGCACTGCGTATAACAAACAATTATACAAGTAAGAAAATTATACAAAGTTAATTTGAGCTCAAATTACATATAAATCAAATAACCTCCACAAAATTACTCCCAAACGAAAACCAACAAATCACTATACTTATAGAGCATGAAACGAGCGAAACTACCAACGAGAGATGAAAGGATGAAGTTGCTAATAACCTTCTAGAATGATGGGGTGCCTCCAATCTTGAAAAATCTTGGCAACAATGGATGATGAGCTCGAGCTAGGGGGAAGAACAGAGGGAGGAGAGAAAGGAGAGCTGCTTGGGCTCGGGCTGGAAGAAGCACAATATGTAGTGATATCTTTAGTCTCGATTGGTGATACAAACCGAGACTAGAGACGGACATCTAGTCCCGGTTGGTGTCACCAACCGGGACTAAAGGGGCTCGCAGGGGCCCAGGCCTGACACAAACCTGCCATGACCCCTTTAGTCCCGGTTGGTGTCATATACCGAGACTAGAGGTCTCTCATGAACCGGGACTAGAGCTTGCCCTGCCCCCGTGAGCTCCTTGCCATTGGAACCGGGACTAATGCCAACATTAGTCCTGGTTCCAAACATATGGGGACTAAAGTTGCGGATGAAAGGCCCGTTTTCTACTAGTGTGTGCATGTAACGTGGATGTGTATCCGAGAACCAAACATTGATAGACGGTTAGGGGTGTGTGAAATTCATGGGTTTGTTAGCCATCGTTTTCCAATCCAAACAATCAGACCTAGGGTTTCCCTTGTGGTAGAGCTAGACAAAAATCTTGGGGGCGTAAATGATAAAGACCTGGGGGTTAATTTGTTCCTCTATAGACCTTTCAAATATATTTTTTCTTCACAAATTTTCCTAAAGCTGGGGGTAGTGCTCCCGACCCTGACATAGCTCTGCCACTAGGTTTCCCATTGTCCTCAAAGAGGAACTCATGACAACGCCTCCAAGAAGGGGACACCACTCACAAGTGTCACCGATGCCGGCATCGGCAAGCCCGACACGCATTCTCCCTAGCCTTGGTCTGAGCAATCCCATAGCCGCGGAATTTGGAAACTGAGGTTAGACGTTGGTCAAAAACAGCCATCACAACAGGCGCCTTGGCGGACATAGTGAGGCCTGGACATGATAGTGGATGGGGCATCGAGGTGGCCGGGGTGGGGGAGACGGCAGGGCGGAGTGGGCCGATGCAGGGGCATAACAACGATGCCGACAAAGGCGAGCCCAAAACGAGAAGGAGAGACATATCCAGGCCACCGGGGCGAAAGTCATTTGGGAACCGGTAAGCCGAAGAGGCTGAAGGAGACACAACCTCCAAGGCGTCGAGTCCACCACCACGACGGAAGAAACACCACAACTCATGGACACTAGAGAATGCATGTCCATGTCTGTCAAGACTAGAGCCGCACCGGCAAGAGTCCCACCGCAAGGGCACACACAACCATCGAACGCCAGGCTGGTGCATTGCCAGTGGCAGTCGCCTCTGGGAGACACCACCATAAATGCACCAAAAGCCACAACCCGAAGCCATGCCCATAGATCGCAGGAGAAAGGCGCCACTACGGAGCCACCAAGGGCAGGCCGACCCAGCCGAGGAGCCTTAGCAACCACCACCAGCCACGGGCCCGACATTGTCAGCGGCAAACCATAATTATGTAGGGGAACGTTGCATGGGAAACAAAAAATTTCCTACGCACACGAAGACCAATCATGTTGATGATCATCTACGAGAGGGAGATCGGATCCACATACCCTTGTAGATCGCTAAGCGGAGGAAGTTAATAAACGCGGTCGATGTAGTGGAACTTTCTTCGTGATTCAAATCACCGCAGCCCCACGATCCGTCCTGATCTAGCACCGAACGGACGGCACCTCCGCGTTCAGCACACGTACAGCTCGATGATGATCTCTGCCTTCTTGATCCAGCAAGAGATACGGGGAAGTAGATGAGTTCTCCGGCAGCGCGACGGCATGCCGGTGGTGGTGATGATCCTGCAGGGCTTCGCCTAAGCACCGCAGAAATCCGATCTAAAGGAAGAACTACGAACTAGAGGGTAGGGTTGCACGTGGCTAAAGTTGTGTCTCAAAAACCCTAAAACCTCTAGTATATATAGGAGGAGGGAGGGGATAGCCTAGGGCACCAAGGAGAGCCTCCTTGGCTCGGCCAAAGTGAAGGAGGGAGGAGTCCTCCTCCAATCCTACTTGGATTAGGACTCCTTCCTAAATTAACCACCTCTTTTGGATTTTCCACCTTTTTCCTCATGGGCTTTCCTTGGATGACTTGTCAGCCCATTAAGCCTTATTGTGAATCTAATAAACATATGTGGACCCCTTAGGGCGTGGTGGGCCCACCTAGTGGGCCCCCGGAACCCATTTGTCACTACCGACACACTGTCGGTAATGCCTGAAATCGTTCCGGAATCCAAATATCAACTTCCTATATATCAATCTTCGTTTCCGAACCATTCCGGAAACCCTCGTGACGTCTAGGATCTCATCTGGGACTCGGAACAAAACTTTGGTCACCAGCACCTATAACTGAACTATACATAAACGTCACCGAACCTTAAGTGTGAAGACCCTGCGGGTTCGAGAACTATGTAGACATGACCCGAGACACTCTCCGGTCAATATCCAATAGCGGGACCTGGACATCCATATTGGATCCTACATATTACACGAAGATCTTATCGGTTGAACCTCTATGTCAAGGATTCAAACAATCCCGTATATCATTCCCTTTGTCCTTCGGTATGTTACTTGCTCGAGATTTGATCGTCGGTATCCCGATACCTGTTTCAATCTCGTTACCAGCAAGTCTCTTTACTCGTCCCATAATACAAGATCCCGTGACTAACTCTTTAGTCAGATTACTTGCAAGGCTTGTATGTGATGTTGTATTACCGAGTGGGCCCCGAGATACCTCTCCGTCACACGGAGTGACAAATCCTAGTCTTGATCTATGCTAACTCAACGGACACCTTCGGAGATGCCTGTAGAGTACCTTTATAGTCACCCAGTTTTGTTGCGACGTTTCATACACACAAGGAATTCCTCCGGTGTCAGTGAGTTACATGATCTCATGGTCATAGGAATGAATAATTGACATGCAGAAAGCAATAGCAACAAAATGACACGATCACATGCTACGTTTATAGTTTGGGTCTTGTCCATCACATCATTCTCCTAATGATGTGATCCCGTTATCAAGTGACAACACTTGTCTATGGCTAGGAAACCCTAACCATCTTTGATCAACGAGCTAGTCAACTAGAGGCTCACTAGGGACAGTGTTTTGTCTAAGTATCCACACATGTATTTGAGTTTCCAATCAATACAATTATAGCATGGATAATAACGTATTATAATGAACAAGGAAATATAATAATAACTAATTTATTATTGCCTCTAGGGCATATTTCCAACAGTCTCCAACTTGCACTAGAGTTAGTAAACAAGTTCACATCATTATGTGATTGCAATGAATCTAACACTCATACAGTTCTGGGGTTCGATCATGTCTTGCTTGTGAGAGAGGTTTTTAGTCAACGGGTCTGAACCTTTCAGATCTGAGTGTGCTTTACAAATCTCTATGTCATCCTATAGGTGTTGCTACCAACGTGCCATTTCGAACTATTCCAAATGACTGCTCGATTATACGAATCCGGTTTACTACTCAAAGTTGTACGGATTGGTGTCAAAGCTTGCATGGCGTAACCCTTTACGATGAACTCTATTAACACCTCCGTAATCAAGAAAAATTTCATTAGTCCACTAGTTACTAAGGATAACTTTTGATCGCTGTCCAGTAATCCACTCGTGGATCACTTTTGTACCCCTTGACAAATTCATGGCAAGGCACCCATCAGGTGCGGTACACCGCATAGCATACTATAGAGCCTATGACTAATGCATAGGGGACGACCTTCGTCCTTTATCTTTCTTCTGCCATGGTCGGCTTTGAGTCTTACTCAAATTCACACCTTTACAAACAGCCAAGAAATCCTTCTTTGCGGATCTATTTTGAACTCCTTCAAAAACTTGTAAAGGCATGCATTTCATTGAAAGTTTTATCAAGCGTATTGATCTATCTCTATAGATCTTGATGCTCAATGTTCAAGTAGCTCCATCCAGGTTTTTCCTCTGAAAACACCTTTTCAAAAAACCCTATATGCTTTCCAGAAATTCTACATTATTTCCTATCAACAATATGTCAACCACATATACTCATCAGAAATTCTATAGTGCTCCCACTCACTTGCTTGGAAATACAAGTTTCTCATAAACTTTGCATAAAACCAAAAGCCTTGATCACTCATCAAAGTACTTATTCCAATTCCGAGATGCTTTCTCCAGTCCATAGAAGGATCGTTGGAGCTTGCATACGTGTTAGTATCCTTAGGATAGACTAAACCTTCTGGTTGTATCACATACAACCTTTCCTCAAGTAAACCGTCGAGGAAACAATGTTTTGACATCATATGTGCAATATATTATAAATAATGCAGCATCTGCTAACATAATTCCAACACACTTTTAGCATTTCTATGAGTGAGAAAGTATCATCATAGTCAACTCTTTGAATTTTGTCGAAAACATCTTTGTGACAAGTCGAGCTTTCTTAATGGTGACTTTTCACCATCATCATATGCCTTCCTTTCAAAGATCCATCTGTACTTAATAGTCTTACGACCATCAAGTAGTTCTTCCAAAGTCCCACTTTTTTCATACATGGACCCTCTCTCGAATTTCATGGCCTCCAGCCATTTGCCGGTAGCCGGGCCCACCATCGCTTCTCCATAGCTCGTAGGTTTATTGTTGTTCAACAACATGACCTACAAGACAGGGTTATCGTACCACTCTGTAGCAGTACACGACCTTGTCGACCTATGAGGTTTGTAGTAACTTGATCCGAAGCTTAATGATCACTATCATCAGTTTCAACTTCAATTGGCGTAGGCGCAACAGGAACAACTTCCTACGCTTTGCTACACACTGGTTGAAGTGACGGTTCAATAACCTCATCAAGTTCCACCACCCTCCCACTCAATTCTTTCGAGAGAAACTTTTCCTCGAGAAAGGACCCGTTTCTAGAAACAAACACTTTGCTTCGGGGGCTGAGATAGGAGGTATACCCAACTGTTTTGGGTGTCCTATGAAGATGCATTTATCCGCGTTGGGTTCGAGCTTATCATGCTAAAACTTTTCCATATAAGCATCGCAGCCCCAAACTTTTAAGAAACGACATCTTAGGTTTCTCCAAACCATAGTTCATATGGTGTCATCTCAGCGGAAATACGTGGTGCCCTATTTAAAGTGAATGTGGTTGTTTCTAATGCATAACCCCTAAACAATAGTGGTAATTCGATAAGAGACATCATAGTATGCACCATATCAAATAGTGTGCGGCTATGACGTTCGGGCACACCATCACACTATGTTGTTCTAGGTGGCATGATACCTGAAATAATTTTCATATTTGTCTTAATTGTGTACCAAACTCGCAACTCAGATATTCATCTCTATGATCATATCGTAGACATGTTACCCTCTTGTCATGGTGATCTTCAACTGCACTCTGAAACTACTTGAACCTTTTAATAATTCAGACGTGTGTTTGATCAAGCAAATACACTAGTATCTACTCAAATCATCTCTGAAATAAGAACATAACGATATACACTGCATGCCTCAGCACTCATTGGACAGCATACATCCAAATGTATTACTTCCAATAAGTTACTTTCTAGTTCCATCTCACTCGAAAACGAGGCCTTCGGTCATCTTGCCCATGTTGTATGATTTGCATGCCTCAAGTGATTCAAAATCAAGTGAGTCCAAACGATCCATCTGCATGGAATTTCTTTAGGCGTTTATACCAATAAGTATGGTTTGCATGTCTCAAACATTTCAAAAATGAGTGAGTACAAAGATCCATCAGCATGGAGCTTCTTCATGCATTTTATACCAACATTACTCAAGTGGCAGCACCACAAGTAAGTGGTACTATCATTACTACTTTGTATCTTTTGGCATCAATATTATGAACATGTGTAGCACTACGATCGAGATTCAATAAACCATTGAAGGTATTTATTGAAGCAAATAGAATAACCATTATTCTCTTTAGATGAGTAATCGTATTGCAATGAACACAATCTAATCATGTTCATTCTCAATGCAAACACAAAATAACAATTATTTAGTTTTAACATTAATCCCGATGGTAGAGGGAGCGTGCGATGTTTGATCACATCAACCTTAGAATTACTTCCAACACACATCGTCACCTCACCCTTGCTAGTATCCATTTAATCCGTAGCTATAATTTCGAGTTACTAACACTTAGCAACTGAACCGGTATCTAATACCCTGGTGCTACAAGGAATACTAGTAAGGTATACATCAATATCAGGTATATCCAATATACTTTGTCGACTTTGCCAGCCTTCTCATCTACCAAGTATCTAGGGTAGTTCTACCTCAGTGACCATTCCCCTCATAACAGAAGCACTTAGTCTCGGGTTTGGGTTCAACCTTGGGTTTCTTCACTAGAGCAGCAACTGGTTTGCCGTTTCATGAAGTATCCCTTCTTGACCTTGCCCTTGTTGAAACTAGTGGTTTTACTAACCATCAACAATTGATGCTCCTATTTGATTTCTACTTTCGTGATTTCAAACATCATGAATAGCTTAAGGATCATCATATCTACCCTTGATATGTTATAGTTCATCACGAAGCTCTAGTAGCTTGGTGGCAGTGACTTTGGAGAACCATCACTATCTCATCTGGAAGATTAACTCCCACTCAATTCAAGCAATTGTAGCACTCACACAATCTGAGCACATGCTCAACGGTTGAGCTTTTCTCCCTTACTTTGTAGACAAAGAATCTTGTAGGAGGTCTCATACCTCTCAACGAGGGCATGAGCATGAAATCTCAATTTCATCTCTTGGAACATCTTATATGTTCCGTGACGTTCAAAACGTCTTTTGCGCCTCAATTCTAAGCCATTAAGCATTACGCACTGAACTATCACATAATCATCAAAAACGTGTATGTTAGATGTTCGCAACATCCACACACGACGCTCGAGGTTCAGCACACCGAGCGGTGCATTAAGGACATAAGCCTTCTGCGTAGCAACGAGGACAATCCTCATTTTACGGACCCAGTCCACATAATTGCTATTATCATCTTTCAACTAAATTTTCTCTAGGAAAATATCAAAAACAGTAGAGCTACAACATAGGCTACAACATAATTTGCAAAGACCTTTTGACTATGTTCATGATAACTGAGTTTAGCTAATCTTATTACTAATAACTCCCACTCAAATAGACATCCCTCTAGTCATACGAGTGGTGCATGATCAAAATCCACTAACTCAAGTCCGATCATCACGTGAGTTGAGTATAGTTTCAGTGGTGAACAACCCCATGTTGATCATATCAACTATATGATTCATGCTCCACCTTTCGGTCTCTTGTCTTCCGAGTCCATGTCTGTACATGCTAGGCTCGTCAAGTTTAACCCGAGTGTTCCGCGTGTGCAACTGTTTTGCACCCGTTGTATGTGAATGTTGAGTATATCCCACCCGATCATCACGTGGTGCCTCGAAACGACGAACTGTCGCAACGGTGCACGGTCGGGGAGAACACAATTTTATCTTGAAATTTTAGTGAGGGATCACCCTATAATGCTACCGTCGTTCTAAGCAAAATAAGGTGCATAAAAGGATTAACATCACATGCAAATCATAAGTGACATGATATGGCCATGATCTTGTGCTTCTTGATCTCCATCACCAAAGCACCGGCATGATCTTCATCGTCACCGGCGCCACACCATGATCTCCATCATTGTGCCGCCATCGAGGTTATCGTGCTATCTATACTATTACTACTAAAGCTACTACCTAGCAATATAGTAAACGCATCTGCAAGCACAAACGTTAGTTTAAAGGCAACCCTATGGCTCCTACCGGTTGCCGTAGCATCGACGTGCAAGTCGATATTTAACTATTACAACATGATCATCTCATACATCCAATATATCACATCATGTCTTTGTCCATATCACATCACATGCATACTGCTACTGCAACAAAATACCTTCCAACGGCGCCAGAAACAAGCGTGTTGACGGGAGACTATTCTTGTCTTGATAATCCTCAGCAACGGCACCCGGAATTCTTCTGCTACGGCTACGCCTTTAGGGACTTCCTTGGCAAATATGCAAAGGGTTCCCCCGTGGCCTTGGAGCCTTGCGTTGGTGTTCCCTCGAAGCGGAAAGGGTGATGTAGCACATTGGTGGTAAGTATTTCCCTCAGTTTTTGAGAACCAAGGGATCGATCCAGTGAAGGATTGTCACAAGTACCTACACAAACACAAAGAGCTTGCACCCAACGCTATGAAGGGGTTGTCAATCCCTTATAGATTGTTTGCCAAGTGAGAACTGAAAGCAAAAAGAAACAAAGAAAAGTAAAAAAGCGAAAGTGGAAACGATAGTTGTGAATAGACCCGGGGGCCGTAGTGTTCACTAGTGGCTTCTCTCATGAAAGAAAGTAGACGGTGGGTGAACGTATTACTGTCGAGCAATTGATAGAACCGTGCAAATTCGTGAAGTTATCTAAGGCAATGATTATATCCTTAGGCATCACGTCCAAAACAAGTAGACCGATACTTTCTGCATCTACTACTATTACTCCACACGTCGACCGCTATCCAGCATGCATCTAGTGTATTAAGTCCAAAAGAACAGAGTAACGCCTTAAGCAAGATGACATGATGTAGATGGACAATCTCATATATACGATAAAAGCCCATCTTGTTACCCTTGATGGCAACAACACGATGCGTGCCTTGCTGCCCCTTCTGTCACTGGGAAAGGTCACCACACGGTATGAAACAAAAACCAAGCACTTCTCCCATTGCAAGAATCATAGATCTAGTTGGCCAAACAAAACCCAAGATTCGGAGAGACTTACAACGATATCAAATCATGCATATAAGAAATCAGCAAAGACTCAAATATATATCATAGATAATCTGATCACAAATCCATAATTCATTGGATCTTGACAAACACACCGCCAAAGAGGATTACATCGGATAGATCTCCATGAAGATCATGGAGAACTTTGTATTGAAGATCCAAGAGAGAGAATAAGCCATCTAGCTACTAATTACGGACCCGTCGGTTTGAAGTGAACTACTCACGAGTAATTGGAGAGGCGATGATGTTGATGTAGAATCCCTCCAACTCCAAAGTCCCCTCCGGCAGGGCACCGGGAAGGGTCTCCAGATGAGATCTCGCGGAAACAGAAGCTTGCAGCAGTGGAAAAGTGTTTTCGTGGATGCCCTGATTTTTTTCTGGATTTTAGGAAATATATAGGCGAAAGACCTAGGTCAGGGGGGCTCCAGGGAGGTGATACGTCCATTCTGCATCATGCTTTCATGTTGATATTTATCGCTTTTTGCACTGTTATTATACTTTGTGGAACCTTACCTATGCCTTTTCTCTCTTAATTTGCAAGGTTTATTTGAAGTGGGAGAATACCGGCAGCTGGAATTCTGGACTGGAAAAGGAGCAAGTCTGAGTGCTCTATTCTGCACAACTCCAAATGTCCTGAAAATCAACGTGGATTTTTTTGGATTTTATAAAAAATACTGGGCAAAAGAAGTGTCAGAGGGGAGCAACCAGGGGCCCACAAGCCTGGTTGCCGCGGCATACCCCCTGGCCACGGCAACAGGGCTTGTGGGCACCCTGGCGGCCCACAGGCCCCCCTCTTTTGCTATATGAAGGGTTTCGTTCCAGAAAAAAATCATTCGGGAGCTTTTTCGTGGTTTCGCCGCCGCCACGAGGCGGAACTTGAGCAGATCCAATCTAGAACTCCGACAGGACGATCCTGCCGGGGAAACTTCCCTCCCGGAGGGGGAAATCGTCACCTTCGTCATCACCAACACTCCTCTCGTCGAGGGGAGGCATCTTCATCAACATCTTCATCAGCACCATCTCCTCTCCAATCCCTAGTTCATCTCTTGTAACCAATCTCCGTCTCGCAACTCCGATTGGTACTTGTAAGGTTGCTAGTAGTGTTAATTACTACTTGTAGTTGATGCTAGTTGGATTACTTGGTGGAAGAGTTTATGTTCAGATCCTTGATGCTACTCATTACCTCTCTGTTCATGAATATGATTATGCTTAGTGTGTAGTTACTTTTGTTCCGGAGGACATGGGATAAGTCATGTTAATAATAGTCATGTGAATTTGACATTCGTTCGGTATTTTGATATGTTGTATGTTGTCTTTTCCTCTAGTGGTGTTATGTGAACGTCGACTACATAACACTTCACCATATTTGGGCCTAGAGGAAGGCATTGGGAAGTAGTAAGTAGATGATGGGTTGCTGGAGTGACAGAAGCTTAAACCCGAGTCTATGCGTTGCTTCGTGAGGGGCTTATTTGGATCCACTAGTTTAATGCTATGGTTAGACGTTGTCTTAATTCTTCTTTTGTAGTTGCGGATGCTTGCAAGAGAGGTTAATCATAAGTGGGATGCTTGTCCAAGTAAGGGCAGTACCCAAGCATCGGTCTACCCACATATCAAACTATCAAAGTAACGAACGCAAATCATATGAACATGATGAAACTAGCATGACAGAAATTCCCGTGTGTCCTTGGGAGCATTTTTCCTAATATAAGACTTTATTCAGGCTTGTCCCTTGCTACAAAAGGGATTGGGCCACTTGTTGCACTGTTGCTACTACTTGTTACTTGTTACTTTTCGCTTGCTACGTTTCACCTTGCTACATAATCACTTGTTACCGCTACTTTCAGTGTTTGCAGTTATTACCTTGCTGAAATCCGTTTATCACAGCCTTCTGCTCCTCGTTGGGTTCGACACTCTTACTTATCGAAAGGACTACGATTGATCCCCTATACTTGTGGGTCATCACGTACGCACCCTACCGTCAGCCACCTTCACGGTAGGGTTGCATATGCTACCGCCAGCACTTATGACGATAGGGATGCACTGCGCTGACGTGGCCCTTTTTCCTAACGCCAGGGTCCTTGGCGGTAGGTTGTTATACCCTATCGTCAAGGGTCCCGGCGGTAGGAAACGGGTCAGATCCAATTTTTTTTAAAACGGGGGTTAGATCTTGATTTACTTCGCTAAATGGGTCAAAACACTAAATTTTTCCGTCTAGCGGTGTTCATGCATGACTACCTCTATATTCTACTATCATAAACCAGAAAGTCAATTTAGCTCCTCGGAGCATATGCTCCCGGGGGCAAAAAATAAAGTTTGAAATGAAAAAAATCAAGACAAAATATATTTGTGTACCTTTTTTATGGAAAATTTTATTTGTGTACTTAGTCACATCCAAATGCTACCTGCAAATTTTAAGGCAAAGAAGATAAACATTTTGGTTTGTGCAAAAAAACAAATTGAACACCAAAACTTACCCCAAAATGTCACCCCAAATTTGTTTTTTTGCCGACGAAACACCGCCGCTCCTTATCGCACGAAAATCAGCATGCATGGTTGCAACACTAATACAATCATCTACAAAAATTCATAATTTTTTGAAAACATTTAATAATTGTTCACGTTATTATTCGCCCGGGAGCACAAAACACCACTCCCGTCATAAACACATCTACTATTCTAAATAGCTATCACCCACTAGTTATTTTTTCTAGACACGTAACTATGCCACATGAGCAAGTCATGCATGTAAAATCATAAATTACATTATTTTTGCATTATTCTATGCATGTGAGCACCCCTTCGTCAATTCATGCAGTTTACTCATAAGTTAGTTTTTGTATTAGATTTTGATTGACAATAAATGTGTTGGTCACTTGCATTGTACCTATGTACTTCACATTCAGGTATTTGTTCGAAATGACATTCTTTTAATTCCAATTCATATTTTTCCTCTTTAGATATCCTTGGT
Organism: Hordeum vulgare subsp. vulgare; assembly: GCF_904849725.1. NCBI lineage: Eukaryota > Viridiplantae > Streptophyta > Magnoliopsida > Poales > Poaceae > Hordeum > Hordeum vulgare. The sequence continues at coordinate 41,245,963 of NC_058522.1, forward strand.
AATTTTTCCATTTTTAGCCTACATTCGCTTTCCATTTGTTATAGATGTTTTTTAGCAATTTTTATGTACTCTTTTAGAAACTTTCTCGCAGCAACGTGTCGGGGCATCATCTAATATTATCAGCGCATCCGTCAAATTTTTTTGACTCCTCGAAATTTTGGCCTAAAAATGCTCTGAAAAGCGTGTCTGACTCTTTTTCTCGAAACCTACTCAGGTAAGGAAAACGCAAAACCGGAAGCAAAAGGATCTCGAAATTAACCTAAAGCGGAAAGGATTGTGGTGGATATATGGTGGTGGTATATGGCAGGAAGGATAATGATGGCGTGGTGGTGGTATATGGCAGCAGCGATGATGGTAGCGTGGAGGTGGTATACCATTTCCCATTTTTTTCTATAGAGAAAATTATATTTCTTGTCCCTCAAGTTCCCAGAAAGTATATACTTATTTTCTCAAGATTTTTTGATAGACATTTGGTTCTTCAAGTTTCAAGACCTAATAAGTTTCGTCCAAAACCAGATTTTGACCATGCTGACCAATTTTGACCGATGAATAATGAATTCCAAAAAAAGCAAGATGTTCAAAAAAATATGAAATTTTGTGGCGAGCAAGATGCTTGGGTGTGCTAGGTGCGTGCAAATTCATGTGGTGTTTCGACATTCAAGGAGCTCGTGGCAAAAAAAAATTGCTCACAAAAACCCATTATTTTTTAGCACTGGTAGAAAAAGTGCCTATAGCCCCGGTTCAGTTGGGCCATTAGTCCCGGTTCATGAATCGGGACTAAACAACTAGGACTAATGCTAGCCTCGGTTCGGCCCCGAACCAGGGCTAATGGTCCTCCACGTGGCGGGGCTGGAGCGAGGGAGGAGGGATACGAACCGGGGCTATCTCTTCGCTGCTTTTTAGCATTTTTTAGGGTTTAGGGTTTTGCACTAAGTTGGATGGGGCTATTTTTCTGCCCCTGATACGTCCATTTTGCATCATGCTTTCATGTTGGTATTATCGCTTTTTGGGCTGTTATTTCACTTCACGGTACAATACTTATACCTTTTCTCTCTTATTTTGCAAGGTTTACATTAAGAGGGAGAATGCCGGCAGCTGGAATTCAGGCCTGAAAGTGGAGCAAGTTTGAGATACCTATTCTGCACAACTCCAAACGCCGTAAAAATCAACGAGGATTTTTTCGGGAATATAAAAAATACTGGGCCGAAGAAGTGCCATAGGGGCGCTAGCAGTTGGCCAGAAGCCTGCTAGGCGCGGCCACCCCCCTGGCCGCGCCTAGGGGGCTTGTGGGCACCCAGCTGGCCCTCTAGCCCCCCTCTTCTGCTATATGAAGGGTTTCGTCCGAAAAAAAATCAGGAGGAGGCTTTTCCATGGATTCGCCGCCGCCACGAGGCAAAACTTGAGCAGAACCAATCTAGAGCTCCGGCAGGACGATCCTGCGAGGGAAACTTCCCTCCCGGAGGGGGAAACCGTCGCCATCGTCATCACCAACACTCCTCTCATCGGAGGGGACTCATCACCATCAACATCTTCATCAGCACCATCTCATCTCCAAACCCTAGTTCATCACTTGTAACCAATCTCCGTCTCGCGACTCCGATTGGTACTTGTAAGGTTGCTAGTAGTGTTAATTACTACTTGTAGTTGATGCTAGTTGGATTACTTGGTGGAAGAGTTTATGTTCAGATCCTTGATGCTACTCATTACCTCCCTGTTCATGAATATGATTATGCTTTGTGAGTAGTTACTTTTGTTCCTGAGGACATGGGATAAGTCATGCTAATAGTAGTCATGTGAATTTGGTTTTCGTTCGCTATTTCGATGTGTTGTATGTTGTTTTTCCTCTAGTGGTGTTATATGAACATCGACTACATAATACTTCACCATTATTTGGGCCTAGAGGAAGGCATTGGGAAGTAGTAAGTAGATGATGGGTTGCTAGAGTGACAGAAGCTTAAACCCTAGTTTATGCGTTGCTTCGTAAGGGACTGATTTGGATCCACTAGTTTAATGCTATGGTTAGACTTTGCCTTAATTCATATTACGTAGTAGCGGATGCTTGCGAGAGGGGTTAATCATAAGTGGGATGCTTGTCCAAGTAAGGGCAGTACCCAAGCGCCGGTCCACCCACATATCGAACTATCAAAGTAACGAACGCGAATCATATGAACGTGATGAAAACTAGCATGACAGAAATTCCCGTGTGTCCTCGGGAGCGTTTTTCCTCCTATAAGACTTTGTCCAGGCTTGTCCCTTGCTACAAAAGGGATTGGTCCACTTTGCTGCACCGTTGCTACTTTTGTTACTTGCTACTTGCCACGAATCATCTCACCACACAACTACTTGTTACCGATAATTCCAGTGCTTGCAGATTTTACCTTGGTGAAAACCACTTTTCAGATCCTTCTGATCCTCGTTGGGTTCGAAAATCTTACTTATCGAAAGGACTACGATAGATCCCCTATACTTGTGGGTCATCAAGACTCTTTTCTGGCGCCATTGCCGGGGAGTGAAGCGCCTTTGGTAAGTGGAACTTGGTAAGGAAATATTCATATAGTGTGCTGAAACTTATTGTCACTTGTCACTATGGATACTAATCCTTTTAGGGGCTTGTTCGGGGTAACTTCACCTCGAACGGAAGCACAAAGAGTTGTTCCTCAACCTGCTGCACGTACTGAAAATATTTGATTTGAATTTCCTTCGGGTATGCTTGAGAAACTGCTGGCTAATCCTTTTACACGAGATGGAACATCACATCCAGACTTGCATCTAATCTATGTAGATGAAGTTTGTGGTTTATTTAAGCTTGCAAGTTTGCCCGGGATGAGGTCAAGAAGAAGGTCTTTCCTTTATCTTTGAAGGATAAGGCGTTGACATGGTATAGGCTATGTGATGATACTGGATCATGGGACTACAATCGGTTGAAATTGGAATTTCATCAAAAAAATTATCCTATGCATTTAGTACATCGTGATCGGATTTATATTTATATTTTTTGGCCTCGTGACAGAGAAAGCATCGCTCAAGCTTGGGGGAGGCTTAAATCAATGTTATATTCATGCCCCAATCATGAGCTCTCGAGAGAAATTATCATTCATAACTTCTATGCTCGGCTTTCTCATGATGATCGCACCATGCTTGACACTTCTTGCACCGGTTCTTTTATGAAGAGAGATATTGACTTAAAATGGAATTTATTGGAGAGAATTAAACGCAACTCTGAAGATTGGGAGCTTGAAGAAGGTAAGGAGTCAGGTATGTATTTCAAGTTTGATTGCGTTAAATCATTTGTTGAAACAAATACTTTTCGTGACTTTAGCGCTAAGTATGGACTTGACTCTGAGGTAGTAGCTTCACTGTGTGAATCATTTGCTGCTCATATCGATCTCCCCAAAGAGAAGTGGTTTAAATATCATTCTCCTTTAGAATTCAATGTAGTTAAACGCACTCCAGTTGAAGAGAAAGTCATTGCCTATAATGATCCTATTGTTCCAAGTGCTTACATTGAGAAACCACCTTTCCCTGTTAGGATGAAGGATCATTCTAAAGCTTCAACTATGATACGTAGAGGCTACATTAGAACACCTACATCCCCTGAGCAAATTAGAGTTGAACCTAGAATTTCTATTATCAAAGATCTTCTGTCCGACGATGTTGAGGGACATAATATTCACTTCTGTGAAGATGCTACTAGAATTGCTAAACCTCACACTAAACATAGGCCTGTTGTTGGCACGCCTGTTGTTTCTGTTAAGATAGGAGATCATTGCTATCATGGTTTATGTGACGTGGGTGCTAGTGTTAGTGCAATACCTCAATCCTTATATGATGAAATCAAAGACGATATTGCACCTATTGAGATAGAACCTATTGATGTCACTATTCAGCTTGCCAATAGAGATACTATCTGCCCTGTGGGAATTGTTAGGGATGTTGAAGTCTTGTGTGGTAAAATGAAGTATCCTGCTGATTTCCTCGTTCTTGCTACCGCACAAGATAGCTTTTGTCCCATCATATTTGGCAGACCTTTTCTCAATACCGTCAATGCTCATATTGACTGTGAGAAGCAAACTGTCACTGTTGGCTTTGAAGGCGTGTCACATGAGTTCAATTTCTCCAAGTTTGGTAGACAACCTCATGAAAAAGAGTTGCCTAGTAAGGATGAAACTATGGCCTTAGCTTCTATTGTCGTGCCTCCTACTGATCCCTTAGAGCAATACTTTCTTGAGCATGAAAATGATATGCATATAGATGAAAGGGATGAGATAGATAGAGTTGTCTTAGAACAATGTTCCATCCTTAAGAATAGCCTGCCTGTTGAACTGCTTGGGTATCCACCCCCACCAAAGGGTGATCCTGTGTTCGAGCTTAAACAGTTGCCACATACTCTTAAGTATGCTTATCTTGATGAAAAAGAGATATATCCTGTTATTATTAGTGCAAGCCTCTCAGAGCATGAAGAAAAGAAGTTATTAAAAACTCTGAGGAAGCACCGTTCTGCTATTGGATATACTCTTGATGATCTTAAGGGCATTAGTCCCACTCTATGCCAACACAAGATTAACAGCGATCCTGATTTCAAACTAGTTGCTGATCATCAAAGGAGATTAAATCCTAAGATGAAAGAGGTAGTAAGAAAAGAAATACTAAAGCTCCTGGAAGCGGGTATTATCTATCATGTTGCTCATAGCGATTGGGTGCCTCTGGTGCATTGCGTCCCTAAGAAGGGAGGTATTACCGTTGTCCCTAATGATAAGGATGAATTGATCCCACAGAGGATTATTACTGGCTATAGGATGGTGATCGATTTTAGGAAATTGAATAAAGCCACTAGGAAAGATCATTACCCTTTGCCTTTTATCGACCAAATGCTAGAAAGGTTGTCTAAATACACACACTTCTGCTTTCTAGACGGTTATTCTAGTTTCTCCCAAATACCAGTTGCACAATTTGATCAGGAGAAAACCACTTTCACCTGCCCTTTCGGTACCTTTGCTTATAGACGTATGCCTTTTGGCTTATGTAATGCACCTGCCACCTTTCAAAGATGTATGATGGCTATATTCTTTGACTTTTGTGAAAAGATTGTTGAGGTTTTCATGGATGACTTCTCCGTTTACGGGTCTTCCTTTGATGATTGCCTCAACAACCTTGATCATGTCTTGCAGAGATGTAAAGACACCAATCTTGTCTTGAATTGGGAGAAGTGCCACTTTATGGTTAATGAAGACATCGTCTTAGGACATAAAATTTCTGAAAGAGGTATTGAAGTCGATAAAGCTAAGGTTGATGCAATCGAGAAAATGCCATACCCCACAGATATCAAAGGTATAAGAAGTTTCCTTGGTCATGTTGGTTTGTATAAAAGGTTCATTAAAGACTTCTCTAAGATTTCTAGGCCTCTTACCAATCTCTTGCAAAAGGATATTCCTTTTGTTTTTGACGACGATTGTGAGGAAGCCTTCGAAATACTTAAGAAGGCTTTGATAACTGCACCTATTGTTCAACCACCTGATTGGAACTTACCTTTTGAAATCATGTGTGATGTTAGTGATTATGTTGTTGGTGCTGTCCTAGGGCAAAGAGTTGATACGAAGTTGAATGTTATTCACTATGCTAGTAAAACTCTAGACAGTGCCCAAAGAAACTATGCTACTACGGAAAAGGAATTTTTAGCAGTCGTGTTTGCATGTGAAAAGTTCAGGTCTTACATAGTTGATTCCAAAGTCATTATTAACATTGATCATGTTGGTATTAAGTACCTCATGGAGAAGAAAGACGCTAAACCTAGACTTATCCGATGGGTTCTCTTGCTACAAGAATTTGATTTGCACGTTTTTGACAGAAAGGGTGCTGATAACCCAGTAGCAGATAACTTGTCTAGGTTGGAGAACGTTCTTGATGACCCACAACCTATTGATGATAGCTTTCCCGATGAGCAACTGAATGTCATCAATGCTTCACGTAGTGCACCGTGGTATGCTGATTATGCCAACTATATCGTTGCCAAATATATACCACCTAGTTTCACATACCAGCAAAAGAAGAAATTCTTCTTTGACTTGAGACATTACTTCTGGGATGATCCTCACCTTTATAAGGAAGGAGTAGATGGTGTTATTAGACATTTTGTACCTGAACATGAACAGGGACAGATCCTACAGAAGTGTCATTGTGAGGCCTACAGAGGACACCATGCGGGAGATAGAACTGCACACAAGGTATTGCAATTAGGTTTCTATTGGCCCACTCTCTTAAAGGATGCCCGTAAGTTTGTCTTGTCTTGTGACGAATGTCAAAGAATAGGTAATATTGGTAAACGTCGGGAAATGCCTACGAACTATTCACTTGTCATTGAACCATTTGATGTCTGGGGCTTTGATTATATGGGACCTTTTCCAAAATCCAACGGGTATACTTATATCCTAGTTGTTGTTGATTACGTCACTAAGTGGGTAGAAGCTATCCCCACTAGTAGTGTTGATCACAACACCTCTATCAGGATTCTTAAACTAATTCTGCAAAAGACTGTCAACAGGTCTAGAAAGAATTCGTCTAAGAAGCTCGATGATGCACTGTGGGCTTATAGAACTGCCTATAAGAATCCCATGGGCATGTCTCCGTACAAAATGGTGTACAGTAAAGCATGTCATTTACCTCTTGAGCTAGAGCATAAAGCTTATTGGGCAATCAAAGAACTCAACTTTGATTTCAAACTTGCTGGTGAGAAGAGGTTATTTGATATTACCTCGCTTGATGAATGGAGAACTCAGGCATATGAGAATGCCAAGTTGTTTAAAGAGAAGGTTAAGAGGTGGCATGATAAGAGGATACAAAAGCGTGAGATCGATGTAGGTGATTATGTCTTGCTATATAACTCTCGTTTAAGATTCTTTGCAGCCAAGCTTCTCTCTAAATGGGAAGGTCCCTATGTTGTTGAGGAAGTATATCATTCCGGTGCTATCAAGATCAACAACACGGTAGGTAATTGTCCGAGAGTGGTAAATGGGCAGAGAATCAACCATTATATCTCAGGTACTCCCATAAATGTTGAAAGCAATATTATCAATACCATAACTCCGGAAGAATACCTAAGGGATATTTATCAGCCTGTTTCAGACTCCTAAAACAAAGAGGTATGTGATTCGATAGGAAATAGACTCCAAAACTTTTCCAGTAGGAAATTTTCTCTGTTTTGGAATATTTGAAAAAATACAAAAATTGGAAGTAGTCCGGAAAGCGCGCGAGGAGGCGACAAGCCTGTCAAGCGTGGGCCCATCGCCTGGCCGCGCCTGGGGGGCTTGTGGCCACCTCTTGCGCCTCCCGGACTCTATTTTCGTGCGAAGTACTCCTTCCGGTCTGAAAAAAACAATATATATTCTCCCGAAAGGTCTGACCCTCGTATCACGCGGATTTCCTCTATTTTCGTTTCGAGCCTGTTTTCTGTCGCAGATTTAGAGCAAGATCTCGTCTCAGGAATCTGTGGGGGAGAACAATCTCCCTCAAGTTTATGGAGAAGTAAGTGCTAATCTGAAAAGGATGGAGGTCATGGAGGCTAAGGAAAGGCTACCTAAAGAAACCAAGGGCAAAACCAAGGAGAAGAATCAGGCGTGGGACGAAGTGCAATCTGTGCTCAACAAGGAAGAAGTAGAAGAAGTGGATTTCCTCCAACCCTACCTCCACCTACTTTCTCCATCCTTGATTGAACTCTTGAGGTTTTGTGAAACAACTCGTGCTCGCAATACTTATCTCACTCGTGAATTTTTTTTGCTGGAGAAACATAGCACATATCTCCAAGGTATAAATCAAAGATTGATGGACCTCTTGGAATCAAAGGACAAAACAACTCCACCACCATCACCTCCAAAGGAAGACAGCTAAGCATGGGTATGGGCAATCCCCTTGGCTTGTGCCAAGCTTGGGGGAGTTGCCCCGGTATGGTATCACCATCACATCTTTTGCCTTTACCATTGTTTTAGTTTGTTCCTTTTCAGTTTTCTTTTTCTCTAGTAGAATTAAAGTTTTAGTGTTTTAGTCTTGAGTTTTGCTTTGTGTCACCCCGATGTATTCGAGCTCGTGAGACATATAATAAAGAGTGTCTTAGTTGAAGGGCTTTGCCTCTTGCCATGATCAAAAGAGTGAGAAAAGCATGAAAGATCATGTAATGATCTTATGGGAAGTGATGGCTTCACACATAAAAAGAATGATGATTGAAACTTGTTGAGGGTAGACAAACGTAGACCTTGGTCATTGTTGCAATTAATAGGAAGTGATAAAGAAGGAGAGGTTCACATATAAATATATCATCTTTGACACCATCTATGATTGTGAACACTCACTAAACTATTGCATGCCTAGAAGTAGATGTTGAACAAGGAAGACAACATAATGAATTGTGTTTGCTTGGTTTCGAACAATGTTATATGATTAGAGATCCCTCAACATGTGACGATTGCTTCCACCTCATTTTAGCCAAAACTCCCGCACCAAGTAGAGATACTACTTGTGCATCCATAAACCTTCAACCCAGTTTTGCCATGAGTGTCCACCATACCTACCTATGGATTGAATAAGATCCCTCAAGTAAGTTGTCATCGGTGCAAGCAATAAAAATTGCTCTCTAATATGTATGATCTATTAGTGTGTGGAAAATAAGCTTTGTACGAACCTGTGATGAGGAAGACATAAAAGCGATAGACTGCATAATAAAGTTCTTTATCACAGGAGGCAATATAAAGTGACCTTCTTCCACACTAAGAGGACACACATCCAAACCTCAAAAGCGCATGACAGCCTTTGCTTCCCTCTACGAAGGGCCTATCTTGTACCTTTACTTTTTTTCCCTTGAAAGAGTCATGGTGATCTTCACCAATTCCTTGTTTCGCCTTTATCTTGGCTAACGTCATATGCTAGGGAAATATCTATATTCATATGCCAACTTGGAAGTGAGTATTCATGAATTATTATTGTTGACATTACCCTTGAGGTAAGCAGTTGGGAGGCAAAACTATAAGCCCCTATCTTTCTCTGTGTCCAGCTGAAACTTTGATCTCATGAGTACCACGTGAGTTGTAGCAATTGTAGAGAACGAAAGGATGATTGAGTATGTGAATTTGCTTTACAAGCTCTTATTTGACTCGTTCTGATGTTGTGATAAATTGCAATTGCTTCAATGACTAAAGGCTATCGGTTGTTACTTCTCGGTAAGGTTCTTGATCCATGCTTTACTTTGTGAAGGAATTGTCACTTTAGCATGAGAGTTTATATGTTGGTATTGTTGTTCTGATCATGATCATGATGCCTGCATGTTCATATCTTGTTTTGTCGACACCTCTCTCCCTAAACATGTGGACATATTTATTGAGCTAGGCTTTCGCTTGAGGACAAGCGAGGTCTAAGCTTGGGGGAGTTGATACGTCCATTTTGCATCATGCTTTCATGTTGGTATTTATCGCTTTTTGGGTTGTTATTTCACTTCACGGTACAATACTTATGCCTTTTCTCTCTTATTTTGCAAGGTTTACATGAAGAGGGAAAATGCCGGCAGCTGGAATTCTGGCCTGAAAGTGGAGCAAGTTTGAGATACCTATTCTGCGCAACTCCAAACACTCCTCTCATCGGAGGGGACTCATCACCATCAACATCTTCATCAGCACCATCTCATCTCCAAACCCTAGTTCATCACTTGTAACCAATCTCCGTCTCGCGACTCCGATTGGTACTTGTAAGGTTGCTAGTAGTGTTAATTACTCCTTGTAGTTGATGCTAGTTGGATTACTTGGTGCAAGAGTTTATGTTCAGATCCATGATGCTACTCATTACCTCTCTAGTCATGAATATGATTATGCTTTGTGATTAGTTACTTTTGTTCCTGAGGACATGGGCTAAGTCATGCTAATAGTAGTCATGTGAATTTGGTATTCGTTCGGTATTTTGATGTGTTGTATGTTGTTTTTCCTCTAGTGGTGTTATGTGAACGTCCACTACATAACACTTCACCATTATTTGGGCCTAGAGGAAGGCAATTGAAAGTAGTAAGTAGATGATGGGTTGCTAGAGTGACAGAAGCTTAAACCCTAGTTTATGCGTTGCTTCGTAAGGGGCTGATTTGGATCCACTAGTTTAATGCTATGGTTAGACTTTGTCTTAATTCTTCTTTCGTAGTTGCGGATGCTTCCGAGAGGGGTTAATCATAAGTGGGATGCTTGTCCAAGTAAGGGCAGTACCCAAGCGCCGGTCCACCCACATATCAAACTATCAAAGTAACGAACGTGAATCATATGAACTTGTTGAAAACTAGCATGAGAGAAATTCCCGTGTGTCCTCGGGAGCGTTTTTCCTCCTATAAGACTTTGTCCAGGCTTGTCCCTTGCCACAAAAGGGATTGGGCCACTTTGCTGCACTATTGCTACTTTTGTTACTTGCTACTTGCTACGAATCATCTCACCACACAACTAATTGTTACCGATAATTTCAGTGCTTGCATATTTTACCTTGCTGAAAACCACTTGTCAGATCCTTCTGCTCCTCGTTGGGTTTGACACTCTTAATTATTGAAAGGACTACGATAGATCCCCTATACTTGTGGGTCATCAGCCCCCTATTTTCACATTTATTTGTTTTGGGCACTTTTTAATTCTTGTTTTGCACTAAATTGGATGGTACATACACAACAATAAAGGAACTACTATATTGCACATCATCGTCATGAATATATTACACCATCACATCCTCGTGCTTTGTCGAACATATTACAAAATGTAGACACGAGTTACACATGCACATATGCCTCTCTTTTACACTTTAACATTTCATCTGAATTGCATCGACGGGAAATAAAATTCTCCCTTCACATCTAAGACCTGTGCATCTAAGAATCTGGCAATTTCCTCTTAAATTGCTCGTACACGTTCCTGTGGTAGAATAACGTGCTCCAACCGTTCGATCTAATTTAAATAAGAGGTCAATATATATCAATGAAACCGAACACAATTGACGGTAATAAAATAAAGTTGTGAGTATTGTTTATCGTACTTCAATTTTTTTATGTCTCGGTTTTTGCCCATTGATGGGGTTATAGTCCCCAGGTAGGGTCATAGGCCTGCCCTATAGCTCCTACCCAAGGACTACCCTTCATAAAGGACAAGGCCCTTAGACAGTTCCGAGTGAACTAAGGACTTCCCATCATCCAGTCGGTGACGATTCCCCCATCACCCAGTCGGTGACGAGCATTCGGAGCATATTAAACGTACCGACTGGATTCCACTCTGTATATCGTAACCTCCCTGGAGGGCAACGGTCATACATTTTCAAACACCATTATTAGCATTTAAGACATACGTTACCTGTAACGTAGGCATTTAATCGCCACTACTCCATCCCTGTCCACCGGGCCGTTGTGAAGGGCAGCGCACTCTATATAAGCCGCCCTTCCCCACTGGTGCAAGGGTGGGCATTTACTATAACCTCATATTCCACTTGACACTAAGCTTCCAAGAGCACTGATACGTAGGGCTTTTACCTCCACCGTAGAGGGGCCTGAACTCATACATCCTCGCCGTAGCTAAGGCTCTGCCCATCCTTTCGTACCCTGCTCATCTACTGTCAGACTTATACCCACGACAGTTGGCGCCCACCATGGGGCAGGCATCTAAGCGACTTCCAGCGAGTTTGCGACTTCATATTTTCATCATGTCGTCCGGTGGAGATTTGTGCATGGGTCATGAGATCCTCTTCGGCGCACTCTCCTTCATCAGCGACGATTTGGCATGGCATCGGGATCCGCCCCTCGACGTCGAGGCGCTCCCCAGTCGCGGGGCTACACACTTCCGTGCCGGTGCCCGCGGCGTCCTTCTTCTCCAGCAATCGGCTCCGGTGTCGATCTTCGCCCCCGTCACGCGCCGCAACAAGCGGTCCCGCCGTCCGCGGCTCCAGCGTTGGGTGCGACACGCCCAGGCGCGCCAGAACGCGTCCTCTCAAGTGGCGGTCCTCGAGTCGGTTGTGGTCACGCCGCCGTCCCAGTGCTTGGACTCAGTTCCGACTGAGTTGCCTTCCGAGTACTTGGGTCGCGGGCCCACAGCCGAAGTTCTCATGGCCAATTCCAATGAAAGTCCTTGCCGGACTGGTCGGAACGAGCACGAGGTCGGCTAGTCATCCGGCGCTCGCCGTCAACCCCGCCGTTCTGCCAGTCGACACACTCGTTAGAGCAACGTGGAGGTGTTCCGCACACCCGTCCTCAACCTGGCTGCCGCTGCCAAGATAGCCGATTCCCTCCAGCCGACTGATTCAGAGGCTGGTAGAGGGATCGAGCAGATTCGTGCCCTGTTGCACACGACGCAGCAGCAGAATTTGGCAGTCTCCGAGTCACACAACAGGATCCACAACAGTTCTGTTCATGCGAACACGCATCGGTCGGTTTACAGCCCCGATTCTCATCAGCGACGTAGAGGAGGTAGCCGTTCCATGAATCCCGAAGATCGTCGCCGTTCTCACACCCCTCCGCGGGGTGGGCCTTACGGGCCCCGACATCATGATGATCGGCGTTCAGTCGGTGACACATATGATCCAAGGCCCGACGCAAGAGGGTACATCGCCCAGAGGAAGGTCGACATGAGTCGAGCTCACCGTGATGGTCACGACAGAGACCGTCCGAGTGGAAGCAGGACCATCGTCTCTGGCCCCGAGTGCTTCAGTCGGGCCATCCGTTCAGCTGACATCCCTCCCAACTTCCGATTGGCGACGGGGATCAGCAAGTTTACAGGAGAATCCAAGCCAGAAACGTGGCTGGACGACTACCGAGTGGCGGTCCAGATCGGTGGCGGAGATGACCAGGTCGCCATGAAACATCTCCCCCTGATGCTCGACAGCTCAGCACGAGCGTGGCTGAACCAGTTGGCTCCTTCAAGCATCTATAGCTGGGCAGATCTGGCCCGAGTCTTCATCAGGACCTTCGAGGGCACGTGCAAACGCCCTGCTGGTCTCGTGGAGCTCCAGCACTATGTCCAGAAGCAGAATGAGCCCCTGCGCGATTCCATCCAGCGTTGGACGACCCTCTACCACACAGTGGAGAATGTCACAGAGCACCAAGCAGTCTGCGCCTTCAAGGCAGGCGTGTAGTACAGAGATCTGTACCTGAAGTTTGGTCGGACAGGCGACATCTCCATGAGCAAGATGATGGAGATAGCCGCATGCTATGCAAATGGCTAAGAAGAGGACCGCGTACATAGCGGCAAGCATAAAGCAGTCGCCGATGGAGATGGGAACAACACTCGGAAGCAGAAGCAGAAAGCTCCGTCCACTCCGCAGGCAGAGGCAACAACCGTTACCAATGCCAAGTTCAAGGGCAAGGGGAAAGCTCAGTTCACCCCCAAGAAGAAGCGGTTCGGAAACTCCATCCTGGATCAGCCATGTCCAATCCACATGAAGATGGACGAAGAAGGCAACGCCATATTCCCAAAGCACACCACTCGGCAATGTCGCCTCCTGATCCAAGGATTCGGCGAAGGGCACACGAGTGAAACGGACAATGAACCGGATGATGAGGACAAGGAGGATCCGTTCCCCCAAGTCCATGCAACACTGATGATTTTTGCTGACGTGGAAAGCAAGAGTCGACTGAAGCTGGTGAACAGGGAGGTGAACATGGCCACCCCAACCAACCCCACGTTCCTCAAATGGTCTCAGACTGCGATCACCTTTGACCAGTCGGATCATCCAGCACACGTGCCCACCCCAGGGAGGCAGGCTCTGGTCGTCGACCAGGTGGTGGAGGGAGTCCGACTGCGCAAAGTCCTCATGGACGGCGGCAGCGGCTTGAACATCATGTATGCCGACACTCTCAAGGGGATGGGCATTCTGATGTCCAAACTTAGCGAGAGCAGCATGCAGTTCCACGGAGTCGTCCCTGGACGAAAGGCCAAGTCACTCGGCCAGATCGTGTTGGACGTCGTTTTCGGCTCCGATAAGAACTTCCACAAGGAAAAGCTGACATTCGAGGTGGTGGACTTCCTGAGTGCATACCATGCGATTCTGGGCCGTCCGGCGTATGCGCATTTCATAGCCCGTCCATGTTACGTGTATCTGAAGTTGAAGATGTCGGGTCCCAAAGGTGTGATCACTGTCACAAGCAATCGGCAGCGGGCCAAGGAGTGTCTGCAGCAGGGGTCGAGGATCGCCGATCAGCAGATGGCTATCCTCGAGCTGGACGAGTACAAGAAGACAGCCGACCCCGCTGATTTGATGCGTTCGAAGAAGCCAGCTTCGGAGTCCGTATTCCAGTCGGCGGCAGACATGAAGAAGGTCAGCATCCACCCGACGGACAACACCGTTGCCCCGACGAACATCTACACTACCCTCGATCCCAAATAGGAAGCCGAGCTCATCCAATTCCTCCGTGAGAACTGGGACATTTTCGCATGGAAGCCCGCTGACATGCCAGGTCTACCCAGGGAGTTGGCTGAGCACCGACTGCATGTGGATCCTGCTGCTCGGCCCGTCCGAGAACACATGCGTCGGTCCGCTGCGCACAAGAGGAAGGCAATCGGAGAGGAGGTGGCTAAACTTTTGGCAGCCAACTTCATTTGCGAGGTACACCACTCCGAGTGGCTCGCCAATGTTGTCATGGTGCCCAAGAAGGACAAGTCTCTCCGAATGTGCATCGACTTCAAGCATCTCAATAAGGTCTGCCCGAAAGACCATTTCCCGCTCCCCCGCATTGATCAAATTGTTGATTCGACTGCGGGTTGCGAGCGTTTGTCATTCCTTGATGCCTACTCGGGCTATCATCAGATCCGTCTATATGGTCCTGATGAATTAAAAACAGCCTTCATCACCCCATTCGGGTGCTTCTCCTACATGACTATGCCATTCGGTTTGAAGAATGCAGGAGCAACTTTTATGCGCATGATCCAAAAATGCCTCCTTGACCAGATCGGTCGAAATGTGGAGGCGTATATGGATGATATTGTAGTCAAGTCACGCAAAGGTTCCGACCTGCTGACTGACTTGGCAGAAACATCCGCCAACCTTCGTAGGTACGATATCAAGCTCAACCCTGCCAAGTGTTCATTCGGTGTTCCCAACGGAAAGTTACTCGATTTCTTCGTTTCTGAACGAGGGATCGATGTCAACCCCGAAAAGATCGGGACCATCGTCCGAATGGAGCGGCCGGTCAGAATACATGATGTTCAAAGGCTCACAGGTTGCCTAGCGGCTTTGAGCAGGTTTATCAGTCGACTCGGCGAGAAGGCGCTACCTCTGTACCGACTCATGAAGAAATCAGATACTTTCGTGTGGACAGATGAATCCCAAATTGCATTCGACGACCTCAAAGCCCTGCTTTCCACCCAGCCAGTTCTTACTGCCCCGCTTAGTAAAGAACCCCTTCTTCTGTACATCGCGGCTACAAATCAGTCGTCAGCACTGTTCTCACAGTCGAACGCGAAGAAGAAGGCAAAGCGTACAAGGTTCAGCGGCTAGTATATTATGTCTCCGAAGTCCTGACTCCTTCCAAGCAGAGGTATCCTCATTATCAAAAGCTTATTTACGGGATCTACATGACTGCGAAGAAGGTGGCTCATTATTTCCAAGACCACTCGGTGTATGTCGTTTCTGATGCTCCGTTGTCGGAAATCCTCCACAATCGAGATGCATCAGGCCGACTGGCGAAGTGGGCAATGGATATGTTATACTGCGACATCAAGTTCCAAGCCAAGAAGGCTATAAAGTCTCAAGCTCTGGCTGACTTCATAGCAGAATGGGTAGAACAACAGCAACCGACTCACATCTACTCGGCTCATTGGACTATGTTCTTCGATGGGTCCAAGATGTTGAATGGCTCCGGCGCTGGCGTAGTGATCATATCGCCAAAAGGTGATAAACTTAAGTATGTGTTGCAGATACATTTCGATTCCTCCAACAATGAGGCAGAATATGAAGCTCTCCTTTATGGATTGCACATGGCCATCACACTCAGCGTCCGTCGCCTCATGGTTTATGGCAATTTAGATTTGGTGGTTAATCAAGTGATGAAGGAGTGGGATGTAAGGAACCCCACCATGACTACATACTGCAACGCAGTGAGGAAGCTCGAGAATAAGTTTGAAGGTCTGGAACTTCACCATGTTCCGCGACTGAAAAACCAAGCAGCTGATGAATTGGCAAAACTTGGATCCACTCAGAGACCAGTCCCGAGTGATGTCTGCCTCGAGCACCTACACCTTCCCTCAGTAAAAGAAGATCCTTTCATAGAGGAACCAGTTCAACCAAAGAGCTCAACAGATCCGACTGAAGTCGAGGTCCCTGCTGTGGTTGATTTGATCATGGAGATTCTTCCTCTCATCCCCGATTGGACTGTGTCGTTCATTGCGTACATCCTGAGGCAAGAGTTACCGGAAGACGAAGTCCAAGCGAGGCAGATCGTCCGCAGGTCGAAGTCCTTCACCGTCATTGATGGCCATTTGTACAAGGAAAGTGTTTCAGGCGTCCTTCAACGATGCATCTCCCCTGAGGAGGGACAGTTAATCCTGGAAGAAATTCACTCGGGAACCTGCGGTCATCATGCCTCCTCAAGAGCAATCGTCGCCAAAGCATTCAGAGCTGGTTTCTTCTGGTTGCAGGCGAATGAAATGGCGAAGGATATGGTCGACCGATGCGAAGGCTATCAGTTCTACTCGAACAAGTCCCACAAGCCAACATCTGCGTTGAAGACAATCCCTCTTGTTTGGCCGTTCGCAGTGTGGGGATTAGATATAGTCGGTCCATTCAGAACAGGCCAAGGGGGATTCACTCATCTGTTGGTGGCAGTCGACAAGTTCACCAAGTGGGTTGAAGCCAAGCCCATCAAGAAGCCCGATGCCTTTACGGCCATCAAGTTTGTCAGAGACATCATCGCCAGATTCGGGGTATCGCACAACATAATCACTGACAATGGCACAAACTTTGACTCGGACAGATTCAAAGGCTTTTGCATAGGCCAAGGGATCCGAGTGGATTTTGCATCTGTGGTGCATCCCCAAACAAACGGGCAAGCAGAGCGGGCAAATGGACTTATTCTTCAAGGGTTGAAACCTCGACTCCTGTGAGAAGTTGGACATGCTGCCGGCGCATGGGTCACCGAGTTGCCTTCGGTGTTGTGGGGCCTCCGCACAACTCCAAATAGATCTACAGGGCGAGCCCCGTTCTTCCTCGTTTATGGAGCAGAGGCAGTCCTTCCGAGTGACTTGCTTCACAACTCTCCACGAGTCGAACTCTTCTCCGAAGCCGAAGCAGAGCAAGCCAGGAAAGACGGAGTGGATCTTCTAGAAGAAGAGCGCGAGATGGCACTTACTCGCTCAACAATTTATCAACAAGACCTACGGCGTTTTCACGCGCGGCACGTCAGGAGTAGTACATTCCAAGCAGGCGACCTGGTGCTCCGAGTGGATCAGCAGAGACCTCACAAGTTGGCTCCCGCCTGGGAAGGACCCTTCATCATCTCCAAGGTGCTGAACAACGGAGCATATCGACTCTACAACCTCGACAGGGAAACGGACGATCCACGAGCATGGAACGGAGATCTCCTGAAGCGCTTCTACACGTGACCGCCGACGGAGGCAATGAAAGAAAAAGTATCATTAAAGTAATACAAAGCAGATTGATTTCTTGCAAATTCAAAATTCTTCCGCGTTCGCAGACTCCGGTCTAAAAAATAAAAATTCGCTCCGAGTGTGCACTAAAAGTCGCACTCGGGGACTTAGCCGCGATCCAGAATCGCCTAAGTACAAACTCTGCCCGAGTGTGCACTAAAAGTCGCACTCGGGGACTTAGCTGCGATCCAGCATCGCCTAAGTACAAACTCTCTCCGAGTATGCACTAAAAGTCGCAGTCGGGGACTTAGCCGCGATCCAGAATCGCCTATGTACAAACTCTCTCCGAGTGTGCACTAAAAGTCGCACTCGGGGACTTAGCTGTGATCCAGCATCGCCTAAGTACAAACTCTCTCCGAGTGTGCACTAAAAGTCGCACTCGGGGACTTAGCTGCGATCCAGCATCGCCTAAGTACAAACTCTCTCCGAGTGTGCACTAAAAGTCACACTCGGGGACTTAGCTGCGATCCAGCATCGCCTAAGTACAAACTCTCTCCGAGTGTGCACTAAAAGTCGCACTCGGGGACTTAGCCGCGATCCAGAATCGCCTAAGTACAAACTCTCTCCGAGTGTGCACTAAAAGGCGCACTCGGGGACTTAGCTGCGATCCAGCATCGCCTAAGTACAAACTCTCTCCGAGTGTGCACTAAAAGTCGCACTTGGGGACTTAGCTGCGATCCAGCATCGCCTAAGTACAAGCTCTCTCCGAGTGTGCACTAAAAGTCACACTCGGGGACTTAGCTGCGACCCAGAGTCGCCTAAGTAAAATCTCACTCCGAGTGCGAACTTGCAATCGCGCTCGGGGGACTTAGCTGCGATGCAGAATTGCCTAAGTAAAAAGCTTCCTTCGAGTGTATCCTAGAGATCCACTCGGAGGCTTAGCAGACCCTCATTGAGGCTCATGTGGATGTGAAGACAACTGACAACTACATGAGTACCAACTCGCTCCGAGTGCGAACTTACAGTCGCGCTCGGGGACTTAGCTGCGATCCAGAATCGCCTAAGTAAAAAGCTTCCTTCGAGTGTATCCTTGAGACCCACTAGGAGGCTTAACAGACCCTCATTGAGGCTTATGTGGATGTGAAGACAACGGACAACTACATGAGCAACAACTCGCTCCGAGTGTGCACTAAAAACTCGCACTCGGAGACTTAGCCGCGACGAAGAGTCACCTAAGTAAAAGCTCGCTCCGAGTGCGCACTCGGGGACTTGGCAAACCCTCATTGAGGCTCATGTGGATGTGAAGACAACTGACAACTACATGCTCTGCATGTTTGCCACTGGCTTCACCAAGAAACGCCAAAAAAAACCACGAGCCAAAATTGTGTCAATTTTTTTTTTGGCGAATGAAGAGCAAAATATTCGATTTGAATTCAAAGTTGGTTCAACGATGGTCGGCTCAGTGTGGATCAAGCTTATCCACACCGAACCACGAATGTGACGGCCAACAGCAGTGGCCAAAGTTTGATACAGATACCACTCGGCATACCGAGGTAAAGTTTTTCAAGCGTCATGAGGACTGGCACCGGGACTGGCAGGCTCCACAAAAGTGTCAAGGTCGATCCCGTCTGCGATGCGAGTGGTGGTCTCAAGGAAGGTCTCCATGAAATCTTTGAATCGAAGCTTCTTGATGTTGGCGACCTGCAACGCCTTCAGCTTTTCTTCGCGAGCTTCCTTGCAGTGCACTCGGACTAGCGATAGCGCCACGTCCGCAGCACAACGAGCGGCAGACTTCTTCCACGCCTGCACTCTGTTCGGGACGTCCTCCAACCGAGTCATCAACCCTTCTATTTCCCGCCAGGAATCGTCTTCGGGCCACAGCTCCTTGTCGATCCGGCTGATGACTTCTCTCAGGCGGCCGATGAAAGGCCCCACTCTGCCAAGGCGAATATGCGCTCGGAGCATGTCCCGATTGGCTTCGTCGCCGAGTGGATCATTCAGAATAACCGACCGCTCAATGTCAGCTGCTTCAGCCTCAGCGTCCATACAAAAATCTGCAAAGACAAGACAAGCAGAAAGTAAGCGCAGAACGAACTACAAAGTCAGGAAACACTCGGCAAAAAGCTTACCACCGAGCAGCGCAATCATCTTCCTTGCCCAGTCACTGACGTACTTCTCCTGCGAAATGCACCGACTGTTCATCAACTTCATCTGACCCATCAGTTCAGTTCTTTGCTTGCCCATTTTCTCAATTTCGGCCACCAATGCCTTGTTGGTATCCCGGGACTCCTCCAAAGACTTCTCTCGGTCAGCAAGAGTCCCCTTCACACCAGCTAAGTCATTCACGGCCACCTCCAATTCCGCAGCAAGCTGAATCTTTTCAGCCTTCAGAGCATTGTACGCGGATCCCATTTCGCAAGTCTTACGTAAATCAGCGCGAAGGGAAGATCAGACACATTCAACAAGGAAAACAATAAAAGCTGAAAGTTCTTCAGACCCCTACCGACGCAAGCAGTCCACAGCGGTCTCGGGGACTACACCCAGTGGGTTCACTAAGAGTGACCCCACTCGCATGAAGCTCGAACAGGTCCGCCCTATTGAGCTACATGACAAACAGACAAGCCTAGGAGACTACTATTACCCGACCTGAGTAAAACTACTCTCGGGGACTACTTCCAGTGGGTGCACTCGGAGTGCCCCCACTAGTACCATTCGGCCAGATCAGCTCTGATCCGATCAAGTCACGGAAAACGTATATAAAGACAACTTCCGGTGCAAGCACTCGACAGAAGTCTCGGGGACTACACCCACTGGGTTCATTCGGAGTGAACCCACTGCAAAATAATCCTACTGTATCCGAGTATATCCGTTAAACCCCCAGTAGGTTACAAGAGGAAAGTAAACACTTACTAGCGCACTTACTCGGATATCGTCCCGGAGCTCCAAGCTTCTCTTGTACAAAGATGTGATGGAGTCGTACGCTCCCTTGGCATCACCCACCATCAACTCCACCTGCACCATGGCCTCCTTGGCGGCTCCCACTTGGTCTTCCGGGAGGTGTCGGGCGTTGTAATGGACGGCGACGGACCCGGCACGACAGGAGACTCCTTGGGCATCCCAAGTCCCGCTCCAGTCGGTTCCGCCGCGAGGGGCACCGCCTCAGTCGACAGCATCGTCTCGGTCGGCGGCGCATCCATGGTGGGAGCAGCAGCAGATGGAACAGCCTCAAGGACAGGCGCCAAATTTTTCCCTGACCCCTTCGGGTCGTCCTCCTCCAGATGAATCACCTCCGAAGGAAGCCCGACTGAACAACATGGGATTACAGAAAAAGGGCAAGATTAAAGACAACACTCGCGAAACAATAATGTGAACTCTCGGAGTCGTCACAACGTACCTTGCTGGGATGTGGCAGCATTATCCGTATCCATGGGATCGTCGTCCTGGCGTCGCAGATGTTGGTGAACGTCGCATGGGAAACAAAACTTTTCCTACGCGCACGAAGACCTATAATGGTGATGTCCATCTACGAGAGGGGATGTGTGATCCACGTACCCTTGTAGACCGTACAGCAGAAGCATTAGTGAACGCGGTTGATGTAGTGGAACGTCCTCATGACCCTCGATCCGCCCAGCGAACCGTCCCGCGATAAGTCCCACGATCTAGTACCGAACAGACGGCACCTCCACGTTCAGCACACGTACAGCTCGACGATGATCTCGGCCTTCTTGATCCAGAAAGAGAGACGGAGAGGTAGAAGAGTTCTCCGACAGCGTGACGGCGCTCCGGAGGTTGGTGATGATCTCGTCTCAGCATGGCTCCGCCCGAGCTCCGCAGAAACGCGATCTAGAGGTAAAACCGTGGAGATATGTGGTCAGGCTGCCGTGGCAAAGTTGTGTCAAATCAGCCCTAAAACCTCCGTATATATAGGGGGAAGAGAGGGAGCCTTGCCTTGGGGTCCAAGGACCCCCAAGGACTTCGGCCGAGCCAAGGGGGGGGGGGAGATCTCCCCTTCCAAACCGAGTCCAACTAGGTTTGGAAGGAGTCCTTCCCCCTTTTCCCACCTCCTCTTTGTTTTCTTTTATCTTTGATTTTTCTTCCTATGGCGCATAGGGCTCTTTTGGGCTGTCCCAACAGCCCACTCAGGGCTGGTGCGCCACCCCCAATGCCTATGGGCTTCCCCGGGGTGGGTTGCCCCCCCCCGGTGAACTCCCGGAACCCATTCGTCATTCCCGGTACATTCCCGGTAACTCCGAAAACCTTCCGCTAATCAAATGAGGTCATCCTATATATCAATCTTCGTTTTTGGACCATTCCGGAAACCCTACTGACGTCCGTGATCTCATCCGGGACTCCGAACAACATTCGGTAACCAACCATATAACTCAAATACGCATAAAACAACGTCGAACCTTAAGTGTGCAGACCCTGCGGGTTCGAGAACTATGTAGACATGACCCGAGAGACTCCTCGGTCAATATCCAATAGCGGGACCTGGATGCCCATATTGGATCCTACATATTCTACGAATATCTTATCGTTTGAACCTTAGTGCCAAGGATTCATATAATCCCGTATGTCATTCCCTTTGTCCTTCGGTATGTTACTTGCCCAAGATTCGATCATCAGTATCCGTATACCTATTTCAATATCGTTTACTGGCAAGTCTCTTTACTCGTTCCGTAATACAAGATCCCGCAACTTACACTAAGTCACATTGCTTGCAAGGCTTGTGTGTGATGTTGTATTATCGAGTGGGCCCCGAGATACCTCTCCGTCACACGGAGTGACAAATCCCAGTCTCGATCCATACCAACTTAACGAACACCTTCGGAGATACATGTAGAGCATCTTTATAGTCACCTAGTTACGTTGCGGCGTTTGATTCACACAAAGTATTCCTCCGGTGTTAGCAAGTTATATGATCTCATGGTCATAGGAACAAATACTTGACACGCAGAAAACAGTAGCAATAAAATGACACGATCAACATGCTACGTCTATTAGTTTGGGTCTAGTCCATCACATGATTCTCCTAATGACGTGATCCAGTTATCAAGCAACAACACCTTGTTCATAATCAGAAGACACTGACTATCTTTGATCAACTGGCTAGCCAACTAGAGGCTTGCTAGGGACAGTGTTTTGTCTATGTATCCACACATGTATATAAGTCTTTATTCAATACAATTATAGAATGGATAATAAACGATTATCTCGATACAGGAATTATAATAATAACTATATTTATTATTGCCTCTAGGGCATAATTCCAACAGTCTCCCACTTGCACTAGAGTCAATAATCTAGCCCTCACATCATCATGCGAATTACATTGTAATAAATCTAACACCCATACAGTTCTGGTGTTGATCATGCTTTGCCCGTGGAAGAGGTTTAGTCAGCGGGTCTGCTACATTCAGATCCGTGTGCACTTTGCATATATTTACGTCCTCCCCTTCGACGTAGTCACGGATGAGGTTAAAGCGTCATTTGATGTGTCTGGACTTCTTGTGAAACTGTGGTTCCTTTGCTAGGGCAATGGCACCCGTGTTGTCACAGAACAAGGTTATTTGATTCAGTGCGCTTGGCACCACTCCAAGATCCTTCATGAACTGCTTCATCCAGACACCCTCCTTAGCCGCCTCCGAGGCAGCCATGTACTCCGCTTCACATGTAGAATCTGCTACGACGCTCTGCTTGGAACTGCACCAGCTTACCGCACCCCCATTAAGAATAAATACGTATCCGGTTTGCGACTTAGAGTCGTCCGGATCTGTGTCGAAGCTTGCATCGACGTAACCTTTTATGACGAGCTCTTCGTCACCTCCATACACGAGAAACATCTCCTTAGTCCTTTTCAGGTACTTCAGGATATTCTTGACCGCCGTCCAGTGATCCACTCCTGGATTACTCTGGAACCTACATGCCATACTTATGGCCAGGCTAACGTCCGGTCTAGTGCACAACATTGCATACATGATAGAACCTTTGGCTGAAGCATAGGGGACGGATCGCATATGCTCTCTATCCTCATGTTGCTGGGCACTGAGTCTTACTCAATCTCGTACCTTGTAAAACTGGCAAGAACCCTTTCTTGGACTGATCCATTTTGAACCTCTTCAAAATTTTATCAAGGTATGTGCTTTGTGAAAGTCCTATCAGGCGTTTTGATCTATCCCTGTAGATCTTAATGCCTAGAATGTAAGCAGCTTCTCCTAGCTCCTTCATAGAGAAACTTTTATTTAAGTGATCCTTTATGATCTCCAAAAACTCTACGTTGTTTCCAATCAACAATATGTCATCCACATATAATATTAGAAACGCCCCAGAACTCCCACTCACTTTCTTGTAAATACAAGATTCTCCAACCACTTGTATAAACCCAAATGCTTTGATCACCTCATCAAAGCGTTTGTTCCAACTCCGAGATGCTTGCACCAGTCCATAAATGGATCGCTGGAGCTTGCACACCTTGGTAGCATTCTTAGGTTCGACAAAACCTTCGGGTTGCATCATATACAACTCTTCCTTAAGGAAACCGTTAAGGAACACTCTTTTGACATCCATCTGCCAGATTTCATAATCGAAAAATGCAGCTATTGCTAACATGATTCTGACGGACTTAAGCATCGCTACGGGTGAGAATGTCTCATCGTAGTCAACTCCTTGAACTTGTGAAAAACCCTTTGCCACAAGCCGAGCTTTATAAACGGTCACATTGCCGTCAGCGTCCGTCTTCCTCTTAAAGATCCATTTGTTCTGAATAGCCTTGCGACCCTCAGGCAGTACTTCCAAAGTCCACACTTTGTTCTCATACATGGATCCTATCTCGGACTTCATGGCTTCTAGCCATTTGTTGGTATCTGGGCCCACCATTGCTTCTTCATAATTTGCAGGTTCATTGTTGTCTAACAACATGATTGATAAGACGGGATTACCATACCACTCTGGAGCAGCACGTGGTCTCGTCGACCTGCGTGGTTCGACAGAAACTTGAACCGGAGTTTCATGATCATCATCATTAACTTCCTCCTCAACCGGCGCCGCAACGACAGAGGTTTCCCCTTGCCCTGCACCACCATCCAGAGGGATGAGAGGTTTGACAACCTCGTCAAGTTCTATCTTCCTCCCACTCAATTCTCTCGAGAGAAACTCCTTCTTGAGAAAAGCTCCGTTTTTAGCAACAAACACTTTGCTCTCGGATTTGAGATAGAAGGTGTACCCAACTGTCTCTTTTGGGTAACCTATAAAGATGCACTTTTCCGCTTTGGGTTCCAGCTTTTCAGGCTGAAGCTTTTTGACATAAGCATCACATCCCCAAACTTTAAGAAACGACAACTTTGGCCTTTTGCCATACCACAGTTCGTATGGTGTCGTCTCAACGGATTTTGATGGTGCCCTATTTAAAGTGAATGCAGTTGTTTCTAATGCATAACCCCAAAATGATAATGGCAAATCGGTAAGAGACATCATAGATCGCACCATCTTTAATAAAGTACGATTACGATGTTCGGACACACCATTACGCTGTGGTGTTCCAGGTGGTGTCAACTGTGAAACAATTCCACATTGTCTTAAGTGAGCACCAAACTCGAAACTCAGATATTCACCCCCACGATCAGACCGTAGGAACTTGATCTTCTTGTTACGATGATTTTCAACTTCACTCTGAAATTGCTTGAAATTTTCAAATGTTTCAGACTTGTGCTTCATTAAGTAGGCATAACCATATCTACTCAAACCGTCAGTGAAGGTGAGAAAATAACGATATCCGCCGTGTGCCTCTACGCTCATCGGACCACACACATCGGTATGTATGATTTCCAACAAGTCACTTGCACGCTCCATTGTTCCGGAGAACGGAGTTTTAGTCATCTTGCCCATGAGGCATGGTTCGCACGTGTCAAGTGAATCAAAGTCAAGTGACTCCAAAAGTCCATCGGCATGGAGTTTCTTCATGCGCTTTACACCAATATGACCTAAGCGGCAGTGCCACAAAAACATGGCGCTATCATTGTTAACTCTAACTCTTTTGGTCTCAATGTTATGTATGTGTGTATCACTATCAAGATTCAATATGAACAATCCTCTCACATTGGGTGCATGACCATAAAAGATGTTACTCATAGAAATAGAACAACCATTATTCTCTGACTTAAAGGAGTAACCGTCTCGCAATAAACAAGATCCAGATATAATGTTCATGCTCAACGCAGGCACTAAATAACAATGATTCAAGTTCATAACTAATCCTGATGGTAACTGAAGTGAGACTGTGCCGACGGCGATTGCATCAACCATGGAACCATTTCCTACGCGCATCGTCACTTCATCTTTCGCCAGCCTTCGTCTATTCCACAGTTCCTGTTTCGAGTTGCAAATATGAGCAACATAACCGGTATCGAATACCCAGGTACTACTACGAGAGCCGGTTAAGTACACATCAATAACATGTATATCAAATATACCTGATTTTTCTTTGGCCGCCTTCTTATCAGCCAGATACTTGGGGCAATTGCGCTTCCAGTGACCCATACCCTTGCCTTCAGGCTTAGGTCCAGCTTTGGGTTTCTTCATCGGATTGGCAACAGGCTTGCCGCTCTTCTTTGAATTACCCTTCTTGCCTTTGTCGTTTCTCTTGAAACTAGTGGTCTTATTCACCATCAACACTTGATGCTCTTTACGGAGTTCAGACTCTGCGACTTTCAGCATCGCAAACAACTCGCCGGGAGACTTGTTCATCCCTTGCATGTTGTAGTTCAACACAAATCCTTTATAGCTTGGCGGCAGTGATTGAAGGATTCTGTCAGTGATAGCTTCTTGCGGGAGTTCAATCCCCAGCTCAGCCAGACGGTTTGAGTACCCAGACATTTTGAGCACATGTTCACTGACAGACGAGTTCTCCTCCATCTTGCAAGCATAGAATTTGTCGGAGGTCTCATACCTCTCGATCCGGGCGTTCTTCTGAAAGATAAACTTCAACTCCTGGAACATCTCAAATGCTCCATGACGCTCAAAGCGACGTTGAAGTCCCGGTTCTAAGCCATACAAGACTGCACATTGAACTACTGAGTAGTCCTCCTTACGTGCTAACCAAGCGTTCTTAACATCCTGATCAGCCGTAGCGGGTGGTTCATCTCCTAGCGCAGCATTAAGGACATAATCCTTCTTCCCAGCTTGTAAGATTAGCTTAATATTACGAGCCCAATCTACAAAGTTGCTTCCATCATCTTTCAACTTAGCTTTCTCTAGGAACGTATTAAAATTCAGGGTGACTGTCGCGTGAGCCATGATCTACAACACAAATATATTCAAAGTGGACTTAGACTATGTTCAAGATAATTAGAGTTTAACTTAATCAAATTACTCGCTAAACTCCCACTCAAAAAGTACATCTCTCTAGTCATTTGAGTGGTTCATGATCCACTTACACTAGCTCAAGTCCGATCATCACGTGAGTTGAGCATAGTTTCAGTGGTAAGCATCCCCATGCTAATCATATCATATATATGATTCATGATCGACCTTTCGGTCTCATGTGTTCCGAGGCCATGTCTGCACATGCTAGGCTCGTCAAGCTTAACCCGAGTGTTCCGCGTGCGCAACTGTTTTGCACCCGTTGTATGTGAACGTTGAGTCTATCACACCCGATCATCACGTGGTGTCTCGAAACGACGAACTGTAGCAACGGTGCACAGTTGGGGAGAACACAATTTCGTCTTGAAATTTTAGTGAGAGATCACCTCATAATGCTACCGTCGTTCTAAGCAAAATAAGGTGCATAAAAGGATTAACATCACATGCAATTCATAAGTGACATGATATGGCCATCATCACGTGCTCCTTGATCTCCATCACCAAAGCACCGGCACGATCTTCTTGTCACCGGCGCCACACCATGATCTCCATCAATGTGTTGCCATCGGGGTTGTCGTGCTACTCTTGCTATTACTACTAAAGCTAAATCCTAGCAAAATAGTAAATGCATCTGCAAGCACAAACGTTAGTTATAAAGACAACCCTATGGCTCCTGCCGGTTGCCGTACCATCGACGTGCAAGTCGATATAATCTATTACAACATGATCATCTCATACATCCAATATATCACATCACATCGTTGGCCATATCACATCACAAGCATACCCTGCAAAAACAAGTTAGACGTCCTCTAATTCTGTTGTTGCATGTTTTACGTGGTGACCATGGGTATCTAGTAGGATCGCATCTTACTTACGCAAACACCACAACGGAGATATATGAGTTGCTATTTAACCTCATCCAAGGACCTCCTCGGTCAAATCCGATTCAACTAAAGTTGGAGAAACTGACACCCGCCAGTCATCTTTGAGCAACGGAGTTACTCGTAGCGATGAAACCAGTCTCTCGTAAGCGTACGAGTAATGTCGGTCCGAGCCGCTTCGATCCAACAATACCGCGGAATCAAGAAAAGACTAAGGAGGGCAGCAAAACGCACATCGCCGCCCACAAAAACTTTTGTGTTCTACTCGATAAGATATCTACGCATGAACCTAGCTCATGATGCCACTGTTGGTGAACGTCGCATGGGAAACAAAAAATTTCCTACGCGCACGAACACCTATCATGGTGATGTCCATCTACGAGAGGGGGTGTGTGATCTACGTACCCTTGTAGACCGTACAGCAGAAGCGTTAGTGAACGCGGTTGATGTAGTGGAACGTCCTCACGTCCCTCGATCCGCCCCGCGAACCGTCCCGCGATAAGTCCCACGATCTAGTGCCGAACGGACGGCACCTCCGCGTTCAGCACACGTACAGCTCGACGATGATCTCGGCCTTCTTGATCCAGCAAGAGAAACGGAGAGGTAGAAGAGTTCTCCGGCAGCGTGACGGCGCTCCGGAGGTTAGTGATGATCTCGTCTCAGCAGGGCTCCGCCCGAGCTCCGCAGAAACGCGATCTAGAGGTAAAACCGTGGAGATATGTGGTCGGGCTGCCGTGGCAAAGTTGCCTCAAATCAGCCCTAAAACCTCCGTATATATAGGGGGGAAGAGGGGGAGCCTTGCCTTGGGGTCCAAGGACCCCTAACGACTTCGGCCGAGCCAAGGGGGGGGAGATCTCCCCTTCCAAACCGAGTCCAACTAGGTTTGGAAGGAGGAGTCCTTCCCCCTTTTCCCACCTCCTCTTTTTTTTTCTTTTCTCTTTGATTTTTCTTCCTACGGCGCATAGGGCTCTTTTGGGATGTCCCACCAGCCCACTAAGGACTGGTGCGCCACCCCCAATGCCTATGGGCTTCCCCGGGGTGGGTTGCCCCCCCCCCCCCGGTGAACTCCCGGAACCCATTCGTCTTTCCCGGTACATTCCCGGTAACTCCAAAAACCTTCCGGTAATCAAATGAGGTCATCCTATATATCAATCTTCGTTTCTGGACCATTCCGGAAACCCTCGTGACGTCCGTGATCTCATCCGGGACTCCGAGCAATATTCGGTAACCAACCATATATCTCAAATACGCATAAATCAACGTCGAACCATAAGTGTGCAGACCCTGTGGGTTCGAGAACTATGTAGACATGACCCGAGAGACTCCTCGGTCAATATCCAATAGCGGGACCTGGATGCCCATATTGGATCCTACATATTCTACGAAGATCTTATCGTTTGAACCTCAGTGCCAAGGATTCATATAATCCCGTATGTCATTCCCTTTGTCCTTCGGTATGTTACTTGCCCGAGATTCGATCGTCAGTATCCGTATACCTATTTCAATCTCGTTTACCGGCAAGTCTCTTTACTCGTTCCGTAATACAAGATCCCGCAACTTACACTAAGTCACATTGCTTGCAAGGCTTGTGTGTGATGTTGTATTACCGAGTGGGCCCCGAGATACCTCTCCGTCACACGGAGTGACAAATCCCAGTCTCGATCCATACTAACTTAACGAACACCTTCGGAGATACCTGTAGAGCATCTTTATAGTCAGCCAGTTACGTTGCAACGTTTGATACACACAAAGTATTCCTCCGGTGTTTGTAAGTTATATGATCTCATGGTCATAGGAACAAATACTTGACACGTAGAAAACAGTAGCAATAAAATGACACGATCAACATGCTACGCCTATTAGTTTGGGTCTAGTCCATCACGTGATTCTCTTAATGACGTGATCC
This sequence comes from Hordeum vulgare subsp. vulgare, assembly GCF_904849725.1. NCBI lineage: Eukaryota > Viridiplantae > Streptophyta > Magnoliopsida > Poales > Poaceae > Hordeum > Hordeum vulgare. Next base: position 41,275,674 of record NC_058522.1, read on the forward strand.
AGTTATCAAGCAACAACACCTTGTTCATAATCAGAAGACACTGACTATCTTTGATCAACTGGCTAGCCAACTAGAGGCTTGCTAGGGACAGTGTTTTGTCTATGTATCCACACATGTATATAAGTCTTTATTCAATACAACTATAGCATGGATAATAAACGATTATCTTGATACATGAATTATAATTATAACTATATTTATTATTGCCTCTAGGGCATAATTCCAACAGCAGAGAGGTGGCGGAGGTAGCAGCTCTATCGAGTAAAATCCACTCGACCGATAAGCATGAATTTAATCAAATACTGAAAGAAGATAGGAGAACAAGACACTTACGCTGAGGCAACTGGAACAGCGATCCTCATCCGAGGCAAAGATTTCCGAGGCTTGGACCCACTCGGTTTGGCCACCTTGGACGGTTGGTCTGTGGACTCGGCAGCAGCGTCCCTGGTCCTCTTCACGCTCTGAGCACTCGGAGCCATGGGAGGAGCAGGCGGAGCACTCGGAGCCGCTGGAGGAGCCAACGGAATCGCAGGTTCATGACGGCGCTTGGTTCGGGGCTCTAATGGTGGAGGTGGCGAGCTCTGCTCCCCAGCCTCCCCCTCCTCCTCTTCGGTCTCCTCCTCCATCTCCCCACTGTCGGAGACGTACTCGGCGCTGTCCACGCTGCCCTCCAGGCTGCCCTCCTCTTCCTCAGCTGGATTCCCGTTCGAGACGGGAGAATACCAGTTGGTCCACTCCTGCACAAAACACAGTCGACAACATCAGACGTCAGGCGGTGGAACAAGAAAAAGTGATAAATCTAAGAAGATTGAAAGCACTCGACAAGATGTGCTCACCTCGTTCGGAGGAGGATTGTCAGCGCGGAAGGGCTTCACTCGCCGGGCTCCTCTAGGGTTATCGCAGGCGCCTGTGATGCCGCGGACCCACGCCGTCACAACCTCCCCAGTTACGCATTCTGGATGAGTCCGAGTGGAGTCCTCAGGCCCCGTGTAGTGCCACATGGCGTGGTGTCGGGCTTGCAGCGGCTGGATGCGCCGACCCAGGAAAGTCTCCAGCAAATCTGTGCCGGTGACCCCCTTGCGGACGACAACAATCAGTGCGTCGACCAGAGGTTGGATCTGGATCTTCTCCACCTTTGTGAGCGCAAGCTGCCTGGGAGGGTCCGGACGGTCTAGGCTAAAGGGTGGCAACCCAGTCGCGGCATCCGGACAAGCTATGTCCTGGCAGTAGAACCAGGTCGACTGCCAGTTCCTAACTGACTCGGACAACTGGAGAGAGGGGTAGCTACTCTTCATTTTCTTTTGGAAGCCTAAGCCCCCGCACAGCTGGAGGAGATGGGTTTTGTCGTCCGACTGGCTAAGCTTTTTGACAGTCTAGGACCTAGAGGAGAAGATGTACTTAAAGAGCCCCCAATGGGGGGGACATCCGATAAAACACCTGCAAAGGGTGACGAATGCGGCGAGATGGGCTATCGCGTTTGGAGGAAAATGATGGAGCTGCGCCCCGAAGTGGTTCATAATACCTCTGAAGAAGGGGTGAGGAGGCAGAGAGAAGCCCCTGTACACATGGCTGAGCAGCAAGATGCGCTCTCCCTCCTGCGGCGCCGGCTCCATCTCGCCCTCCGCCGACAGCCTCCACGACTTGTTGGCAACCATGCCTTGCTCCACCAGCTCCAGCAGGTCGTCCGCCGTCACCGTGGAGGGGAGGAAATCCCCCTGGATCCAACCCGCCGGCAGTGCCCGCTGTCGCCGCTGAGCAGGGGCCGCCGCCTTCTTCTTCTTCTTCTGCGACTCGAGCTTGCTCGTCTGCCCTGCCGTCATGGTGGAGGCAGCAGATCCGCAGAGGAGGAGAGGAAGGAGGAGGCTTGGAGCGCGCAGGGAGCTACGGGAGAAGCGAGGCGAGTGTGAGTAACCAGGGGAGCGCAACGAGAAACCCCCGCTAGAGAAGTTTAAATAAGCTTCCGACTGGGTCACTAACAGGTGGCCTCGAAATCTTATCCCCGACCGGCTGCTGCGATATTAGTGGAGAAGATAAAGGCGCAGTAATCGAGGCGTCAGAAACTACTCGATGACGATGTCGTCATCCCCGCTAAGTGCGCGGCAACCGAAATTTGAGGATCCCAGAAAATCCACCGCTGTCAGTTGACCGGTCACATCGAAAGATTCCGCGGAAGCACTCGGTCCCTAACGGTTTGTTTCGCGGATATATTCACTCGGATCACTAGTCGAGAGGATAAAATGGATCGAGGCAAACAACGCCAAAGTCACATCCATACCAGTCGGATCCGTACTCCAGACATCACTTCGTCGTTCCAACCCCGATCCATTCGGGGACTAATGATGGGGTTATAGTCCCCGGGTAGGGTCATAGGCCTGCCCTATAGGTCCTACCCAAGGACTACCCTTCATAAAGGACAAGGCCCTTTGACAGTTCCGACTGAACTAAGGACTTCCCATCATCCAGTCGGTGACGATTCCCCCATCATCCAGTCGGTGACGAGCATTCGGAGCATATTAAACGTACCGACTGGATTCCACTCTGTATATCGTAACCTCCCTGTAGGGGAACGGTCATACGTTTTCATACACCATTATTAGCATTTAAGACATACGTTACCTGTAATGTAGGCATTTAATCGCCACTACTCCACCCCTGTCCACCGGGCCGTTGTGAAGGGCAGCGCACTCTATATAAGCCGCCCTTCCCCACTGGTGCAAGGGTGGGCATTTACTGTAACCCCATATTCCACTCGACACTAAGCTCCCAAGAGCACTAAGACGTAGGGCTTTTACCTCCACCGTAGAGGGCCTTAACTCATACATCCTCTCCGTAGCTAAGGCTCTGCCCATCCTTTCGTACCCTACTCATCTACTGTCAGACTTATACCCACGACACCCGTCTCATGGGTCGTTTGGTGAATGAATTCGCAAACATAGTATACACATAAATTGTTCCCATGTTCTTGCCTCAAGCACTTTACGAGAAAAGAGTTCAATCAAAAACACAATAAAGAATGGTAATGGTATTGAAACTAGAATAAAGAGCTAGTAGTTACTTACATCCAATTGTCTAAATGTAATCTCTGACTTCCAAACACCCCGAACCTTGGCGGTGAACCGTCTCCAAGCCCTACCAAGAAAAGGAAATGAATAAAGGAGTTCGATATTAATTCCTTGCTATCAGGAAATGAATGAAAAGTTGCCGATATAGTGCCATAACGATTGAAATTACCTCTGGAGGCATTCCTGCATGTTCGGCCATTCAACGAGGGGTGTGCGTTTCGGGTCCATGACTTTTACCAATCCGTCGTCAGGTACAATGATTAACAGAATAAAGTGGAACCTGCGCACACATAACGAGTCAATTATACACTTATAATAACATCGAGTAAGCGAAAATAGAATGTGTGTAGTAACACTCACTTGAAGTTGTAAGGAAATAGTATTTCCCTTTTGGTACCGGAAAACCTTAACCCTTGTACCAAGTTATTCTGTGTCTCGCGGGGATTTTCTGCGTGGTGATGAATGAAATATGGGTCAATGAACCCAATGTCATAGATTTGTCCTCTTTTGCATTCGAAAATCTTCATTGTACAAAACTAATATATCGATGAGTAAGATTATACATGCAAGAACGAGTTGAGTAAGACTTATTGACATAAATTAATAATACTTACAAACAATAGGCACTGATGATAGATTTGTTGAGGGTGTCTTGTTTGTATAACTGAAATAATTCATCGAATTCAATCATTAGCACGCTATCTCCATGCCCAAAATGCTCGTCTTTATATGCACAGTAGATCCAGCTTTGTTGTTCAGCACATGCTCGCATGTACCAGTCATGCAATCTTCGCATTTTTGTTGGTAGCTCGTTGACTAACTCAGGTTTGACGAGAGGAGCCCCGTACCGGTACACGTATGTTATGTCAGCGAATTCCTGGATATGGTTTAAGTACTCATTAATAGACATGCCAACAGCCTTGGCCGCTTCTCCGTATATTGCAACAAACTCCGGATCAATACAAGTTGTTTCATCATTCCTCTGCTCGACCACAACTCCGCTCGATCACACCTTTGTATCGGAATACACTATGAGCGGGGGCACGATTGGTTTTTCTGTTGTCCGAGCTGGGCAACTGATTTCCTGCTGGACGTACTACTATTTAACCGCTGCTTTTTTTCCTGAGCCGACTTGAGAATAGAGCGTTCATAGTCTGTTGGCAACGGTGGCGGGGGATCTGCAAGGGTTTTCAGCATTTTCACGCATGCGGCGTGCTCTTCTGGGGTGACCGGGAACTTTGGCTCTTTCGGCTTCTTCTTGTTAGCCGTGTCAATCTTCCATTGTTGAAGCTGGGCGTCTGCCCTCTTAATATTGTCCTCTCCAGTATAGTCCCAAGGTCTCTTCTCCATATTCTTATGAGGTACTTTTGGGAGGGGCGAAAACTTATGTTTTGATGATCGGAACCCCTTTCTACGGCCACTATTAGTGGTGGTACGTTTCCACTTTTTGCTCTGATCCTCAGTGGACGGAGACGGCTGACGAGGCGGTGGAGACGGCTGATGCAGCGGTGGAGACGGCTGCGCTGGAGACCGGTGAGGCGGCGAAGACGACGGTTGCGCTGGAGACTGGTGAGGTGGAGGCGAAGAAGGATTGCTGCTCTGGGGAGTCGGTGGCCTTAGCGGCCAATTTGGAAGAAAGATGTCCTCCTTTGGCCAACAACGGTTTGTTTCTTGACTTCTCCAAGTTGAGTCAAATCCCTATCTTCACTTGCACGGTGGTCGAGCTTCAACTCCTCATAATCTTTCATCACTTCATCCACCGCGACGACAGCGTACCCTTCTGGAACCGGAGAGCAATGCCAAGTTGGATTATGTCCAATTGGTACGGCCATGCCGACCGCCACCGTCAACCTTAAGTTAGCAACTTTCCCCTTTAGATCACAAGGTGTGCTCTCTGTGATATCATCCACTGGGTAGCAACGAGGAGGATCCGTCGTTAGTGCATCATCACCATCATCATGGAGCTGCGTGGAAGCGACGCTGCTTTTCTGATTCGATGCAGCTTCTATGATGAGCCATTGAGATTGGCCGCTACTTTGATGTTTGTCGATTTGATCCTGCTGCAGCCGCTTTACTGCTTCTTCTAGATTACGCAGCCGGTCTGCCTCATCCACTTTATCACATGCCTCCTTTTCCTTTCTCCTATCATGGCTTCTATCGGGAAATCTCTTCCTTTCCTCGGAAAATGCAAGCACCCACGGCAGGGAGCATGGTAAGCCTCGTGCTCGCCCTTTGTGTTCATCATTCCCAAGGGCGCATGTGAGCTCGTCGTTCTCTCTATCGGGAACGAATCAACCCTCTTCAACATCCTGTACTGCACGTCTAATGTCCTCGATGGGTAGGGGATTATCTTTGTGTCTTTGGTTATATATTGCCTTCCCTTCTTCGTCCAACAAGCCCCCATGCCCGTAAAACCAATTTCTTCCTCATTCGAGCCATCTTAAGGGCTTTGGAGTGATATTTTTCCAGAAATGATGCATCAAGCGCTTCCCACTTAGCCATCTTACCGCCGTAGCAACCACGCCCCATAATATGGTGGTACTTCTTCTTACCTGCATTCATCTTATTTATTACAGACTTTTTCAAGGCTTCCTCCGATTTCTTGTACGCCACAAATTCGGCCCAGTAGTCTTTTATCTTCTCATAGCCGTGATCGAAATCTGGAGTCTTATCTTTCAAGATAAACTCCTCGTGCAATCTTTTTTCCAGCCCCTGAATAGATCGGCCATCTTCTTAAGATCCCACTCCTTGACTTTTTTCTCTAGGGCCTCTTTTCGCCTCTTCATTTCCTCCTCATCTGGATCCACCTCTAGCGCCGGCAGGGTGAAATGAAGCATGAGATTCTCCAAAGGTTTTCTTTGGGTGCTGTGCCAACATATGAGACTCCTTCCTCCCTTGGCTTAATCCATTCTTGAGTGGTGATAGGGATGTGGTCCCTAACAACAACTCGCATGCCTTCACAAACTTCTGCTTTACATCTGTGGGGGCAATTGGTTGGCTGGCATTTGAGACTGTTTCGATCTTGTATCTCTCACCGTCATCCAGCTTCTTGGTTGGGCCTTGTTTCGTCCGTACTGAAGTTTTGCTCGATCCGGAGGGCTAAAAGAAAGAGTATTAATATATCTATATAGCAGAGGATTAATTTATTAATATATATGCACCTCCACGGAGCGGTCGGCTTCTCCCTCTTCGGCTTCTTCTTCATTCGAGCCGCCAATTCCTCCCTCGCCCGAGGCGTGGGCGTCTACCTCACTAGAGCTTCTACCTCCTGTGTTGAGAGATTCATCTACCTCGCCGGACTCGTTCAGAAACTGATTGGTGACATAGACATCGCAAACTAAAATATCATCCCCGCGGATGATACCATGCATCACGTCTTCCTGATATTCGTCTCTGCGTGTATTGGATCCATAGTATCTACAAATTAATTAAACATAAAAAACTAAATTAACTAACAACTAAAACTCCCGCTTATATACATCGAATAATCCACATAATAAATGCAACATCGAATAACCCACTTAATATTATCGAATATACAATCTGGAAAACATAAATAATACATCTCTTGAATACAGTAATACATCGAATAATATATAACTGATCAACCAACAAAGAGTCGTCGATGTACTGAGGCGCTGGCGGTGGATACCCAAAGAGCAGGGACCATCACCGGATCATAGCTCGGGTGAGATCCCTGAAGAACCTGTCAGGTACTGGAGAACCTGGCATCCAACGCCTCCATGTAGCGACGGACGTGCTCGTCCTCCTCTCTGACATGGCGACGTACCTCCTCCTCGAGGGCCGGCACCCTAGACACCGAAAGTGGCCCCGCGACCGCCACCAAAGAAGCTCCGGGTCGATGACGGGAGCCCGGTTCTTCACCAAGCTGCGCGCCCCGGAAGGTAAATCCTCCTAGTGCCAGCCCGACGGAGCCTAGTCCTCCACCTTTAGTCCCGGGTTGCTGCTAGACCCCGGACTAAAGGGGGGTCTTTAGTCCCAATTCTAGCCCCAACCCGGGACTAAAGACCTCGGCTGGCTCCGGCGCGGGGCAGGGCAAACTTTAGTCCTGATGGCTGATGTGTATCCCTTGCAACGACGCCAGAAATAGTTGTGTCGACGGCACCAGGAATCCTTCAGCTGCGGCTATGCCTTAAGGGACTTCCTAGGCAAGTATGCAAAGGATTTCCCCCTGGCCTTGGAGCCTTGCGTTGGTGTTCCCTCGAAGCAGAAAGGGTGATGTAGCACAGCGACGGTAAGTATTTCCCTCAGTTTGAGAACCAAGGTATAAATCCGGCGGAAGAGTATCTCAAGATCCTGCACAAACACAAAAGGCTTGCACCCAATGCTATGAAGGGGTTGTCAATCCCTTATAGATTGTTTGCCAAGTGAGAACTGAAAGCAACAAAGTAACAAAGCAAAGTAAAAGCGGAGTTGTAAATGATGGATGTGAATAGACCCGGGGGCCGTAGTGTTTACTAGTATCTTCTCTCATGAAAGCAAGTAGATGGTGGGTGAACAAATTACTGTCGAGCAATTGATAGAACTATGCAGAGTCGTGACGATATCTATGCAATGATTATTTCTATAGTCATCACGTCCGAAACAAGTAGACCGATACTTTCTGCATCTACTACTATTACTCCACACGTCGACCGCTATCCAGCATGCATCTAGTGTATTAAGTCCATAAGAACAGAGTAACGCCTCAAGCAACATGACATGATGTAGAGGGATAATCTCAAACCAATGATAAAAACCCCATATTTTTACCCTTGATGGCAACTACTTGATGTGTGCCTTGCTGCCCCTACTGTCACTGGGAAAGGTCACCACATGGTAGAACCCAGAACCAAGCACTTCTCCCATTGTAAGAATCATAGATCTAGTTGGCCAAACAAAACCCAAGACTCAGAGAGACTTACAAGGATATCAAATCATGCATATAAGAAATCAGCGAAGACTCAAATATATATCATAGATAATCTGATCACAAATCCACAATTCATCGGATCTCGACAAACACACCGCCAAAGAAGATTACATCGGATAGATCTCCATGAAGGTCATGGAGAACTTTCTATTGAAGATCCAAGAGAGAGAAGAAGCCATCTAGCTACTAACTATGGACCCGTAGGTCTGAAGTGAACTACTCACGAGTCATTGGAAGGGCGATGATGATGATGAAGAAGCCCTCCAACTCCAAAGTCCCCTCCGGCAGGGCGTCGGGAAGGGTCTCCAGATGAGATCTCGCGGAAACGGAATCTTGCGGCGGCGGAAAAGTATTTTTGAGGCTCCCCTGATTTTTATGGAATATTTGGGAATATATAGGCGCAAGACCTAGGTCAGGGGGTGGCGAGGGAGGCCACAAGCCTATCCACCGCCGCCTCCCCCCTAGTGGCGGAGTGGGGGCTTGTGGGCTCCTTGGATCCCACCTGGCTTGGCCCAAAAGCCCCTGGACTTCTTCCGTTCGGGAAAAAATCATTTCGGGGTTTTTCTTCCGTTTGGACTCCGTTCCAAAATCAGATCTGAAAAGAGTCAAAAACACGGAAAAACAGGAACTGGCACTTGGCATTGAATCAATAAGTTAGTCCCAAAAAAAAGATATAAAAAGATACATAAAACATACAAAGAAGACAAGATAACAGCGTGAAACCATCAAAAATTATAGATACGTTTGAGACGTATCAAGCATCCCCAAGCTTAACTCCTGCTCGTCCTCGAGTAGGGAAGTGATAAGAATGAATTTTTGATGCTTTCATGCTACCTAGCATAGGTGTCCTTTGTAATTCCTCTTATGTGACGTGAATGTTCAGATCCATTAGATTCAAAACAATAGTTTGCTATTGACGTGGAGACAATAATAATTCAAGCAAACTAGCAAAGTAATCATGAACTTTCAAAATAACAAGGCCAAAAGAAAGTTATCCCTACAAAAGCATATAGTCTAGCTATACTCTATCATCATTGCACAACGAATTTAAATCATGCACAACCCCGGTATTGGCCAAGTAATTGTTTCACACCTTTACTTTCTCAAACATTTTCAACTCTCACGCAATACATGAGCGTGAGCCATGGTTATAGCACTATAGATGGTGTGGAATGTGGTGGGGGTTGCAAGACAAAAAAGGAGAAGATAGTCACATTAACTAGGCATATCAATGAGCTGTGGAGATGCTCATCAATAGATATTAATGTGAATGAGTAGGGATTTCCATACAAATGATGCACTAGAGCTACAAGTATGTGAAAGCTCTTAAAGAAAACTAGTGGGTGTGCATCCAACTTGCTTGCTCACGAAGACCTAAGGCAATTTTGAGGAAGCCTATCATTGGAATATACAAGCCAAGTTATATAATGATAATTCCCACTAGCTATATGGTGGTGATAAAACGAGATACTCTCGATCATGAACATCATGGTGCTCAAAATGCACAAGTGTGGAAAAAGTGGTAGCATTGTCCCTTCTCTCTTTTTCTCTCATTTTTTTATTATTTTGGTGGGCTCTTTGGCCTCTTTTTTATGGGATTCTTTGGCCTCTTTTATTTCCTCACATGAGACAATGCTCCAATAATGATGATCATCACACTTTCAACTCAAAACTTAAAGCAATTATGACTCTATATGGAATGCCTTCGGTAGTGTACCGTGGCAATGATCTAGCATGGCATAGACATCAATGGAAACATCATGCTAGCTATCTTACGATCGTGCAAAGGCAAACTAGACGTGGTGGCACATGTCATGGTGGTAGTTGCATGGCAATATATCTCGGAATGACTTTGAAAAAGCCATAATAGGTAGGTATGGTGGCTGTTTTGAGGGAGGCTAATGGTGGGTTTTGTGCACCGGCGAAAGTTGCACGACACTAAGAAGATAGTGATGGTGGAAGGTGAAAGTGCATCTAAACCATGGACTCAACATTAGTCATGAAGAACGCATATACTTGTTGCAAAAGTTTTATTAGTAATCGAAACAAAGCATTCAACGCATACTCCTAGGGGAAGGGTTGGTAGGTATAAACCATCGCGCGATCCCGACCGCCACGCAAAGGATGACGATCAATATACTAATCATGCTCAGATTTCATCACATAGCGGTTCACCATACGTGCATGCTATGGGAATCACTAACTTCAACACAAGTATTTCTAGATTCACAACACCTTACTAGCATGACTTCAATATTACCATAACCACAACTCAAAACTAATTGAGATGAATCAAACTTCTCTAACTATTCAATGCACATGAAGGTGGAATTTTTCCTATCCCTTAGGATAACTACCCCTTTTGAGACTACTTTCAAAGCATAGATCAACTACCAAGCCACGCACCGTTGTGCTCTAAACGATATAAGTGAAGCACATAGAGCAAAAGTATCTAACTCAACAGATATAAGTGAAGCACATGTGAGCTGAATTGTCGACCAAAAGATATAAGTGAAGCTCGACAAAATCACGGTGTGTGCATGTCTCTCTCTCTAGGTGTGCAGAAAGGATGATTGTGACACAACAAAAATAAAAGACTCCTACGATACAAGACGCTCCAAGCAAAAACACATAACATGTGGTGAATAAAAATATAGCCCCAAGTAACGTTACCGGTGGATTGAAGACGAGAGAGGGGATGCCTTCCCGGGGCATCCCCAAACTTAAGCTTTTACGACATCCTTGAATCTCTTGGGGTGCCTTGGGAGTCCCCAAGCTTGAGCTATTGCCACTCTTTATCTCTTTGTCCATAAGAACTTCACCCAAAACTTGAAAACTTCACAACACGAAACTTAAACAGAAACTCGTGATAATATTAGTACAAGAAAGCAAACCATCACTTCTTTAGGTACTGTAGCAAACTTAAATCCTACTTGTGCTGATGTTGGGTTACTGTAGTTTCAATCTTCCATGGCTAATACCCCCGATACTATCCACAGTTTCATCAAAATAAGCAACCAACACAACAAAAATAGAATCTGTTAACAACAGACCAGTCTGTAGCAATCTGTATGTTTCATATATCTCTGTTACTTCAAAACTTCTGAACAATTACGGCAGTCTGAAGAATTTGCCTAGCAATCAGCAGCAAAAAGAATCAACTCAAAATCTCTTACATAAAAAAAATGAAAATTCTTTTCGTGAGCAGAAAGTTTCTGTCTTTTCCAGCATGACCAAACGATCATCCCCAAGACTAATCATAACGGTTTTGCTTGGCACAAACGCAAAAAGAAACACAAAAAACACAATCATAACAGAATTATGAAAGTTTGGAAAACACAAAACAGAAATAAAAAGGATAGATTCGTTGGGTTGCCTCCGAACAAGCGCTTTTGTTTAACGCCCTTAGCTAGGCGAAAGTGATGGAATCACATATAGTCATCTTTGGTGCTCAAACATAAGTAGCCCTCATCATAGATTCATAAGGAAATCTTATTTTCTTTCTACGAAAGTGCTCCATGCCCTTTTTTAAGGGAAATTGAAATCTAATATTCCCTTCCTTCATATCGATGATAGCACCAATAGTCCTTAGGAAAGGTCTACCAAGAATAATGGGACATGAAGGATTGCAATCTATGTCAAGTACAATGAAATCCACGGGTACATAGTTCTTATTTGCAACAATAAGAACATCATCGATCCTTCCCATGGGTTTATTGACGGTAGAATCCGCAAGATGCAAATTAAGAGAACACTCTTCAATCTCATGAAAACCAAGAATATCACATAAAGACTTTGGAATCGCGGAAACACTAGCACCCAAATCACACAAAGCATTGCACTCATAGTTTTTGATCTTGATTTTGATAGTAGGTTCCCACTCATCATGAAGTTTTCTAGGTATCGAGACTTCTAGTTCGAGCTTCTCTTCAAGAGATTTCATCATAGCATCTATGATATGCGCGGTAAAGGCTTTGCTTTGGCTATAAGCATGTGGAGAGTTTGCAATGGATTGCATCAAAGAAATGCATTCAAACAAGGAGCAATTATCATAATTGAATTCCTTGAAATCCAAAGTGGGAGTTTCATTACTACCCAAATTTTTGACTTCTTCTACTCCACTCTCCACACCTTTATCATCAAGATAGGCGGACTCCGAATCATTGGGGCGTTTTTCAACCAAAGTGGATTCATATCCAACCCCTCCATAAGTAGGTTTGACACGCGAAAACAAAGATTCAAGAGGAGACACACCAAGCACTTTAAGATCTTCGTGATTTGCATCACTAGAACGCACCCTTTTAAACCATTCATGTCTAGCGCGAATTTGGGCGGTTCTTTCTTTGCTCTCATTCATGGAGATACGCATAGCTTTCAAAGTTTCATCCAAGTTGATCTTGGGAGGAGCGCATCTAACTTTCAAAGCATCAATATCACAAGACATCCTATCAACGCTCTTAGCCAAATCGTCTATTTTGAGTAGTTTTTCCTCTATGGACGCATTGAAAATCTTTTGAGAGTTGATAAACTCCTTGATATTACTCTCTAGATCAGAGGGTAATTTGTTATGATTTCCATAAGTGTTGCCGTAGCAATTGCCATAATTGTTAGAGGAGTTACTAGGAAAAGGCCTAGGAACATAGTTTCCTCTAAAAGCATTGTTGTTGCCAAAATTGTTCCTACCAACAAAATCCACGTCCAAACTAGCGTTGCTACTCTCAATCAAAGAAGATAGTGGCATGTCATTAGGATCTACGGTAGCATTTCTGCTAGCAACCAAATTCATCAACTCGTCCATCTTAGCACTAAGCGAGTTAATCTCTTCTATAGCGTGCACCTTTTTGCTAGCAGGCGACCGTTCAGTGTGCCACTGAGAGTAGTTGGTCATGATATTGTCTAGGAGTTTTGTAGCATCTCCTAACGTGATTTCCATGAACGTTCCACCTGAGGAGGAGTCCAAGATATTGCGAGAAGCGAAATTCAAACCAGCGTAAAAGATTTGTATAATCATCCACAAACTCAAGCCATGAGCGGGACAATTTCTAATCATAAGCTTCATCCTCTCCCAAGATTGTGCAACGTGTTCATGATCAAGTTGATTGAAATTCATGATATAGTTACGTAAGGAGATGATCTTAGCCGGCAGAAAATACTTGGGTATGTAAGCATATTTGCACCTATCCCAAGAATCGATACTATTTTTAGGCAAAGAAGAAAACCAAGTTTTTGCGCGATCTCGCAACAAGAAAGGAAAAAGTTTCAACTTAATCACGTGATTATCCACATCTCTTTTCTTTTGCATATCACAAAGCTCAATGAAGGTATTGAGATGGGATGCGGCATCTTCACTAGGAAGGCCAGAGAATTGCTCTTTCATAACAAGATTCAGCAGAGCTGCGTTGATTTCATACGATTCCGCACTAGTGGCGGGAGCAATCGGAGTACTAATAAAATCATTATTATTAGTGCTCGAGAAATCGCAAAGTTTGGTATTTTCAGACATGATGTCTTCAACAAACAAACAAGCACACAAGCAAGCAAGAAACCTACAAAGGCAAACGGCAAGGGCAAGAGAAAACGGCGAAGGAGAAAGGCGAATGAAAACGGCAAATGTGAAGTGGGGGAGAGGAAAATGAGAGGCAACTGGCAACAAAAGTAAATGCAAGAGAAGAGTTTGTGAGACCTACTTGGATAGATCTTGATTTCTCCTCCCCGGCAACGGCGCTAGAAATACTTCTGATGGCTGCTGCGTATCCCTTGCAACGGCGCCAGAAATAGTTGTGTCGACGGCACGAGGAATCCTTCAGCTACGGCTACGCCTTAAGGGACTTCCTAGGCAAGTATGCAAAGGATTTCCCCTGTGGCCTTGGAGCCTTGCGTTGGTGTTCCCTCGAAGCGGAAAGGGTGATGTAGCACAGCGACGGTAAGTATTTCCCTCAGTTTGAGAACCAAGGTATCAATCCGGCGGAAGAGTATCTCAAGATCCTGCACAAACACAAAAGGCTTGCACCCAACGCTATGAAGGGGTTGTCAATCCCTTATAGATTGTTTGCGAGAACTGAAAGCAACAAAGTAACAAAGCAAAGTAAAAGCGGAGTTGTAAACGATGGATGTGAATAGACCCGGGGGCCGTAGTGTTTACTAGTGGCTTCTCTCATGAAAGCAAGTAGACGGTGGGTGAACAAATTACTGTCGAGCAATTGATAGAACTGTGTAGAGTCGTGTCGATATCTATGCAATGATTGTTTCTATAGGCATCACGTCTGAAACAAGTAGACCGATACTTTCTGCATCTACTACTATTACTCCACACGTCGACCGCTATCTAGCATGCATCTAGTGTATTAAGTCCATAAGAACAGAGTAACGCCTTAAGCAAGATGACATGATGTAGAGGGATAATCTCAAACCAATGATAAAAAACCCCATCTTTTTACCCTTGATGGAAACTACTTGATGTGTGCCTTGCTACCCCTACTGTCACTGGAAGGTCACCACATGGTAGAACCCAAAACCAAGCACTTATCCCATTGCAAGAATCATAGATCTAGTTGGCCAAACAAAACCCAAGACTCGGAGAGACTTACAAGGATATCAAATCAGCATATAAGAAATCAGCAAAAACACCAATATATATCATAGATAATCTGATCACAAATCCACAATTCATCGGATCTCGACAAACACACCGCCAAAGAAGATTACATCGGATAGATCTCCATGAAGATCATGGAGAACTTTGTATTGAAGATCCAAGAGAGAAGAAGCCATCTAGCTACTAACTACGGGCCCGTAGGTCTGAAGTGAACTACTCACGAGTCATTGGAGGGGCGATGATGATGATGAAGAAGCCCTCCAACTCCAAAGTCCCCTCCGGCAGGGCGCCGGGAAGGGTCTCCAGATGAGATCTCGCGGAAACGGAAGCTTGCGGCGGCGGAAAAGTATTTTCGAGGCTCCCCTGATTTTTTGCGGAATATTTGGGAATATATAGGCGCAAGACCTAGGTCACGGGGCGGCCAGGGAGGCCACAAGCCTGCCCACCGCCGCCTCCCCCCTGGTGGTGGAGTGGGGGCTTGTGGGCTCCCTGGAGCCCACCTGGCTTGGCCCAAAAGCCCCCTGGACTTCTTCCGTTCAGGAAAAAATCATTTCAGGGTTTTCTTCCGTTTGGACTCCATTCCAAAATCATATCTGAAAAGAGTCAAAAACACGGAAAAATAGGAACTGGCACTTGGCACTGAATCAATAAGTTAGTCCCAAAAAAAAGATATAAAAAGATACATAAAACATACAAAGAAGACAAGATAACAGCGTGAAACCATCAAAAATTATAGATACATTTGAGACGTATCAAGTCCCACCTCGCCATGCGAGGGGCGCTCGCTGTTCTTATAAGCACCACCGCGGTAGCTCATTTGAGATCCTCTCTAAAGCAGGCCTATGGGCCTAACTCTCCTCTCTCTGCCTGTTGGGCCTATTGGGCACGTGGGCGTGCATCCTGGCCCACCTTTCCTGTAGGGTTTCTAGTCGTATGCACGCCGTGATGGTCCAATAGGCGGCATTTTTTTTACTTTAATAATTTTTAGTCCTGTTTATATTTTAATTCTTTCCTATTAAAGATTTTTTTTCTCTCTTTTATTTTAGTTTTCTATAAAAGATTTTAACAAAAAAAAACTTTATGAAGATTCTTTTGAGTTGATATTTTTTTGTTTCTTTTTAGTTATTGTTTTACTTGATTCTTTTTAACAAATAAAATACTTTGATAATTTTAGTTCATTCTTTTTAGTTAATGTTTTAGTTGATTCTTTTTAGTTGATATCATAAATTTTCAACAATTTCTGACTTCATTTCATATTTTTCGTGCATTTACTTTTTTCTTTGAGCTAATTGACCCTGAAATTGAAAAGCACTATAAATGAACTCTGAAAATGTTGAAAGTTGGCATGGTATCATCATTTCGCCCACATAGCATGTGCTAAAAAGTTGAGAGGGTTACGACAAAAACTTGATGCACTTCGTGTACAAAACACGCAATCTCTTTCGAAGTATCAGGATTTCGAATGAGAACTCATCTGTTACAAAGGGATTTCATTTTTTTGAAATTATTTGAACTCCATAGTTTTTGTATGTTCAAAATGCACCATTCAAAGTCACATCATAAATTTTCAACAATTTCTGACTTCATTTGGTATTTTTTGTGCATTTACTTATTTTCTTTTTAGCTAATTGACCCTGAAATTGAAAAGCGCTACAAATGAACACTGAAAATGTTGAAAGTTGGCATGGTATCATCATTTCACCCACATAGCATGTTCTATAAAGTTGAGAGGGTTACAACAAAAACTGGATGCATTTCGTGTACAAAACGGACAAACTCTTTCGAAGTATCACAGTTTCGAACGAGAACTCATGTGTTACAAAGGGATTTCATTTTTTTAACTTATTTGAACTCCATACTTTTTGTGTGTTCAAAATGCACCATTTAAAGGCACATCATAAATTTTTCAACAATTTCTGACTTCATTTGGTATTTTTCGTGCATTTACTTATTTTTTTTGAGCTAATTGATCCTGAAATTGAAAAGCACTACAAATGAACTCCCAAAATGTTGAAAGTTGTAATGGTATCATCATTTCACCCACATAGAATGTGCTAAAAAGTTGAGAGGGTTACGACAAAAACTGGATGCATTTCGTGTACAAAACGGACAATCTCTTTCGAAGTATCAGGGTTTCGAACGAGAACTCATCTGTTACAAAGGGATTTCATTAAACTTATTTGAACTCCATACTTTTTGTGTGTTCAAAATGCACCATTCGAAGGCACATCATAAATTTTCAACAATTTGTGACTTCATTTGGTATTTTTCGTGCATTTACTTTTGTTTGAGCTAATTGGCCCTGAAATTGAAAAGCACTACAAATGAACTATGAAAATATTGAAAGTTGGCATGGTATCATCATTTCACCCACATAGCCTGTGCTAACAATTTGAGAGGGTTACGATAAAACTGGATGCACTTCGTATACAAAACAGACAATCACTTTCGAAGTATGAGGGTTTCGAACGAGAACTCGTGTGTTACAAAGGGATTTTATTTTTTTGAACTTATTTGAACTCCATAATTTTTGTGTGTTCAAAATGCACCATTCAAAGGCAGATCATAAATTTTCAACAATTTCTGACTTCATTTGGTATTTTTCGTGCATTTACTTATTTTGTTTGAGCTAATTGACCCTGAAATTGAAAAGCACTACAAATTAACTCTGAAAATGTTGAAAGTTGGCATGGTATAATCATTTAACCCACATAGCATGTGCGAAAAAGTTGAGAGGGTTACGACAAAAACTGGATGCACTTCGTGTACAAAACGGACAATCTATTTCGAAGTATAAGGGTTTCGAACGAGAACTCATCTGTTAGAAAGGAATTTCATTTTTTTGAACTTATTTGAACTCCATACTTTTTGTGTGTTCAAAATGCACCATTCAAAGGCACATCATAAATTTTCAACAATTTTTGACTTCGTTTGGTATTTTTCGTGTGTTTACTTTTTTTGAGCTAATTGACCCTGAAATTGAAAAGCACTACAAATGAACTCTGAAAGTGTTGAAAGTTGGCATGGCATCATCATTTCACACACATAGCATGTGCTAAAAAGTTGGGAGGGTTACGACAAAAACTGGATGCACTTCATGTACAAAATGGACAAACTCTTTCGAAGTTTAATACATTAGTACACATCACATAAAGTTTAATACATTACATAGATTTATATTTCGATTCCTTGCCTATGATCGCTTTGGCCGTAACCATGGAGCATCTTCATTATTTAACGGGATGCTTGGGTCAATTCTCACTATGAAGGGCTGAATTTCATCAAACTTATTATAATCTGCTGACATGTCTGTCTTGTCCTCGATCCCCACGATGTTTCTTTTCCCTGAAAGTACTATGTGACACTTTGGCTCATCGTCCGATGTATTCATTTGCTTTTTTTATTTTTTCCGTCTGGAGGACATGTCTTTCACGTAGAAAACCTGAACCACATCATTGGCTAGCACGAATGGCTCGTCTCTATAACCAAGATTCTTGAGATCAAATGTTGTCATTTCGTACAACTGGTCTACCTTTACCCCTTCTCCATTCATTTCACCCAACTACACTGAAACAAAGGGACCTTAAAATTAGGTCCATAATTAAGTTCCCATATCTCCTCTATGTAACCATAGTATGTGTCCTTTTTTCCATTCTCGTCTGTCGCATCATAGCGGACACCACTGTTTTGGTTGGTGCTCTTTTTATCTTGGGCGGTCGTGTAAAATGTATTCCCGTTTATCTCGTACCCTTGGAAATGTAATACAGTCAAAAAAGGTGACGCGGCCAACAAGCAGAGTTGATCTCCAACAGTGTTGTCATTCATGAGACGTGCTCGCAACCAACTGTCAAAAGTATCCATGTGTTTTTCTTCAATCCAGGAGATAGCGTTCCCCGGGAACTCGGAGCGTACAAAATTCTTGTGTTCCTCGATATACGAAACTACAAAGGTGGAACTTTATAGAACTGTGTAGTGTGCTTGAGTGAAAGAATGCTCGTCCCTACATATCACTGCTTTCTTTCCTAGCATGCCTTTTCCACTCAGTCTCCCCTCATGCCGCGATTCTGGAACACTAATCGGCTTAAGGTCAGGAAGTAAGTCTACACATAACCCAATCACCTCCTCTGTTCCATAGCCCTTGGAGATCCTTCCTTCTGGCCTAGCACAGTTATGAACATATTTATTTAAGACTCCCATGAACCTCTTGAAGGGGAACATATTGTGTAGAAATACAGGACCGTGAATGGAAATCTCGTCGACTAGGTGAACCAGGAGATGCGTCATAATATTGAAGAAGGACGGGGGAACACCAACTCAAAACTGATAAGACATTGGACCACATTCTTCTGTATCCTTTCAAGACGTTCTCGATCAATTACCTTCTGAGATATTGCATTGAGGAATGCACATAGCTTCACAATGGGTAATCGAACATTTTTCGATAGAAGCCCCCTCAATGCAAGCGGAAGCAACTGCGTCATAATCACGTGGCAATCATGAGACTTCAGGTTCTGGAATTTTTTTCTCTGCCATATTTATTATTCCCTTTATATTAGACGAGAAGCCAGCGGGGACCTTCATACTGCTCGGGCATTCAAAAAATATTTCCTTCTCTGCTTTGGTAAGAGTGTAGCTGCTTAACTATTGACGCTCTTTATCAGTCTTCTTGTCGTATGGGTCTTTCATACGTTGCTGCTCCTCCCGTGCTTCTGTTGTATCTTTTGTCTTCCCATACACGCCCAGGAAGGTTATAGATACATAGAGTCACGGGCCAGATGTTGTGACTGCAGCTCTGCTCCCCAAAAGGATTCATGCCATCTGTACTTAGACCAGGCCATAAGTTCCTTGGGTCATCTGCAAAGTCCGTCCACTCCCTCTCGATTTTCCTCCACTGCGACCCATCTGCGAGGTGTCTCAACTTCCCGTCTTTCTTACACTCGTCTTTGTGCCATCGCATCAACTTGGCATGCTCATTATTTCTGAACAGGCGTTTCTACTGTGGTATTATAGGATCATACCACATAACCTTAGCAGGAACCTTCTTCCTGGGGGCTCGTCATCGCCCTCAACACCACCAGGGTCATCCTGTCTGATCTTGTATCGACATGCAGTACATACCGGGCATTTGTCCATATTCTCGTACTTCTCACCGCGGTACAGGATGCAGTCATTAATGCATGCATGTATCTTCTGCACATCTAATCCTAGAGGGCAGATGGCCTTCTTTGCTTCGTACGTAATCTCGGGCAATTCGTTATCCTTTGGAAGCTTCGGCTTCAATATTTTCAGTAGCTCTCAAATCCCTTGTTAGATAAACCAGTTTCTGCCTTCCATTTCAACAGTTTCAGTGTGGTACCGAGCTTTCTGCTGTCAACTTTGCAATTTGAGTACAACAACTTTTTATGATCCATTAGCATGGCCTCCAACTTCAGCTTCTCCTTGTCTGTATCACATTGTCTCTTTACATCAGAAATGACCTGACCAAGACCATCAGCGGGCTCATCTGATGCCGGTTGTTCTTCACCTCCTTCTTCTTCATTGTCTTCCATTGCAGTATCACCGTATTCTTCAGTGAACATAGGATAGTTGTCACCATCATCTTCTTCTTCATTGTCTTCCATCATAACCCATCTTTCTCCGTGCATGGTTCAACAAATATATGTGGGCATGAAACCTCTCCGAATCACGTGGCCTTGAATGGTTTTCGAGCTAGAGTACTCCTTCAGGTTTCAACAGTCAACACATGGACAAGGCATAAAATTATCCACTTTGTTTGTCTCAGCCACATCGATAAATTTATGTAGGCCTACAATAAATACGGAACCACGTCGTTCGTCGTACATCCATCGCTTCTGTGCATCGATCTGCACCATACATGAATAGTGAAATGACAACCGTACATGGGCACATGCAATATTTTTGTATCAATTACAGATGAAAATGATAAGGTTGCTAACCTCGGTCGAGGATACCATTTTGTGTGAACTTAAGTGTGACTCGGGCATTAGTCCCGATTCGTAATGTAATCCGAAGTGCGTCGGTCATTGTACATCCATTGGCGGTTCATCTGTATTATGAAATTAAGTATATGAAAAACCATTGCAGAACATCATGAATAGAGAAATGACCAAATTAATACAAGTTCATCATCACATTAAAACCAAAGCACAGTAGTGATCAAATGTTATTATTGCAAAAATAATTACATAAAGTTCTCTTATAAAACAACATACAACTATGTAAAACATTTAAATGCAACAACAAATGCGATCAAAATCGCAACTAAGGTAACAATTGACCAAACAACATAATGATACCAAGTCTCTTTATCAATGGCATATTTTCTAGTATTCCTAATCTTCAAGCGCATTTCATCCATCTTCAAGCCCATTGCATCCATCTTCAACCGCATTGCATCCATCTTCATCTTGTGATCATCGACGACATCGGCAACATGCAACTCCAGTTCCATATTCTTCTCCTCAATTATTTTCAATTTTTCTTCAAGTAATTATTTTGTTTTTCAACCAAGTTTAACTGCTCGACAAGAATTTCTATGTGGGTTGGAATTTCCGGTTCACATACCTCCTAGATTTAAAATATATGTCACATTGGTCGTCATAATTGTCATAAACACTAACTAAAATAAATAGTTACAAAAGATAATATATATACCACATCCGAATCATAGACAGGACGAGGACCGACGGAGGCGGATACCAAAACCATCGCACTATATAATAACAAAAAATAATGAAAGTAAGTAATTTATACAAGTATCTATCTAAATCATACAAGTAAGAATATTTTTTTTCTTTTAAAAAGAAGATAAGAACAAGAGGCTCACCACGGTGGTGCTCGCGACGAGATCGGCGAGTGCGATCAACAACGGTGAGGACGGGCACGGGACGGCACCCTACATATGTGCAGACTCTAAGAAGTTAATTTGAGCTCAAATTTTGCATCTAAATCAAAATAACTCCACATACACTCCTACACTAAAACCCTCAAACCACTCTACTTCTAGAGCATTTGAAATGAGCTAAATTAGCACTGAGAGATGAAAGGATGAAGTAGCTAACCTTTTAGAACACTTGTGTAGTTGGTGCACAGCCAAACCTAGACAAATATTGAGGAAAATGGAGCTTGGTGGTCGAGCTTGAAGAGGAGAAAGCTTAAGTAGTGTGGCTCGGGCATTTCATCGAACACCTCTTGTGCATGCATAGAAGGGTGGCAAAGAGCATGGCAAGCACGCCTCAACAGCCAAAAAATAGAGGAGATGGTGGACAGGGGCGAGGGTACATATGGGCAAAACTTTAGTCCCGATTTTTGTCTAAAACCGAAACTAATAGCCTATCAATTAGTCCCGGATTTTACCCCGAACCGGGACTAATGCTCCGCGGCACGCCACGTGGCAGTCGCTAGATCTTTAGTCCCGGTTTTTGTCCCGAATCGGGACTAATGCTCCGCAGCACGCCATGTGACAATCACTGGATCTTTAGTCCCGATTTTTGCTCCGAACCGGGACTAATGAGATGAATTGAACCGGGACCAATGCCCTGGCAAACTGAACCGGGACCAATGCATGGCATTGGTCCCGGTTTTACTTCGACCCGAGGCTAATGTGGTTTTGTGCTCCGTCAGAAAACCTCTTTTTCTACTAGTGTAGAACTCCCCGGATGTTGTTTGATCACAAAATTTCACATCTTTTTTGAATGAGTTTGCCATGTTTTTTGAATTTACTATCCAACGGACAAACCCGTCAATTCCGGTCAACGAGCTCAAAATAAGGTTTTGGACCAAACTTATTGGGTTTTGAAACTTGAAAGACCAAATGTGTAGCAGAAATTCTTAAGGGGTCAAGTTTATACTTTTGGAAAACTTGAGGGACCAAAAACATACTTGAGGGCCAAATTTTTTGTTTGAATTCAAAAATTTCCAAATCAAACATCCCTTGCAATATTCGGTGTAACATTTGTGCGCGGTTTGAATGTGCAAAGTAGATATATAGTACGTACGCGCGCGTATGGGTATGTGATTTAATATGTGTGCACTGTGCGATTTGAAGGAGTAGATTAGCGTGCATGCTCCGAAATCCGTGCTTATAGTTGTATGCAACGTCGACGCGTGTATCTTTGCTCATTAAACAACTGACCACCACATCATTTGCATGCATGCGTGCTTCTGACGAGGACGACGGGCACAAGATGACGTCAAACTGGCGTCAACCCTGCCGCTGATGTGGACGTACGTACGTCGAGCAGAAGTTACATCCTCTACTGTATCTGACAGCGCGCGGCGGAGGAGCACGGTCTGGCAGGCCGGCAGCGAGCAGCTCATGCATGACCCAAGACGTACGTTTCGAAGAAGCACGGCACGGCACGAACACGCGCGCGCGCAGTCGAACAGCGCTCCGAGCGAGCCCCCGACGCAACGGCCGTCATGGACGACGACGGCGTGCGTCCAGCAACGAGGTCGCCGCTCT
Source organism: Hordeum vulgare subsp. vulgare (assembly GCF_904849725.1). Taxonomy (NCBI): domain Eukaryota; kingdom Viridiplantae; phylum Streptophyta; class Magnoliopsida; order Poales; family Poaceae; genus Hordeum; species Hordeum vulgare. The sequence continues at coordinate 41,298,749 of NC_058522.1, forward strand.
GCTCCATACCCATGCATGACCGGCCGGCCGTCACGCCATGCCCCTCTACAAGCATCCACGTACGACTGTCGCTGCTCTACGCCCCAACACCACGCCAGGCGGGGGCGCGCACGCACGCACTATGGCGCAACGTCGCGGCTCCCCCCAGCGTGGCGAACTCGCTCGCCGCGCGCCTACGCCGTCAACCAACCCAGACCATGGCCAAGAGTGCTACTCGCGCGCGCGCGGCAGCCCCGGCATGACCTCAAGATATTAAGTTGATCTTCACCGATAGCCCAACGGCCAATTGAGCCCTTGGTTATCACGCCCTGATCATGGGCTTTCAATCCTCGTATGGTTGATGGGTCTCTGTGGTCTGCCTATATAAAGACGGATGAGGGTCGGGGCACGGGATACGAGATTCACCGCCACCGTATTTTTCACCTACAAACCTATCGATCTAGGTCTTACGCAGTGTTCACGGAAAGCGTCGCCGCTGTCACCACATCTCTCTCGTTCCTCACCGTCATCACCACCTCACAATGAACGCCGACGGGAGCTCATCGACTGCGGGACAAGGTAATAACCACTACTCCTACCGGACTCATCTAACCTAGAAGATCCACGGGATCTATCAATGATATCATGAGCCACTAGACATTAGATGTGTTACGGTTGAAAGAAGAAAAGATAAGTTTTCCTCAAACCTCAAAGAACCCTAGCAGGGCAAAGTTCAAAAGAAAAGCAAAGTATCACCGGAGCCCTCTCCGGCAAAGAGCGACGCCTTGGCCGCTCCCGTTCCCCTCGATCCCCACACGCATCGGCAAACCAAGGTGTGGAGAAGAAGAACACACCCCTCCGGGGGCAAAGAAACATATTGGATTGAATCCGAAAAAGCAAACGAAGCAAACAAAAAAAAGGAAAAAAATGCAAAGCACATCCCGAAGGAAAAAGACCCAGGACTTGCCGGAAAAGGAGGAAGGGGCGCCGCGGCCAACCCACTCGACGTCAACGATGCCGTCCACAACGCCGGCGAAAGGGGCAGGAAGAGCCGATGGCGCGCACGACGCGGGACCCTTAGTCGCCGCTGTCGGCGGCCAGATCGAGGCGGGGCAGTGCACGAGGCACCCACCGCGAGGCGAGCGAGCGGCGCGCGGGGGAGGTAACCGCCGGCGGCCAAATCTTCTTCTGCCTCGAGCTGCTCGAGAAAAGAGAGCACAGTCGGCGGCTGCAGCATCCTCTGCCTCGAGCCGCTCGAGGAAAGAAGGCACATGAGATTGAGAGGGGTGGGCGACGCACACCAAAAAGAGAGGGCGAGCGGCGTGGCGCGGGGGGCTCCACCCCGGCGCGGTGGCCGGCAGTTGCTGCCTCGCCACGGGAGAGAGGCGAGCGGCGCGAGCGCAACGGCTCTAGAGCAAAGTGGCGCACCGGGGGAGAATGGGGTCTAGGGTTTCGGTGGATGTGGCTGGGGCTGTTTTGTTGCAGCCGAAAGAGATGGGGCACCGTCGGATCCGATCCGACGACCCTGATCGCCCCGCGCCGGAACCCTAGCTCATGGTTGGGCCTTGGGCCGAAAGAAGAGGCTGTTGTGTCACTCAGGCCGAAAGAAAAGGGCCGGCCCAGGCCGGGGCGCCACAGGGTGGGACTTGGTGGCTGGGCCGATTGCGGCCGAGAAAGCCTGGCCTATTTTTTTTTAAATCTCTGTTTTATGTCTAGTTTTTTTGGGCAGTTTGAAAACAGTGTTTCCTATGCAAATTTTCCAACGAAAATCTTGCTTAGAAATATAAAACAAAAAAGTTAAAAGTTTCTGTAAAAATAGACAGAAAAGTAATATTAATTTTTTTGCAAAGAAAAATAAATATTTTTGAAAATAAAAATAGATTTTTCAGAAAAAGAAAAGTTCATGGAATTTATAAAAGGAAAATAAAGTTCATAAATTTTTATTTTTAATAGAATTTTTTTTTTGTAAAGTTGAAAATGTACATGAATTTTTATATTCACGTTTTCCGCTGCTAAGTAATTTAATAGTGCTCTTTTATGAAGTAAATAAAAGTTTAGAGAGACTTACCAATAAGAGCATATTAAAATTATTATTGAAATATGATATGTTATTTTTCTGACCAACGTTGTTAATAACATAATCATGATGCATTATTGGTATTGAAAATGCATTTATTTCTATCTTTTCCCCAACGGTAATATAGATTTATTTGCATAGGCAATTTTATTTTTAATTTGGCCAACGTTAAATTATTCCATATGATTGTTATACTGATATCACTTACATTGTGATTTCAAGAGGTTTCCACCTAATGAGTTGTCTCAAGGACGTTCCTACACTCAGAGATGATAATTACTCTGAGTGGAGGAAGAAAGTTGGCATGGCTCTGATTATTGCTGAGGTAGACTGGATTCTGGAGGAACCACAGCCCGTTCAACCTCCATAGCTAGTCAGAGACGCTGATGATGATGATGAAGCATGGGAGAAAAATAAGTGGGATCATGCCACGGTGGAGATGTCCTACTCCATAAGCAACCAAAAGTGGGTAAATGCCAACAAAAAGTGTTTGGCATTTATAAAGAACACAATTGAGACCGCCATTGTGGAATCAATTGCGAAGTGCACTTCCGCAAGGGAGATGCTAAAAAAGATAAAGAGCCAGGCTCTTCAAAGACATATGCCACCCAGTTGATAAAACAACTGGTCACAGAGAGCTCCACTGGAGGTGGCCATGGCATAAGAGAGCACATCCTTCGGATGAGCAATACGGCAGGCAAACTCAAGCCCATGGATGCGGATCTAGAGATCAAACTAGCTCTCATCGTCCACCTGGTCATGGCTTCGCTACCAAAGGAATTTGAGACCTTTGTTGTAAACTACAACATTCAGCCTGATACATGGGACATAGAAAAGGTAATAGCTATGTGTTCCCAGGAAGACGAGAGAATCAAAGCTTCACATGGTGGCTTCCTGAACTATGTGAAGGAAAATAAAAAGAATTTCCAACCCAACAAAGGTTCTTCCTCAAAGCCATATGATAAAGCTCCCGCTCATTTCCAGCATCAGCAAAAGCCTATTCCAGTGGACAAGGACACTTGTATCCACTGCAAGAAAACAGGGCACTATAAAAAGGATTGCCCTGACTGGCTAAATGCCTTCATGGAAAAGAGAGGTAACGGCATCGTTTCCTTTGTTAATGGATCTCTGTATTTAAAGTTTTCAAAATCTACTTGGTGGATTGACTTAGGTGCAACTGTTCATGTTGCAAACTTCTTATAGGGATTCAGTTCAACGAGGATTCCTTATAGGGAATGAGCAAAATTCCTCGTCGAACAAAGAAAAAAAGAAAAGAAAGAGAACTCACGACTCATCAAAATTATGGCACTCTCACTTGGGCCATATTTCTAGGGGGAGAACAGAAAGATTAGTCAAAAGTGAAATTCTTCCTCCATTGGAGTTCTCTGACTTAGAACAATGCATAGATTGCGTTAAAGGAAAGTATGTAAAACAAATCAAAAAGGGTGCAAACCGAAGCACAAGAACACTGGAAATTATTCACACTGACATTTGTGGACCATTTCCAATGAAAAGTGTGGATGATTATGATTCGTTCATAACATTCACAGATGATTACTCCCGCTTAGGTTATATTTATCCAATCAAAGAAAGAAATGAAGCATTTGATAAATTCAAAATATTCAAAGATGAAGTTGAAAATCAGCTTGACAAAAAGATAAAGATAGTGAGGTCTGACCGTGGGGGAGTACTACGGTCCACACACTCCATATGGCCAAGTCCCTAGATCTTTTGCAAAGTTCTTGTAAGAGACTAACATAGTTGCCCAGTATTCAATGCAGGGCGAGCCTCAGCAAAATGGAGTAGCTGAAAGGCGTAACCTTACCCTTATGGATATGGTGTGTAGCATGATGAGTTACTCCAACCTACCATTGGGATTATGGATGGAGGCGCTTAAAACCGTCGTTCACATTCTCAACAGAGTACCAAGCAAGTCGGTGCCCAGAACACCGCACGAGTTGTGGATAGGAAGAGTATCATCCTTGCAACACTTCAGGGTGTGGGGATGCCCAGCTGAGGCCAAAATGTTTAATCCAAACATTGGAAAGTTAGATCCCAAAACAGTGAGTTGCCATTTCATTGGCTATCCTGATAGATCAAAAGGTTTTCGTTTCTACTATCCAGAAAGATACACAAAGTTTGTAAAAACAAGACATGCGGTCTTCTTAGAGGACGAAATGATGAGGAGGGCATGGTAGCTCGAAAATTGATCTTGAGAAGAGGGTGCATGCACCTAATCCGATGATTCAAGAGCCATTTTTCGCTCTACCTGTTGTAACTCCAACCATGACAACTATGGGAGAAGATCCGGAACCTGTCCTTCGGGATCCGACTGAACGTGTCGTTGAGCATGAAAGGGAGGTACAACAGCCAATCTTAGAGGTTGTGCCCGAGAATGAGGCACTTAGAAGATCTAACAGAACAAGAAGATCAGATATTTCTGCTGATTATAAAGTTTATAACATAGAATTGGTTCATATGGAAGGTCATCCCACTTCATACGAAGAAGCGATGAGAAGTCCTCACTCATCGATGTGGCTATAGGCAATGGAAGACGAGATGAAATCGATGAGTTCCAATGATGTTTGGGACATACAAATTATTCCCAAAGGAGCCAAAACAGTAGGTTGTAAGTGGGTCTACAAAACAAAGTATGACTCTAATGAGAATATAGAAAAATATAAAACACGACTCGTCGCAAAAGGATTCACACAAAGAGAAGGGATAGACGACAATGAGACTTTTTCCCCAGTCTCATGCAAGGATTCCTTCAGAATCATAATGGCATTAGTTGCACATTTTGATTTAGAGTTGCATCAAATGGATGTAAAGACGACATTTCTAAACGGAGATTTAGAAGAAAATGTCTACATGAAACAACCCAAGGGTTTTATCATGGAAGGAAAGAAGATATGGGATGCCGCCTAAAGAAATCCATTTATGGACTAAGGCAAGCCTCTAGACAGTGGTATCTAAAGTTTAGTGATACTATTAAAAGGTTTGGATTTCAAGAAAATGTTGTGGATAATTGCGTTTATGCAAAGTTTAAAAATGGGAAATACATTTTCCTAATCTTGTATGTGGATGATATCTTGCTTGCAAGCAATGGTGTTAGTTTACTACAGGAGACAAAGAAGTTTTTATCCTCAAACTTTGATATGAAAGACCTTGGTGATGCTTCATATGTTTTGGGCATTGAAATTCACCGAGATAGGAAAAATGGAGTCTTAGGACTGTCGCAGAAAGCATATTTAGAGAAGTTCTCAAGAAGTACAATATGCATAAGTGTAAAGCCACACCCGTCCTATAGTCAAGGGCGATAGTTTTGGGAATTACCAATGTTCCAAGAATCAGTACGATCTCGATCAGATGAAAACAGTGCCATATACTTCGGCTGTTGGAAGTTTACAGTATGCACAAGTGTGGACACGCCCTGACTTAGCTTTTATCACCGGGGTACTCGGTAGATATCAAGCAAATCCAAGCCAAGAGCACTGGAAGATGGCAAAGAAAGCATTGCGTTATGGGCAAGGCACAAAGGATATCATGCTAACATACAGAAGATCTGATTCTCTAGAGATAAAAGGGTATTCACACGCAGATTTCGTGGGAGATAGATATGATAGAAAATCCACGTCTGGATACGTGTTCACTCTCGCTGGAGGGGCTATTTCATGGAAAAGCTCGAAACATACCATAGTTGCATTGTCCACGATGCAAGCAGAGTTTATAGCATGTTTTGAAGCCACCGGACAGGTGATATGGTTAAAGAAATTTATACCCGACTTGAAAGTGCTAGATTGTATTCACAAGCCACTAAAGATATACTGTGACAACCAGCCCGCAATATTTTATGCTCACAACAACAAGTCGAGTAATACTTCCAAGACAATACATATAAAGTACTATGTTGTGAAAGATAAAATCCAGGATCAAACTATAAGTCTCGAGCATATAAGTACAAAGAATATGCTTGCGGATCTGCTAACAAAAGGCTTACCATCCAGCGTGTTCAAGGAACACTTAGCCGGCATGAGTTTGATGGAAAGCTTATGAATCCTGGATCATAAGAGGCCCAAAAGTAAAAGAATTTGTCTCAAAACAAAACATGTGTTGTGGTTGTATGATTCTATCGATAACTAAGCTGAGATGATGAGACATGCACTACATGCCTATATGTGATGGAACAAATAAACTAGAAAGTATAAAATCAAAAGTAAAAGTTGAGAACAAGGGAGAGAATGTTAGGTTGATCTCCACCGATAGGCCCAACGGCCTATTGAGCCCTTGGTTATCACGTCCTGATCGGGGGCGTCCAACCCTCATATGGTTGGTGGGCCCCTGTGACCTGCGTATATAAAGAAGGGTGGGGGCCGGGGCACGGGATACGAGGTTCACCTCCGCCGCACTCCCCACTTACAAACCTACCGATCTAGGTCTTACGCAGTGCTCACGGAAAGCACCACCGCCACCACCACATCTCTCTCGTTCCTCACCGTCGTCACCACCTCACTATGGACGCCGATAGGAGCTCATCGAATGCGGGACAAGATAATAACCACTATTTTTACCGGACTCATCTAACCTAGAAGATCCACGGGATCTATCACAAAAAGCTACCACAAAGTCCTACAGATCACACAACACATAACCAGACAAATTAATAGACAATAACATCGCGGGGGTATGTGTTGCATTCAAGGCAATACCAGCCGCTATATATGCAGGTCTATATACGGAAGCACAGGCTCAATTCCATCATGCCAAAACCCTATCAAATAGCAAGTTTACCACGTGGCTGCTGTACGATCGAGAAAACACTCAACAGCCTGCAACAAATCCAAGAGCAGGAAGAGTTATGTTTACCGCACCAAAGCTAACTACATGGAGTCTGTGCATATTGTTTCCTTGTCAGCCTTTCGTTACAGTTCGCACTCATGCTGCCATAGGGCCATTGTACGAACCGTGCTCTGTGTATATACTTCTGCACGTATGCATGCATGGATTAATTGTTGAAGGGCTCAAGCGGATGATGATCCTGTATAGATAAAGCTTCCCAAGGACTTGCCAATGGATCTGTCACCCTGCACAACACAAATACGTGCATACTTGTGTAAGGATTACGTCCCACGTCATGCGTGATCAAGTGACTCAACTTTGTTACAGCGATGACAAAACGATGATTTAGTTAATGACTCAAGGTGATGAACAGACCTGCTCAATGACCTGATGACATCCTTGGGCATCTTCAATCTTGAATGTTTTCTCGAGCCCAGATTTGTCCTCCTCTGTTTAAAGCACAAATGAACTGCTCAATAAACAGGTTGCAGCAAACATGTTTCCTAGTCCCTAGCGTAGGCTTCTCGCAAATCATGCAGAAACATATGACACGAGTAAAACTCGGCATATATGCCTCCAAGTGACGTCCATACAAAACAAACTAATCCATCCACCCAAACATATCGAGACAATATTCTAAACAGAATATACATGCAATAGTTCTCAGGTTCAATTCCAGACAAGTTAGTGGGCACTGGGTACTGGGTACTGAACAATTAGCTTACCTGCTTTGGAATCATGGGTCGCTGCTGGCTTATCATTTGATGAAGCTTCCTGGGTCATATTGTGTTGTTTTGGTGGGCTGAAACTTGGAAAACAAGTGAAGCAGACTGAGTTTGTGTTTTGGGGGAAAACTGAAACTGTTTATTTATTGAAATAGACTTTATTTCAAAATTTTGGCTGCATGGACCTAATATATAGTTTCATCTCTACGGAAGGCAGCAAGAAATTTGACCAAACTATGGCATTTTGCCCTGCTAATTTGGTGACCCGAAGACATTCCCATTTCTAAATGCTACTCCAAAAGTCATTTCACACAGAAACCATTGCGGGAGGATGGATACCTTATTACTCGATCAACAATAGTTTCGCAAACAAGATGGGTCAGTTCTGTTAAACCAATTGGTGAGCATGCATGGCACTTGTAACTTACAAGTTGTAAGCCCTACGCGCATTGGTACCTGCTACTTGAATCATCAAAAACAATCGTGCAGCTGAACATTCAAATCAAAAGCAGCATGCATGCATGCAACTCATGCAACAAGTAAAAAACAACCGTGCACACTCGTAGAGTAATTACTCCTAGCTAGCATTCTTATGATCGGAGGTGCAGAACTGCAGATACATGCATGTGGGCAAGTGTGATTCACCTGCAGCTGCAGGAGATGTCCTGCTTGATCTTCATAAAATTCCTCTCATCAGTAACGTTCAGCCTGCTAACTGCATCAAACCTGCATAAGCAACAAGGTGACCAAATAGTTAGTCCCAGTTAGACCGAACCAAATCTCGAACAAATCAATTGAAACCTAGAAACAAACTGGACGAGGTTGATGCTTCCTCGATCGGCACAAGCTACATATATATTCTGGCCGAGAGCACAAATTCAAGCAACAAATTCGAACAGGGTAGTAGAAATCGACCTGTAATTCGGTGGCAGAGCTATGCTCTTCCTCGGCACAAGCTTAAAGGCCATGACGCGCAGGTTTCGCCTCACGAACAATGGGAGACTCCCTGCAGCGGGCGGCTGCTCCTCGTCGGGCTTCCACATGGATGCGGCTTTGGCGATCGCGCAGATGACAAGGAACACGACGCCGATGGAAGCTGCAGCTGTTCCCTTGCTGAGCCTGCAGAGAGCTCCCTTCACCAGTTCCCGCAGCCCCGGTGAGTTGCCGCCGGAGAAGAGCATGCGCGGGTTGGCCGAAGTCGCTGGCCCCTGCCCGCGATGACGAACCATACGCCTCAACCAATCTAGCCTCCGGGGATCGGACCAGAGCTCCTTAACTATCCTCATGAGCACCCATCGAATGCGAGCGGCCCCGACCCCGAGAGCAGCACCGGCGGCGGTCGAGGGCAGGCGAGACGGAACAGGAGGAGGCGGAGGAGCGTGGGGCGGGAGCTCCGCGGGGAGGAGGAGCGGTCCAGGGGGGGGTGAGTGGGAGCAGCAGTTGATCGTCCATTGCGTGGCAAACTGGAGGAGAGAGCAAAATGCGGGAGGCCGGAGTTGAGGAGGAAGACGGGCTCCATTTATATAGGAAGAACTGACCTCTGTCTCTACCCCATAATGGAGCGGCCCCACCTGTCAGCGTGTGTGTTCGTTTCGCCCCCGCGGCCTCGGTGGTCTCCGGCGGTCAATGCCGCATGCAAGCGCTGGTGCTTGCGCGGGTGCTCGACCTGGTGCCTTCTGCCTTGAAGCGGTCTTGCTTGCTCGGCGCTCACGGACGAAGGCCTCGTCCGCCCGATCCTCGGCGAGGATCCCTTTGCTGGCGCCTCCATGCGCCGCAGGCTTGCTCCCTGGCATGGCTAGGAGGCGGCGGCGCGGGGAGGGGTTGGGCGCGCGCAGAGCTGGAAGAGGTGGAGGGAAGGGAGTTGGCGGCGCGGGCCGCGGGGAGGGGTTGTGGGCAGAGCTGGAAGAGGTGGAGGGAGGGAGTCGGCAGCGCCGGGAAGGCGGCGACCGGGCGACGCGGTGGTGCGGTCGGTGGCAGACTGTACGGCGCGGGGAAGGCGGCGGCGCGGGGGGTGGACGGTCCGGTGCGGCTCGAACCGGGTGAGATGGTGGGTCGAACGCTCATAGATGGGCCTGCCCGCTTTGGGCCCTCATTTGGTGCGTTTTCGCACTTACTAGTCCCGGCATTTTTCCCTTTTTACCAAAAATACAATCGATTGACTGATCACCCTCCTGTTTAGGGTTTTACGACCTCCGACGACGATCAGATCGCCGCCGCGAGTTCTCCTTGACTGATCGCTTCTCCCCAGAGGCGAGGGTTCCTGCTGGTGTCTGTCGGATGGAGAGAGACGTTGGTTCGTCCTCGGCCTCGCCATGAACCGGGAGGAAGTTGGAAGACATGCTGCAACACCTTGATCTGAAGGACGAAGAACTGGACGATGTAGTGGTTGGCGAGGTGGAGGTGAAGAAACTTGAGGAAGATGCCAGATGGATGGCGATCGGGCGGCTGCATACCTCACGCCCCTTCTCTTCCACGGCAATGTTCGAAACCCTAAAATCTGTGTGGGGGTTGGCCAAAACCCCAAAGTTTCGGGAAGCAGGAGATAATCTGTTCGTGTTTCAGATGCACTGTCTGGGAGATTGGAAGAAGGTAGTCCATGGAGGTCCGTGGCTGTTTCGTGGTATGGGTCTGATAGTGGAGGACTATGACGGGAAGAGTTATCCGGCGTCGGTCATCTTGGATGGGCTGTATGTATGGGCCCAGTGTTGGGGAACGTCGCATGGGAAACAAAAATTTTCCTACGCGCACGAAGACCTATCGTGGTGATGTCCATCTACGAGAGGGGATGAGTGATCTACGTACCCTTGTAGATCGTACAGCAGAAGCGTTAGAGAACGTGGTTGATGTAGTGAAACGTCCTCACGTCCCTCGATCCGCCCCACGAACAATCCCGCGATCAGTCCCACGATCTAGTACCGAACGGACGGCACCTCCGCGTTCAGCACACGTACAGCTCGACGATGATCTCGGCCTTCTTGATCCAGCAAGAGAGTCGGAGAGGTAGAAGAGTTCTCCGGCAGCGTGACGGCGCTCCGGAGGTTGGTGATGATCTCGTCTCAGCAGGGCTCCGCCTGAGCTTCGCAGAAACGCGATCTAGAGGAAAAACTATGGAGGTGTGTGGTCGGGCAGCCGTGAGAAAGTCGTCTCAAATCTGCCCTAAAAGCCCCATATATATAGGAGGAGGGAGGGGGACCTTGCCTTGGGGTCCAAGGGACTCCCAAGGGGTCGGCCGAGCCAAGGGGGGGAGGTTGTATTACACTTTGAACTAACCTAGAGGCCGTGCTTAGGCGAAAATCGATATCAGTGAAGTAATCCCGGAACTCTAGAAATCGTGAAGAATTTATTCCATTCCATTTTGTTAAATATCGCGAATATAGTGGAAAAAACTCTAGAACATTCCTTTGAATGGAATTGTTCATTGGGTTCGACTTGTTGTTCGACAAAATAGAAAGCTGTCTCTCGTATGTTATTGTAAGGTGATTCATTCATAATATTTCTTATGTGCGGTTTCAAGATGCTAAAAAAGTAGATTTGGTAATCGGCTTTTGAGCTCCATTATGTGGACTTCATCAATTTGTGAATTATGGACTTGGCGGTAGTGAATCCCCCCCCAAACCGAGTTGGACTTGGTTTGGTGGGAGGAGTCCCCCTCCCTTCCCACTTCTTCCCTCTTTTTTTTTCTTTTCCTTTGATTTTCTTCTCTTGGAGCATAGGCCCCTTTGGGGCTGTCCCACCAGCCCACTAAGGGCTGGTGTGTCTCCCCAAAGCCTATGGGCTTCCCCGGGGTGGGTTGCCCCCCCCCCCGGTGAACCCCCGGAACCCATTCGTCATTCCCGGTACATTCCCGGTAACTCCGAAAACCTTCCGGTAATCAAATGAGGTCATCCTATATATCAATCTTCGTTTCCGGACCATTCCGGAAACCCTCGTGACGTTCGTGATCTCATCCGGGACTCCGAACAACATTCGGTAACCAACCATATAACTCAAATACGCATAAAACAACGTCGAACCTTAAGTGTGCAGACCCTGCGGGTTCGAGAACTATGTAGACATGACCCGAGAGACTCCTCGGTCAATATACAATAGCGGGACCTGGATGCCCATATTGGATCCTACATATTCTACGAAGATCTTTATCGTTTGAACCTCAGTGCCAAGGATTCGTATAATCCCGTATGTCATTCCCTTTGTCCTTCGGTATGTTACTTGCCCGAGATTCAATCGTCAGTATCCGCATACCTATTTCAATCTCGTTTACCGGCAAGTCTCTTTACTCGTTCCGTAATACAAGATCCCGCAACTTACACTAAGTTACATTGCTTGCAAGGCTTGTGTGTGATGTTGTATTACCGAGTGGGCCCCGAGATACCTCTCCGTCATACGGAGTGACAAATCCCAGTCTTGATCCATACTAACTCAACTAACACCTTCGGAGATACCTGTAGAGCATCTTTATAGTCACCCAGTTACGTTGCGACGTTTGATACACACAAAGCATTCCTCCGGTGTCAGTGAGTTATATGATCTCATGGTCATAGGAATAAATACTTGACATGCAGAAAACAGTAGCAACAAAATGACACGATCAACATGCTACGTCTATTAGTTTGGGTCTAGTCCATCACGTGATTCCCCCAATGACGTGATCCAATTATCAAGCAACAACACCTTGTTCATAATCAGAAGACACTGACTATCATCGATCAACTGGCTAGCCAACTAGAGGCATGCTAGGGACGGTGTTTTGTCTATGTATCCACACATGTAAATGAGTCTTCATTCAATACACTTATAGCATGGATAATAAACTATTATCTTGATACAGGAATTATAATAATAACTATACATTTATTATTGCCTCTAGGGCATAATTCCAACAGTCTCCCACTTGCACTAGAGTCAATAATCTAGCCCTCACATCACTATGTGATTCACATTGTAATAAATCTAACACCCATACAGTTCTGGTGTCGACCATGTTTTGGCCGTGGAAGAGGTTTAGTCAGCGGGTCTGCTACATTCAGATCCGTGTGCACTTTGCATATATTTACGTCCTCCTCCTCAACGTAGTCGCCGATGAGGTTGAAGCGTCGTTTGATGTGTCTGGTCTTCTTGTGAAACCTTGGTTCCTTTGCTAAGGCAATGGCACCAGTGTTGTCACAGAACAAGGTTATTGGATCCAGTGCACTTGGCACCACTCCAAGATCCGTCATGAACTGCTTCATCCAAACACCCTCCTTAGCCGCCTCCGAGGCAGCCATGTACTCTGCTTCACATGTAGAATCTGCTACGACGCTTTGCTTGGAACTGCACCAGCTTACTGCACCCCCATTAAGAATAAATACATATCCGGTTTGCGACTTAGAGTCGTCCGAATCTGTGTCAAAGCTTGCATCGACGTAACCTTTTACGGCGAGCTCTTCGTCACCTCCATACACGAGAAACATCTCCTTAGTCCTTTTCAGGTACTTCAGGATATTCTTGACCGCCGTCCAGTGATCCACTCCTGGATTACTCTGGAACCTACCTGCCATACTTATGGCCAGGCTAACATCCGGTCTAGTGCACAGCATTGCATACATGATAGAGCCTATGGCTGAAGCATAGGGGACGGAGCGCATATGCTCTCTATCTTCATCAGTTGCTGGGCACTGAGTCTTACTCAATCTCGTACCTTGTAACACTGGCAAGAACCCCTTCTTGGACTGTTCCATTTTGAACCTCTTCAAAACTTTATCAAGGTATGTGCTTTGTGAAAGTCCTATTAGGCGTTTTGATCTATCCCTATAGATCTTAATGCCTAGTATGTAAGCAGCTTCTCCTAGGTCCTTCATAGAGAAACTTTTATTCAAGTAACCTTTTATGCTCTCCAAAAGCTCTACGTTGTTTCCAATCAGTAATATGTCATCCACATATAATATTAGAAACGCCACAGAGCTCCCACTCACTTTCTTGTAAATACAAGATTCTCCAACCACTTGTATAAACCCAAATGCTTTGATCACCTCATCAAAGCGTTTGTTCCAACTCCGAGATGCTTGCACCAGTCCGTAAATGGATCGCTGGAGCTTGCACACCTTGTCAGCATTCTTAGGATCGACAAAACCTTCGGGTTGCATCATATACAACTCTTCCTTAAGGAAACCGTTAAGGAACGCCGTTTTGACATCCATCTGCCAGATTTCATAATCGAAAAATGCAGCTATTGCTAACATGATTCTGACGGACTTAAGCATCGCTACGGGTGAGAAGGTCTCATCGTAGTCAACTCCTGGAACTTGTGAAAAACCCTTTGCCACAAGTCGAGCTTTATAAACGGTCACATTACCGTCAGCGTCCGTCTTCTTCTTAAAGATCCATTTGTTCTGAATAGCCTTGCGGCCCTCAGGTAGTATCTCTAAAGTCCACACTTTGTTCTCATACATGGATCCTATCTCGGATTTCATGGCTTCTAGCCATTTGTTGGAATCTGGGCCCACCATTGCTTCTTCATAATTCGCAGGTTCATTGTTGTCTAACAACATGATTGATAAGACGGGATTACTGTACCACTCTGGAGCAGCACGTGATCTCGTCGACCTGCGTGGTTCAACAGAAACTTGAACTGGAGTTTCATGATCATCATCATTAACTTCTTCCTCAACCGGCGTTGCAGTGACAGAGGTTTCCCCTTGCCCTGCGCCACCTTCCAGAGGGATGAGAGGTTCGATAACCTCGTCAAGTTTTATCTTCCTCCCACTCAATTCTCTCGAGAGAAACTCCTTCTCGAGAAAAGTTCCGTTCTTAGCAACAAACACTTTGCCCTCGGATTTGAGATAGAAGGTGTACCCAACCATCTCTTTTGGGTAACCAATGAAGATGCACTTTTCCGCTTTGGGTTCCAGCTTTTCAGGCTGAAGCTTTTTGACATAAGCATCACATCCCCAAACTTTAAGAAACGACAACTTTGGCCTTTTGCCATACCACAGTTCGTATGGTGTCGTCTCAACGGATTTCGATGGTGCCCTATTTAAAGTGAATGCAGCTGTTTCTAATGCATAACCCCAAAAAGATAACGGCAAATCAGTAAGAGACATCATAGATCGCACCATCTCTAACAAAGTACGATTACGACGTTCGGACACACCATTACGCTGTGGTGTTCCAGGCGGTGTTAACTGTGAAACAATTCCACATTGTCTTAAGTGAGTACCAAACTCGAAACTCAGATATTCACCCCCACGATCAGACCGTAGGAACTTGATCTTCTTGTTACGATGATTTTCCACTTCACTCTGAAATTGCTTGAACTTTTCAAATGTTTCAGACTTGTGCTTCATCAAGTAGACATAACCATATCTACTTAAATCGTCAGTGAAGGTGAGAAAATAACGATATCCGCCGCGTGCCTCCACGCTCATTGGACCACACACATCGATATGTATGATTTCCAACAAGTCACTTGCACGCTCCATTGTTCCGGAGAACGGAGTCTTAGTCATCTTGCCCATGAGGCATGGTTCGCACGTGTCAAGTGAATCAAAGTCAAGTGACTCCAAAAGTCCATCAGCATGGAGTTTCTTCATGCGCTTTACACCAATATGACCCAAGCGGCAGTGCCACAAAAATATGGCGCTATCATTGTTTACTCTAACTCTTTTGGTGTCAATGTTATGTATATGCGTATCGCTATCAAGATTCAATATGAACAATCCTCTCACATTCGGTGCATGACCATAAAAGATGTTACTCATAGAAATAGAACAACCATTATTCTCAGACTTAAAAGAGTAACCGTCTCGCAATAAACTGTTGGAATTATGCCCTAGAGGCAATAATAAATGTATAGTTATTATTATAATTCCTGTATCAAGATAATAGTTTATTATCCATGCTATAATTGTATTGAATGAAGACTCATTTACATGTGTGGATACATAGACAAAAACACCGTCCCTAGCATGCCTCTAGTTGGCTAGCCAGTTGATCGATGATAGTCAGTGTCTTCTGATTATGAACAAGGTGTTGTTGCTTGATAACTGGATCACGTCATTGGGAGAATCACGTGATGGACTAGACCCAAACTAATAGACGTAGCATGTTGATCGTGTCATTTTGTTGCTACTGTTTTCTGCGTGTCAAGTATTTATTCCTATGACCATGAGATCATATAACTCACTGACACCGGAGGAATGCTTTGTGTGTATCAAACGTCGCAACGTAACTGGGTGACTATAAAGATGCTCTACAGGTATCTCCGAAGGTGTTAGTTGAGTTAGTATGGATCAAGACTGGGATTTGTCACTCCGTGTGACGGAGAGGTATCTCGGGGCCCACTCGGTAATACAACATCACACATAAGCCTTGCAAGCAATGTAACTTAGTGTAAGTTGCGGGATCTTGTATTACGGAACGAGTAAAGAGACTTGCCGGTAAACGAGATTGAAATAGGTATGCGGATACTGACGATCGAATCTCGGGCAAGTAACATACCGAAGGACAAAGGGAATGACATACGGGATTATACGAATCCTTGGCACTGAGGTTCAAACGATAAGATCTTCGTAGAATATGTAGGATCCAATATGGGCATCCAGGTCCCGCTATTGGATATTGACCGAGGAGTCTCTCGGGTCATGTCTACATAGTTCTCGAACCCGCAGGGTCTGCACACTTAAGGTTCGACGTTGTTTTATGCGTATTTGAGTTATATGGTTGGTTACCGAATGTTGTTCGGAGTCCCGGATGAGATCACGGACGTCACGAGGGTTTCCGGAATGGTCCGGAAACGAAGATTGATATATAGGATGACCTCATTTGATTACCGGAAGGTTTTCGGAGTTACCGGGAATGTACCGGGAATGACGAATGGGTTCCGGGAGTTCACCGGAGGGGGGCAACCCACTCCGGGGAAGCCCATAGGTATTTGTGGGGGTCACACCAGCCCTTAGTGGGCTGGTGGGACAGCCCACCAAATCCTATGCGCCAAAGAAGAAAAATCAAAGAAAGAAAAAAAAAGAGGAAGAAGTGGGAAGGGGGAAGGACTCCCTCCCACCAAACCAAGTAGGACTCGGTTTGGGGGGGGAGAGTCCTCCCCCCTGGCTCGGCCGACCCCTTGGGGTTCCCTTGGACCCCAAGGCAAGGTCCCCCTCCCTCCTCCTATATATATGGGGCTTTTAGGGCAGATTTGAGACGACTTTCTCACGGCTGCCCGACCACATACCTCCATAGTTTTTCCTCTAGATCGTGTTTCTGCGGAGCTCGGGCGGAGCCCTGCTGAGACAAGATCATCACCAACCTCCGGAGCGCCGTCACGCTGCCGGAGAACTCTTCTACCTCTCCGTCTCTCTTGCTGGATCAAGAAGGCCGAGATCATCGTCGAGCTGTACGTGTGCTGAACGCGGAGGTGCCGTCCGTTCGGTACTAGATCGTGGGACTGATCGCGGGATTGTTCGCGGGGCGGATCGAGGGACGTGAGGACGTTCCACTACATCAACCGCGATCTCTAATCGCTTCTGCTGTACGATCTACAAGGGTACGTAGATTACTCATCCCCTCTCGTAGATGGACATCACCATGATAGGTCTTCGTGCGCGTAGGAAAATTTTTGTTTCCCATGTGACGTTCCCCAACATAAACAAGATCCAGATATAATGTTCATGCTCAACGCAGGCACTAAATAACAATGATTTAAGTTCATCACTAATCCCGATGGTAGTTGAAGTGACACTGTGCCGACGGCGATTGCATCAACCTTGGAACCGTTTCCTACGCGCATCGTCACTTCGTCCTTCGCCAGCCTTCGTCTATTCCGCAGTTCCTGCTTCGAGTTGCAAATGTGAGCAACAGAACCGGTATCAAATACCCAGGCACTACTACGAGAGCCGGTTAAGTACACATCAATAACATGTATATCAAATATACCTGATTTTTCTTTGCCCGCCTTCTTATCTGCCAGATACTTGGGGCAATTGCGCTTCCAGTGACCCATACCCTTGCAATAGAAGCACTCTGTTTCAGGCTTAGGTCCAGCTTTAGGTTTCTTCGGCGGATTGGCAACAGGCTTGCCGCTCTTCTTCGAATTGCCCTTCTTGCCTTTGCCGTTTCCCTTGAAACTAGTGGTCTTGCTCACCATCAACACTTGATGCTCTTTACGGAGTTCAGACTCTGCGACTTTCAGCATCGCAAACAACTCGCCGGGAGACTTGTTCATCCCTTGCATGTTGTAGTTCAACACAAAGCCTTTATAGCTTGGCGGCAGTGATTGAAGGATTCTGTCAGTGATAGCTTCTTGCGGGAGTTCAATCCCCAGTTCAGCTAGACGGTTTGAGTACCCGGACATTTTGAGCACATGTTCACTGACAGACGAGTTTTCCTCCATCTTGCAAGCATAGAATTTATCGGAGGTCTCATACCTCTCGATCCGGGCGTTCTTCTGAAAGATAAACTTCAACTCCTGGAACATCTCAAATGCTCCATGACGCTCAAAGCGACGTTGAAGTCCCGGTTCCAAGCCATACAAGACTGCACATTGAACTATTGAGTAGTCCTCCTTACGTGCTAACCAAGCGTTCTTAACATCCTGATCAGCCGTAGCGGGTGGTTCATCTCCTAGCGCAGCATTAAGGACATAATCCTTCTTTCCAGCTTGTAAGATTAGCTTAAGATTACGAGCCCAGTCTACAAAGTTGCTTCCATCATCTTTCAACTTAGCTTTCTCTAGGAACGTATTAAAATTCAGGATGACACTTGCGTGAGCCATGATCTACAACACAAATATATTCAAAGTGGACTTAGACTATGTTCAAGATAATTAGAGTTCAACTTAATCAAATTATATGCTAAACTCCCACTCAAAAAGTACATCTCTCTAGTCATTTAAGTGGTTCATGATTCACTTACACTATCCCAAGTCCGATCATCACGTGAGTTGAGTATAGTTTCAGTGGTAAGCATCCCTATGCTAATCATATCAACTATATGATTCATGATCGACCTTTCGGTCTCATGTGTTCCGAGGCCATGTCTGCACATGCTAGGCTCGTCAAGCTTAACCCGAGTGTTCCACGTGCGCAACTGTTTTGCACCCGTTGTATGTGAACGTTGAGTCTATCACACCTGATCATCACGTGGTGTCTCGAAACGACGAACTGTAGCAACGGTGCACAGTCGGGGAGAACACAATTTCGTCTTGAAATTTTAGTGAGAGATCACCTCATAATGCTACCGTCGTTCTAAGCAAAATAAGGTGCATAAAAGGATTAACATCACATGCAATTCATAAGTGACATGATATGGCCATCATCACGTGCTTCTTGATCTCCATCACCAAAGCACCGGCACGATCTTCTTGTCACCGGCGCCACACCATGATCATCCATCAACGTGTTGCCATCGTGGTTGTCGTGCTACTTATGCTATCACTACTAAAGCTACATCCTAGCAAAATAGTAAACGCATCTGCAAGCACATATGTTAGTATAAAGACAACCCTATGGCTCCTGCCGGTTGCCGTACCATCGACGTGCAAGTCGATATTTCTATTACAACATGATCATCTCATACATCCAATATATCACATCACATCGTTGGCCATATCACATCACAATCATACCCTGCAAAAACAAGTTAGACATCCTCTAATTTTGTTGTTGCATGTTTTACGTGGTGACCAAGGGTATCTAGTAGGATCGCATCTTACTTACGCAAACACCACAACGGGGATATATGAGTTGCTATTTAACCTCATCCAAGGACCTCCTCGGTCAAATCCGATTCAACTAAAGTTGGAGAAACCGACACTTGCCAGTCATCTTTGAGCAAAGGGGGTTACTCGTAACGATGAAACCAGTCTCTCGTAAGCGTACGAGTAATGTCGGTCCAAGCCGCTTCAATCCAACAATACCGCGGAATCAAGAAAAGACTAAGGAGGGCAGCAAAACGCACATCACCGCCCACAAAACCTTTTGTGTTCTACTCGAGAAGACATCTACGCATGAACCTAGCTCATGATGCCACTGTTGGGGAACGTCAAATGGGAAACAAAAAATTTCCTACGAGCACGAAGACCTATCATGGTGATGTCCATCTACGAGAGGGGATGAGTGATCTACGTACCCTTGTAGATCGTACAGCAGAAGCGTTAGAGAACGCGGTTGATGTAGTGGAACGTCCTCACGTCCCTCGATCCGCCCTGCGAACAATCCCGCGATCAGTCCCACGATCTAGTACCGAACGGACGGCACCTCCACGTTCAGCACACGTACAGCTCGACGATGATCTCGGCCTTCTTGATCCAGCAAGAGAGACGGAGAGGTAGAAGAGTTCTCCGGCAGCGTGACGGCGCTCCGGAGGTTGGTGATGATCTCGTCTCAGCAGGGCTCAGCCCGAGCTCCGCAGAAACGCGATCTAGAGGAAAAACTATGGAGGTGTGTGGTCGGGCAGCCGTGAGAAAGTCGTCTCAAATCTGCCCTAAAAGCCCCATATATATAGGAGGAGGGAGGGGGACCTTGCCTTGGGGTCCAAGGGACTCCCAAGGGGTCGGCCGAGCCAAGGGGGGGAGGACTCCCCCCCCAAACCGAGTTGGACTTGGTTTGGTGGGAGGAGTCCCCCTCCCTTCCCACTTCTTCCCTCTTTTTTTTCTTTTCCTTTGATTTTCTTCTCTTGGCGCATAGGCCCCTTTGGGGCTGTCCCACCAGCCCACTAAGGGCTGATGTGTCTCCCCAAAGCCTATGGGCTTCCCCGGGGTGGGTTGCCCCCCCCCCCCCCCGGTGAACCCCCGGAACCCATTTGTCATTCCCGGTACATTCCCGGTAACTCCGAAAACCTTCCGGTAATCAAATGAGGTCATCCTATATATCAATCTTCGTTTCCGGACCATTCCGGAAACCCTCGTGACGTCCGTGATCTCATCCGGGACTCCGAACAACATTCGGTAACCAACCATATAACTCAAATACGCATAAAACAACGTCGAACCTTAAGTGTGCAGACCCTGCGGGTTCGAGAACTATGTAGACATGACCCGAGAGACTCCTCGGTCAATATCCAATAGCGGGACCTGGATGCCCATATTGGATCCTACATATTCTACGAAGATCTTATCGTTTGAACCTCAGTGCCAAGGATTCGTATAATCCCGTATGTCATTCCCTTTGTCCTTCGGTATGTTACTTGCCCGAGATTCGATCGTCAGTATCCGCATACCTATTTCAATCTCGTTTACCGGCAAGTCTCTTTACTCGTTCCGTAATACAAGATCCCGCAACTTACACTAAGTTACATTGCTTGCAAGGCTTATGTGTGATGTTGTATTACCGAGTGGGCCCCGAGATACCTCTCCGTCATACGGAGTGACAAATCCCAGTCTTGATCCATACTAACTCAACTAACACCTTCGGAGATACCTGTAGAGCATCTTTATAGTCACCCAGTTACGTTGCGACGTTTGATACACACAAAGCATTCCTCCGGTGTCAGTGAGTTATATGATCTCATGGTCATAGGAATAAATACTTGACATGCAGAAAACAGTAGCAACAAAATGACACGATCAACATGCTACGTCTATTAGTTTGGGTCTAGTCCATCACGTGATTCCCCCAATGACGTGATCCAATTATCAAGCAACAACACCTTGTTCATAATCAGAAGACACTGACTATCATCGATCAACTGGCTAGCCAACTAGAGGCATGCTAGGGACGGTGTTTTGTCTATGTATCCACACATGTAAATGAGTCTTCATTCAATACACTTATAGCATGGATAATAAACTATTATCTTGATACAAGAATTATAATAATAACTATACATTTATTATTGCCTCTAGGGCATAATTCCAACACCCAGATCCATGGGATTCCGGAGATGTATCGGACTACGGACATTGTTGATCAATTGGCTCGACGGATTGGACGAGTGAAGGAAACCCAGCTCTCTCCTAGGCTGTATTATGAGGGAGATTACGTGCGAGTAAGAGCCCGTGTTCTTATGAACAAGCCGCTTACTAGGATCACGGGACTGGTCGTCGTAGGAGAGGGGTCGACGTATGTTCCCGGTGAAGTACGAAAAAGTCCCATACTTTTGCCAGGTGTGTGGACAGATGAGACATAACCATGAGGAATGTGGGGATGGCGTCTGGGAGGCACAACAAAAGCAATGGGGCAGCTGGATGCTGGCACAGCGTAAGGAGGTAGGGAAAGGGTTGAAAGAGGAAGGCCAGGATACACGTGGTGGTCGTTCGAGGGGCCGAGGCCGAACCGGAGGTAGGGGAGGGGAGATCCCAACCCTCGCCAACAGTCTCCAGTTCGCAAGAGATCATCCGAGGACGCTGGCCTGGATTCGGCGCAAGGTGAGGAGAAGGACATGACCAGCCCTCTGAAACCAGATACGGCAAGGGGAGGGGAAGTGCAGGAAAACGAACCAACAGCGAGGCGAAACCTGAACCTTCTGCTGGCTACGAGTTCTTCCCAGGAGAATAGTGGTGCTGCATCGGCCTCGAGTGGTACACTCTGTATCGTCCCAGCTAAACAAGGTGTAGGGGATGTTTCCCTATCAGATATTCCACCTCCTCCCCCCTACTTATATCTCCCCTAGAGAGCAAAAAAGGGCGAAGAAACTAGCCTCGCTAGTCAAGGCTAGCAGCCTTCATGGAGCAGGAGCAACAACCCTCACGATGGCACCATCGGCGGCCTCCCTCGAGGAGGACCGCCGGGCCTAATGCCGATACTCTGCTGGAACTGTCGTGGGCTGGGCGACCCCGCGACAGTCAATGAGCTCCGCGATCTTGCGCGGGAGAGTGCGCCAGCGGTTCTATGTGTAGTGGAAACACAAATAGCAAAGAATCGCA
This sequence comes from Hordeum vulgare subsp. vulgare, assembly GCF_904849725.1. Taxonomy (NCBI): domain Eukaryota; kingdom Viridiplantae; phylum Streptophyta; class Magnoliopsida; order Poales; family Poaceae; genus Hordeum; species Hordeum vulgare. The sequence continues at coordinate 41,321,202 of NC_058522.1, forward strand.
TGGAAGGTTTGGCAAGTTCTTTGGGTTTTGACCATGCATATGGGGTTGGCAGTGCGGGAAGAAGCGGTGGTCTGTGCATGTTTTGGAGGAAGCCTCTGGTGCTTCATCTGCGGAATTTCTCGAGATATCATATCGATATGGTGGTGAAGGAAAGTGGGAGAGATCCATGGCGTCTGACATGCTGGTATGGGGATGCGGACAGGAGCATGCGATATAAGACATGGGATATGATGCGGTTCTTGAAGGCCGATAGCGATCTTCCCTGGCTGTGCATAGGGGATTTTAATGAAGTCCTTAGGAGAGAGGAGCACTTTGGACCAAACGAACGCAATATTGGGCAGATCAATGCGTTCAGAGAGGCGGTGGATGTGTGCGGTTTAAGTGATCTGGGGTATACGGGACTGGATTGGACATTTAAAAGGAAAGTGCAGAATGGCACCTGCAGAGTGCGTCTTGACCGCGCTTTGGCATCGGTGGAGTGGAGCTCTCTATTCCCTCTGGCTGCGGTCCGTCATCTTCAGGCAGTCAAGTCGGATCATTCTCCCATACTCCTTCTGAATAGTATGGAGGCACACAACCAACGAATTGGACGGGGCAGGCCGTTCAGATATGAGCTTATGTGGGAAAGGCATGAAAGTTTCCAAACAATGTTACACGATACGTGGAAGGGCTCAAAAGCCAAGTCCGCACGGGAGATAGGAGAGAATATGCAATCACTGGCGGTGACGCTAACCGGCTGGGGATCCAGTACGTTTGGTTCGGTTCGAACCGAGCTCAGGCAACTTCGAGCAAGACTGGGTGAGCTATGAGAGAACCCGCACCGTACTGCAGCATCGTATGAGGAAGTTAAAGTTGAAGGCAGAATTGTCGAGCTGCGATTCCGGGAAGAAATTACGTGGCGCCAAAGAGCCCGAATCCAATGGTTGTTAGAAGGGGACCAAAATACAAAGTTTTTTCATCACAAGGCATCGTTAGGCGAAAGAAAAACAGCATTGTGTCTTTAACAAGAGCAGACGGTTCCATATGTACCGATCCGAGGGAGCTTGAAAACATGGGAATAGCTTTCTATGAGCAGCTATATACGTCGGAAGGGGTAATTGGCATGGAGGAAGTGCTGTCACATATTCCTTGTAAAGTCACAAGCCCAATGAATGAAATGTTGTCAAAAGATATCACCGAAGGAGAAGTGAAGAGCGCTTTGTTTCAAATGTATCCTACCAAGGCTCCGGGACCTGACGGTTTCCCAGCCCATTTCTTTCAGAAATATTGGCATCTATGTGGCGATGAAGTGACCGAGGTTGTAATTCGGATTTTGAAGGGCGAGGACTCCCCTGAGGAGATCAACAGGACGTTCATTGTTATTATCCCAAAGGTACAAAACCCCACCCTTCTGTCTCAGTACCGACCTATTAGCTTGTGCAATGTGCTTTTTAAGATTGCATCCAAAGTGCTCGCTAACCGGCTGAAGCAGATCCTCCCTGAAATAATATTCGAAGAGCAATCGACATTTGTGCCTGGCCGTCTCATCACAGATAATGTCATCACGGCATATGAATGTCTTCACTTCATGAAAACCAACAGAAGCAAGAAGAATGGGTATTGCGCTGTCAAACTCGACATGATGAAAGCATACGATCGGGTTGAATGGGCTTATCTACAGGCCATTATGAGGAAGCTGGGTTTCTGTGATAGTTTTGTGCGCCAGGTAATGAGAGGTGTTACATCAGTGTCATTCTCATTGCTGTTTAACGAGAAGCAGACTAGTGATTTTAAGCCGACTAGAGGTATTCGTCAGGGGGATCCTATCTCACCCTATCTGTTCCTCCTAGCGGCTGAGGGGTTATCCTGTTTGCTAAACCAAGCTAGTAACGCGGGGACTTTCGAAGGTATCCATATTGCTCCTACTGCACCAAGAGTTAATCACCTCCTTTTTGCTGATGACTCGCTGCTCTTCTGCAAGAATACAGCCGAAAATGCCGACCAACTGAGTGAGATCCTAAATAGGTACTGTCAAGCGTCGGGGCAGAGAATTAACTATGATAAATCATCAATCTATTTTGGTAAAGGATGTCCAGGGCCCCAGAGAGAAATTATAAAAGGTATTCTACAGATCCAGAAGGAAACTATATGTGAGAGATACCTGGGACTCCCATCGGACGTGGGGCAAGCAAAAATGGCGTGTTTTCATACTTAAAGGACAGGGTTTGGAAGAACATTCAGGGGTGGATGAAGAAGTGCTTAGCAGGGAGCGGTAAAGAAGTGTTGATTAAGTCAGTGGCCCAAGCAATACCCACATATTCCATGGCTCTCTTCAAACTGCCAAGGGGTCTATGCCAACACATAACATCCATGATCCGCAAGTTCTGGTGGGGCTGCAAGGAGGGGGAGAGAAAAACCGCTTGGGTTTCATGGGATACAATGTGCATGCCGAAATACAAGGGGGGTTTAGGCTTCCGAGATATGGAAATATTCAACCTTGCCTTGCTAGCCAAGCAGGTTTGGCGAATTCTCTGCGACCCGGAAACATCGAGTGCACGGATTCTCAAAGTTGTGTACTTTTCCAACTGCTGATATTCTTACTACTCAGGTGGGATCGCGGCCATCCCAGATATGGCGCTCTTTGTGCGAGGGGCGGGATATACTCCTGACGGGCCTGATTAAGCGAATCGGGAATGGCGCAAACACCAGCATCTGGAACGACAACTGGCTACCACATGACAACTGCATGAGGCCCTATCGAGCGGTATCCCCAAATCCACTGGAACGAGTATCGGAGCTTATATCACATGATCGTCGCTGAGATGAATGTGCTCTGGCAGAACAGCTGCTTCCAATGGATGCCGACATCGTCAGGCGAATCCCTCTCAGCCACACTCCCCAGGAAGATTTCTATGCATGGCAGTATGAACGATCAGGTGTCTTCTTCTGTACGATCGTGCTATAGGATGGTTATGGCTACAAAAGCTAGACGAGAAGGCTGGCTCAATGGGGATACAGAATCATCGCATTCGACTCAGGAGGAAACTAACTGGAAGAGGTTGTGGGGTGTTCGAGTCCCATCCAAGTTACGTATGTTCGCGTGGAGATTGGCTCGGGCATCTTTGCCAACGGGTCAGGAGAGGGGAAGGGCCCATATGACGACTGAGGTATCTTGCCCGATATGTCATGCTGCTGTCGATACGTGGAGACATGCCCTGCTCAATTGTAATATGGCGAAGAGCGTCTGGTCTCTGAGGGACGATGAGGATGACTCCCTACTGCCGGTGTATGGGGATGAGACGGATGATCCTAAGCTTTGGCTGCATGGTCTCTGTAATGCTCTTAGCGGCGACCGTTTTGTTATTGTCCTAACTACGCTCTGGGCGATATGGTGGGCTAGACGCCGGGCAATCCATGAGCAGGAATTCCAAAGCCCTCTATCCACACATCTATTCATTCAGCATTACCTATCCGAGGTCCGTGGACTGCCAGCAAAGAACCCCCAGCAGGGGAGGCCGGCGAGAACACTCAGGCCGAGGTGGATTCCACCAATGACAGAGGAGACGAAAATGAACGTGGATGGCGCTGTTGAGAAGTCATCAAATACTGGAGTTGTTGGAGTTATCTGTCGTAATGATCAGGGAGGTTTTCTTGGTGCTTCTGCGGTGGTCTTTCCTGGCATGATCGACCCGGAGGTGCTTGAGGCACACGCATGCAGAGAAGCCCTGGCATTGGCAGAGGATATGATGGTTCCCAAAATACGGATTGCATCTGACTGTCTGAGAGTCGTTGATGAGCTGAAGGAACAAGTACACCGAGGCGCGCATTGCATGATCCTAAATGACATTCAGGGAAGGATGTCCAGTTTTAGTAGTTGTATTTTTATTCATGAGTACCGTAATAGTAATAGTGAGGCACATAACCTTGCACGGATTGCCACTACCCTAGATCCAGGCCGTCATGTGTGGTTTCATCGACCTCCTGACAACCTCTGTATCCCCCACAACATTATGATATGAATAAAGTGGTTGTCCTTAAAAAAAACCAAAAATACAATCATTGATCTAGAAAAAGCAAAAATATAAAGGAAAAGCTTACCTTCGACCGATCCGCCTCCTCCTCATGCGTATCCTTTGTGTCTTTTTTGAACAAAATTCCACGACATCATGTGTATTGCAAATTTTCTTTGGCAACAACACTCATGTTGCAAAAAAAAATGAAGACGAAAGAAATTGCAAATATTTCATGCAATATCATTGGTGTTGCAATTTTGCTTCCACAACAACCATGTTGCAAAAATAGTAAAAAAATCTACAAGCTTACCATGTTGCAAAATGATTCTACAACATAAGCTTTGTCGCAAAGAATCCCGCAACACATCCCTTGTTGCAATGATGATGACAATATTGACATTGGATCTAACGACGACCGCAGATCTTTTAAAAAGATCCCCCGGCCGAAGCGTAGCGTGCCTTGAAAATATAATCGTAACCCATGAATTTGTACAACTATGACAGTCGTTCGCAGTCAATCATTAGCAATGATAGAGGGCTTGTCACTATTCAGGGCCTCCCTCCCGACCATACACTCCCCTACCCCTCTACCCTCTTTCCCCATGCCGTCACTAGATGGTGTCGAGCAACTTCTTGCAGTTCTTCATGCAATCGAGGGTGATGTAGATGTGGACATCAGCGGAGATCTCCTTCATAAGCTTCCTCATGGCAGGCCAAACTCGAGCACGAGAGTCTTGTAATTGTTTGGTTACTCCTACAAGGCGAGCATGATGGGCCCAACGGTCACTGCTACTTGGTGTAAGTGTAGGGTTTTTCCTAAAAAGAAAAGTATAAATCAGTATAATAGGAGATAGTATTTTTCTCGGTTAAGAATCAAGATTATCGAACCAATAGGAGACATCACACACATAGTGTCAACAGTACATGCACACACATAAAGAAAATGCTCGCACCCAGCAATGGCAAGAGCGTGGTCAATCCCATTGTTCTCGCCAATTGCAAGGATTATATCTGATAGTGATAAGTAGATACTAAAATAAAACAAAAATGAAATAATAACAACAATGTTTTTTTGTTTTGGTATTTAATAGGAAAAGTGGATCCAGGGCCCACATCGTTCACTAGAGTCATCTCTCTCATAATCATAATACAGTGGGTAGACAAATTACTCTTGTGTAATTGATAAAAAAGCACATAGTTATGATTGTGATTCTTCATGTCATAATTCATATATATGCATTACGTCCGTGATAAGTACACTGTTAAACTTACTAACGCGTACTACTATTATTACACCCCTTGACCACTATTTAGCATGCATCGCAAGGTATTAAGTTCACAACAAAGGAAGTAATGCTTGGAGCAAGGTGATATAATATAGACATGATAAGATGAATCAATATGTTCAGATATCGTTGTTTTATCGTTAGTAGCAAAAATACAATACGTGCCTTGCAACCCCTCCTATTACACAGTAAGGACACCAGAAGATTGAACCCACTACTATGCACCACTTGTTGGAAATATCCCTAGAGGCAATAATAAATTATTTACTATTATATTTCCTATTTCAAGATAACCGTTTATTATCCATGCTAGAATTGTATTAATGAAAACACAAATACATGTGTAAATACATAGACAAAACACTGTCCCTAGTAAGCCTCTAGTTGACTAGCTCATTGATCAAAGATGGTTAAGGTTTCCTAGCCATAGGCAAGTGTTGTTACTTGATAATGAGAGCACATCATTCACAGAATGATGTGATGGACAAGACCCAAGCTATGAACGTAGCATGCGATCGTGTTATTTTATTGCTACTATTTTCTGCATGTCAAGTATATGTTCCTATGACCATGAGATAATGTAACTCACTCACATCGGAGGAATGCCTTGTGTGTATCAAACGTCGCAACATAACTGGGTGACTATAAAGGTGCTCTATAGGTATCTTTGAAGGTGTCCGTTGAGTTAGCATGGATCAAGACTGGGATTCTGCTGCATCTAGCAACCGAGTGGTACTCTTGGTGATGGATTCTATGTCATCCGCCACATGATGGAGTACAAATGGGATCAGCAGAACCTTCGCATCTCACCTAGATCCGGCAATGCCCATATTCTGCAATGGGCAATCTAGGAGATATCCCAAATCATCGACTTCGAGCTGAGTTCTATCACATCCAGCGTGAACTTGCCCAAATCATCATGAAGGAGGTCGTCAAAAAACAGGGATGTTCTACGAAGAAGGGAAAATGACGCGGGAAGACGTCCAAACACGCGTATCGGCTCAACGTCTCGACTTGAAGCCTTTCACTATGCTTGGGGACTATCTCCCTGACTTGGATGGATGGCACGACATGTTGGAGTGAATGACGATATATGACAAAGTGTTCGTTTAGTCCATACTTTCTCTATGACGAAACTTTGAGTTATGCACGACGAAACTTTATTTGTGATGTAATTAAAGCATCCTCCTCAACTAGCGAAGATCACTCTAGTTAGGGCATGTTGGGTACTATGAACTTTGTTATTTATGCTTATGATATGTTGCTTCTATTTTGCCAAGTCTGTCTCTTTCTTTTGCTCAACTATATATGTTGCATATTATCGACTCATGTGTCGATGCAGGTACATAGATCATCGATGACAAAGAAGTGCTACGCCAGGACTATACGACGAGTGGCCGGAGTGTCAGGCACAGGTGTACAGGTTTCCGAGCGATAGCCAGAGAGGGTTAGATAGCAGAGTCGAAGGAGAAAGTAGTTAGTTTAGGTTCACGCTAGTGCCAGATAGGGATACGAACCGGTGCCACAAGAAGTACTACATTATGTATGATGAGACATGCCATGTAACTTGTATAATATCATGATTATGATGTGACAACATGATTTGTGTTGGATGATATGATGAGACTATTACGTGTATGATATGATGAGCATATTGCCAGTTTATGATATGATTAGAATACTCTATAAAATTTGTACAAAAACATCGCAAATACGTAGTAAAAAAATATGTGAAAATATAGTAGTAGCGCTCTCTTTAGCGCTGAACAAGAAAACACTACTGGTAAGCCACTTAGCAGTACCGCTGGTATGGACAACGCTACTGCTAAGTAGCTATATCAGCAGCGCGGGCCAAAGCACGCTACTGCTAAATGTTAGATGTAGTATCCTATCAGTAGCGCGGTGCCCCACGCTACTGATAGCCCTTAAACCCGCGCTACTGCTAGGCTTTTCCCTAGTAGTGTATTTTAATATATCAGAGAGAATTACGAAGCTATCATAATCTTGCACAAAAGAATCATATAAGTATTCAGAGGTGACTCACATATTTATCATGAATAATTTGAATATAAACCCACAATTCATCGAATCCCAACAAACGCACCGCATAAAAGGATCACATCATATGGATCAAAGCGAAGATGTGATGATCACAGTACTGAAGATCAAAGAGAGAGATATTGCCATCTAGGTACTGACAATGGACCCATGACGCACAATGAGACTAGGGACACACGTGATAAAACAAGTCGTGATCAATGTTTGCACAACATTAAAGGAACATGTTGAATTGTCAGAAACTTAGAAGGGGCATTGCTAAATCTGTTTTACGAAAATATAAATTTAAAAAGAAATAGAAAGGAGATTTTTGTAATTTTAAAAATAAGTGAAAAGGAAAAAAGAAATTCAGTCGGAGTCGGTTGAGTTTCAGGTCAAGGTGGACATGCCACTAGGTCGAGTGAGGGGTATGTCGAGGAGAAACATGCAACCTAGTCAGTTGAGTTTGAAGTCTAAGAAGACATGTCACTCGATTAAGTTCCATGTAACAAATGGACATATTCATAGATAAAAAAGAGATGAGGAAAAAAGATTCACAAGAATCCTAGAACACTCACTCCATCACCGTGCACTAGCAAATCCCTTGCATGTTCTCTGTTTTTTAGGGGTCAGAAGGCTTTCTACTGGACGAATAAAGAAAGAGAGATGAGAACGGTGTGCGTAAAGGAAGTGAAAAAATATTACAAGCACTAAAGAATCTGTGTTACAAAAAAGAAGCATGCATGATCAAGGCCCAATGCAAAAAAAGAAAGGCTGGACAAGCTACAACAAACATTATCTCAGGAAAAAAAAGCAACAACGACCAAATTTTAAAGTGAAAATGAAAAAATAGCAACATCGACCACAACAACTAGAACGATTGGCTAGGCACTCCGACGAGACAAATCACGCCACAGTGCAACGCGTACATATCAAAGCGCATGAATTTCAAATACAATTAATTCAATGATGGATGATTTAGATGAGCTATTTGACAAAAGTGAAAAGAAAAACATAATGAACGACAAATGGGCCTAAGGAAGGCTAACAACACGATGAACTAGACATAATGATGATGTGGCCTAGAAACAACGCAACGAAATGGATGCCAGAATGCCACGATAATGAGCCGACAACAGTGTAGCAAAACTAGTCAACAAAAGGATGCTTAACAATCAAATAACGACCAACAAAGCGAGGGATCGAGACGCTTGCATGAAAATTACAGAAATTAAATCAAAAGGTGACAAAATTAGAAGAGACATCATTTCATATAAATAAAATTATGAATTCAAAAGATCTTGAAAACATGAAAGCATTTTCAGTTTCTTTTAAATATTCACAAAAATATTATCACGAATTTTAAGAAAAATAATAATAAAATAATAAAATCAGACACAAAAAGAAAAACTGGACAGAGATATGAGTAATAGAGAAAAAAGAAAACTAAAAAGGAAAAAATGAAAGTGGAGGAAAGAGAACGGGACATGAGAGAGAGAGAGTGACAACAAAGACTGGGACTCTGGGAGGGAAATGAGTCTCCACTGTTTTCTTTTTGAGCAAAAGGAGTCTTGACTGTGTTTTTTAATGGATTGGCGATGGACATCAAATCTCTCCAGTAAACAAACGAACAGAAAAAAAAGGCCCAGCCCATCCTCCCTGCAACAAGATAACGGGCTTACAGAGAAAACAAAGAAACTCTGTCCAACGGAAAAGCCTATTGCCGCTCGAAGCGTCAAACTGCCGTCAGTTCGCACAGGCGAGCGATCAAGCAGCGACGCAATAGGCCAGCCCGTTTAGTGTTCCAATGCCCTCTGTTTTGGGAACTTTATAGAGGTTTTCAGCCAGATTTTGTTTTATTTTTGGAAGGGAAGCGTTTTCCGCCGGATGATCGGCTAAGCGTTGTGCTGGTTGAACCGTACACTGGCACCGATCTGGCAGCCACGTGCATTATTAAGGCCCACCTCTATCGTTTATTGCCTTATCTTTTTGGGCGTCTTCCTCCTCCAACCATACCGTTTTTCCTCTCTGCATCCCATTCTCTTTCAGGCGAGAAAGAGATCCGGTAATTGTTGTCGCGTACATCCCTTTCTGCCTCGCCTCTGTCTCTTGCTCGCACCGTCGCATACTCGTTCCGACGAGCCCAATCACCTGCGCATGCTGCTCCGGCGAGCGGCCATATCCACCCGTCCCACGCTGCTCCGGTGAGCGGCTGCCCATCCATGAACGCAGGCCATGCGACAACCAGTGCTCATCCCCATGGCAGCCAGCAGCTACCTGCCTCATCGATCCCGGCCACGTCGGAGCTGCAACTGGTTGAAGCTTTTTCCATAGCCGTTTGTAGCTCTCATCAATGCTAGTTGTAGCTTTCGTCATCATACTGTAGCTCTCGCTAACGCTTGTCTTTTGGAAGTTTTACGATGGAAGCTTTTTTCATACAGTTGAAGCTTTTTTACACCGGATGAAGCTTTTCTGCCATGGTTGAAGTTTTTCCCATTTCGATCGAAACATTTTTTCACAACGGTTCGAGCTTTTCTTGACAATGGTTGAAGCTTTTTTTTTCACGCTGGATGAAGCTTTTTCTGTCATGGTTGAAGTTATTTCTCATTTCGATCGAAACATTTTTTCACAATGGTTGAAGCTTTTTTTTACGCCGGTTGAAGCTTTTTTTCCCGCTGGTTGAAGCTTTTCTTCACGTCAGATGAAGCTTTTCTGGCATGGTTAAAAAATTTATCCATTCCAATCAAAACATTTTTTCACAGCGGTTGAAGCTCTTTTTTCATGGTTGAAGCTTTTCTTAACAATGATGGCGGACGGCCATGGCAGGAGCTGCAAGGACGGCGACCAGCGGCGAGGACGAGGTGGCTTGCAGCGCTGTGGGGTGCGATTTACGGCGCTGCCGTGGGGACGGGGCAGCTTCCAGCAGGGCGGGGCGGGACGGGGTTGCGTTTGAAAAGGAAAAAAGAGATGAAAAAGTAAACGCAGATCGAACGGTAGGGCTAACTGCATCGGGCGGCTAGGACACGACTGGCCCAACTATTTGGGCCGGGGCGCCGGCGCCTAGGAGTGCCCTTTTGGGAAACTTCTATAAGGTTTTCTGAATATGTTTATATTTTTTTCCTGTTTTTTTTCTTTTCTCTCCTGTTTTGCATTCTTTTTCCTTTTCCTTTTTATATCTTTTACTTTTGTAAAGTTTATTTTTTACAAATGTTTCACAGTTTCAAAGTTTGTTCAATATTTTTTAAAAATTAATATTTGTTTACAAATAAAAAATAAAATCATGGTTCTAAATTTCTTTCACAACTCAAAAAATGTTAACGGATTCAAAATTTGTTCATAATTTAAAAAATGTTCACAATTTTAATTTATTTTACGAATTTAAAATTCTTCATGTTTCAAAATTTGTTCACCATTTGAAAAATGTTTGTCATTTACAAAATGTTAACAATTCGAAAAATGTTCAAGATTTTTTTTATTTTGTTCACGAATTTAAAATTCGCCATTGTTTTAAAAAAAAATCACTTTTCGACAAATGTTCAATATTTTCTAATTTTGTTCATGAATTTATTTTTTCCATGTTTCAAAATTTGTTGACAATTCAAGAAATGTGCGTGGTTTCAAAATATGTTCAAAATTCAAAACAATTGACAATTTTATAATTTTGTTCACAAATTTAATTTTTTTTCCATGTTTTAAAATATGTTCAGGATTCGGAAATTTCCATGATTTTAATTTTTTTTCATAATTCGAAATATGTTCGTAATTTTATAATTTGGTTTATAGATGCAAACAAAGAACTTCAGAATTTATTTCCTTGTTTTCAGAAAAGTTTCGTATATTTCAGAAAATGTTCACATTTGTCAACATAATGTTCGTAACTTGAAAAATGTTCGCGCTTTTTAAGAAATGTTCCCGTTTTCAAAAATTGTTCAAAATATTTAAAAATTGTTCTTCCTGCCATTTTTTCTGGATTTGAAAATAACGTTCCTATTTCAGAAATAGTTTGCGTATTTTAAAAAAAGAAAATGTTTTAAATTTTTGTAGGGATTTTTTTTCACCTTTTCAATTTTTTTGGAAGTGCAAAAATTTCCCAGTTTCTAAAAAATGTTCATGACTTTTAAAAATATGGCATTTAAAAAAAATAGTCCATGGTATTTAAAAGTAATTGCATTGCACAAAACATTCTGGTTTTTATTTTGAAAAATGCGTTCAATTTTTTTAAAAAAAATATCAGATCTGCGATCAGTAGTTCATTCTTAAAATTTTGCGCTGTATTGCAAGCATCCCACCTCCCATTCCTCTATGCGGGTGCCTATAGCCACTTACAGCGAAGATCCGGCGTGAAAAAGCTGATGCACGTCGATGGGGATGATGTGACCTCTCGGGTCGGGGAAGGTGAGGATTAGCGGCTCGTCGGAAGATCTGGCGCCGCGAATACCCCTGGACCTAATTGAGCTAAATAAAGGTATAAAAAAATTAGGTTAAAAATACCCTTGGGCTCAAAAAGGCCTAGTTAATCATCCGTTAAATAGCTCGTATAATACATGGTGTATTATAATGTATCGTAAAATCTTAATTTTTTTAGAGAGAGAGGTCAGCTGCTTCCTCTGGGTCGTAGCAAGAAAAAGGAAAAAAAAACTCCAATCCGTACACGAATAGAATCAAGCTAAGCTGAAGCCGACCGGGAGAAAAATATTTCGAACTGATCAGATTTTCCCTCCCAAATATTTCGAGGGTATTTTCAATATGAATTTAAGAGCTATTTTCGGTTCGATTTTTATCCCATTCGCTAGGGTTTTACTCCATCGCTGCGACAAGGTGTTGCCGCAAGATCCACTCCGGCGGGGAGGGGCCGCGACAAGATCCCTCGCCGACGGTAGGGTTTTATCCCCGCGATAGGATCTTGTCGCGCGTCGCGGCCCCTCCCTCCGTACACCCGAATTCCCTCACGCTCTCGCACCTCCTCTTCACCGATGAACACGAGAGGGCGATGACTGCCCTCCCCGCGGCAGCCGCCGGCGAAGATTCGGCCTCATCCCACCTCCCATTCCTCTATGCGGATGCCTATAGCCACTTATAGCAAAGATCCGGCGTGGAAGGTGGGGATTAGCGGCTCGTCGGAAGACCTGGCGCCGCGAATACCCCTGGACCTAATTGAGCTAAATAAAGGTATAAAAAAATTAGGTTAAAAATACCCTTGGGCTCAAAAAGGCCTAGTTAATCATCCGTTAAATAGCTCGTATAATACATGGTGTATTATAATGTATCGTAAAATCTTAATTTTTTTAGAGAGAGAGGTCAGCTGCTTCCACTGGGTCGTAGCAAGAAAAAGGAAAAAAAAACTCCAATCCGTACACGAATAGAATCAAGCTAAGCTGAAGCCGATCCATGCATGCAAAACCGTATAAATGCGTACCCAGGCATCGCAAGGCCACCAACCTGCTTCTGTTAGCTCCTCTCCTACCACAGCGTAGACAGCCGCCGTCGTCCACGCTATGGCGACAGCCGCCGCCACCCACGCTGCGCTCCGCGTCGGCATGAAGTTCAACCCTACGCCCAGGGACGCCATCGGCTTCTACCTCCGGCGCCGGGTCCTCGGCCAGCCGCTGCCGGACACAGCCGGCGTCATCCACGAGGCGAGGGTTTACGGATCGGAGCCCAAGGACCTCGCGGCAGCGTTCCCTCGGCTTCCCGGAACCCATGAGCGCTTCTTCTTCACCACGTGCAAGCGGCAGAAAGCCGGGCGCGGCTACAGGATCTCGCGCACCGTCGGCGCCGGCGGCTGGATTCCGAACGCCAAGAAGGTGGTCCAGAACGACGCCGGCGAGACGATCGGCTTCCGCGAGACCCTTCGCTACTCGTACAAGGACAAGAACAGAGAGTCGGATTGGTTGATGGAGGAATACCACATCTGCGGCCTGGACCAGTTCGCCGTCGTCGACGGGGAGGAGAGCGTCCTCTGCAAGGTCTACGTCTTGCCTGGTTTGAAGCCGGGGTCCGTCACGCTCCAGCAATCTGAAGCAGGGGATAGTCTTCTTGCTGGAAGTGGAGTTCTCGGAGCACATGCCACGATGGTGGCCGGACAGCAGGAAACACCTCGACCACCACAAGAACCACGGCAATCGCAGGTGATGCAGAGGCCAGCGCCGCCGCGTCCGCAAGAAGCAAGGCAGCCGCAGGTGATCCACAAGCCAGCGCCGCCGCGTCTGCAAGAAGCAAGGCAGCCGCAGGTGATCCAGAAGCAGCAGGTGCGGCGTGCCCTTGATAAACGTCGGGTCGCGGTGCCTGCGACCATGATGACCACCACGTCCACGCAGCAGGTGGCCAAGCGGCCGGCGCATCCCATCGCCGAGCCGCCGCGCCCCAAGCGGATCCGAGCTGCTGCTGCTGCTGTCCCCGCATCCGCAGCACTGTCGGCTGTCAACGTGGCAGTTCGACAAGCCATCGATGGGTGGAACTCTCCGAAGCGACCGGCTTTCCTGTCGGCGCCGCTGCCTCAGCACCACGCGAAGGCGACGATAAGCCGCCGTAAATCAAATCCCTCGCTGACCGATCTTGACATGGACGACTTCGCGAGGTCATTGGAGACCGATCTTGACATGGCTGCGGACCAGAGCACCATCCAACAAGGAGGCCACCAGAGCACCATCCAAGAAGAAGCTACCCAAGACGAGCTGGCCAGCAGGCTGGAGCCCCAGCCGTCAGAGGTCGACATGAGCGACCTGTTGAGCTGGTTTGATGCCGACGCAGAAGAGTTGCCAGAGAACAGCGAATACGTCCAAGAAAGCCCGCATGAGCATCAACATGAGCATGCGAGGTCACTGGAAGGCTTGGTGGCTGACGAGCGAGGAGACGACGTGATAGCAGAAGACCTGTTCGACGCGCTCGACAACATCGGCAATGACGATGATCTGATCAGCGACAGTGGAGACAAGGACGATTGGCTCAACCTGCCTCTTTCAGCCTACAGTGGCATCATGTACTAAGTAGTAGCTCAACGAGCAGAGACTGTAATTTGCTCCTCTGTATGTACGTATGGCTCATGTATGTTCTATGTTCACAGTAAGCCTGTTATCATCAAATGGTGTATTGACATGTGTCAAATGCTTAAGGAAAAGAAGGAGGGCAGCTTTTGTTCCTTGTGGTCTGACTTCAGACACTGGTTATTCCAAGTCTGAATTTTGTGTGCTGTTGCAACAGTGGGTTATTACTTGAGTGGTTATGTGCTCCTACTCCACTTCATGAGTTTTTTTTAACTGCAAAATGACAATTGTAGTGAAACACCGAAATTTATGTATAAAATATGTATAATCATAAAGTTTCTGTATAAACAAAATTGTGTCTAAAATCTGTATAAACATGAAGTTTTTGTATAAACTTAGTTTAAACTGAACAGAGCAGGTTCCATCTGATTATATTCAACTCCTTCCATCTCGTTGTTCTTGCTTTGCCTCTGTTGTACAATCGTACGTTTCCAGCATTAGACATCGTTTGTGATCGCTAATCGACCTTGATCCACCTGCGAAGAGTATTAATTCAGGTGCACACATTCCTTTGTTGCTAACTTAATTTTTGCTCACCATCGGTACACAGAGCCTAATTAGATTTACATCTTTGCGATATGTACGAATGCATATATTACTTTGCCGTCAAGAGTTATCAGTTGAAACTTGAAATACGGCACACATTAGGGTGGAAGCCATTTCTTCCGGCAAAGAGTAGCAAGGATGAGACGAGTACAACAAATCAACTGGAAACAACCAGCACATATTTTGTTTTTTAGATAAAGGGATTTTATTGCTTAACAGTTTTAAGCATTACACCCGGCCTCACAACCAGCACATATATGACAGCAGAATACTAGTACAGGCTTGTTCACAGCAAGTATTTATGTATGGTTGCTAGTACAGGCTTGTTCACAGCAAAATACTGGTGGCTCATGTATGGTTGCGTCATGCTCCGTGGCTCTGGGTTCGCTGTGTTATGGCTCATGTATGTATGTTCACAGCAAGCCTGTTATCATCAAATGGTGAATTGCCATGTGTCATATGCTTAAGGAAAAGAAGGAGGGCAGCTTTTGTTACTTGTGGTCTGACTTCAGAGACTGGTTATTCCAAGTCTGAATTTTGCAATGCAAACTGAACTTTGCAAATTAACTGAATTTTCACATTGCAAATTGACATGTTTTGCTTATTGTTCATATGTTCTTTTCTTTTTCTGGAACCATGCATACTCTGTTCTGTTAGTATGTTCAGTGGTTAGTTTTTGCCAGACCCACATTGCAGATATGTCCAGCAGCACTTGCTCGTCTCCATCTGACAGGAAGCAAAAACTGCCTTCAGTTTGGTAGCATGAGTACACTAATAATCTCCCTTGTTTTTATCTAAACAGCATTTGGTTGAGCATTTGGCCCTGCTGCTGCTCACACTCAAGATCAATCAAGCTAATAAGGTAAGGTTATGAGGAACACTTTGCCAATCTTTCCAGATTCAGTTAAGCTAAGCTAAGGTTAGCAGCAAAACAAACACAGATTATTGTGAATCGATAGCAACAGTACCTCCCTCTGCCTTGCTCCTCTGCCCTGACTCAAGGTTATTTTCTTCTTCTGATAATCTCTATGAAACCTCCCATGTTATTGCAGTAGGAGTATTTCTTTGAGCCCCGATAGTGTTTAATTTGCCCACTCACTGGAAGCGATGTATTGTTCACACTTTTGCAATGGAACATCCTCATTTGATCTGAAGGAAAAGTGAGCGAATTAATTTGCTACAGGCGCTAGAAATTTAGGCCGTTTTAGGCATGGTATAATGTTGCCACATTGTTACAGTATGGTCTCAATGCTCGCTGCTAACTGAATTTTCAGTAAAAAATTCAGTAAACTTGAACATTCAGTAAGAAGTGAACTGAAAATTCACTTTTGAGTGAGTAGCATCTGCATTTTCTCTCAACTTTTGAGTGCATCTATCACTTGTTGAGAAAATTCACTGAAAAATTATTTGCTGAAAAATATCTGGCATCACTTGTTTCTAATTTATCCATCTGCATATGTACTTGGAGGTGTTTTTTTTCGGAAAGGAGGACGACCCTCAGCCTCTCCATTGGGACGATATATGCAGCCATTTTATTAATTATTTAATAAGACCTTACAAAGTAATACATTAATATGTCTCAACCCATCATCTTGGCAACATCTGTCGCTACTCCTATACACTTGATGAAGGCGTATAAATTATCTAGGCCACATACTCAGACCTCGTATCAAAGCACGACATCTAAAGCTAGAGGCCCCAACCAAGCCGAATTGCTGGTCAGGGTCACACACCGGTACGACGCACTCTCAACGGACACCACATGCGCACGCTGCAAGGGCCGTCACCACTGTCTCCCATCGATCCATTTTTAAAGTAGGTACTGACGCATCTATGTTGCGAGCCCTATTGTCGACGCCACCACAACGCCAACCAACGTCAGCACCCTACGCGCGTTGATCAACACACATCCTTCGCCGAGACTCTGCAGCACGCACAAAAGTTTTGAAACAACAGCCTGCTACACCACAGGGTGTCGAACGCTGGCCAAAATATTAACAATTCAACAAACTAAGGTCCTGTTTGGAACCATCCAAATTATATAATCTGATTTTTATAATGTATTATGTCTCCAAACATGACAGATTATATTGCAGTTTATAAAAATTAGATGACCAGATTATTAAAAACTCATAATCTACTCTACCCGAGCTAAAATCAGATTATGGATTACTAATGACCCATTACCATTGGAAACTTGGAGATAATTACCTACTGTCACCGCCACCGTCCTCCAAACATGTCCACCTAGATTATTACCTTTGCAGCTAAAAAACAGAGGGCACACATGTCATTGTACAATATAAAACCTGGATTACAGTTTATATAATCTGCCCCCCAAACATGCCCACCTAGATTATTTTTATAAACCAGATTATATAATTTATCTTCATAATTCAGATTATTATAATCTATTATGGTTCCAAACAGGGCCTAACTAACAAGTTCTCCCCATCATCGCAAACTAACTAACAAGTTAAGTTCAGAGCATCTACAATGCCGGCGATATGTCCCCGATGCAGTTGTGCCTGCTGCAGCACACCCTGCACCCGATGGAATCATCGTGGTTGTAGATGTGCACCTTCAGCCCCTAGTCGAAGTTCTGCAAAACGACGAGGTCGTCGGGGAAGACTTTGTGGCAGCGATAGAAGTACTGTCAGCTACGGCCCACCAATATCTGCCACTGGAAGTTCTCGAACTGGACCCAGAACTCGCACCATTTATTTGTCGAGAATCTCGCGATGCGCGGGAGCTTCATCGCAAGCCATTCCTTCACCACCTTCATGAACTTGGAGGGATGACGAGCATGGCGAGATCGTCGTCGTCCTTGATCTGCACGTAAAAGCGCAGCGGCTCTCGGGACCCCTCCTCGTGCCCGGTCCTAGGAGCTCGTCCCCTTGAACGAGGTGGGCTCATGAAGGCGGCCCTGCTATGAAGGTTCACCTTCTTGAGCCATCGGTTCGTGGAGATGAAGTCATGCGCGACCTTGACGCCAACCGCAACATGGGCTCCTCCTTCGTCCATGTTCCGATCCGTCTTCATCACCTTGTCAGGTAAGATGACTTGGGTTAGTAACAGAGCATTGGGATCAGGCACTAATCAGGGCACTTGCCGAAGAGTGGCACTTGCTCTTGGACAACAGCCACTAATTAGTGGTACATCCAACCTATCATAGATCAAACCCACGTCTCGCGCTTTTCTATCTTATTAAAGCATCTTTAATAGATGATGCAGATGCAAAAATACTTTACTCTTGCATCTTCAGAGGCAAAAAAATGTCTCCAACAAATGATGTAGATGCAGAAAAATTATATCTCCGACTTCCGGAGATATAAACTACTATACCATTTCGAGTTGCAAATTTACATCTCCGGGTGTAGGAGATGTAAAAACCAGCAGTCTCCCGCCAACCGCCAACGACCGTTCATTCCACTTCCGCGCCCCCAATCTTCCTCCTCCCGCTCGGCCGTTGCCGCCCCGCCACTCGCCGTAGCTGCCCCCCTACGGATCCACCTACGCATCGCCCCTCAACGCCCGTCGCCCCCATCGTATGACTCAGATCGGGTCGTCGTTGCTCCGCTCCGCCCCGACCCCGTCCGTCCATTGCCCCACCGCGGATCCACCTCTGCCTCACCCCGTCCCCCGTGCCGATTCCGCACCTCAATGCCCGCTGCCCGTCGTCTTACGGCTTGGATCAGTCCTCCGCCGCTCGATCCTCTCCGCGTCGACCCCTTTCGGTCGCCCATACCCCATTCAGCCACCACCCACCCCATTCTCGCCTGATACGTCTCCAACGTATCTATAATTTTTGATGGTTCGATGCTATTATCTTGTCAAACTTTGGATATTTTGTATGCCTTTTATATCTTTTTGGGACTAACTTATTAACTCAGTGCCAAGTGCCAGTTCCTGTTTTTTCCATGTTTTTGACCCTTTTCAGAGGAGAATATTAAACGGAGTCCAAACGGAATAAAACTTTCGAAAAGATTTTTTCCGGAGCAGAAGATACGCAGGGGACGTGAGAACCAAGGGAGAGGCCACCAGGGGAGGCCACAAGCCCCCTAGGCGCTGCCAAGGGGGCGCGCCTAGCAGGCTTGTGAGCCCCCTGTGGCTCGTCTACCTACTTCTTCCGCATATAAATCTCTGAAAAATCCAAAACCACGGGAGAGATCCACGAAATACTTTTCCGCTGCCGCAAGCTTCTGTCTCCGCGAGATCCCATCTGGGGCACGTTCTGGTGCCCTGCCGGAGGGGTGATTCAGATACGGAGGGCTTCTTCATCTACACCATTGCCTCTCAGATGATGCATGAGTAGTTCACCATAGACCTTCGGGTCCATAGCTAGTAGCTAGATGTCTTCTTCTCTCTCTTGGATCTTCAATACAAAGTTCTCCATGATCTTCATGGAGATCTATCCGATGTAATCTTCTTTTGCGGTGTGTTTGTCGAGATCCAATGAATTGTGGATTTATGATCAGATTATCTATGAATCTTATTTGAGTTTCTTCTGATCTCTTATATGCATTATTTCATATCCTTGTAATTCTCTTCGAGTTGTGGGTTTTGTTTGGCCAACCTGATCTATGATTCTTGCAATGGGAGAAGTGCTTGGTTTTTGGTTTATATCGTGCGGTGACCTCACCCAGTTACGGAAGGGGTAGCGAGGCACACATCGTGTTGTTGCCATCAAGTGTAAAAATATGGGGTTAACATCATTGGTTTGAGTTTATCCCTCTACATCATGTCATCTTGCTTAAGGCGTTACTCTGTTCGTCATGAACTCAATACACTAGATGCATGCTGGATAGCTGTCGATGTGTGGAGTAATAGTAGTAGATGCAGAAAGTATCGGTCTACTTGTCTCGACGTGATGCCTATATGTATAATCATTGCCTTAGATATCGTCATGACTTTGCGCGGTTCTATCAATTGCTCGACAGTAATTTGTTCACCCACCGTAATATTTGTTATCTTGAGAGAAGCCTCTAGTGAACACTATGGCCCCCGGGTCACATCATATTTTCAGCCCTACACTTTTACTTTGTTGCACTTTCCGCCTTCAGATCTCACTTTGCAATCAATCTTGAAGGGATTGACAACCCCTTTATAGAGTTGGGTGCAAGCTCGTTTGTGTTTGCGCAGGTACTCTGGACACTTGGCTTGATTCTCCTACTGGATTGATACCTTGGTTCTCAAAACTGAGGGAAATACTTACTGCTACTGTGCTGCATCACCCTTTCCTCTTCAAGGGAAAAACCAACGCAAGCTCAAGAGGTAGCATCATCCCACTCCCATCGCCGCCCCTTTACACCCTGATCCCGTGCCGCCATCGTCGCCCCGTCAGCTCGCCGCCGCCCCATTTGCATCATATGTTGTAAATGTTCCTTTACATCTCCAAAATACATCATCTGTTGGAGTTGAGACTTTTTTGGAGATGCAAAAAGCATTTCTTTGAGGATGTAAAATTTTACATCTCGTGTTTACATCTCCAAAATTTGCGTTATCTATTAGAGATGTTCTTATGCAGATTATTCTTTTAGAAGAAGGCGACATTTTCATCAATCTTAAAGCTTTGCAACTTCAATCTGATCTTCAACTGATTATTCTATAGTTATAAAATATTTATTATTGTAGTAGGACACCAATATAGATTTGACGTCACATGTGTTAGGGACTGGAACAAACGATTTGTTTGCCCTAAGAGGTTTGATCGAGCGAACCATCCTAGTGTTGGGGAACGTTGCATGGGAAAAATAGAATTTCCTACGCACACGAAGACCTATCATGGTGATGATCATCTACGAGAGGGAGATCGGATCCACATACCCTTGTAGATCGCTAAGCGAGAAGCGTTAAGAAACACGGTTGATGTAGTGGAACGTCTTCGCGATCCAAATCGCCGTCGTTCCACGATCCGTCCCGATCTAGCACCGAACGGACGGCACCTCCGTGTTCAGCACACGTACAACTCGATGACGATCTCCGCCTTATGGATCCAGCAACAGAGACAAAGAGGTAGCTGAATTCTCCGGCAGAACGATGACGTGGCGGTGATGATGGTGGTGCTACTCTGGCAGGGCTTCGCCGTGCCGTATCGATCTAGCTACGAGGTGTCACGAAGTAGTGGAGGGAGAAAGGTTTGCACAAAGGCTTGAGTTGCAAAACCCCTAAAACCCTCCACTATATTTAGGAGGAACCAAGGGGTGGTTGGCTTGCCTCCTACTCCAAGGAGGAGCTTGGGCCGAGGCAAGGAGGGAGTCCTCCTCCTCCAATTCGGTTTGGTGGAGGACTCCTTCCTATCTTGTCCACCTCCTTCTCTTTTTTTTCCTTCTTTATTATTGCTTTGGCTGAAATTGCCTTATTGGGCTGGCCTCACCAGCCCACTAAGGGCTGGTGCGCCACCCATGGGCCTATTTGGTTCTCTTCCGGGTGGGTGGCGCCTCCCGGTAAAACCCCAGAACCCATTCGTCACTCACGGTACTTTACCGGTAATGCCTGAAATCTTTCCAGAAGCCAAATGGAACAATCCTATATATCAATCTTCCTTTCCGGACCATTCCGAAGACACTCATGACGTCCGGGATCTCATCCGGGACTCCGAACAACATTCAGTTACCAACATCAGTAATTCAACTATACCGAAAACGTCACCGAACCTTAAGTGTGCAGACCTTGCGGGTTCGAGAACTATGTAGACATGACCGAGACATTCTCCAATCAACATCCAATAGCGGGACCTGGACGTCCATATTGGATCCTACATATTCTACGAAGATCTTATCGGTTGAACCTCTATGTCAAGGATTCACACAATCCCGTATATCATTCCCTTTCTCCTTCGGTATGTTACTTGCCTGAGATTCGATCGTCGGTATCGCCATACCTATTTCAATCTCGTTACCGGCAAGTCTCTTTACTCGTTCCGTAATACAAGATCCGTGGCTAACTCTTTAGTCACATTGCTTGAAAGGCTTGTTTGTGATGTTGTATTACGGAGTGGGCCTCGGGATACCTCTCCGTCAGACGGAGTGATAAATGCTAGTCTTGATCCATGCTAACTCAACGGACAACTTAGGAGATGCTTGTAGAGTACCTTTATAGTCACCCAGTAATGTTGCGACGTTGGATACTGATACGTCCATTTTGCATCATGCTTTTATGTTGATATTTATCTCATTATGGTCTGTTATTACACTTTACGGTACATTACTTATGCCTTCTCTCTTATTTTATAAGGTTTACATGAAGAGGGAGAATGCCGACAGCTGGAATTCTGGTCTGAAAAAGGAGCAAGTTTGAGATACCTATTCTGCGCAACTCCAAAAGACGTGAAAATCAACAAGGAATTATTTTGAAATTTATAAAAAATACTGATACGTCTCCATCGTATCTACTTTTCCAAACTCTTTTTCCCTTGTTTTCGACTCTAGTTTGCCTGATTTGAATGGAACTAACCCGGACTAACGTTGTTTTCAACAGAATTGCCATGGTGTTGTTTTTGCGCAGAAATAAAAGTTCTCGGAATGACCTAGAAATTTACGAGGATTTTTTGTGGAATATATAAAAAATATTGGCGCAAGAATCAACCGGAGAAGTGGAGCAAGGAGCCCACAAGACCAGGAGGCGCGACCCCCCTGGCCGCGCCTGGCAGGCTTGTGAGGCCCTCGGGGCTCCGTCGCCTCCAACTCCAGCTCTATTTAGTCTCTTTTGCCCGAAAAAAAATCAAGAAGAGTTCATCTTGTTTTACAATATGGAGGCGCCGCCACCACCTGTTCTTCCTCTCGAGGGCAGATCTCGAGTCCGTTTTGGGCTCCGGAGAGGGGAGATCGTCATTGTCGTCATCACCAACCTTCCTTCATCTCCAATTCCATGATGCTCTTCACCGTTCGTGAGTAATCTCATCGTAGGCTTGCTGGACGGTGATGGGTTGGATGAGATCTATCATGTAATCGAGTTAGTTTTGCTGGGGATTGATCCCTAGTATCCAATATGTTCTGAGATTGATGTTGCTACTACTTTGCCATGCTTAATGCTTGTCACTAGGGCCCGAGTGCCATGATTTCAGATCTAAACCTATTATCTTTTCATCAATACATGTGTGTTCTGATCCTATCTTGCAAGTTGTAGTCACCTACTATGTGTTATGACCCGACAACCCCGGAGTGACAATAGCCGGAACCACTCCTCGAGATGACTATAGTATGAGGAGTTCATGTATTCACTAAGTGCTAATGCTTTGTTCCGGTTCTCTATTAAAAGGAGAACCTTAATATCCCTTAGTTTCCATTAGGACCCCGCTGCCACGGCAGGGATGGACAATAGATTTCATGCAAGTTCTTTTCCTTAAGCACATATGACTATATACGGAATACATGCCTACATTACATTGACGAACTGGAGCTAGTTACATATCTCTCAATGTTATAACTGTTGCATGATGAATGTCATCCGGCATAATCATCCATCACCGATCCAATGCCTACGATTTTTTCCTACTGGTCCTTGCTACGTTACTTTGCCGCTACTGTTGTCACTGCTGCTACTGTTACCGCTACTGCTGTCACTGCTACTGTTACCGTTGCTACTGTTGCTATCACACTACTCTGTTACTGAAACTTTGCTGCAGATACTAAGTCTTTCAGGTGTGGTTGAATTGACAACTCAACTACTAATACTTGAGAATATTCTTGTGCTTCCCCTTGTGACGAATCAACAAATTTGGGTTGAATACTCTACCCTCGAAAACTGTTGCGACCCCTATACTTGTGGGTTATCAAGACTATTTTCTGCACCGTTGCCGGGGGGGGGGGGGCTAGCTCTATTCTCTAAGTCACTTGGGATTTACGTCTGTTGATCACTGTGAGGAATCCGAGAGATCCAAAAACTAAAGTCTTGCCCTCAACTACGAGGACAGGTAAGGAACTGCCATCTAGCTCTGCACTTGATTCACCTTCAGTTATGAGTAAGTTTGCGACACCGTCACCTGCTAGAAATTCTGATATGTCGCCCGTGCTTGATGATGCTACTTCTGCTATCCATGATGCTTGTGATGATGCTTTGCTTCATACTGCTTTGCCACTAGGTGCATTCCTTGATGCACAAATTGCTAGAGTTGCTGCTGAATGTGATGATACTTCTGAAACTGCTGAGATTATTGTAGTAGAACCTGCTATTTCACCTGTTAGAACTAGCTCTCCTAGATATGAATTGCCTGATATACCCGAGGGTTATGTTATGGAGGGAGAGATAGCTGAGGACTTTCTTGCTTGTAAGGATAGCTATGATCTTGAGAAATTACTGCGCAAGTGGAAAGAAAAATCTTTGAACGCTAGAATGAAATACGATCCTAAGTTTGCTACTTCGCCTATATTTGTGACCGATAAGGATTATGAATTCTGTGTTGATCCTGAGTTAATCACTTTGGTCGAATCTGATCCTTTTCATGGTTATGAGTCTGAAACGGTTGTAGCACATCTTACTAAGCTGCATGATATAGCCACCCTATTCACGAGTGAGGAAAAGATCCGCCACTACTATATCCTTAAGTTGTTTCCTTTCTCAGTAAAGGGTGATGCTAAGACTTGGTTCACTTATCTTGCTCCTGGTTGTGTGCTTAGTCCCCAGGATATGATCTACTACTTCTCTGAGAAATATTTTCCTGCCCATAAGAAACAAGCTGACTTACAGGATATATGTAACTTTGTGCAAGTTGAAGAAGGGAGTCTCCCACAAGCTTGGGGAGGCTTGTCCAGCTACTAAATGCTTTGCCTGATCACCCTCTTGAGAAGAATGTAATACTTGATATCTTCTATAATGGACTAACCGATGCTTCTAGGGACCACCTAGATAGTTGTGCTGGTTGTGTTTTCAGGGAACGAACTGTGGAAAAAGCTGAGATTTTATTGAATAATATCTTGTGCAATGAGAATGCTTGGACTATTCCTGAACCACCTTCGAAGCCAACTGCAAAGAAAAGAGGTATCATGTTCCTCAGTCCTGAAGATATGCAAGAATCTAAGAAATCTATGCAAGAGAAAGGCATTAAATCTGAAGATGTCAAGAATCTACCACCTATCAAAGAGATCCATGGTCTTGATAACCCGACACTGGTAGTAGAGGTAAATTCTCTTCGTAGATTCAATGAGAGTGATATTCCTTTTGATAAACCTGCTAGCTTATGCTTAGATGAATTTGATAACTTTGTTGCCAAACAACAAAGTTTCAATGATTATGTTAGCAGACGATTGGAACATAATGCTCGTATGCTTAGTCATTTAAGTGCTTGTGTGGATAGAAATGTCAATGATCTTAAGCTTTTGAGTAAACATGCCTATATGGTCACTACTCAGGTAGAACAAGTACTTAAGGCTCAAAATGACTTGCTCAATGAGCTGAATGACAAGTCTGTTAGAGTTATCACTAGAGGTGGTAGAATGACCCAGGAACCTTTGTATCCCGAGGGTCATCCTAAGAGAATTGAGCAAGATTCTCAAGAAGTTAGCACCGAGGCACCTAGTCATCCTAGGAAGAAAAAGAAAGATGATAGGAACTTGCATGCTAGCAAACCTGCCGCTGTTACACCTGAGAATCCAAATGATATCTCTATTTCTGATGTCGAAACACAATCTGGTGATGAACATGAGCCTAATGATAATATCGATAGTGATGTTCATGATGATGCTCAACCTAGTAATGATAAGGATGTGGAGATTGAACCAGTTGATCTTGATAACCCACAACCTAAGAATAGGAGATACAATAAGAACAACTTCATTGCTAGGAAGCATGGCAAAGAAAGGGAACCATGGGTTAAGAAACCCATGCCCTTTCCTCCCAAACCATCCAAGAAAAAGGATGATGAGGATTTTGAGCGATTTGTTGAAATGATTAGACCTGTCTTTCTGCAAATGCATTTGACAGATATGCTCAAAGTGTCTCATTATGCTAAGTACATGAAGGATATTGTGACTAATAAGAGGAGGATACCCGAGGTTGAGATTTCCACCATGCTCGCTAATTACACCTTCAAGGGTGGAACTCCTAAGAAACTAGGTGATCCCGGAGTGCCCAGTATACCTTGCTCCATTGAAGGCAACTACGTTAGAACTGCTTTATGCGATCTTGGAGCTGGTTTTAGTGTTATGCCTCTCTCTCTTTATCATATACTTGAATTGGATAAGTTGACACCCACTGAAATATCCTTGCAAATGGCCGACAAATCAACTGCTTTCCCTATCGGCATTTGCGAGGATGTGCCTGTTGTGGTTGCTAACGTTGCTATCTTAACGAACTTTGTTATTCTGGATATTCCCGGGGATGATGCCATGGCGGTAATCCTTGGAATACCCTTTTTAAACACTGCACGGGCTGTTATTGATTGCAACAAAGGCAATATCACTTTCCATGTCAATGGTAATGAGCATACGGTGCACTTTCCGAAGAAACAATATCGAGTACATTGCATTAATGCTATTGAAAAAACTTCATCGATTCTTATTGGGAGCTTTGAATGCCCTATACCTACTGTTAAGATGAAGTATGATTTGCTTGTTGGGGATATGCACATCCCCATTGAGGTAACCTAGTGACTATTCAAAAATTCTCCGGTTTTATGCGATTCGAAAAAGTTTGTCAAGGAGACTTGATCAACCTCATTGACAAATTTCTTTTGATGACCATGAGATGGTTGAATCTAGGAGTCACAACCCTGTGTTCCAAACTTTTACTTTCGGTTGTTAGAAGAAAAATGATAAATTTAGCTTTAGTTTTTCCTATTTTCTGCTTTTTGCGTCCCTTAGAAAAGTGTCTTGAAAATAAAAGTTCTTCAATTGCCCTGAAAATCAAGTATGAATTTTTCTGGAATTTTTGAAAAATTCTGAGATCGAGACCTAGTCACGGGGATGCGCCAGTGGGCCACAAGCCCAGGAGGTGCGGGCACCCCCTGGCCGCGCCTACCAGGCTTGTGGGCCCCACGTGGCCCCCCTCCACTTATTCCAGCTCCCATCTCCTTCTCCTACCTCCAAAAAAAATTCATTCCACATCTCAAACCCGTGTTCTTGCTCTTCTTGCTGTGATTTTCGATCTCCTTGTGCAAAGCCCCATTCACCAAACTGTTTTGGGGGAATTGTACCTTGGTATGTGACTCCTCCATTGGTCCAATTAGTTTTTGCTCTAGTGCCTTATTCGTTGCGTAATTTTGCTGCCTTGGTGACCCTGTTCTTGAGCTTTGGATGTTAATTTTAGTTGGTCCCAAGTAGTTTTGATGCATGATATGGCCTCTAAGCACTTGAAGGAGTAGTTGCTATGAGTTTCGTTGAGCCTTGTTCACTTTTCCTTTGAGTCACTAAAAATTTCATAAATTTTCAGAGAAATAAAAAGGAAAAGACGAGGAGGTTCCTAAGAGGCTCTTCAAGCCGTGACCCCAAGGAAGATGAAAATGAGAAGAAGAAACCCAAGTATCCGGTCCCTCGAGTTGCAGAAGTTCGAGCGTGCGATTGGCCAAGCGATGTGTTCTTACGTGCCACCAGTCTTTATGAGGATTTTTATTACTTGCTGGAGAACGTAGGCCTTACCGCATTCCTTGAAGATAAGTGCCCACAATACCTCCTCCTCACTAATATTTTGATGCAAAGCTTTAATTTCTATCCAAGGAAGAACCCTCCTATGGTTGAGTTGAAGTTATATGATATCCGCCAGCGCATGTCACTTCAGGATTTTCGCAATGTCTGCAAATTACCTTATGTTGGGGATATTCATGAACCTCGTCCATGGGACTTGGAGGCTTTCATTGAAATTATTGCTGTAGGAGAGGAGAGAGGAGTATCTTGCGCTAGAGTTGCTAGCATACATTTTCCCGTGCTTTGGTATTTCTCTCTATTCGTGGGAAAATGTTTGATTGGCCGTGGGAAAGCTGGGGCCCTTAGCTCCCCAGATCTCGCGGTTTTGCGCGAAGCCCTATATAATGATAAAACCTATAGCTTGGGCGCTATAGTGGCTCTACGGTTGAACACGAACCGTACTAAAGGCGATGTTTATGGAGGTATCTATGATACCCGTCTTGCTAGACATGTTGAGATACCTATTAGACTACACGAGGAAGAAGAGATGTTTCTTCCTGAGAGATATCTAGATTATGATAGCATGGTTCGCCATGACTTTCTTGATAAAGATATAAATAAGAGGATGATTTATAACTTGGTATTTAGTCAGGGTACTCGTGAGACTATTACTTTGCCTGCTCCTTCTTTGTTCAATCTTCATCTAGGCAGGTACATTATTATGCCCTCGGATATCTACGCATATTGGAGCATAGCGCCACCACAGGCGCCCGTGCCCGAGCTACCAGTCGAGTACCAGACGCCAGTTTATCAGTGGGAGCCAGAACAGCTCACCCAGCTGTGGCACCCTCAGTACACTCCGGAGTACCCCGGAGACGGTTAATTCCCTCCATGGGATTAGACCAACTTAGGCCAAAAGCCTAAGCTTGGGGGAGTACGTGTTACTCACCGACTTTATATTCATGCTAACACTTTCACTTTGGTAGTCCGTGTTCACACCTTGCCACTGTATCATCCATGTTAGTTTATTTCTTGTTCTCGCTTTCTGCTCGTGTGTTTGTTTAGATTGAGAAAACCCCCAAAAAAATCTTGTTCTTCTTTTGCTTGTTGGGAGCTTTCCCGTGTAAATAGTTCTCTTTTTCTTTGGGTCAAGGTAGAAGACCATGGTTACAATGTTTAGTGGCTCTCGCATGCATATATGTTTATCTGTCAAAGAGTCATATTACTTTGTCTTCTCCTTTGTGTTTGCTTGCAGATTCCAGCTTAGTCCAATGCACGAACACTCTTATTATTGTTCACATCATTCTGTCGTGCAAGTGAAAGGCAATAATGACGATATATGATGAAGTGACTGAGCCTGGAAAAGCTGGTATGAACTCAATCTATTTTGTTTTTGTAAGTATGACTAGATCATCGTTCCTAATTCAGCTTTGTTGAGAGAGAAACATGTTTGCAATGACAACTTAGAGATCATAGTTTCTGATGCCATCCTTATAATGGTTTGTCTTGGATGCCAACATGAATTTCATGATGATTATGATGTAGTATGATAGGATGGTATCCTCCTTTGAATGATTCAAGTGGCTTGACTTGGCGCATGTTTACACATGTAGTTGAAACAAAATCAACATAGCCTCTATGATATTCATGTTTATGGTGATTTATGTCCTACTCATGCTTGCACTCAATGTTGGTTAATTTCAATGCATATTGATGACTGTTATCCCTCACTAGTTGGTCGCTTCCCAGTCTTTTGCTAGCCTTCACTTGTACTAAGCAGAAATACTACTTGTGAATCCACTTCCATAAACCCAAAGTTGTTCCATATGAGTCCACCATACCTACCTATATGCGGTATCTACCTGCCGTTCCAAGTAAATTTGCATGTGCCACTCTCTAAACCTTCAAGTAATAATCTGTTTTGCATGCCCGAACCGCTCATGTGGTGACAAGGAGCGATCGGTATCTTCCATGCTAGGCGTGTTATCCTCGATACGTGTTTATTCACTATCATTCACGAGAAAGGGGCCGGTAATTGGAATGCCCAGTTCCATGCTCAAATCGAAAAGATAATTGCAAACAAAATTCCCCTGGATTGTTGTTGGTATGGACGGGACCCGAGGATTCGGCTAGTCGTGGAGTGTGATTGATAGGTGGTGGGGGAGTCAAAACTTTACTTTTCTGTTTGGGAACCGCCTATAGTATGTGTAGCATGGAAGATGGTGAAAACTCTTGGTCATTGCGTTGACAATGAAAGCATGCCACCCAAAATTATTTTTCTCTATCTTCAAAGCTTGAGCTTTGGCACCTCTGCAAATCAATGCTTCCCTCTGCGAAGGGCCTATCTATTTATGTTTCTTTTGAGTCGTCCTCTCCTTATAAAGGCACCAATTAGAGAGCACCTCCGTCATTTTTATGCTTTGCTATTAATTGATATTGAGTATGACTGTGACTGGATCTTCTTTGCCATGAATTACAATGTTCAGTAAGCCCACGGTCTTTGAAGGTGCTCTGCATTTATGTTTTGCGGTCTTAGAAAGAGCTAGCGAGATACCATCTCTTCATATTGCTTCATAATTGTTTTGATTGAAGTGTTGACGTTTGAAACTCATTATTATTGCTCACTAGTTGATTATGCCACTGATATGAGTACATCTAAAGGTCATTGCTCATGTGGTTAGCTTATGATCTTGCTGAAAATTTGAATATGAGTTAGACATAATTACAGCAACAAAGATCAAACAGAGTTCGTAAAAGTTTTTCTTTTTGTCTCTTTCAGTTTGTCAACTGAATTGGTTGAGGACAAGCAAGGCTTTAAGCTTGGGGGAGTTGATACGTCTCCATCGTAACTACTTTTCCAAACTCTTTTGCCCTTGTTTTTTACTCCAATTTGCATGATTTGAATGGAACTAACCCGGACTAACACTGTTTTCAGCAGAATTGCCATGGTGTTGTTTTTGCGCAGAAATGAAAGTTCTCGGAATGACCTGGAAATTTACGAGGATTTTCCGTGAATATATAAAAAATACTGGCGCAAGAATCAACCGGAGAAGTGGAGCGAGGAGCCCACAAGCCTAGGAGGCGCGCCCCCTGGCCGCGCCTGGCAGGCTTGTGAGGCCCTCGGGGCTCCGCCGCCTCCAACTCCAGCTCTATTTAGTCTCTTTCACCCGGAAAAAAATCAAGGAGAAGAGTTCATCGCGTTTTATGATACGAAGGTGCCGCCACCACCTGTTCTTCCCCTGGAGGGCAGATCTGGTGTCCGTTCTGGGCTCCGGAGAGGGGAGATCGTCACCGTCATCATCACCAACCTTCCTTCATCGCCAATTCCATGATGCTCTTCACCGTTCGTCAGTAATCTCATCGTAGCCTTGCTGGACGGTGATGGGTTGGATGAGATCTATCATGTCATCGAGTTAGTTTTGATGGGGATTGATCCCTAGTATCCAATATGTTCTGAGATTGATGTTGCTACTACTTTGCCATGCTTAATGCTTGTCACTAGGGCCCGAGTGCCATGATTTCAGATCTAAACCTATTATGTTTTCATCAATACATGTGTGTGCTCGATCCTATCTTGCAAGTCGTAGTCACCTACTATGTGTTATGACCCGACAACCCCGGAGTGACAATAGCCGGAACCACTCCTCGAGATGACTATAGTATGAGGAGTTCATGTATTCACTAAGTGCTAATGCTTTGTTCCGGTTCTCTATTAAAAGGAGAACCTTAATATCCCTTAGTTTCCATTAGGACCCCGCTGCCACGGCAGGGATGGACAATAGATTTCATGCAAGTTCTTTTCCTTAAGCACATATGACTATATACGGAATACATGCCTACATTACATTGACGAACTGGAGCTAGTTACATATCTCTCAATGTTCTAACTGTTGCATGATGAATGTCATCCGGCATAATCATCCATCACCGATCCAATGCCTACGAGTTTTCCTACTGGTCCTTGCTACGTTACTTTGTCGCTACTGCTGTCACTGCTGCTACTGTTACCGCTACTGCTGTCACTGCTACTGTTACCGTTGCTACTATTGTTATCACACTACTGTGTTACTGAAACTTTGCTGCATATACTAAGTCTTTCAGGTGTGGTTGAATTGACAACTCAACTCCTAATACTCGTGAATATTCTTTTGCTTCCCCTTGTGTCGAATCAACAAATTTGCGTTGAATACTCTACCCTCGAAAACTGTTGTGATCCCCTATACTTGTGGGTTATCAAATACTGGGCGGAAGAAGTACTCGAGGGGAGCCACCAGGAGGCCACAAGCCCGCCAGGCACAGCCTACCCCCTGACCGCGCCTGGGTGGCTTGTGGGCCCCCTGTTACCCCTCCGGCTCCCATCTTCTGCTATAAGGAGGGTTTCGTCCCAGAAAAAGTCAAGAGAATTCTTTCGGGAGGAATCGCTGCCGCCACGAGGCGGAACTTGAGAAGAACCAATCTAGAGCTCCGACAGGGTCGTCCTGCCGGGGAAACTTCCCTCTCGGAGGGGGAAATCGTCACCATCGTCATCACCAACACTCCTCTCATCGGAGGGGACTCATCTCCATCAATATCTTCATCAGCACCATCTCATCTCCAAACCCCAGTTCATCTCTTGTAACCAATCTCCGTCTCACGATTCCGATTGGTACTTGTAAGGTTGCTAGTAGTGTTAATTACTCTTTGTAATTGATGCTAGTTGGATTACTCGATGGAAGATCATATGTTCATATCCTTAATGCTATTCAATACCTCTCTGGTCATGAACATAATTATGCTTTGTGAGTAGTCACTTTTGTTCCTGAGGACATGGGATAAGTCTTGCTATAAGTAGTCATGTGAATTTGGTATTCGTTCGATATTTTGATGTGATGTATGTTGTCTTTCCTCTAGTGGTGTTATGTGAACGTCGACTACATGACACTTCACCATTATTTGGGCCTAGAGGAAGGCATTGGGAAGTAATAAGTAGATGATGGGTTGCTAGAGTGACAAAAGCTTAAACCCTAGTTTATGCGTTGTTTCGTAAGGGGCTGATTTGGATCCACTAGTTTAATGCTATGGTTAGACTTTGTCTTAATTCTTCTTTCATAGTTGCGGATGCTTGCAAGAGGGGTTAATCATACGTGGGATGTTTGTCCAAGTAAGGACAGCACCCAAGTACCGGTCCACCCACATATTAAACTATCAAAGTAGCGAACGCGAATCATATGAACATGATGAAAACTAGCTTGACAGAAATTCCTATATGTCCTCGGGAGCGCTTTACCTCATATAAGAGTTCGTCCAGGCTTGTCCCTTGCTAAAAAAGGGATTGGGCCACCTTGCTGAACCTTTGTTATATTGTTACTTGCTACTCGCTACGAATTATCTTATCACACAACTATCTGTTACCGATAATTTCAGTGCCTGCAGAGAATACCTTGCTGAAAACAACTTGTCAGTTCCTTCTGCTCCTCGTTGGGTTCTACACTCTTACTTATCTAAAGGACTACAATAGATCCCCTACACTTGTGGGTCATCAAGACTCTTTGATGGCGCCGTTGCCGGGGAGTGAAGCGCCTTTGGTAAGTGGAATTTGGTAAGGAAACATTTATATAGTGAAACTAATCCTTTGAGGAGCTTGTTCGGGGTATATTCACCTCGACCGGAAGCACAAGAAGTTGCTCCTCAACCTTCTGCACCTAGTGAAAATATTTATTATGAAATTCCTTCGGGTATGCTAGAGAAACTGTTGGCTAATCCTTTTACAAGAGATGGAACATCACATCCCGACTTGCATCTAATCTATGTAGATGAAGTTTGTGGTTTATTTAAGCTTGCAGGTTTTCCCGAGGATGAGGTCAAGAAGAAGGTCTTTCCCTTATCTTTGAGGGATAAATCATTGACATGGTATAGGCTATGTGATGATACTCGATCATGGAACTACAACCCATTGAAATTGGAATTTCATCAAAAGTTTTATCCTATGCATTTGGTACATCGTGATCGGAATTATATCTATAATTTTTGGCCTCGTGATAGAGAAAGTACCGCTCAAGATTGGGGGAGACTTATGTCAATGTTATATTCATGCCCCAACCATGAGCTCTCGAGAGAAATTATTATTCAGAACTTCTATGCTCGGCTTTCTCATGATAATCGCACCATGCTTGACACTTCTTGTACCAGTTCTTTTATGAAGAGAGATATTGACTTCAAATGGAATTTATTTGAAAGAACTAAACACAACTCTAAAGATTGGGAGTTTGACGAAGGTAAGGAGTCAGGTATGAATCTTAAGTTTGATTGCGTTAAATCCTTCGTTGAAACAAATACTTTTTGTGATTTTAGCGCTAAACATAGACTTGACTCTGAGATAGTAGCTTCATTATGTGAGTCATTTGCTGCTCATATTAATCTCCCTAAAGAGAAGTGGTTTAAATATCATCCTCCCATATAAGTCAATGTAGTTAAACCCAATCCAGTTGAAGAGAAAGCCATTGCTTAAATGATCCTATTGTTCCTAGTGCTTACATGGAGAAACCACCTTTCCGTGTTAGAATAAAGGATCATGCTAAAGCTTCAACTGTGATACGTAAGGGCTACATTAGAACACCTACATCCCCTGACCAAATTAAAGTTGAACCTAGCATTGCTATTATCAAAGATCTCTTGTCCGACAATGTTGATGGGCATGTTATTCACTTCTTTGAAGATGCTGCTAGAATTGCTAAACCTCATGCTAGAGACAAACATAAGACTGTTGTTGGCATGCCTGTTGTTTCTGTTAAGATAGGAGATCATTGTTATCATGGTTTATGTGACGTTGGTGCTGGTGTTAGTGCAATACCTCGATCTTTATATGATGAAATTAAAGACGAGATTGCACCTGTCGAGATGGAATCTATTGATGTTACTATTCAGCTTGCCAATAGAGATACTATCTGCCCTTTGGGAATTGTTAGAGATGTTGAAGTCTTGTGTGGTAAAACTAAGTATCCTACTGATTTTCTCGTTCTTGCTACCACACAAGATAGCTTTTGTCCCATCATATTTGGCAGACCTTTCCTCAATACTGTTAATGCTCAGATAGACTGTGAGAAACAAACTGTCACTGTTGGCTTTGAAGGTGTGTCACATGAATTCAATTTCTCCAAGTTTGGTACACAACCTCATGAAAAAGAATTGTCTAGTAAGGATGACATTATTGCCCTAGCTTCTATTGTTGTGCCTCCTACTGATCCTTTAGAGCAATACTTGCTTGAGCATGAAAATGATATGCATATGGATGAAAGGAATGAGATAGATAGAGTTATCTTTGAACAACATCCTATCCTTAAGAATAATTTGCCTATTGAACTACTTGGAGATCCACCCCATCAAAGGGTGATCCTGTGTTTGAGCTTAAACAGTTACCTGATACTCTTAAGTATGCTTATCTCGATGAAAAAGAGATATATCCTGTTATTATTAGTGCTAGCCTTTCAGAGCATGAAGAAAAGAAATTATTGAAAACTCTGAGGAAGCACCGTGCTGCTATTGGATATACTCTTAATGATCTTAAGGGCATTATTCCCACTCTATGCCAGCATAAAATTAAAATTGATCCTGATTCCAAACCAGTTGCCGATCATCAACGAATATTAAATTGTAAGATGAAAGAGGTGGTAAGAAAAGAAATACTAAAGCTCCTGGAAGAAGGTATTATCTATCCTGTTGCTCATAGTGATTGGGAAGTCCGGTGCATTGCGTCCCTAAGAAGGGAGGCATTACCGTTGTCCCTAATGATAAATATGAATTGATCCCACAGAGAATTGTTACTGGCTATAGGATGGTAATTGATTTTAGAAAATTGAATAAAGCCACTAGGAAAGATCATTACCCTTTGCCTTTTATTGACAAAATGCTAGAAAGATTGTCTAAACACACACACTTTTGCTTTCTAGATGGTTATTCTGGTTTCTCCCAAATACCTGTTGCACAATCTGATCAGGAGAAAACCACTTTTACCTGCCCTTTCGGTACCTTTGCTTATAGACGTATGCCTTTTGGCTTATGTAATGCACCTTCCACCTTTCAAAGATGTATGATGGCTATATTCTCTGACTTTTGTGAAAATATTGTTGAGGTTTTCATGGATGATTTCTCTGTTTACGGGTCTTCTTTTGATGATTGCCTAAGCAACCTTGATCGAGTTTTGCAGAGATGTAAAGATACCAACCTTGTCTTGAATTGGGAGAAGTGCCACTTTATGGTTAATGAAGGCATCGTCTTAGGACATAAAATTTCTGAAAGAGGTATTGAAGTCGATAAGGCTAAAGTTGATGCGATCGAGAAAATGCCATGCCCTACAGACATTAAAGGTATAAGAAGTTTCCTTAGTCATGCTAGTTTCTATAGAAGGTTCATTAAAGACTTCTCTAAGATTTCTAGGCCTCTTACCAATCTCTTGCAAAAAGATATTCCTTTTCTTTTGATGATGATTGTGAAGAAGCATTTGAAATACTTAAGAAGGCCTTGATAACTGCACCTATTGTTCAACCACCTGATTGGAACCTACCTTTTGAAATTATGTGTGATGCTAGTGATTATGTTGTTGGTGCTGTTCTAGGACAAAGAGTTAATAATAAATTGAATGTTATTCATTATGCTAGTAGAACTCTAGACAGTGCCCAAAGAAACTATGCTACTAC
This sequence comes from Hordeum vulgare subsp. vulgare, assembly GCF_904849725.1. Taxonomy (NCBI): domain Eukaryota; kingdom Viridiplantae; phylum Streptophyta; class Magnoliopsida; order Poales; family Poaceae; genus Hordeum; species Hordeum vulgare. The sequence continues at coordinate 41,357,335 of NC_058522.1, forward strand.
TGAAAAGGAATTTTTAGCAGTCGTGTTTGCATGTGAAAAGTTCAGATTTTATATTGTTGATTCCAAGGTTACTATTCACACTGATCATGCTGCTATTAAGTATCTCATGGAAAAGAAACATGCTAAACCTAGTCTTATCAGATGGGTTCTCTTGCTACAAGAATTTGATTTGCATGTTGTTGATAGGAAGGGTGCATAGAACCCCGTAGCAGATAACTTGTCTAGGTTGGAGAATGTTCTTGATGACCCACAACCTATTGATTATAGCTTTCCTGGTGAACAATTGAATGTCATCAATGCTTCACATAGTACACCTTGGTATGCTGATTATGCAAATTATATTGTTGCTAAATATTTACCACCTAGTTTCACATACCAACAAAAGAAGAAATTCTTCTTTGATTTGAGACATTACTTTTGGGATGATTCTCACCTTTATAAAGAAGGAGTAGATGGTGTTATTAGACGTTGTGTACCTGAGCATGAACAAGGACAGATCCTACAGAAGTGCCACTCCGAGGCTTACGGAGGACACCATGCGGGAGATAGAACTGCACATAAGGTATTGCAATCCGGATTTTATTGGCCAACTCTCTTCAAGGATGCCCGTAAGTTTGTCTTGTCTTGTGATGAATGTCAAAGAATAGGTAATATCAGTAAATGTCAGGAAATGCCTATGAATTATTCACTGGTTATTGAACCATTTGATGTTTGGGGTTTTGATTATATGGGACCTTTTCCAAAGTCTAACGGGTGTACTCATATTCTAGTTGTTGTTGATTATGTTACTAAGTGGGTAGAAGCTATCCCAACTAGTAGTGTTGATCATAACACCTCTATTAGGATGCTTAAAGAAGTTATTTTCCCTAGATTTGGAGTCCGTAGATATTTAATGACTGATGGTGGTTCACATTTTATTCATGGTGCTATCCGTAAAATGCTTGCTAAGTATGACGTCAACCATAGAATTGCATCTCCCTATCATCCTCAGTCCAGTGGTCAAGTAGAGCTAAGTAATAGAGAAATTAAACTAATTCTGCAAAAGACTGTTAATAGGTCTAGAAAGAATTGGTCTAAGAAGCTTGATGATGCACTGTGGGCTTATAGAACTGCTTATAAGAATCCCATGGGCATGTTTCCGTACAAAATGGTTTACGGTAAAGCATGCCATTTACCTCTTGAGCTAGAGCATAAGGCTTATTGGGCAATCAAAGAGCTCAACTTTGATTTGAAACTTGCTGGTGAGAAGAGGTTATTTGATATTAGCTCACTTGATGAATGGAGAACTGAGGCATATGAAAATGCCAAGTTGTTTAAAGAAAAAGTTAAGAGGTGGCATGATAAAAGGATACAAAAACATGAGTTCAATGTAGGTGATTATGTCTTGTTATACAATTCTCGTTTAAGAATTTTTGCAGGCAAGCTTCTCTCTAAATGGGAAGGTCCTTACATTGTCGAAGAAGTGTATCGTTTCGGTGCCATCAAAATCAACAACACGGAAGGGAATTTTCTGAGAGTTGTAAATGGGCAAAGAATCAAGCATTGTATCTCAGGTACTCCCATAAATGTTGAAAGCAATATTATTAATACCATAACTCCGGAGGAGTACATAAGGGATATTTATCATCCCGCTTCAGACTCCAAAAACGAAGAGGTATGTGATTCGGTAAGTAAACGGACTCCAAAACTTTTCTAGTAGCAATTTTTCTCTCTTTTGGAATATATAGAAAAATAGAAAAATTTAAAGTAGTCCGGAAAGCGCACGAGGAGGCGACAAGCCTGCTAGGCGCGGCCTACCCCCCTGGCTATGGTAAATTTGATTTACAAGCTCTTATTTGACTCTTTACGATGTTATGGTAAATTGCAATTGCTTCAATGACTAAAGGCTATTGGTTGTTAATTCTCAATAAGGTTCTTGATCCATACTTTACTTTGTGAAGGAATTGTCACTTTAGCATAAGAGTTTATATGACGATATTGCTTTTCTGAATATGATCATAATGCCTGGATGTCCGTATTTTGTTTTATCGACACCTCTATCTCTAAACTTGTGGGCATATTTATTGATCTCGGCTTCCGCTCGAGGACAAGCGAGGTCTAAGCTTGGGGGAGTTGATACGTCCATTTTGCATCATGCTTTTATGTTGATATTTATCGCTTTATGGGATGTTATTACACTTTACGGTACAATACTTATGCCTTTTCTCTCTTATTTTATAAGGTTTACATGAAGAGGGAGAATGCCGGCAGCTGGAATTCTGGTCTGAAAAAGGAGCAAGTTTGAGATACATATTCTGCGCAACTCCAAAAGCCGTGAAAATCAACGAGGAATTATTTTGGAATTTATAAAAAATACTGGGCGGAAGAAGTACTCGAGGGGAGCCCCAGGAGGCCACAAGCCTGCCAGGTGCCGCCTATCCCCCTGGCCGCGCCTGGGTGGCTTGTGGGCTCCCTGTTAACCCTCCGGCTCCCATCTTCTGCTATAAGGAGGGTTTCATCCCAGAAAAAATCAAGAGAAGGCTTTCGGGAGGAATCGCCGCCGCCACGAGGCGGAACTTGAGCAGAACCAATCTAGATCTCCGGCAGGGCCGTCCTGCCGGGGAAACTTCTCTCCCTGAGGGGGAAATCATCGCCATCGTCATCACCAACACTCCTCTCATCGGAGGGGACTCGTCTCCATCAACATCTTCATCAGCACCATCTCATCTCCAAACCCTACTTCATCTCTTGTTACCAATCTCCGTCTCATGACTCCGATTGGTACTTGTAAGGTTGCTAGTAGTGTTAATTACTCTCTGTAATTGATGCTAGTTGGATTACTCGGTGGAAGATCATATGTTCAGATCCTTAATGCTATTCAATACCTCTCTATTCATTAACATAATTATGCTTTGTGAGTAGTCACTTTTGTTCCTGAGGACATGTGATAAGTCTTGCTATAATTAGTCATGTGAATTTGGTATTCGTTCGATATTTTGATGCGATGTATGTTGTCTTTCCTCTAGTGGTGTTATGTGAATGTCTACTACATGACACTTCACCATTATTTGGGCCTAGAGGAAGGCATTGGGAAGTAATAAGTAGATGATGGGTTGCTACAGTGACAAAAGCTTAAACCCTAGTTTATGCGTTGTTTCGTAAGGGGCTGATTTGGATCCACTAGTTTAATGCTATGGTTAGACTTTGTCTTAATTCTTCTTTCATAGTTGCGGATGCTTGCAAGAGGGGTTAATCATACGTGGGATGTTTGTCCAAGTAAGGACAGCACCCAAGCACTGGTCCACCCACATATAAACTATCAAAGTAGCGAACGCGAATCATATGAACATGATGAAAACTAGCTTGACAGAAATTCCTATGTGTCCTCGGGAGCGCTTTACCTCATGTAAGAGTTCGTCCAGGCTTGTCCCTTGCTACAAAAGGGATTGGGCCACCTTGCTGCACCTTTGGTACTATTGTTACTTGCTACTCGCTACGAATTATCTTATCACACAACTACGTGTTACCGATAATTTCAGTGCGTGCAGAGAATACCTTGCTGAAAACCACTTGTCAGTTCCTTCTGCTCCTCGTTGGGTTCGACACTCTTACTTATCGGAAGGACTACGATAGATCCCCTACACTTATGGGTCATCAGATACACACAAGGCATTCCTCCGGTGTCAGTGGGTTACATGATCTCATGGTCATAGGAATGTATACTTGACATGCAGAAAACAGTAGCAACAAAATGACACGATCATATGCTACGTTTATAGTTTGGGTCTTGTACGTCACATCATTCTCCTAATGATGTGATCCCGTCATGAAGTGACAACACTTGTCTATGGCTAGGAAACCTTAACCATCCTTGACAAACAGGCTAGTCAACTAGAGGCTCACTAGGGACATTGTTTTGTCTATATATCCACACATACTTTTATGTTTCCATTCAATACAATTATAGCATGGATAATAGACGATTATCTTGAAACAGGAAATATAATAATAACTATTTTATTATTGCCTCTAGGGCATATTTCCAATGGTCTCCCACTTGCACTAGAGTCAATAATCTAGCTTCACACCTCTATGTGATTTACAATGTAATGAATCTAACACCCATACAGTTCTGGTGTTGATCATGCTTTGCTCATGGAAGAGGTTTAGTCAGCGGATCTGCAACATTCAGATCCGTGTGCACTTTGCAAATATTTATGCCCTCCTCCTTGATGTAATCGCAGATGGCATTGAAGCATCACTTTATGCGTCTGGTCCTCTTGTGAAACCTTGGTTCCTTGGCTAGAGCAATGGCACTAGTGTTGTCACAAAATAGATTGATTAGGTCTAGTGCACTTGGCACTACTCCAAGATCTGACATGAACTGCTTCATCCTGACACCCTCCTTAGCCGCCTCTGAGGCAGTTATGTACTCCGCTTCGCATGTAGAATCATCTATGACGCTTTGCTTGGAACTGCACTAGCTTACCGCACCCCCGTTAAGAATATATACGTATCCGGTTTGAGACTTAGAGTCATCCGGATCAGTGTCAAAGCTTGCATCGACGTAACCCTTTAGGACGAGCTCTTCGTCACCTCCATAAACGAGAAACATTTCCTTAGTCCTTTTCAGGCACTTCAGAATATTCTTGACCGCCGCCTAGTGTTCCACTCCTGGATCACTTTGAAACATGCATGCCACACTTATGGCCAGGATGACATCCGGTCTTGTGCACAACATTGCATACATGATAGACCCTATGGCTGAAGCATAGGGGACGACACTCATCTTTTCTCTATCTTCTGCTGTTACTGGACATTGAGTCTTACTCAACTTTATACCTTGTAACACAGGCAAGAACCCCTTCTTGGATTGTTCCATTTTGAATTGCTTCAAAACTTTATCAAGGTATGTGCTTTGTGAAAGAGCTATTAGGCGCCTCGACCTATCTCTATAGATCTTTATGCCCAATATGTAAGCATCTTCTCCTAGGTATTTCATTGAATTTTTTTTATTCAAGTAATCCTTTACGCTTTCCAGTAACTCTACATTGTTTCCAATCAGCAATATGTCATCCACATATAATATTAGAAACGCTATAGAGCTACCACTCACTTGTAAATACAAGCTTCTCCAAAAACTTGTATACCCAAACGCCTTGATCACCTCATCAAAGCGTTTATTCCAACTCCGAGATGCTTGCACCAGTCCATAAATGGATCGCTAGAGCTTGCACACTTTGTCAGCATTCTCTGGATCGACAAAACCTTCGGGTTGCATCATATACAACTCTTCCTTAATAAACCCGTTAAGGAACGCCGTTTTGACATCCATCTGCCAGATTTCATAATCGAAAAATGCAGCTATTGCTAACATGATTCATACGGACTTAAGCATCACTACGGGTGAGAATGTCTCATCGTAGTCAACTCCTTGAACTTGTGAAAAACCCTTTGCCACAAGTCGAGCTTTATAAACGGTCACATTACCGTCCGCGTTCGTCTTCTTCTTAAAGATCCATTTGTTTTGAATAGCCTTGCGACCTTCAGGTAATACTTCCAAAGTCCATACTTTGTTTTCATACATAGATCATATCTCAGATTTCTTGGCTTCTAACCATCTGTTGGAATCTGGGCCCACCATTGCTTCTCCATAACTCGCAAGCTCATTGTTGTCCAACAACATGATTGACAAGACATGATTTCCGTACCACTCCGGAGCAGTATGTGCTCTTGTCGACTTGCGAGGTCCGACAGTAAATTGATCTGAAGGTTCATGATCATCTTCATTAGCTTCCTCTTCAACTGGTGTTGCCTCGACAGAAATATCTTTCTGCCCTATGCCACCATCTTCTTGAAGCAAAGGTTCCGCAACCTCATCAAGTTCTATCTTTCTCCCACTCAATTCTTTCGAGAAAAACTCTTTCTCAAGAAAAGCTCCTTAGTGACAAACACTTTGCCCTCGGATCTGAGATAGAAGGTATACCCAACTATCTCTTTTGGGTAACCTATGAAGATGCACTTTTCCGCTTTGGGTTCCAGCTTTTCAGGCTGAAGCTTTTTGACATAAGCATCACATCCCCAAACTTCAAGAAATGACAACTTTGGCTTCTTGCCATACCATAGCTCATATGGTGTCGTCTCAACGGAGTTTGATGGTTCCCTATTTAAAGTGAATGCAGTTGTCTCCAATGCATATCCCCAAAATGATAATGGAAAATCGGTAAGAGACATCATAGAACGCACCATATCTAATAAAGTACGATTACGATGTTCGGACACACCATTACGCTATGGTGTTCTAGGCGGTGTCAACTATGAAACAATTCCATATTGTCTTAAGTGAGCACCAAACTCGTAACTCAGATATTCATCTCCTCGATCAGATCGTAGGAACTTGATCTTCTTGCTATGATGATTTTCAACTTCACTCTGAAATTGTTTGAACTTTTCAAACGTTTCAGACTTGTGCTTCATTAAGTAGATAGAGCCATACCTACTCAAATCGTCAGTGAAGGTGAGAAAATAACGATATCCGTCGCGCGCCTCTATGCTCATTGGTCCGCACACATCAGTATGTATGATCTCCAACAAGTCACTTGCACGCTCCATTGTTCCAGAGAACGGAGTCTTAGCATCTTGCCCATGAGACATGGTTCGCATGTGTCAAGTGATTCAAAATCAAATGACTCCAAAAGTCCATCAGCATGGAGTTTCTTCATGCGCTTAACACCAATATGACCTAAGCGGCAGTACCACAAGAAAGTGGTGCTATCATTGTTAACTCTACATCTTTTGGTCTCAATGTTATGGATATGAGTGTCATCACAATCGAGATTCAATATGAACAAACCCATCACATTGGGTGCATGACCATAAAAGTTATTACTCATATAAATAGAATAACCATTATTCTTTGACTCAAATGAGTAACCATCTTGCAGTAAACAAGATCCAACTATAATGTTCATGCTCAACGGAGGCACTAAATAACAATTATTTAAGTTCATCACTAATCCTCATGGTAACTGAAGTGAGACCGTGCCGACGGCGATTGCATCAACCTTGGAACCATTGCCCACGCACATCGTCACTTCATCCTTCGTCGGCCTTCGTTTATTTCGCAGTTCCTGTTTCGAGTTGCAAATGTGAGCAACAGAACTGGTATCAAATACCCAGGCACTACTACGAGAGCTGGTGAGGTACACATCAATAACATGCATATCATATATACCTGGTTTGGCGTTGGCCGCCTTCTTACCGTCCAGATACTTGGGGCAGTTGCGCTTCCAGTGACCAGTCCCCTTGCAATAATAGCACTCAGTTTCCGGCTTAGGTCCAGCCTTGGGTTTCTTCGTCGGAGGGGCAACAACTTTGCCACTCTTCTTGGAGTTACCCTTCTTGCCTTTGCCATTTTTCTTGAAACTAGTGGTCTTATTGACCATCAACACTTGATGTTCTTTCTCCATTTCTGACTCAGCGACTTTCAGCATCGCAAATAACTCGCCGGGTCACTTATTCATCCCTTGCATGTTATAGTTCAACACGAAGCTCTTATAGCTAGGCGGCAGTGACTGAAGAATTCTGTCAGTGATAGCTTCTTGCGGGAGTTCAATCCCAGCTCAGCTAGATGGTTAGAGTACCCAGACATTCTGAGAACGTGTTCACTCACAGACGGATTCTCCTCCATTTTGCAAGCATACAATTTATCGGAGGTCTCATACCTCTCAATCCGGGCATTCTTCTCAAAGATAAACTTCAACACCTGGAACATCTCATACGCTCCATGACGTTCAAAACGTCTTTGAAATCCCGGTTCTAAGCCATACAAAATTGCACATTGAACTAGTGAGTAGTCATCCTTACGCGCTTGCCAAGCGTTCAAAAAATCTTGGTTTGTCGTAGCCGGTGGTGCATTACCTAGCGCAGCATCAAGCACATATTGCTTTTGGCCAGCTTGGAGGATAAGCCTCAGATTTCGAGCACAATCAACAAAGTTTCTTCCATCATCTTTCAGCTTATCTTTCTCTACGAACGTATTAAAATTCAGGGTTGCTACTGCGCGAGCCATTGATCTACAACATAAAATTTTGCAAAGATTACTTAGACTATGTTCAAGACAGTTGAGTTTAGCTTAATCATATTACTAATAAACTCCCACTCAAATAGACATCCCTCTAGTCATTCGAGTGTCGCATGATCCAAATTCATTAACTCAAGTCCGATCATCACGTGAGTTGAGTATAGTTTCAGTGGTGAACATCTCCATGTTGATCATATCAACTATATGATTCATGCTCAACCTTTCGGTCTCTTGCGTTCTGAGGCCATGTTTGTACATGCTAGGCTCGTCAAGTTTAACCCGAGTGTCCGCGTGTGCAACTATTTTGCACCCGTTGTATGTGAACGTTCAGTCTATCACACCCGATCATCACGTGGTGTCTCAAAACGACGAACTGTCGCAACGGTGCACAATCGGGGAGAACACGATTTTATCTTGAAATTTTAGTGAGGGATCACCTTATAATGCTACCGTCATTCTGAGCAAAATAAGGTGCATGAAGGGATTAACATCACATGCAAATCATAAGTGACATGATATGGCCATGAACTTGTGTTTCTTGATATCCATCACCAAAGCACTGGCATGATCTCCATCGTCACCGGTGCCGCACCATGATCTCCATCATCGTGCCGCCATCGAGGTTGTCTCACTATCTATGCTATTACTACTAAAGCTACAACCTAGCGATATAGTAAAAGCATCTGCGAGCACAAACATTAGTTTAAAGACAACCCTATGGCTCCCGTCGGTTGTCGTAGCATTGACGTGCAAGTCGATATTTAACTACTACAACATGATCATCTCATACATCCAATATATCATATCATGTGTTTGGCCATATCACATCACATGCATACCCTGCAAAAACAAGTTAGACGTCCTCTAATTTGTTGTTGCATGTTACGTGACTGCTATGTGTATCTAGCATGATTGCATCTTACTTATGCAAAGCCACAACAGTGATATGAAAAATTGCTATTTAACCTTATCCAAGGCCCCCTCGGTCAAATCCGATTCAACTAAAGTTGAAGAAATAGACACCCGCCCGTCATCTTTATGCAACAAGTTGCATGTCAGTCGATGAAACCGATCTCTCGTAAGCGTACGAGTAAAGTTGGTCCGGGCCGCTTCAATCCAACAATACCACCAAATCAATAAAAGACTAAGAAGGGCAGTAAATTGAACATCAACGCCCACAAACTCTTTTGTGTTCTACTCGAGATATCATCAACGCATGAACCTAGCTCTCATACCACTGTTGGGGAGCGTTGCACGGAAAATAAAAATTTTCCTACGCACACAAAGACCTATCACGGTGATGATCATCTATGAGAGGGAGATCGGATCCACATAACCTTGTAGATCGGTAAGCAGGAAGCATTAAGAAACGCGGTTGATGTAGTGGAACGTCTTCGCGATCCAAATCGCCGCCGTCCCACGATCCGTCCTGATCTAGCACCAAACGGACGACACCTCCGCGTTCAGCACACGTACAACTCGATGACGATCTCCGCCTTCTTGATCCAGCAAGAGAGACAAAGAGGTAGTTGAATTCTTCGGCATCACGACGGCGTGGCGGTGACGATGGTAGTGCTACTCTGACAGGGCTTCGCCGTGCCGTACCGATCTAGCTGCGAGGTGTCACGAAGTAGTGGAGGGAGAGAGGTTTGCACAAAGGCTTGAGTTGCAAAAGCCCTAAAACCCTCCACTATATATATGAGGAACCAAGGGGTGGTTGGCTTGCCTCCTACTCCAAGGAGGAGCTTTGGCCGAGGCAAGGAGGGAGGAGTCCTCCTCCAATTCGGGTTGGTGGAGGACTCCTTCCTATCTTGTCCACCTCCTTCTATTTTTTTTCTTTTTCCTTCTTTATTATTGCTTTGGCCGAAATAGCCTTATTGAGCTGGCCTAACCAGCCCACTAAGGGCTGGTGTGCCACCCATGGTCCTATTTGGTTCTCTCCCGTGTGGGTGGCCCCTCCCGGTAAAACCCCGGAACCCATTCGCCACTCATGGTACTTTACCGGTAATGCCAGAAATCTTTCCGGAAGCCAAATGCAACAATCCTATATATCAATCTTTGTTTTCGGACCATTCCGGAGACACTCGTGACGTCCGTGATCTCATCCCGGACTCCGAACAACATTCGGTTACCAACATCTATAATTCAACTATACCAAAAACGTCACCGAACCTTAAGTGTGCAGACCCTGCAGGTTCGAGAACTATGTAGACATGACCGAGACACTCTCCGTTCAACATCCAATAGCGGGACATGGACGTCCATATTGGATCCTACATATTCTACGAAGATCTTATCGGTTGAACCTCTATGTCAAGGATTCACACAATCCCGTATATCATTCCGTTTGTCCTTCAACATGTTGCTTGCCCAAGATTTGATCGCCGGTATGGCCATACCTATTTCAAGCTCGTTACCGGCAAGTCTCTTTACTCGTTCCGTAATACAAGATCCCGTGGCTAACTCTTGCAAGGCTTGTTTGTGATGTTGTATTACAGAGTGGGCCCCAAGATACCTCTCCGTCACATGGAGTGACAAATCCCAGTCTTGATCCATGCTAACTCAACGGACACCTTTGGATATTCCTATAGAGTACCTTTATAGTCACCCAGTAACGTTGCGACGTTTGATACACATAAGACATTCCTCCGGTGTCAGTGGGTTACATGATCTCATGGTCATAGGAATGTATACTTGACATGCAGAAAACAATAGCAACAAAATGACACGATCATATGCTACGTTTATAGTTTGGGTCTTGTCCATCACATCATTCTCCGAATGATGTGATCCCGTCGTCAAGTTACAACACTTGTCTATGGCTAGGAAACCTTAACCATCCTTGACCAAGAGGCTAGTCAACTAGATGCTCACTAGGGACATTTTTTTGTCTATATATCCACACATACATTTATGTTTCCATTCAATACAATTATAGCATGGATAATAAACGATTATCTTGAAACAGGAAATATAATAATAACTATTTTATTATTGCCTCTAGGGCATATTTCCAACACCGAGTTACCTTTGAATGTTCGCTGGTGTTTGCGCCACACCCCACTCCCCCCCACCACCCTACACACACAGAAAGCAGGCCCCATGTAAAGCGTGGTAGGCACACAAAAAAATGTCATCGACTGAAATAAAAAACACTCTTCATATATAAAAGGCATAGAAACAAAAAATTGCAATTATGATGCCCTAAAATTAAAAATTACCATCCTATACTCTATACCAAGCTCTACTTTATAAAATGTCATCCTCTAATTTAAAGTTTTACCAAAGTATATTCAATAATTATTTCAAGGTATTTGCAGTAAAAAATACCAAGGTCTAATTTATAAACAATAAGAATAGTGTGGTGGCAACTTTAAATAGAAGGAAATGTGTATCTAGCTCATGGAAAAAATTCTAAAAATTAGGATGGTCATAAACAAAAGCTGTTTTTAGTAATAAATCATGGCAAGATTTAGGAAAAAATGGTCACATGGCAAATTAAAGGGGGAATTGTTTCTGAAAAGAGCATTACAAATTTGAAAATTGTTTGTTGCCATTAAATAGCAAGATTTACTAAAAAGAACTGGTTTCATAAGATAATGGCAAGATAAATTTCCATGGTATTATGGCCAACAAGTTTGCCATGATATGTTCAAAATAAATTGCCATGCTACTCAAATTTGTCTAACGTGGCTTGTTGAATAAATTTGCCATGGTGTAAAACAAATTTGTCATTCTCCAAAAATAATTTACCATGGTTATGTTCAAAATAAAATTTTAGTGTTGTGTGTAATGAAATTTTCCATTGTGTGTATAGTGAAATTTGCCATGGTCGAAACGATATGTTTTCCATACAAAAATTGTAATGTCTAGAAAACAATTTTACTTAGGAAAGTGCAAAAAACAATAATCTAAAATTATCATCTGATAAAGTAGAAACATTACCAAAATTTTCATTAATAAGGTAGAAAATTTCTAATGCTTGTAAAAGGATCATTACAAAAAGACCTAAAAACTTTCATGTTTAGAAAGAAAAAATGATTTTTCCATGTGACATAAAAACAATCAGAATTTTCACATATAACGAGTGACATGAGACAAAAAAGACATGCAATGATTTTTAAGTTGATATAAAGTCAAAATCTAAAATTTGACATGTGACTATTAGAAACATTTCTAGAAAATTGACATGTCTTATAAACTAAATAATTCAAATTTTACCATCCAATCATGATTTTTTCGCCACGTGGACATTACCAAAATGTTGCAATGGGACTAGTTTGAAAATTCATAAATTTCCATGTGTACATTAAGGGGAAAAAGTGTTTTGCCATGATTAAAGATGACATGGCTTTGCCATGTGAGAAAGGATAATTATTTTCTATATTTGCATGTTTATAAACAACATTTCTTAGAAAAGGCAAAACATAATCTAAAATTTGCCATATGACTGTTGGAAAACATTACGAAATTTTGGTCATGTCTTATATACACCAAATAATCCAAAAATTTCCGATCCGACCATCATTCTTTTTGCCATGTGGACATTACAAAAAAGTGTAAAAAATTTCATGTGACAAGTTTGAAAGATTCATAAATTTGACATGTGGATATTACAAAAAATATATAAATTTGTCATGTGTAGAAAATAAAACCATATATTAATTTACCGTGTGAGAAAAAGAGAATTATTTCTAAATTTTCCATTTGTAGAAAAAACAACTTTACTTAGAAAAAGCAAAACAAAAATTATGGGATTGCGTGTGTGTGTGGGGGGGGGGGCGATATGTGTGTATACTTTACTTAGAAAAATTGTTTGTTTCCATTAGATATCAAGATTTAACAAAAAATATATTGTGTCGAAAACAAATTTATTTAGAAAAATAAAAATTACTAATCTAGAATTGACATGTGACAAAGTAGGAACATTCCCAATAATTTCATGAATAAGGTAGAAAATTCCTAAAGCTTGTAATGGGAGCATTACAAAAAGACCTACAAATTTCCATGTTTAGAAAGACAAAAAAATGATCTTTCCATGTGATTTGTCATGTCTAAAATCGTCATGGGACAAGTTTCAATCAGAATTGTCACATATAACAAGTGTCATGAGACCCAAAAAATGCAATAATTGTTAAGTTGATCCAAACTTAAAATCTAAAATTCCCATATGACTATTAGAAAATTTTCCTATAAAAATCCATGTCTTAAGAACCAAATAATACAAATTTTACCATCTAATCATGATTTGTTTTCCATGTGGACATTACAAAAATGTTTCCATGTGACAAGAAGGTAATTCATAGATTGCCATGCTGACATTAAGGAAGAATGTGAATTTGCGAGAAGAAAAAAAAAACATGATACGACTTTGCCATGTAACAAAAGGAGAACTTTTTTCTAAATTTGCATGTGTAGAAAAAACTTTTCTTAGAAATAGCAAAACATAATTCAGAATTTTCCATGTCTTGTATACACCAAATAATCCAAAAACTTCCATCTAACGATGTTTTTTGGCCATGTAGACATTACAAAAAATGTATAAAACTTGCCATGTGAAAAGTTTGAAAATTCATAAATTTGCCACATGGACATTACAAAAAAAATATGAACTTGCCATGTGTAGTAAATGAACATTATATGAATTTTCCATGTGAGAAAAGGAGATATATTTCTAAATTTTCCATGTGTAGAAAACAACTTTACTGAGGAAAAGCAAAACAACAACTATGAGTTTGGATATATTTCCAATAAAATATTTTTGAAAAGCAACTTTGACTCATGAAAAGCAAAATTATGGTACACATGTTTTTCTCGCTCGGATCATATTTAGCATAACGACAAGTCAATCATTTGTTATATATTATTCGACCATGAAAGATATGTTTTAGAAAATGTTGGTTGCATATCATTTAAGATGCTTTTGTGTAGTTTCTATGGCTTGCACTTGTTTCTTCAAAGCAATGTGATATGATAAAATACAAGTTGCAGTACAAGTTACTTTTTGTAGGCTAATTTGCATTTAAAATAGGAAAAAATTGAAAATCAAGTATGAATTTTTCTGGAATTTTTGAAAAATTCTGAGATCGAGACCTAATCACGGGGATGCACCAGTGGCTCACAAGCCCAGGAGGTGCGGGCACCCCCTGGCCGCGCCTACCAGGCTTGTGGGCCCCACGTGCCCCCCTCCACTTATTCCAGCTCCCATCTCCTTCTATCAGGAACCTTTGTATCCCGAGGGTCATCCTAAGAGAATTGAGCAAGATTCTCAAGAAGTTAGCACCGAGGCACCTAGTCATCCTAGGAAGAAAAAGAAAGATGATAGGAACTTGCATGCTAGCAAACCTGCCGCTGTTACACCTGAGAATCCAAATGATATCTCTATTTCTGATGTCGAAACACAATCTGGTGATGAACATGAGCCTAATGATAATATCGATAGTGATGTTCATGATGATGCTCAACCTAGTAATGATAAGGATGTGGAGATTGAACCAGTTGATCTTGATAACCCACAACCTAAGAATAGGAGATACAATAAGAACAACTTCATTGCTAGGAAGCATGGCAAAGAAAGGGAACCATGGGTTAAGAAACCCATGCCCTTTCCTCCCAAACCATCCAAGAAAAAGGATGATGAGGATTTTGAGCGATTTGTTGAAATGATTAGACCTGTCTTTCTGCAAATGCATTTGACAGATATGCTCAAAGTGTCTCATTATGCTAAGTACATGAAGGATATTGTGACTAATAAGATGAGGATACCCGAGGTTGAGATTTCCACCATGCTCACTAATTACACCTTCAAGGGTGGAACTCCTAAGAAACTAGGTGATCCCGGAGTGCCCAGTATACCTTGCTCCATTGAAGGCAACTACGTTAGAACTGCTTTATGCGATCTTGGAGCTGGTTTTAGTGTTATGCCTCTCTCTCTTTATCATATACTTGAATTGGATAAGTTGACACCCACTGAAATATCCTTGCAAATGGCCGACAAATCAACTGCTTTCCCTATCGGCATTTGCGAGGATGTGCCTGTTGTGGTTGCTAACGTTGCTATCTTAACGAACTTTGTTATTCTGGATATTCCCGAGGATGATGCCATGGCGGTAATCCTTGGAAGACCCTTTTTAAACACTGCACGGGCTGTTATTGATTGCAACAAAGGCAATATCACTTTCCATGTCAATGGTAATGAGCATACGGTGCACTTTCCGAAGAAACAATATCGAGTACATTGCATTAATGCTATTGAAAAAACTTCATCGATTCTTATTGGGAGCTTTGAATGCCCTATACCTACTGTTAAGATGAAGTATGATTTGCTTGTTGGGGATATGCACATCCCCATTGAGGTAACCTAGTGACTATTCAAAAATTCTCCGGTTTTATGCGATTCGAAAAAGTTTGTCAAGGAGACTTGATCAACCTCATTGACAAATTTCTTTTGATGACCATGAGATGGTTGAATCTAGGAGTCACAACCCTCTGTTCCAAACTTTTACTTTCGGTTGTTTAGAAGAAAAATGATAAATTTAGCTTTAGTTTTTCCTATTTTCTGCTTTTTGCGTCCCTTAGAAAAGTGTCTCGAAAATAAAATTTATTCAATTGCCCTGAAAATCAAGTATGAATTTTTCTGGAATTTTTGAAAAATTCTGAGATCGAGACCTAGTCACGGGGATGCGCCAGTGGGCCACAAGCCCAGGAGGTGCGGGCACCCCCTGGCCGCGCCTACCAGGCTTGTGGGCCCCACGTGGCCCCCCTCCACTTATTCCAGCTCCCATCTCCTTCTCCTACCTCCAAAAAAAATTCATTCCACATCTCAAACCCGTGTTCTTGCTCTTCTTGATGTGATTTTCGATCTCCTTGTGCAAAGCCCCATTCACCAAACTGTTTTGGGGGAATTGTACCTTGGTATGTGACTCCTCCATTGGTCCAATTAGTTTTTGCTCTAGTGCCTTATTCGTTGCGTAATTTTGCTGCCTTGGTGACCCTGTTCTTGAGCTTTGGATGTTAATTTTAGTTGGTCCCAAGTAGTTTTGATGCATGATATGGCCTCTAAGCACTTGAAGGAGTAGTTGCTATGAGTTTCGTTGAGCCTTGTTCACTTTTCCTTTGAGTCACTAAAAATTTCATAAATTTTCAGAGAAATAAAAAGGAAAAGACGAGGAGGTTCCTAAGAGGCTCTTCAAGCCGTGACCCCAAGGAAGATGAAAATGAGAAGAAGAAACCCAAGTATCCGGTCCCTCGAGTTGCAGAAGTTCGAGCGTGCGATTGGCCAAGCGATGTGTTCTTACGTGCCACCAGTCTTTATGAGGATTTTTATTACTTGCTGGAGAACGTAGGCCTTACCGCATTCCTTGAAGATAAGTGCCCACAATACCTCCTCCTCACTAATATTTTGATGCAAAGCTTTAATTTCTATCCAAGGAAGAACCCTCCTATGGTTGAGTTGAAGTTATATGATATCCGCCAGCGCATGTCACTTCAGGATTTTCGCAATGTCTGCAAATTACCTTATGTTGGGGATATTCATGAACCTCGTCCATGGGACTTGGAGGCTTTCATTGAAATTATTGCTGTAGGAGAGGAGAGAGGAGTATCTTGCGCTAGAGTTGCTAGCATACATTTTCCCGTGCTTTGGTATTTCTCTCTATTCGTGGGAAAATGTTTGATTGGCCGTGGGAAAGTTGGGGCCCTTAGCTCCCCAGATCTTGCGGTTTTGCGCGAAGCCCTATATAATGATAAAACCTATAGCTTGGGCGCTATAGTGGCTCTACGGTTGAACACGAACCGTACTAAAGGCGATGTTTATGGAGGTATCTATGATACCCGTCTTGCTAGACATGTTGAGATACCTATTAGACTACACGAGGAAGAAGAGATGTTTCTTCCTGAGAGATATCTAGATTATGATAGCATGGTTCGCCATGACTTTCTTGATAAAGATATAAATAAGAGGATGATTTATAACTTGGTATTTAGTCAGGGTATTCGTGAGACGATTACTTTGCCTGCTCCTTCTTTGTTCAATCTCCATCTAGGTAGGTACATTATTATGCCCTCGGATATCTACGCATATTGGGGCATAGTGCCACCACAGGCGCCCGTGCCCGAGCTACCAGTCGAGTACCAGACACCAGTTTATCAGTGGGAGCCAGAAGATCTCACCCAGCTGTGGCACCCTCAGTACACTCCGGAGTACCCCGGAGACGGTTAATTCCCTCCATGGGATTAGACCAACTTAGGCCAAAAGCCTAAGCTTGGGGGAGTACATGTTACTCACCGACTTTATATTCATGCTCACACTTTCACTTTGGTAGTCCGTGTTCACACCTTGCCACTGTATCATCCATGTTAGTTTATTTCTTGTTCTCGCTTTCTGCTCGTGTGTTTGTTTAGATTGAGAAAACCCCCAAAAAAATCTTGTTCTTCTTTTGCTTGTTGGGAGCTTTCCCGTGCAAATAGTTCTCTTTTTCTTTGGGTCAAGGTAGAAGACCATGGTTACAATGTTTACTGGCTCTCGCATGCATATATGTTTATCTGTCAAAGAGCCATATTACTTTGTCTTCTCCTTTGTGTTTGCTTGCAGATTCCAGCTTAGTCCAATGCACGAACACTCTTATTATTGTTCACATAATTTGGTCGTGCAAGTGAAAGGCAATAATGACGATATATGATGAAGTGACTGAGCCTGGAAAAGCTGGTATGAACTCAATCTATTTTGTTTTTGTAAATATGACTAGATTATCGTTCCTAATTCAGCTTTGTTGTGAGAGAAACATGTTTGCAATGACAACTTAGAGATCATAGTTTCTGATGCCATGCTTATAATGGTTTGTCTTGGATGCCAACATGAATTTCAAGATGATTGTGATGTAGTATGATAGGATGGTATCCTCCTTTGAATGATTCAAGTGGCTTGACTTGGCGCATGTTTACACATGTAGTTGAAACAAAATCAACATAGCCTCTATGATATTCATGTTTATGGTGATTTATGTCCTACTCATGCTTGCACTCAATGTTGGTTAATTTCAATGCATATTGATGACTGTTATCCCTCACTAGTTGGTCGCTTCCCAGTCTTTTGCTAGCCTTCACTTGTACTAAGCAGAAATACTACTTGTGAATCGACTTCCATAAACCCAAAGTTGTTCCATATGAGTCCCTCATACCTACCTATATGCGGTATCTACCTGCCGTTCCAAGTAAATTTGCATGTGCCACTCTCTAAACCTTCAAGTAATAATCTGTTTTGCATGCCCGAACCGCTCATGTGGTGACAAGGAGCGATCGGTATCTTCCATGCTAGGCGTTTTATCCTCGATACGTGTTTATTCACTATCATTCACGAGAAAGGGGCCGGTAATTGGAATGCCCAGTTCCATGCTCAAATCGAAAAGATAATTGCAAACAAAACTCCCCCTGGATTGTTGTTGGTATGGACGGGGCCCGAGGATTCGGCTAGTCGTGGAGTGTGATTGATAGGTGGTGGGGGAGTCAAAACTTTACTTTTCTGTTTGGGAACCGCCTATAGTATGTGTAGCATGGAAGATGGTGAAAACTCTTGGTCATTGCGTTGACAATGAAAGCATGCCACCCAAAATTATTTTTCTCTATCTTCAAAGCTTGAGCTCTGGCACCTCTGCAAATCAATGCTTCCCTATGCGAAGGGCCTATCTATTTATGTTTCTTTTGAGTCGTCCTCTCCTTATAAAGGCACCAATTAGAGAGCACCTCCGTCATTTTTATGCTTTGCTATTAATTGATATTGAGTATGACTGTGACTGGATCTTCTTTGCCATGAATTACAATGTTCAGTCAGCCCTTGGTCTTTGAAGGTGCTCTGTATTTATGTTTTGCGGTCTCAGAAAGAGCTAGCGAGATACCATCTCTTCATATTGCTTCATAATTGTTTTGATTGAAGTGTTGACGTTTGAAACTCATTATTATTGCTCACTAGTTGATTATGCCACTGATATGAGTACATCTAAAGGTCATTGCTTATGTGGTTAGCTTATGATCTTGCTGAAAATTTGAATATGAGTTAGACATAATTACAGCAACAAAGATCAAACAGAGTTCGTAGAAGTTTTTCTTTTTGTCTCTTTCAGTTTGTCAACTGAATTGGTTGAGGACAAGCAAGGCTTTAAGCTTGGGGGAGTTGATACGTCTCCATCGTATCTACTTTTCCAAACTCTTTTGCCCTTGTTTTTGACTCTAATTTGCATGATTTGAATGGAACTAACCCGGACTAACGCTGTTTTCAGCATAATTGCCATGGTGTTGTTTTTGCGCAGAAATGAAAGTTCTCGGAATGACCTGGAAATTTACGAGGATTTTCCGTGGAATATATAAAAAATACTGGCGCAAGAATCAACCGGAGAAGTGGAGTGAGGAGCCCACAAGCCTAGGAGGCGCGCCCCCTGGCCGCGCCTGGCAGGCTTGTGAGGCCCTCGGGGCTCCGCCGCCTCCAACTCCAGCTCTATTTAGTCTCTTTCGCCCGGAAATAAATCAAGGAGAAGAGTTCATCACGTTTTATGATACGGAGGTGCCGCCACCACCTGTTCTTCCCCTGGAGGGCAAATCTGGTGTCCGTTCTGGGCTCCGGAGAGGGGAGATCGTCACCATCATCACCACCAACCTTCCTTCATCGCCAATTCCATGATGCTCTTCACCGTTCGTGAGTAATCTCATCGTAGCCTTGCTAGACGGTGATGGGTTGGATGAGATCTATCATGTCATCGAGTTAGTTTTGATGGGGATTGATCCCTAGTATCCACTATGTTCTGAGATTGATGTTGCTACTACTTTGCCATGCTTAATGCTTGTCACTAGGGCCCGAGTGCCATGATTTCAGATATGAACCTATTATGTTTTCATCAATATATGTGTGTTCTCGATCCTATCTTGCAAGTTGTAGTCACCTGCTATGTGTTATGACCCGGCAAACCCGGAGTGACAATAGCCGGAACCACTCCCAGAGATGACCATGGTATGAGGAGTTCATGTATTCACTAAGTGCTAATGCTTTGTTTTGGTTCTTTATTAAAAGGAGAACCTTAATATCCCTTAGTTTCCATTAGGACCCTGCTGCCACGGGAGCGGTGGACAATAGATGTCATGCAAGTTCTTTTCCTTAAGCACGTATGACTATATACGGAATACATGCCTACATTACATTGACGAACTGGAGCTAGTTACATATCTCCCAATGTTATAACTGTTGCATGATGAATGTCATCCGGCATAATCATCCATCTCCGATCCAATGCCTACAAGTTTTTCCTACTGGTCCTTGCTACGTTACTTTGTCGCTACTGCTGTCACTGCTGCTACTGTTACCGCTACTGCTGTCACTGCTACTGTTACCGTTGCTACTATTGTTATCACACTATTGTGTTACTGAAACTTTGCTGCAGATACTAAGTCTTTCAGGTGTGGTTGAATTGACAACTCAACTCCTAATACTCGAGAATATTCTTTTGCTTCCCCTTGTGTCGAATCAACAAATTTGCGTTGAATACTCTACCCTCGAAAACTGTTGTGATCCCCTATACTTGTGGGTTATCAAATACTGGGCGGAAGAAGTAGTCGAGGGGAGCCACCAGGAGGCCACAAGCCCGCCAGGCACAGCCTACCCCCTGGCCGCGCCTGGGTGGCTTGTGGGCCCCCTGTTACCCCTCCGTCTCCCATCTTCTGCTATAAGGAGGGTTTCGTCCCAGAAAAAGTCAAGAGAATTCTTTCGGGAGGAATCGCCGCCACCACGAGGCGGAACTTGAGTAGAACCAATCTAGAGCTCCGACAGGGTCGTCCTGCCGGGGAAACTTCCCTCTCGGAGGGGGAAATCGTCACCATCGTCATCACCAACACTCCTCTCATCGGAGGGGACTCATCTCCATCAATATCTTCATCAGCACCATCTCATCTCCAAACCCCAGTTCATCTCTTGTAACCAATCTCCGTCTCACGATTCCGATTGGTACTTGTAAGGTTGCTAGTAGTGTTAATTACTCTCTGTAATTGATGCTAGTTGGATTACTCGATGGAAGATCATATGTTCAGATCCTTAATGCTATTCAATACCTCTCTGGTCATGAACATAATTATGCTTTGTGAGTAGTCACTTTTGTTCCTGAGGACATGGGATAAGTCTTGCTATAAGTAGTCATGTGAATTTGGTATTCGTTCGATATTTTGATGTGATGTATGTTGTCTTTCCTCTAGTGGTGTTATGTGAACGTCGACTACATGACACTTCACCATTATTTGGGCCTAGAGGAAGGCATTGGGAAGTAATAAGTAGATGATGGGTTGCTAGAGTGATAGAAGCTTAAACCCTAGTTTATGTGTTGCTTCGTAAGGGGCTGATTTGGATCCACTAGTTTAATGCTATGGTTAGACTTTGTCTTAATTCTTCTTTCGTAGTTGCGGATGCTTGAGAGAGGGGTTAATCATAAGTGGGATGTTTTTCCAAGTAAGTACAGCACCCAAGCACCAGTCCACCCACATATTAAACTATCAAAGTAGCGAACGCGAATCATATGAACATGATGAAATTTAGCTTGACAGAAATTCCTATATGTCCTCGGGAGCGCTTTACCTCATATAAGAGTTCGTCCAGGCTTGTCCCTTGCTAAAAAAGGGATTGGGCCACCTTGCTGAACCTTTGTTATATTGTTACTTGCTACTCGCTACGAATTATCTTATCACACAACTATCTGTTACCGATAATTTCAGTGCCTGCAGAGAATACCTTGCTGAAAACAACTTGTCAGTTCCTTTTGCTCCTCGTTGGGTTCGACACTCTTACTTATCTAAAGGACTACAATAGATCCCCTACACTTGTGGGTCATCAAGACTCTTTGATGGCGCCGTTGCCGGGGAGTGAAGCGCCTTTGGTAAGTGGAATTTGGTAAGGAAACATTTATATAGTGTGCTGAAATTTATTATCACTTGTCACTATGGAAACTAATCCTTTGAGGAGCTTGTTCGGGGTATATTCACCTCGATCGGAAGCACAAGGAGTTTCTCCTCAACCTTCTGCACCTACTGAAAATATTTATTATGAAATTCCTTCGGGTATGCTAGAGAAACTGTTGGCTAATCCTTTTACAGGAGATGGAACATCACATCCCGACTTGCATCTAATCTATGTAGATGAAGTTTGTGGTTTATTTAAGCTTGCAGGTTTTCCCGAGGATGAGGTCAAGAAGAAGGTATTTCCCTTATCTTTGAGGATAAATCATTGACATGGTATAGGCTATGTGATGATACTCGATCATGGAACTACAATCGATTGAAATTGGAATTTCATCAAAAGTTTTATCTTATGCATTTGGTACATCGTGATCGGAATTATATCTGTAATTTTTGGCCTCGTGATAGAGAAAGTATCGCTCAAGCTTGGGGGAGGCTTATGTCAATGTTATATTCATGCCCCAACCATGAGCTCTCGAGAGAAATTATTATTCAGAACTTCTATGCTCGGCTTTCTCATGATAATCGCACCATGCTTGACACTTCTTGTACCAGTTCTTTTATGAAGAGAGATATTGACTTCAAATGGAATTTACTGGAAAGAACTAAACACAACTCTAAACATTGGGAGTTTGACGAAGGTAAGGAGTCAGGTATGAATCTTAAGTTTGATTGCGTTAAATCCTTCGTTGAAACAAATACTTTTTGTGATTTTAGCGCTAAACATAGACTTGACTCTGAGATAGTAGCTTCATTGTGTGAATCATTTGCTGCTCATATTAATCTCCCTAAATAGAAGTGGTTTAAATATCATCCTCCCATATAAGTCAATGTAGTTAAACCCAATCCAGTTGAAGAGAAAGTCATTGCTTATAATGATCCTATTGTTCCTAGTGCTTACATTGAGAAACCACCTTTCCGTGTTAGAATAAAGGATCATGCTAAAGCTTCAACTGTGATACGTAAGGGCTACATTAGAACACCTACATCCCCTGACCAAATTAAAGTTGAACCTAGCATTGCTATTATCAAAGATCTCTTGTCCGACAATGTTGATGGGCATGTTATTCACTTCTTTGAAGATGCTGCTAGAATTGCTAAACCTCATGCTAGAGACAAACATAAGACTGTTGTTGGCATGCCTGTTGTTTCTGTTAAGATAGAAGATCATTGTTATCATGGTTTATGTGACGTTGGTGCTGGTGTTAGTGCAATACCTCGATCTTTATATGATGAAATTAAAGACGAGATTGCACCTGTCGAGATGGAATCTATTGATGTTACTATTCAGCTTGCCAATAGAGATACTATCTGCCCTTTGGGAATTGTTAGAGATGTTGAAGTCTTGTGTGGTAAAACTAAGTATCCTACTGATTTTCTCGTTCTTGCTACCACTCAAGATAGCTTTTGTCCCATCATATTTGGCAGACCTTTCCTCAATACTGTTAATGCTCAGATAGACTGTGAGAAACAAACTGTCACTGTTGGCTTTGAAGGTGTGTCACATGAATTCAATTTCTCCAAGTTTGGTACACAACCTCATGAAAAAGAATTGTCTAGTAAGGATGACATTATTGCCCTAGCTTCTATTGTTGTGCCTCCTACTGATCCTTTAGAGCAATACTTGCTTGAGCATGAAAATGATATGCATATGGATGAAAGGAATGAGATAGATAGAGTTATCTTTGAACAACATCCTATCCTTAAGAATAATTTGCCTATTGAACTACTTGGAGATCCACCCCATCAAAGGGTGATCCTGTGTTTGAGCTTAAACAGTTACCTGATACTCTTAAGTATGCTTATCACGATGAAAAAGAGATATACCCTGTTATTATTAGTGCTAGCCTTTCAGAGCATGAAGAAAAGAAATTATTGAAAACTCTGAGGAAGCACCGTGCTGCTATTGGATATACTCTTAATGATCTTAAGGGCATTATTCCCACTCTATGCGAGCATAAAATTAAAATTGATCCTGATTCCAAACCAGTTGCCGATCATCAACGAAGATTAAATTGTAAGATGAAAGAGGTGGTAAGAAAAGAAATACTAAAGCTCCTGGAAGAAGGTATTATCT
The DNA here is from genome assembly GCF_904849725.1 of Hordeum vulgare subsp. vulgare. Lineage (NCBI taxonomy): Eukaryota > Viridiplantae > Streptophyta > Magnoliopsida > Poales > Poaceae > Hordeum > Hordeum vulgare. The sequence continues at coordinate 41,381,457 of NC_058522.1, forward strand.
ATCCTGTTGCTCATAGTGATTGGGAAGTCCGGTGCATTGCGTCCCTAAGAAGGGAGGCATTACCGTTGTCCCTAATGATAAATATGAATTGATCCCACAGAGAATTGTTACTGGCTATAGGATGGTAATTGATTTTAGGAAATTGAATAAAGCCACTAGGAAAGATCATTACCCTTTGCCTTTTATTGACAAAATGCTAGAAAGATTGTCTAAACACACACACTTTTGCTTTCTAGATGGTTATTCTGGTTTCTCCCAAATACCTGTTGCACAATCTGATCAGGAGAAAACCACTTTTACCTGCCCTTTCGGTACCTTTGCTTATAGACGTATGCCTTTTGGCTTATGTAATGCACCTTCCACCTTTCAAAGATGTATGATGGCTATATTCTCTGACTTTTGTGAAAATATTGTTGAGGTTTTCATGGATGATTTCTCTGTTTACGGGTCTTCTTTTGATGATTGCCTAAGCAACCTTGATCGAGTTTTGCAGAGATGTAAAGATACCAACCTTGTCTTGAATTGGGAGAAGTGCCACTTTATGGTTAATGAAGGCATCATCTTAGGACATAAAATTTCTGAAAGAGGTATTGAAGTCGATAAGGCTAAAGTTGATGCGATCGAGAAAATGCCATGCCCTACAGACATTAAAGGTATAAGAAGTTTCCTTAGTCATGCTAGTTTCTATAGAAGGTTCATTAAAGACTTCTCTAAGATTTCTAGGCCTCTTACCAATCTCTTGCAAAAAGATATTCCTTTTCTTTTGACGATGATTGTGAAGAAGCATTTGAAATACTTAAGAAGGCCTTGATAACTGCACCTATTGTTCAACCACCTGATTGGAACCTACCTTTTGAAATTATGTGTGATGCTAGTGATTATGTTGTTGGTGCTGTTCTAGGACAAAGAGTTAATAATAAATTGAATGTTATTCATTATGCTAGTAGAACTCTAGACAGTGCCCAAAGAAACTATGCTACTACTGAAAAGGAATTTTTAGCAGTCGTGTTTGCATGTGAAAAGTTCAGATCTTATATTGTTGATTCCAAGGTTACTATTCACACTGATCATGCTGCTATTAAGTATCTCATGGAAAAGAAACATGCTAAACCTAGTCTTATCAGATGGGTTCTCTTGCTACAAGAATTTGATTTGCATGTTGTTGATAGGAAGGGTGCATAGAACCCCGTAGCAGATAACTTGTCTAGGTTGGAGAATGTTCTTGATGACCCACAACCTATTGATTATAGCTTTCCTGGTGAACAATTGAATGTCATCAATGCTTCACATAGTACACCTTGGTATGCTGATTATGCAAATTATATTGTTGCTAAATATTTACCACCTAGTTTCACATACCAACAAAAGAAGAAATTCTTCTTTGATTTGAGACATTACTTTTGGGATGATTCTCACCTTTATAAAGAAGGAGTAGATGGTGTTATTAGACGTTGTGTACCTGAGCATGAACAAGGACAGATCCTACAGAAGTGCCACTCCGAGGCTTACGGAGGACACCATGCGGGAGATAGAACTGCACATAAGGTATTGCAATCCGGATTTTATTGGCCAACTCTCTTCAAGGATGCCCGTAAGTTTGTCTTGTCTTGTGATGAATGTCAAAGAATAGGTAATATCAGTAAATGCCAGGAAATGCCTATGAATTATTCACTGGTTATTGAACCATTTGATGTTTGGGGTTTTGATTATATGGGACCTTTTCCAAAGTCTAACGGGTGTACTCATATTCTAGTTGTTGTTGATTATGTTACTAAGTGGGCAGAAGCTATCCCAACTAGTAGTGTTGATCATAACACCTCTATTAGGATGCTTAAAGAAGTTATTTTCCCTAGATTTGGAGTCCGTAGATATTTAATGACTGATGGTGGTTCACATTTTATTCATGGTGCTATCCGTAAAATGCTTGCTAAGTATGACGTCAACCATAGAATTGCATCTCCCTATCATCCTCAGTCCAGTGGTCAAGTAGAGCTAAGTAATAGAGAAATTAAACTAATTCTGCAAAAGACTGTTAATAGGTCTAGAAAGAATTGGTCTAAGAAGCTTGATGATGCACTGTGGGCTTATAGAACTGCTTATAAGAATCCCATGGGCATGTTTCCGTACAAAATGGTTTACGGCAAAGCATGCCATTTACCTCTTGAGCTAGAGCACAAGTCTTATTGGGCAATCAAAGAGCTCAACTTTGATTTGAAACTTGCTGGTGAGAAGAGGTTATTTGATATTAGAATACTTGATGAATGGAGAACTCAGGCATATTAAAATGCCAAGTTGTTTAAAGAAAAAGTTAAGAGGTGGCATGATAAAAGGATACAAAAACATGAGTTCAATGTAGGTGATTATGTCTTGCTATACAATTCTCATTTAAGAATTTTTGCAGGCAAGCTTCTCTCTAAATGGGAAGGTCCTTACATTGTCGAAGAAGTGTATCGTTTTGGTGCCATCAAAATCAACAACACGGAAGGGAATTTTCAGAGAGTTGTAAATGGGCAAAGAATCAAGCATTGTATCTCAGGTACTCCCATAAATGTTGAAAGCAATATTATTAATACCATAACTCCGGAGGAGTACATAAGGGATATTTATCAGCCCGCTTCAGACTCCAAAAACGAAGAGGTATGTGATTCGGTAAGTAAACTGACTCCAAAACTTTTCTAGTAGCAATTTTTCTCTCTTTTGGAATATATAGAAAAATAGAAAAATTTAAAGTAGTCCGGAAAGCGCACGAGGAGGCGACAAGCCTGCTAGGCGCGGCCTACCCCCCTGGCCGCGCCGGGGGGGGGCTTGTGAGCACCTCGTGTGTCTCCCGGACTCCGTTTTCTGGTGGAATACTCCTTTTGGTCGGGAAAAATTCATTATATATTCTCCCAAAAGGTCTGACCCTCGTATCACGCAAATATCCTTTGTTTTTTTTTTGAGCCTGTTTGAGCAGCAGATTTAGGGCAAGATGTGTTCTCAAGATTCAGAGGGGGAGAGCTATGTGGCTGATTACCTTGCTAACCCCAAGGTCTATGGGGACTTGGATCATTATGGTTGGACCACTGATGAGGAAGAAGATTATGATCCCAAGGGGAAGGAAGGAACAAGTTCCGATGAAGAGGAGGCTCCTCTACCCTAATCTGGAAACACACTTGTGGAGTTCAAGAAGTCGAGCCTCCCTGACTCAAGGAAGAAGCCTAAGATTTATTTACCCCCTCTAGTCTTTTGCAGGAGAGTAAGCAAGAATTATGCCAAAGGGTGTTCAGGCTTGAAGAGGAAATTAACGATCTGAAGGAGCAAAATTTTGTGCTCAAGAGGGAATTAAGTAAGTTCAAGAACTCTACAACAACTCCACCACCATCACCTTCGAAGGAAGACAATTAAGCACGGCTATGGGCACTCCTCTTGGCTTGTGCAAAGCTTGGGGGAGTTGCCCAGGTATCGTATCACCATCACATCTTTTGCCTTTACCTTTTTCTTAGTTCGATCCTTTTTGGTTTTATCTTTTTCTAGTAGAATAAAGTTCTTAGCATGTTCTAGGCTTGAGTTTTGCTTTGTGTTACCCCCAATGTATTCGAGTTCATGAGTCATATAATAAAGAGTGTTTTAGTTAAGGCCTTGCTTCATGCCATGATCTAAAGAAAAGAATAATAAAAGAACAAAAGCATGAAAGATCATGTAATGATCTTATGGGAAGTGAAGGCTTCACATATAAAAAGAATGTTGATTGAAACTTCTTGTGGGTGGACAAACGTAGACCTTGGTCGTTGTTGCAATTAATAGGAAGTAATAAAGAAAGAGAGGTTCACATATAAATACATCATCTTTGGCACCATCTATGATTGTGAACACTCATTAAACTATTACATGCTTAGAAGTAGATGTTGGACAAGGAAGACAACATAATGAATTATGTTTGCTTGGTTCCGAACAATGTTATATGATTAGAGATCCCTTAGCATGTGACTCTTGCTTCCACCTCATATCAGCCAAAACTTCCGCACTAAGTAGAGATACTACTTGTGCATCCATAAACCTTCAACCCAGTTTTGCCATGAGAGTCCACCATACCTACCTATGGATTGAATAAGATCCCTCAAGTAAGTTGTCATCGGTGCAAGCAATAAAAATTGCTCCCTAAATATGTATGATCTACTAGTGTGTGGAAAATAAGCTTTGTACGAACCTGTGATGAGGAAGACATAAAATCGACAGACTGCATAATAAAGTTCTTTATCACAGGAGGCAATATAAAGTGACGTTCCTTCAGACTAAGAGGTCACACATCCAAACCTCAAAAGCACATGACAACCTCTGCTTCCCTGTGCGAAGGGCCTATCTTGTACCTTTACTTTTTATCCTTAGAACAGTCGTGGTCATCGACACCAATTCCTTATTTCGCCATTATCTTGGCAAGCGTCATGTGCTAGGGAAAGATCTATATTCATATGTCAACTTGGAAGTAAGTATTCATGAATTATTATTGTTGACATTACCCTTGAGGTATGTAGTTGGGAGGTGAAACTATAAGCCCCTATCTTTATCTGTGTCCAACTGAAACTTTTATCTCATGAGTACCACGTGAGTTTTAGCAATTGTAGAAGACGAAAGGATGATTGAGTATGTGGATTTGATTTACAAGCTCTTATTTGACTCTTTACGATGTTATGGTAAATTGCAATTGCTTCAATGACTAAAGGCTATTGGTTGTTAATTCTCAATAAGGTTCTTGATCCATACTTTACTTTGTGAAGGAATTGTCACTTTAGCATAAGAGTTTATATGACGATATTGCTTTTCTGAATATGATCATAATGCCTGGATGTCCGTATTTTGTTTTATCGACACCTCTATCTCTAAACTTGTGGGCATATTTATTGATCTCGGCTTCCGCTCGAGGACAAGCGAGGTCTAAGCTTGGGGGAGTTGATACGTCCATTTTGCATCATGCTTTTATGTTGATATTTATCGCTTTATGGGATGTTATTACACTTTACGGTACAATACTTATGCCTTTTCTCTCTTATTTTATAAGGTTTACATGAAGAGGGAGAATGCCGGCAGCTGGAATTCTGGTCTGAAAAAGGAGCAAGTTTGAGATACATATTCTGCGCAACTCCAAAAGCCGTGAAAATCAACGAGGAATTATTTTGGAATTTATAAAAAATACTGGGCGGAAGAAGTACTCGAGGGGAGCCCCAGGAGGCCACAAGCCTGCCAGGTGCCGCCTATCCCCCTGGCCGCGCCTGGGTGGCTTGTGGGCTCCCTGTTAACCCTCCGGCTCCCATCTTCTGCTATAAGGAGGGTTTCATCCCAGAAAAAATCAAGAGAAGGCTTTCGGGAGGAATCGCCGCCGCCACGAGGCGGAACTTGAGCAGAACCAATCTAGAGCTCCGGCAGGGCCGTCCTGCCGGGGAAACTTCTCTCCCGGAGGGGGAAATCATCGCCATCGTCATCACCAACACTCCTCTCATCGGAGGGGACTCGTCTCCATCAACATCTTCATCAGCACCATCTCATCTCCAAACCCTAGTTCATCTTTTGTTACCAATCTCCGTCTCATGACTCCGATTGGTACTTGTAAGGTTGCTAGTAGTGTTAATTACTCTCTGTAATTGATGCTAGTTGGATTACTCGGTGGAAGATCATATGTTCAGATCCTTAATGCTATTCAATACCTCTCTAGTCATGAACATAATTATGCTTTGTGAGTAGTCACTTTTGTTCCTGAGGACATGGGATAAGTCTTGCTATAATTAGTCATGTGAATTTGGTATTCGTTCGATATTTTGATGCGATGTATGTTGTCTTTCCTCTAGTGGTGTTATGTGAATGTCGACTACATGACACTTCACCATTATTTGGGCCTAGAGGAAGGCATTGGGAAGTAATAAGTAGATGATGGGTTTCTAGAGTGACAAAAGCTTAAGCCCTAGTTTATGCGTTGTTTCGTAAGGGGCTGATTTGGATCCACTAGTTTAATGCTATGGTTAGACTTTGTCTTAATTCTTCTTTCATAGTTGCAGATGCTTGCAAGAGGGGTTAATCATACGTGGGATGTTTGTCCAAGTAAGGACAGCACCCAAGCACCGGTCCACCCACATATAAACTATCAAAGTAGCGAACGCGAATCATATGAACATGATGAAAACTAGCTTGACAGAAATTCCTATGTGTCCTCGGGAGCGCTTTACCTCATGTAAGAGTTCGTCCAGGCTTGTCCCTTGCTACAAAAGGGATTGGGCCACCTTGCTGCACCTTTGGTACTATTGTTACTTGCTACTCGCTACGAATTATCTTATCACACAACTACGTGTTACCGATAATTTCAGTGCGTGCAGAGAATACCTTGCTGAAAACCACTTGTCAGTTCCTTCTGCTCCTCGTTGGGTTCGACACTCTTACTTATCGAAAGGACAACGATAGATCCCCTACACTTATGGGTCATCAGATACACACAAGGCATTTCTCCGGTGTCAGTGGGTTACATGATCTCATGGTCATAGGAATGTATACTTGACATGCAGAAAACAGTAGCAACAAAATGACACGATCATATGCTACGTTTATAGTTTGGGTCTTGTACGTCACATAATTCTCCTAATGATGTGATCCCGTCATGAAGTGACAACACTTGTCTATGGCTAGGAAACCTTAACCATCCTTGACAAACAGGCTAGTCAACTAGAGGCTCACTAGGGACATTGTTTTGTCTATATATCCACACATACTTTTATGTTTCCATTCAATACAATTATAGCATGGATAATAGACGATTATCTTGAAACAGGAAATATAATAATAACTATTTTATTATTGCCTCTAGGGCATATTTCCAATGGTCTCCCACTTGCACTAGAGTCAATAATCTAGCTTCACACCTCTATGTGATTTACAATGTAATGAATCTAACACCCATACAGTTCTGGTGTTGATCATGCTTTGCTCATGGAAGAGGTTTAGTCAGCGGATCTGCAACATTCAGATCCGTGTGCACTTTGCAAATATTTATGCCCTCCTCCTTGATGTAATCGCAGATGGCATTGAAGCATCACTTTATGCGTCTGGTCCTCTTGTGAAACCTTGGTTCCTTGGCTAGAGCAATGGCACTAGTGTTGTCACAAAATAGATTGATTAGGTCTAGTGCACTTGGCACTACTCCAAGATCTGACATGAACTGCTTCATCCTGACACCCTCCTTAGCCGCCTCTGAGGCAGTTATGTACTCCGCTTCGCATGTAGAATCATCTATGACGCTTTGCTTGGAACTGCACTAGCTTACCGCACCCCCGTTAAGAATATATACGTATCCGGTTTGAGACTTAGAGTCATCCGGATCAGTGTCAAAGCTTGCATCGACGTAACCCTTTAGGACGAGCTCTTCGTCACCTCCATAAACGAGAAACATTTCCTTAGTCCTTTTCAGGCACTTCAGAATATTCTTGACCGCCGCCTAGTGTTCCACTCCTGGATCACTTTGAAACATGCATGCCACACTTATGGCCAGGATGACATCCGGTCTTGTGCACAACATTGCATACATGATAGACCCTATGGCTGAAGCATAGGGGACGACACTCATCTTTTCTCTATCTTCTGCTGTTACTGGACATTGAGTCTTACTCAACTTTATACCTTGTAACACAGGCAAGAACCCCTTCTTGGATTGTTCCATTTTGAATTGCTTCAAAACTTTATCAAGGTATGTGCTTTGTGAAAGAGCTATTAGGCGCCTCGACCTATCTCTATAGATCTTTATGCCCAATATGTAAGCATCTTCTCCTAGGTATTTCATTGAATTTTTTTTATTCAAGTAATCCTTTACGCTTTCCAGTAACTCTACATTGTTTCCAATCAGCAATATGTCATCCACATATAATATTAGAAACGCTATAGAGCTACCACTCACTTGTAAATACAAGCTTCTCCAAAAACTTGTATACCCAAACGCCTTGATCACCTCATCAAAGCGTTTATTCCAACTCCGAGATGCTTGCACCAGTCCATAAATGGATCGCTAGAGCTTGCACACTTTGTCAGCATTCTCTGGATCGACAAAACCTTCGGGTTGCATCATATACAACTCTTCCTTAATAAACCCGTTAAGGAACGCCGTTTTGACATCCATCTGCCAGATTTCATAATCGAAAAATGGAGCTATTGCTAACATGATTCATACGGACTTAAGCATCACTACGGGTGAGAATGTCTCATCGTAGTCAACTCCTTGAACTTGTGAAAAACCCTTTGCCACAAGTCGAGCTTTATAAACGGTCACATTACCGTCCGCGTTCGTCTTCTTCTTAAAGATCCATTTGTTTTGAATAGCGTTGCGACCTTCAGGTAATACTTCCAAAGTCCATACTTTGTTTTCATACATAGATCATATCTCAGATTTCTTGGCTTCTAACCATCTGTTGGAATCTGGGCCCACCATTGCTTCTCCATAACTCGCAAGCTCATTGTTGTCCAACAACATGATTGACAAGACATGATTTCCGTACCACTCCGGAGCAGTATGTGCTCTTGTCGACTTGCGAGGTCCGACAGTAAATTGATCTGAAGGTTCATGATCATCTTCATTAGCTTCCTCTTCAACTGGTGTTGCCTCGACAGAAATATCTTTCTGCCCTATGCCACCATCTTCTTGAAGCAAAGGTTCCGCAACCTCATCAAGTTCTATCTTTCTCCCACTCAATTCTTTCGAGAAAAACTCTTTCTCAAGAAAAGCTCCTTAGTGACAAACACTTTGCCCTCGGATCTGAGATAGAAGGTATACCCAACTATCTCTTTTGGGTAACCTATGAAGATGCACTTTTCCGCTTTGGGTTCCAGCTTTTCAGGCTGAAGCTTTTTGACATAAGCATCACATCCCCAAACTTCAAGAAATGACAACTTTGGCTTCTTGCCATACCATAGCTCATATGGTGTCGTCTCAACGGAGTTTGATGGTTCCCTATTTAAAGTGAATGCAGTTGTCTCCAATGCATATCCCCAAAATGATAATGGAAAATCGGTAAGAGACATCATAGAACGCACCATATCTAATAAAGTACGATTACGATGTTCGGACAGACCATTACGCTATGGTGTTCTAGGCGGTGTCAACTATGAAACAATTCCATACTGTCTTAAGTGAGCACCAAACTCGTAACTCAGATATTCATCTCCTCGATCAGATCGTAGGAACTTGATCTTCTTGCTATGATGATTTTCAACTTCACTCTGAAATTGTTTGAACTTTTCAAACGTTTCATACTTGTGGTTCATTAAGTAGATATAGCCATACCTACTCAAATCGTCAGTGAAGGTGAGAAAATAACGATATCTGCCGCGCGCCTCTATGCTCATTGGTCCGCACACATCAGTATGTATGATCTCCAACAAGTCACTTGCACGCTCCATTGTTCCAGAGAACGGAGTCTTAGCATCTTGCCCATGAGACATGGTTCGCATGTGTCAAGTGATTCAAAATCAAGTGACTCCAAAAGTCCATCAGCATGGAGTTTCTTCATGCGCTTAACACCAATATGACCTAAGCGGCAGTACCACAAGAAAGTGGTGCTATCATTGTTAACTCTACATCTTTTGGTCTCAATGTTATGGATATGAGTGTCATCACAATCGAGATTCAATATGAACAAACCCATCACATTGGGTGCATGACCATAAAAGTTATTACTCATATAAATAGAACAACCATTATTCTTTGACTCAAATGAGTAACCATCTTGCAGTAAACAAGATCCAACTATAATGTTCATGCTCAACGGAGGCACTAAATAACAATTATTTAAGTTCATCACTAATCCTCATGGTAACTGAAGTGAGACCGTGCCGACGGCGATTGCATCAACCTTGGAACCATTGCCCACGCACATCGTCACTTCATCCTTCGTCGGCCTTCGTTTATTTCGCAGTTCCTGTTTCGAGTTGCAAATGTGAGCAACAGAACTGGTATCAAATACCCAGGCACTACTACGAGAGCTGGTGAGGTACACATCAATAACATGCATATCATATATACCTGGTTTGGCATTGGCCGCCTTCTTACCGTCCAGATACTTGGGGCAGTTGCGCTTCCAGTGACCAGTCCCCTTGCAATAATAGCACTCAGTTTCCGGCTTAGGTCCAGCCTTGGGTTTCTTCGTCGGAGGGGCAACAACTTTGCCACTCTTCTTGGAGTTACCCTTCTTGCCTTTGCCATTTTTCTTGAAACTAGTGGTCTTATTGACCATCAACACTTGATGTTCTTTCTCCATTTCTGACTCAGCGACTTTCAGCATCGCAAATAACTCGACGGGTCACTTATTCATCCCTTGCATGTTATAGTTCAACACGAAGCTCTTATAGCTAGGCGGCAGTGACTGAAGAATTCTGTCAGTGATAGCTTCTTGCGGGAGTTCAATCCCAGCTCAGCTAGATGGTTAGAGTACCCCAGACATTCTGAGAACGTGTTCACTCACAGACGGATTCTCCTCCATTTTGCAAGCATACAATTTATCGGAGGTCTCATACCTCTCAATCCGGGCATTCTTCTCAAAGATAAACTTCAACACCTGGAACATCTCATACGCTCCATGACGTTCAAAACGTCTTTGAAATCCCGGTTCTAAGCCATACAAAATTGCACATTGAACTAGTGAGTAGTCATCCTTACGCGCTTGCCAAGCGTTCAAAAAATCTTGGTTTGTCGTAGCCGGTGGTGCATTACCTAGCGCAGCATCAAGCACATATTGCTTTTGGCCAGCTTGGAGGATAAGCCTCAGATTTCGAGCACAATCAACAAAGTTTCTTCCATCATCTTTCAGCTTATCTTTCTCTACGAACGTATTAAAATTCAGGGTTGCTACTGCGCGAGCCATTGATCTACAACATAAAATTTTGCAAAGATTACTTAGACTATGTTCAAGACAGTTGAGTTTAGCTTAATCATATTACTAATAAACTCCCACTCAAATAGACATCCCTCTAGTCATTCGAGTGTCGCATGATCCAAATTCATTAACTCAAGTCCGATCATCACGTGAGTTGAGTATAGTTTCAGTGGTGAACATCTCCATGTTGATCATATCAACTATATGATTCATGCTCAACCTTTCGGTCTCTTGCGTTCTGAGGCCATGTTTGTACATGCTAGGCTCGTCAAGTTTAACCCGAGTGTCCGCGTGTGCAACTATTTTGCACCCGTTGTATGTGAACGTTCAGTCTATCACACCCGATCATCACGTGGTGTCTCGAAACGACGAACTGTCGCAACGGTGCACAATCGGGGAGAACACGATTTTATCTTGAAATTTTAGTGAGGGATCACCTTATAATGCTACCGTCGTTCTGAGCAAAATAAGGTGCATAAAGGGATTAACATCACATGCAAATCATAAGTGACATGATATGGCCATGAACTTGTGTTTCTTGATCTCCATCACCAAAGCACTGGCATGATCTCCATCGTCACCGGTGCCGCACCATGATCTCCATCATCATGATCTCCATCATCGTGCCGCCATCGAGGTTGTCGCACTATCTATGCTATTACTACTAAAGCTACAACCTAGCGATATAGTAAAAGCATCTGCGAGCACAAACATTAGTTTAAAGACAACCCTATGGCTCCCGTCGGTTGTCGTAGCATTGACGTGCAAGTCGATATTTAACTACTACAACATGATCATCTCATACATCCAATATATCATATCATGTGTTTGGCCATATCACATCACATGCATACCCTGCAAAAACAAGTTAGACGTCCTCTAATTTGTTGTTGCATGTTACGTGACTGCTATGTGTATCTAGCATGATTGCATCTTACTTATGCAAAGCCACAACAGTGATATGAAAAATTGCTATTTAACCTTATCCAAGGCCCCCTCGGTCAAATCCGATTCAACTAAAGTTGAAGAAATAGACACCCGCCCGTCATCTTTATGCAACAAGTTGCATGTCAGTCGATGAAACCGATCTCTCGTAAGCGTACGAGTAAAGTTGGTCCGGGCCGCTTCAATCCAACAATACCACCAAATCAATAAAAGACTAAGAAGGGCAGTAAATTGAACATCAACGCCCACAAACTCTTTTGTGTTCTACTCGAGATATCATCAACGCATGAACCTAGCTCTCATACCACTGTTGGGGAGCGTTGCACGGAAAATAAAAATTTTCCTACGCACACAAAGACCTATCACGGTGATGATCATCTATGAGAGGGAGATCGGATCCACATACCCTTGTAGATCGCTAAGCAGGAAGCATTAAGAAACGCGGTTGATGTAGTGGAACGTCTTCGCGATCCAAATCGCCGCTGTCCCACGATCCGTCCTGATCTAGCACCAAACGGACGACACCTCCGCGTTCAGCACACGTACAACTCGATGACGATCTCCGCCTTCTTGATCCAGCAAGAGAGACAAAGAGGTAGTTGAATTCTCTGGCATCACGACGGCGTGGCGGTGACCATGGTGGTGCTACTCTGACAGGGCTTCGCCGTGCCGTACCGATCTAGCTGCGAGGTGTCACGAAGTAGTGGAGGGAGAGAGGTTTGCACAAAGGCTTGAGTTGCAAAAACCCTAAAACCCTCCACTATATATAGGAGGAACCAAGGGGTGGTTGGCTTGCCTCCTACTCCAAGGAGGAGCTTTGGCCGAGGCAAGGAGGGAGGAGTCCTCCTCCAATTCGGGTTGGTGGAGGACTCCTTCCTATCTTGTCCACCTCCTTCTATTTTTTTCTTTTTCCTTCTTTATTATTGCTTTGGCCGAAATAGCCTTATTGAGCTGGCCTCACCAGCCCACTAAGGGCTGGTGCACCACCCATGGTCCTATTTGGTTCTCTCCCGTGTGGGTGGCCCCTCCCGGTAAAACCCCCGAACCCATTCGCCACTCATGGTACTTTACCGGTAATGCCAGAAATCTTTCCGGAAGCCAAATGCAACAATCCTATATATCAATCTTTGTTTCCGGACCATTCCGGAGACACTCGTGACGTCCGTGATCTCATCCCGGACTCCTAACAACATTCGGTTACCAACATCTATAATTCAACTATACCAAAAACGTCACCGAACCTTAAGTGTGCAGACCCTGCAGGTTCGAGAACTATGTAGACATGACCGAGACACTCTCCGTTCAACATCCAATAGCGGGACCTGGACGTCCATATTGGATCCTACATATTCTACGAAGATCTTATCGGTTGAACCTCTATGCCAAGGATTCACACAATCCCGTATATCATTTCGTTTGTCCTTCAGCATGTTGCTTGCCCAAGATTTGATCGCCGGTATGGCCATACCTATTTCAAGCTCGTTACCGGCAAGTCTCTTTACTCGTTCCGTAATACAAGATCCCGTGGCTAACTCTTGCAAGGCTTGTTTGTGATGTTGTATTACAGAGTGGGCCCCAAGATACCTCTCCGTCACATGGAGTGACAAATCCCAGTCTTGATCCATGCTAACTCAACGGACACCTTTGGAGATTCCTGTAGAGTACCTTTATAGTCACCCAGTAACGTTGCGACGTTTGATACACATAAGACATTCCTCCGGTGTCAGTGGGTTACATGATCTCATGGTCATAGGAATGTATACTTGACATGCAGAAAACAATAGCAACAAAATGACACGATCATATGCTACGTTTATAGTTTGGGTCTTGTCCATCACATCATTCTCCGAATGATGTGATCCCGTCATCAAGTTACAACACTTGTCTATGGCTAGGAAACCTTAACCATCCTTGACCAAGAGGCTAGTCAACTAGATGCTCACTAGGGACATTTTTTTGTATATATATCCACACATACATTTATGTTTCCATTCAATACAATTATAGCATGGATAATAAACGATTATCTTGAAACAGGAAATATAATAATAACTATTTTATTATTGCCTTTAGGGCATATTTCCAACACCTAGTTACCTTTGAATGTTCGCTGGTGTTTGCGCCACACCCCACTCCCCCCACCACCCTACACACACAGAAAGCAGGCCCCATGTAAAGCGTGGTAGGCACACACAAAAATGTCATCGACAAAAATAAAAAACACTCTTCATATATAAAAGGCATAGAAACAAAAAATTGCAATTATGATGCCCTAAAATTTAAAATTACCATGCTATACTCTATACCAAGCTCTACTTTATAAAATGTCATCCTCTAATTTAAAGTTTTACCAAAGTATATTCAATAATTATTTCAAGGTATCTGCAGTAAAAAAATACCAAGGTCTAATTTATAAACAATAAGAATAGTGTGGTGGCAACTTTAAATAGAAGGAAATGTGTATCTAGCTCATGGAAAAAATTCTAAAAATTAGGATGGTCATAAACAAAAGCTGTTTTTAGTAATAAATCATGGCAAGATTTAGGAAAAAATGGTCACATGGCAAATTAAAGGGGGAATTGTTTCTGAAAAGAGCATTACAAATTTGAAAATTGTTTGTTGCCATTAAATAGCAAGATTTACTAAAACGAACTGGTTTCATAAGATAATGGCAAGATAAATTTCCATGGTATTATGGCCAACAAGTTTGCCATGATATGTTCAAAATGAATTGCCATGCTACTCAAATTTGTCTAACGTGGCTTGTTGAATAAATTTGCCATGGTGTAAAACAAATTTGTCATTCTCCAAAAGTAATTTACCATGGTTATGTTCAAAATAAAATTTTAGTGTTGTGTGCAATGAAATTTTCCATTGTGTGTATAGTGGAATTTGCCATGGTCGAAACGATATGTTTTCCATACAAAAATTGTAATGTCTAGAAAACAATTTTACTTAGGAAAGTGCAAAAAACAATAATCTAAAATTATCGTCTGATAAAGTAGAAACATTACCAAAATTTTCATTAATAAGGTAGAAAATTTCTAATGCTTGTAAAAGGATCATTACAAAAAGACCTAAAAACTTTCATGTTTAGAAAGAAAAAATGATTTTTCCATGTGACATAAAAACAATCAGAATTTTCACATATAACGAGTGACATGAGACAAAAAAGGCATGCAATGATTTTTAAGTTGATATAAAGTCAAAATCTAAAATTTGACATGTGACTATTAGAAACATTTCTAGAAAATTGACATGTCTTATAAACTAAATAATTCAAATTTTACCATCCAATCATGATTTTTTCGCCATGTGGACATTACCAAAATGTTGCAATGGAACTAGTTTGAAAATTCATAAATTTCCATGTGTACATTAAGGGGAAAAAGTGTTTTGCCATGATTAAAGATGACATGGCTTTGCCATGTGAGAAAGGATAATTATTTTCTATATTTGCATGTTTATAAACAACATTTCTTAGAAAAGGCAAAACATAATCTAAAATTTGCCATATGACTGTTAGAAAACATTACGAAATTTTGGTCATGTCTTATATACACCAAATAATCCAAAATTTACCATCCGACCATGATTCTTTTTGCCATGTGGACATTACAAAAAAGTGTAAAAAATTTCATGTGACAAGTTTGAAAGATTCATAAATTTGACATGTGGATATTACAAAAAATATATAAATTTGTCATGTGTAGAAAATAAAACAAGATATGAATTTACCGTGTGAGAAAAAGAGAATTATTTCTAAATTTGCCATTTGTAGAAAAGACAACTTTACTTAGAAAAAGCAAAACAAAAATTATGGGATTGCGTGTGTGTGTGTGGGGGGGGGCGATATGTGTGTATACTTTACTTAGAAAAATTGTTTGTTTCCATTAGATATCAAGATTTAACAAAAAATATAATGTGTCGAAAACAAATTTATTTAGAAAAATAAAAATTACTAATCTAGAATTGACATGTGACAAAGTAGGAACATTCCCAATAATTTCATGAATAAGGTAAAAATTCCTAAAGCTTGTAATGGGAGCATTACAAAAAGACCTACAAATTTCCATGTTTAGAAAGACAAAAAAATGATCTTTCCATGTGATTTGTCATGTCTAAAATCGTCATGGGACAAGTTTCAATCAGAATTGTCACATATAACAAGTGTCATGAGACCCAAAAAATGCAATAATTGTTAAGTTGATCCAAACTTAAAATCTAAAATTCCCATATGACTATTAGAAAATTTTCCTATAAAAATCCATGTCTTAAGAACCAAATAATACAAATTTTACCATCTAATCATGATTTGTTTTCCATGTGGACATTACAAAAATGTTTCCATGTGACAAGAAGGTAATTCATAGATTGCCATGCTGACATTAAGGAAGAATGTGAATTTGCGAGAAGAAAAACAAACATGATACAACTTTGCCATGTAACAAAAGGAGAATTTTTTTTCTAAATTTGCATGTGTAGAAAAAAAAAATCTTAGAAATAGCAAAACATAATTCAGAATTTTCCATGTCTTGTATGCACCAAATAATCCAAAAACTTCCATCTAACGATGTTTTTTGGCCATGTAGACATTACAAAAAATGTATAAAACTTGCCATGTGAAAAGTTTGAAAATTCATAAATTTGCCACATGGACATTACAAAAAAATATGAACTTGCCATTTGTAGTAAATGAACATTATATGAATTTTCCATGTGAGAAAAGGAGATATATTTCTAAATTTTCCATGTGTAGAAAACAACTTTACTGAGGAAAAGCAAAACAACAACTATGAGTTTGGATATATTTCCAATAAAATATTTTTGAAAAGCAACTTTGACTCATGAAAAGGAAAATTATGGTACACATGTTTTTCTAGCTCGGATCATATTTAGCATAACGACAAGTCAATCATTTGTTATATATTATTCGACCATGAAAGATATGTTTTAGAAAATGTTGGTTGCATATCATTTAAGATGCTTTTGTGTAGTTTCTATGGCTTGCACTTGTTTCTTCAAAGCAATGTGATATGATAAAATACAAGTTGCAGTACAAGTTACTTTTTGTAGGCTAATTTGCATTTAAAATAGGAAAAAATTTAAAATTTTCATTTTTTTTAATCTTGTGATATTTAAATTTGGCATATAGAGTCAAAACAGACGGTCAATATACCAGTTTGTGAGAGAAAAGCAAGTTTGTGTTAAATATATACTTTCGACACTTTAATTGTTGTTCAAATATATCCACCGGAATGTGTCTATATGGGTTCTAGTTTTTAAAGGTCCCGTGACGAGAAAAATGATAAAAATGTAATAAAACCATATGGGAACTAGTTTTGATCCAAATAAATTCCAAATCATCGAAATGTGCTAGAAAAGTAAGTTTCATACCACAATCTTGAATTTCGTGACAGAATGTGCTTTTTAGACATTTTTGTTACAGTATTGCCATGTGGGATCTAATTTCGAAAACCTCCTGATGAACACTATGGTGGAAGTGGATTCCGATTTGGCCAATTGGTTTGAAAGTAATACGACTTTCAAGTTTTGGGATAGAGTTTCATGGCAATGACATTATCTCTTTTCGTCTTTATTACATTGCTTTCCTTTTTTATACCTTCGATGGGAGTAGACAAATGAGTTGTATACCACAATAGATACAAGTTGAAAGGAAGAGAGGACATTGATGGCAATACGAGAGATTTAAAGGGGGATCTCACCACCTGCAGCTTGAGCTAGCCCATGTGCCGTCCTCCTCCACCTACACACAAACAACCTCCAAGTCCACTCCTCCACCTTTCTTCCCCGACCATCGATCTCCTTATCCCTTTTGTCTCTCTCGCGTCGATGCTGCCGCCTGGTTCCATCTTGATATTTGCCAGTATTTAGATTTATGTATTGATTGAAAAAAATTGGAGTCATTTTACAGTGCATCCGGTCGATATGGACCGTCCGTTGGAGCGAATTCGACGGTCCAGATCCGATGCAATACGCTAATGTCACATGTATTATATCAGACCCCGAGTGGCATTTTCGGGAGAAACAATATTTTGAACTGATCAGATTTTCCTCCCAAATATGTTGAGGGTATTTTCGGTATGAATTTTAGGGC
Organism: Hordeum vulgare subsp. vulgare; assembly: GCF_904849725.1. NCBI lineage: Eukaryota > Viridiplantae > Streptophyta > Magnoliopsida > Poales > Poaceae > Hordeum > Hordeum vulgare. Next base: position 41,399,397 of record NC_058522.1, read on the forward strand.
TATTTTTGGTTCGATTTTTATCCCATTCTCTAGGATTTTACTCCCTCACCGGGACAAGGTGTTGCGGCAAGATCCACGCCGGTGGGGAGGGGCCGCGACAAGATCCCTCGCTGACGGTAGGGTTTTATCCCTAGGATCTTGCCGCGCGTCGCCGCCCCTCCGTCCGTCCACCCGAATTCCCTCATGATCTCGCACCTCCTCTTCACCGACGAACACGAGAGGACGATGACTGCCCTCTCGGCGGCAGCCGCCGGCGAAGGTTCGGCCTCATCCCACCTGTCATTCCTCTATGCGGGTGCCTATAGCCACTTACAGCAAAGATCCGGCGTGAACAAATTGATGCACGTCGATGAGGATGATGTGACCTTTTGGGTCGGGGAAGGTGGAGATTAGCAGCTCGTCGGAAGATCTGGCGCCGCGACCCGAGGGGGTGACTTGTGACGGAGGGGGGAGTAGGAACAGGAGGAAGGAGTGATACGGCGAGTGTGATCGATTGCGATCGGCGGCGATCAAGGGCGCCGAAGGCGATCAAGGCCGCCCGAGGTTAGGACTCGAGAGGAGGTGAGAGGACGAACAGCTCGAACGGAAATTCAAAAGAGTACGCACGATGATTGATGTTATAATGAAGTGATTTCTTAATGCATTTAATTTAATCGGAAAATTTAGGACGAGAATACCCCTGGACCTAATTGAGCTAAATAAAGGTATAAAAAAATTTAGGCCGGAAATACCCTTGGGTTCAAAAAGACCTAGTTAATCATCCGTTAAATAGCTCGTATAATACACGTGTGCTCTGTTGTATTATAATTTATCGTAAAATCTCACCTTTTTTTAGAGGGAGAGAGGGGTCAGGTACTTCCATTGGGTCATAGCAAAAAGAAACTCCAATCCGTACACGAATAGAATCAAGCTAAGCTGAAGCCGACTGGGAGAAAAATATTTCGAACTGATCAGATTTTCCCTCCCAAATATTTCGAGGGTATTTTCAATATGAATTTAAGAGCTATTTTCGGTTCGATTTTTATCCCATTCGCTAGGGTTTTACTCCATCGCTGCGACAAGGTGTTGCCGCAAGATCCACTCCGGCGGGGAGGGGCCGCGACAAGATCCCTCGCCGACGGTAGGGTTTTATCCCCGCGATAGGATCTTGTCGCGCGTCGCGGCCCCTCCCTCCGTACACCCGAATTCCCTCACGCTCTCGCACCTCCTCTTCACCGATGAACACGAGAGGGCGATGACTGCCCTCCCCGCGGCAGCCGCCGGCGAAGATTCGGCCTCATCCCACCTCCCATTCCTCTATGCGGATGCCTATAGCCACTTATAGCAAAGATCCGGCGTGGAAGGTGGGGATTAGCGGCTCGTCGGAAGACCTGGCGCCGCGAATACCCCTGGACCTAATTGAGCTAAATAAAGGTATAAAAAAATTAGGTTAAAAATACCCTTGGGCTCAAAAAGGCCTAGTTAATCATCCGTTAAATAGCTCGTATAATACATGGTGTATTATAATGTATCGTAAAATCTTAATTTTTTTAGAGAGAGAGAGGTCAGCTGCTTCCACTGGGTCGTAGCAAGAAAAAGGAAAAAAAAACTCCAATCCGTACACGAATAGAATCAAGCTAAGCTGAAGCCGATCCATGCATGCAAAACCGTATAAATGCGTACCCAGGCATCGCAAGGCCACCAACCTGCTTCTGTTAGCTCCTCTCCTACCACAGCGTAGACAGCCGCCGTCGTCCACGCTATGGCGACAGCCGCCGCCACCCACGCTGCGCTCCGCGTCGGCATGAAGTTCAACCCTACGCCCAGGGACGCCATCGGCTTCTACCTCCGGCGCCGGGTCCTCGGCCAGCCGCTGCCGGACACAGCCGGCGTCATCCACGAGGCGAGGGTTTACGGATCGGAGCCCAAGGACCTCGCGGCAGCGTTCCCTCGGCTTCCCGGAACCCATGAGCGCTTCTTCTTCACCACGTGCAAGCGGCAGAAAGCCGGGCGCGGCTACAGGATCTCGCGCACCGTCGGCGCCGGCGGCTGGATTCCGAACGCCAAGAAGGTGGTCCAGAACGACGCCGGCGAGACGATCGGCTTCCGCGAGACCCTTCGCTACTCGTACAAGGACAAGAACAGAGAGTCGGATTGGTTGATGGAGGAATACCACATCTGCGGCCTGGACCAGTTCGCCGTCGTCGACGGGGAGGAGAGCGTCCTCTGCAAGGTCTACGTCTTGCCTGGTTTGAAGCCGGGGTCCGTCACGCTCCAGCAATCTGAAGCAGGGGATAGTCTTCTTGCTGGAAGTGGAGTTCTCGGAGCACATGCCACGATGGTGGCCGGACAGCAGGAAACACCTCGACCACCACAAGAACCACGGCAATCGCAGGTGATGCAGAGGCCAGCGCCGCCGCGTCCGCAAGAAGCAAGGCAGCCGCAGGTGATCCACAAGCCAGCGCCGCCGCGTCTGCAAGAAGCAAGGCAGCCGCAGGTGATCCAGAAGCAGCAGGTGCGGCGTGCCCTTGATAAACGTCGGGTCGCGGTGCCTGCGACCATGATGACCACCACGTCCACGCAGCAGGTGGCCAAGCGGCCGGCGCATCCCATCGCCGAGCCGCCGCGCCCCAAGCGGATCCGAGCTGCTGCTGCTGCTGTCCCCGCATCCGCAGCACTGTCGGCTGTCAACGTGGCAGTTCGACAAGCCATCGATGGGTGGAACTCTCCGAAGCGACCGGCTTTCCTGTCGGCGCCGCTGCCTCAGCACCACGCGAAGGCGACGATAAGCCGCCGTAAATCAAATCCCTCGCTGACCGATCTTGACATGGACGACTTCGCGAGGTCATTGGAGACCGATCTTGACATGGCTGCGGACCAGAGCACCATCCAACAAGGAGGCCACCAGAGCACCATCCAAGAAGAAGCTACCCAAGACGAGCTGGCCAGCAGGCTGGAGCCCCAGCCGTCAGAGGTCGACATGAGCGACCTGTTGAGCTGGTTTGATGCCGACGCAGAAGAGTTGCCAGAGAACAGCGAACACGTCCAAGAAAGCCCGCATGAGCATCAACATGAGCATGCGAGGTCACTGGAAGGCTTGGTGGCTGACGAGCGAGGAGACGACGTGATAGCAGAAGACCTGTTCGATGCGCTCGACAACATCGGCAATGACGATGATCTGATCAGCGACAGTGGAGACAAGGACGATTGGCTCAACCTGCCTCTTTCAGCCTACAGTGGCATCATGTACTAAGTAGTAGCTCAACGAACAGAGATTGTAATTTGCTCCTCTGTATGTACGTATCTCAAAAATTGTCAAACTCCCGTCATTTTTTGGAGTGGCATCATGGCCTCATGCTTTATTTTTTGGAGTGGCATCATGGCCTCATGCTCTGGCTTTGTTCCTTGTGGTCTGACTTCGCTGTCTCATGGCTCATGTATGTATGTTCACAGCAAGCCTGTTATCATTAAATTGTGAATTGACATCTGTCATATGCTTAAGGAAAAAAAGGAGGGCAGCTTTTGTTCCTTGTGGTCTGACTTCAGAGACTGGTTATTCCAAGTCTGAATTTTGCAATGCAAACTGAACTTTGCAAATTAACTGAATTTTAACATTGCAAATTGACATGTTTTGTTAACTTTGCAAATTATCAATGCTTTATTTATCTGAACTATTTCAGTGATTCTAGACACTATATTGTAGAGAGTATTATGCGTACACTTTGTTAACTGATTCTTCAATTTCAGTCATAACACTTTGCTTACCGTTCATATGTTTTTTCCTTTTTCTGGAACCATGCATACTCTGTTCTGTTAGTATGTTCAGTGATAACAGGCTTGCTGTGAACATATATACATGACATTAATCTCCCTTGTTTGTATGTTTCTCCCCCACGACATTCCAGATATGTCCCACAACACTTCCTCGTCTTCATCTGACAGAAAGCAAAAAACTGCCTTCAATTTGGTAGCATGAGTACACTAATCTCCCTTGTTTTCATCTAAACAGCATTTGGTTGAGCATTTGGCCGTGCTGCTGCTTACACTCAATATCAATCAAGGTTTTTTTCTTCTTCTCATAATCTCTATGAAACTTCCAAGTTATTCCAGTAGGAGTATTTCTCTGAGCCCTGATGGTGTTTAATTTGCTCACTCACTGGAAGCGCTGTATTTTCACACTTTTGCAATGGAACATCGTCATTTGATCTGAAGGAAACGCGAGCCAATTAATTTCCTACAGGCGCTAGGAATTTAATCCGTTTTAGGCATGGTATAATGTTGCCACATTGTTACGGTATGTTCTCACTGCTCACTGCTAACTGAATTTTCAGTAAAAATTCAGTATACTTGAACATTCAGTAAGAAGTGAACTGAAAATTCACTTTTGAGTGAGTAGCATCTGCATTTTCTCACTAAACTTTTGAGTGCATCTATCACTTGTTGAGAAAATTCACTGAAAATTTATTTACTGAACAATACCTGGCATCACTTGTTGAAACTTCAAACACGCCACACATTAGGGTGGAAGCCATTTCTTCCGGCAAAGAGTAGCAAGGATGAGATGAGTACAACAAATCAACTGGAAACAACCAGCGCATATATGACAGCAGAATACTAGTACAGGCTTGTACATTACTCCTCTGCCGACTTGATTAATCCTGATCAAGCGTTGGCACAACGTTGGCAACGCGTTGATTGTTCTGGTACACATACTTGTTGGCCCAGTACAGGTAGTTGAAGAAGCCGAGCAATCCGACAACAGCCACAACCCAGTAGAACAGCTCAAGATGACTAGTGTTCAGGCTTGCACCCTCGAGCCAGCCTCCCCGGTGACCATGCCTCCTTGTCGCCCCGTTCACGGCATCCACCAGGACTGTGGCCATCAAAGACGCAAGCCCCAGGTCACACCAGAACAACGCCGTGGCGATGGACTTCATGCCCCGTGGCGCCTCGCTGTTGAAGAACTCGAGGAGCCCTGTGAACGACGTCACGTCTGACACGCCGAGCAGGAAGAACTGGGGTGTGAGCCAGAAGAGGGACATCTGCACTGCAGCCTCCTTCCTCTTTTTCTCGACGACCGCCGCGATGACGCAGGCAAGTATCATGGAGGCGAAGCCTATGCCGATGCGCTGCAAGTGGGTGATGCCGCCGCTGTAGCCCGTGCGCCTTCGCAGGAATGGCACGATGAACTGATCATAGACTGCAAGCATCAACATCTGGAATATGATGGGGATGATGAAGAGCGTCGCCGGGGAAACGTGGATCTTGCCGAGCCTTGTGTTGGTCAAGCCACCTTGCTGCACCGTGAACGTGAAGAGGATGATGTTGGATATGTATCCGATCACGGAGCTGATGAAGATGGGAAGCAAGCGGAGCACGATCTTGGTCTCCTCCACCTTGGTCACACTGCAGACCGACCAGTCTCCCTTTTCGCCACGGTTGATGCAAGCTTTATCGAGAAATCTAGCACACCATGCATCAAAGAGTTAGGGAATATATTCTCAAAACTCTATATGGGGTACTCTATATGGCAACTTGATAAGTGCAAGCAGGGGAAAATGGTTCGATTCACCGAGCCTTACTTCAGACTATTTGTTTGAGGGAGTGAGCCAATGTAACCTGTCCCCACCTCAGTACTGATTTCATGTGCTTCTTCTAGACCCTCACCAACTTCAATTTTCCTGTTGTGGAATGCAACCACAAGAACCTGGGAGAAGCAACATCGAAGTCAACACAAGTAACATATTATGTTTTGATCAAGGAAGTAGCATGTACCACCTGCAGTATTCGAGTCAGAGGGCTTCCTTGTGGCACTTGGTTGCGGTAGAAAGGGAGACCAGCAGCGACTACGAGCAACCCGAGCAGAACTAGGACGGCACACGACCCAAGTGCGATATCCCACCCTTTGTAGTCCTGGAGCCACACTATGAGAATCAGCCCTACGAAACCTCCGAAAGAGATTCCGAAGGTATACCAGTTAAAGAAGCTGGACTGCTGGTGGGACTCTGAGGGATCTTCATGGTCAAATTGGTCTGCTCCAAGGGATGGCAAGCAAGCCCGTATACAGCCATCGCCGAGTGCACTCACATACAAGCCTACGTACAGTAAGGCAGCGTTTCCGCCATGGACCTGTTTGCAGTTGTTTAGCTCTGCTTCAGTGTTGCAAGGGGGTGGATGGAGGGAGGGTAGGTAGGCTTGCAGTGCGAGCAATCCATATCCCTGCACAGATTAATGCATGTTCAATCGATCATGCTACAATAACATGGTCAAGGATACGCCAAAGGAGGTATACTATCTTTGTCAGAAATTGAGCTATTTGAAAACGTGACAAGTTGTAAAGCAGCTCTAACTTTGAGCATCTCGTCATCAGTATGCTAAAGGTGCATCACCGTCTGTTAGATGCCAGTCTAAATGGTTAGATGATGTTTCATCTTTCCTCTTTTTGTCGAACAATTTTTTCACTCATTTTGTTAACAAAATCAGGTATCTGTTTCCTTTTATAACAAAAAAAAAATGTGTATCAGAACTATAATTGAGATTTGGAAATATAGATCCGAATTGCAGGTAACAATTTCCTCAAATATGGTGAGACCACATCGAAATTAGGAAAATTACAATAGATAAAATCAAATCTACTATGATATTTGGTAGTCAATTTGAGCAGTTGCAAAAGTATATCTAAGAAACTGGGATTTCATGTTCACTTCTTTAACACATATATCTGCTTAGGTTCAAAAAATATTAGATAAAGACACACAGGTAATATTGACGTTTCTATTATTGGCAGACTCGATTCTCAAAAAAAAAAAAAGGTGTGCTTCGGTAGACCCTCCTAAAACATAGAAAGAGAAACGTATATCCACCTCGTATTGTATTGTACAGACCGTCATACATATATAATACAAGGTAGATATACATCATACAATACAACATGGGTATACATTTCCCCCTTCTACATTTTGTGAAGGGGGGTCTACCGAAGCAGAAGAGAAAAAAATAATATTAGCAGACTCTAGGGGTTCGTTTAAATAAGAGAAGATGTAACAAGAAATCAAGAATAACTCCGCTGGATCATCATGACAAAAAATAGATACCATGTAGATAACTGAACAGATGAAGATGCATATTACCAGAAACATAAATGGACCAATGAGGAGCATAGTTCGGGCGCGAGTGATGTAGGAGTCTGAGATGAAAGCTCCGACCATTGCAAACCCGGATGTGGCACCAAAAAAATTAGTAGCTGTAGTTACAGAGCCTGAAACCCCCATATGCATTGTTCCATGGAGATAAGTAACCATATTCAGCAGGTTTGGAACAATGACCACGTTTGTTACCACAGTCAAAACTGCAACGGGAAACAACATATACATCAAAATGATTCAATGTTTCAACGTTGTTAATTCAGAAGCCACACATATGTAAACATGTGTGGGAAAAAAGGGCTCGGTCTGTAATGACTTAATTACCATACAAAAACCATGCTGCTCTGACTCCGCCATGCACCTCTTTGTTGATGGTGTGTCCCCTCCAAGTCACAAAGACTCCAAGTGCCATGGCGCTTCTTCTTCCTCCTCCTGATTGCAGCTTGTCTGCCTGCTTGTGGTATGACTCGCAGTAAGAGGGGTATAAATACAAGGTGGATATTCATATTCAGAAGAGTGTGATAGCATCGCCAGGATCAATCAATGATTCTGGCCTATTTTATCCCATTTGTTATCAACTGCCAACATTTATTTGAATTCTGTTACTTCTACTTGCTATTTTCTACTGAGTAAAAATTCGACATTACAAAATGCATACAGTAACATCTAAGTAGAAAAGGTGGTACATGAGACTAAAAGTCCACAGGTACCAACAGCTAGCACAGACTGCTATCAGTGTGCCATCATCTTGAGAGCAACATTTTGCAAGTTACTCCCTCCGTCCCATAAAAATGCTCGGGACGGAGGGAGTGGGTCATAATACATTAATTGTTTTGAGCACAATTCCATTTTATCGTAGTGCTCCTTAATCGACTTATTAAGTCAAGTGGGAAGACTGCATCTAGCAAACACGATAACTACGTATATCAAAACTTAGCAGTACAACAAAACAAATTATTAGAAGAAAGCGCCAAAACTACAATGACAAGCAAAACAAACAAAACTGCAGGCAGATGCTAGAAACAAAATAGTAGCCGGCTAACTAGACCTATAAACATATAGCAAAGGCCAAAGCAGAGGTCAGAAAATCAGTTAGGCTAAGTTACACTACATAAGAGCAGGACAAAATCAACAATCCCTCTGTTTGAAAATTTCTTTAGGATATTGTTTAACTGACTAAGTTTGAACTTTCAATTTATCTCAAAAAGTGTTTGAATTTTGACTGTAAATTTCCTATATATTATTCCAATAACAATTACAAAATCATAATAATTAGAAGTAGTTTTTCTTTTCTATAACACACATCAAAATATGTGTCAATACGTACTAGAGGGAACACATCCAAATGATCCTTGAAGCTATAGCACACATAACAAAAAATAACACCAACATTTTTTTTATAACAACCACTTTATTTTCTTAAAATGTAGCATCAAGCGGATGCAATCACAGATATCTCTTACTCGCACTCAAGGTGTTCGACGAAATCACTACAAAGGTCAAAAAATCATTTGCTTTTTTCCAATGCATTTATGGAATTATAGCTTAATAGATAGTTTGGTATTGTAGATGAGTTCATGCGACTCCAACTATTACGATGATTCCTGATCGGATAAGGAGTTTCATTTGACTGAGGAGGAACATATTGCTATGATTGTGATGATGCACAAGAACAAGAAGCCCAAGCACGGAGGTTCCGTGTTTGGTTGCGAGTTTCTATGACAAGGAAGAAAAGAGGCAGGTGACCGATTATGGCGCAACTACTTAGCCCCAAGGCCTCGCTACCCATAGAGGTATTTTCTATGCCGGTTTAGGATGTAAACGAGCTTGTTTCTTGACATTTGCAATGATGCGAAGAAACATAACCGGTCCTTCGTTGAAAGGAGGAACTGTATTGGAGCTCTTGGGCATACCACTGAGCAGAAGGTCACTGCCACATTACGCATGATGTCATATGGTGTTCCGGCAGATTGCATTGATGGCAGCTTGGCAATGGGAGAGATCACTTCAAACTTCGTCAAACAATTTGCAAAGGCGGTTGTGAGAGTGTTTGGTTTTGAGTATCTGTCATAGATGGCATTGGACTTGCATGGTATAATTTGATATAGCCCTTTGGTATGTGAATATGTTCACTGAGGTTCAAAGTTCATTATCAAATTTGGAAATAACAAAATTGTGAAAGTTATGTTTAAACTCGTGAGGAAACCCTGACATGACATCACTTTAACATCGTTTTAACAGTGTATCTACCGTTGCAACGCACGGACATTTTTACTACTCCCTCCGCCCGAAATTACTTGTCGCATAAATGGATAGATATTGTAGAGAATTAGGTTTGGGCTGTGCAACTCTCAATATTGATTGGGTGCACTAGGCACGTATATATAGGTACAAGATGAACATCAACCTCAACTATACAAGGAACTAGGAGGTGGGCCTATGACACAATATGCATGCACAAATATATATTCAACACCCCCCCCCCAGTTGAAACATCGTTAGAGACACAGAGACTGGAACGAAACTCCTCGAAGGTGAAAGTAGGAAGTCTCTTAGTCATCACATCGGTGAATTGTTATGCGATCGGAACATGAAGAACCGAATGTAACCAAGGGCGATCTGTTCACGCACAAAGTGGATATCAAGCTCGGTGTGCTTCGTACGGCGATGATGAACGGGGTTGGCGGAAAGATACATAGCAGAGACGTTGTCACACTAGACGCTCATGGCCTTGGTGACACCATGATGCAACTCCTGAAGTAGCTGTCGAAGCGGGGAGCACTCGAGAACTGCGTTAGCCACTGCTCAGTACTCAGCCTCCGCGCTAGAATGCGATAATGTGGGTTGTCGTTTCAACGACCACGAGGCGAGTGAAGGACCAAGGTAAACGCAGTAGCCGGACGTGGAGCGTCGTGTATCAGGACAGCCAGCCCAATCAGCATCAGAGTAGACCACCAGATCCCAAGAGGGAGACGCCATGAGGGTGAGTCCGAGGGACATCATGCCACGAATATAGCGGAGAATCCATTTCACGAGTGCCAAGTGGGAGTCACGAGGGACATGCATATGGAGGCACACCTACTCCACATCATACTATAAGTATGGTCTGATGAGTGTCAGACACTGAAGAGCACAAACCATGGAGCGATAAAACGGGGCATCCGACGCCAGCGAACCCTCCTGAGCAGAAACCTTGGCCTTCGTGTCAATAGGAGTAGCGACAGGATGATAGTTGAGCATGCCAGCGCGCTCAAGCAGCTCATGCGCATACTTCTGTTGATGAAGAAGGAAGTCATCGAGTTGTTGGACGGCCTCAATGCCAAGGAAGTAATGAAGGGCACCCAAATCCATGATGGCAAACTCGTCACGCAGCCGCAGAGTAGTGTGCTGAAGAAGGGATACGGAGGAGGCCGTCAGGATGATGTCATCGATATAGAGTAGCAAGCAGGCAGTCGTGTCGCCGTGGTGGAGAACAAACAAGGAGGCTTCCGAGCGAGTAACACAGAAGCCCAGTGTGTGTAGAAAATTGGCAATACGCTGGTACCAAGCGCGTGGAGCTTGCTTAAGGCCGTAAAGAGACCGAGACAGCAAGCCCACATGGCTGGGATGAGTGGCGTCAGTGAAACCAGTGGGTTTCTCACAATAGATCTGCTCGGCAAAGTGACCATGAAGAAAGGCGTTAGAGACATCCATTTGATGAACAAGCCAGCCACGAGAGACCACTAACTATAGAACGATGCGGATCATGCCCGGTTTGACAAGCGGTGCAAACGTCTTGGTGAAGTTAACGCCAACTCGCTGACGGAAACCGGACCACCCAGCGAGCCTTGTAGTGCTCAAGAGTGCCATCCGGGCGGGTCTTATGGCGAAAGGCCCACTTGCTGCTGATGATGTTGGCGCGAGGAGGCTGGGGAACCAAAGTCCAAGTGCGATTTCGCTGAAGGGCGTCGAACTCGTCTTGCATCGCAGTGAGCCAATGGAGATCACGGAGGGCGGCCCGCACGGAACCAGGAAGTGGTGACGGCTCGGAGGTGGAAGCGACAAGAAGGTACTCGTCGCTGGAGTACCGCAGGCTCGGTCGGTGGACACCGGCCCTAGCCCGCGTCATGGGGCGAGAAGACAACTCTGGGACCTCAGCCGGCTAAGGTGGTGATGACGAGCCGGCTGCTGAGGGGCCAGCTGTAGAAGAACCGTCCGTGGAGGGGCCGGCTACGGAAAAGTCGGCCGAGGAGGAGTCGGTCGCGGTTGTGGGGTAGTCAGCCGCAGCTGCGGGGGATCCTTCCGTAGAGGAGCCAATTGCTGGGGAGCCGGCCGCTGGGGAGCCGCCCGAGGAGTAGCCAGCCGCGGGGAAGCCGACCGCGAGAGAGCCGAACGCAGGGTAGCCGGACGCGGGGGAGCCGGTTGCAGCTGCGGAGGAGCCGACCGACCCGGGGTCTGAACTGTTGGAATTATGCCCTAGAGGCAATCATAAATATAGTTATTATTATAATTCCTGTATCAAGATAACCGTTTATTATCCATGCTATAATTGTATTGAATAAATACTTATATACATGTGTGGATACATAGACAAAACACTGTCCCTAGCAAGCCTCTAGTTGGCTAGCCAGTTGATCAAAGATAGTTAGGGTCTGCTGACCATGTACAAGGTGTTGTTGCTTGATAACTGGATCATGTAATTAGGAGAATCACGTGATGGACTAGACCCAAACTAATAGACGTAGCATGTTGATCGTGTCATTTTGTTGCTACTGTTTTCTGCGTGTCAAGTATTTGTTCCTATGACCATGAGATCATATAACTCACTGACACCGGAGGAATGCTTTGTGTGTATCAAACGTCGCAACGTAACTGGGTGACTATAAAGATGCTCTACAGGTATCTCCGAAGGTGTTCGTTGAGTTAGTATGGATCGAGACTGGGATTTGTCACTCCGTGTGACGGAAAGGTATCTTGGGGCCCACTCGGTAATACAACATCACACACAAGCCTTGCAAGCAATGTAACTTAGTGTAAGTTGCGCGATCTTGTATTACGGAACGAGTAAAGAGACTTGCCGGTAAACGAGATTGAAATAGGTATGCGGATACTGACGATCGAATCTCGGGCAAGTAACATACCGAAGGACAAAGGGAATGGCATACGGGATTATATGAATCCCTGGCACTCAGGTTCAAACGATAAGATCTTCGTAGAATATGTGGGATCCAATATGAGCATCCAGGTCCCGCTATTGGATATTGACCGAGGAGTCACTCGGGTCATGTCTACATAGTTCTCGAACCCGCAGGGTCTGCACACTTAAGGTTCGACGTTGTTTTATGCGTATTTGAGTTATATGGTTGGTTACCGAATGTTGTTCGGAGTCCCGAATGAGATCACGAACGTCACGAGGGTTTCCAGAATGGTCCGGAAACGAAGATTGATATATAGGATGACCTCATTTGATTACCGGAAGGTTTTCGGAGTTACCGGGAATGTACCGGGAATGACGAATGGGTTACGGGTGTTCACCTGGGGGGCAGCCCACCCCAGGGAAGCCCATAGGCCTTGGGGGTGGTGCACCAGCCCTTGGTGGGCTGGTGGGACAGCCCAAGAAGGCCCTATGCGCCATAGATAGAAAATCAAAGAAAAAAGAAAAAAAGGAGGTGGGAAAGGAGAGAAGGACTCCACCTTCCAATCCTAGTTGGACTAGGATTGGAGGAGGACTCCTCCTCCCTTGGTGGCGCAGCCCATGGGGCTCCTTGAGCCTCAAGGCAAGCCTCCCCTCCCTCCTCCTATATATATGGAGCAATTAGGGCTGATTTGAGACAACTTTTCCAAGGCAGCCCGACCACATACCTCCACGGTTTTAGCTCTAGATCGCGTTTCTGCGGAGCTCGGGCGGAGCCCTACTGAGATTAGATCACCACCAACCTCCGGAGCGCCGTCACGCTGCCGGTGAACTCATCTACCTCTCCGTCTCTCTTGCTGGATCAAGAAGGCCGAGATCATCATCGAGCTGTACGTGTGCTGAACGCGGAGGTGCCGTCCGTTCGGCACTAGATCGTGGGACGGATCGCGGGACGATTCGTGGGACGGTTCGCGGGGCGGATCGAGGGACGTGAGGACGTTCCACTACATCAACCGCGTTCACTAACACTTCTGCTGTGCGATCTACAAGGGTACGTAGATTAGGAATCCCCTCTCGTAGATGGACATCACCATGATAGGTCTTCGTGTGCGTAGGAAAATTTTTGTTTCCCATGCGACGTTCCCCAGCAGTGGCATCATGAGCTAGGTTCATGCGTAGATGTAATCTCGAGTAGAACACAAAAGTTTTTGTGCGCGGTGATGTGCGTCTTGCTGCCCTCCTTAGTATTTTCTTAATTCCGCGGTATTGTTGGATTGAAGCGGCTTGGACCGACATTACTCGTACGCTTACGAGAGACTGGTTTCATCGCTACGAGTAACTCCGTTGCTCAAAGATGACTGGCAAGTGTCGGTTTCTCCAACTTTAGTTGAATCGGATTTGACCGAGGAGGTCCTTGGATAAGGTTAAATAGCAATTCATATATCTTCGTTGTGGTGTTTGCGTAAGTAAGATGCGATCCTACTAGATACCCATGGTCACCACGTAAAACATGCAACAACAAATTAGAGGACGTCTAACTTGTTTTTCCAGGGTATGCTTGTGATGTGATATGGCCAACGATGTGATGTGATATATTGGATGTATGAGATGATCATGTTGTAATAGATAATATCGACTTGCACGTCGATGGTACGGCAACCGGCAGGAGCCATAGGGTTGTCTTTAAACTAACGTTTGTGCTTGCAGATGCGTTTACAATTTTTCTAGGATGTAGCTTTAGTAGTAATAGCATGAGTAGCACGACAACCCCGATGGCGACACGTTGATGGAGATCATGGTGTGGCGCCGGTGACAAGAAGATCGTGTCGGTGCTTTGGTGATGGAGATCAAGGAGCACGTGATGATGGCCATATCATGTCACTTATGAATTGCATGTGATGTTAATCCTTTTATGCACCTTATTTTGCTTAGAACGACGGTAGCATTATGAGGTGATCTCTCACTAAAATTTCAAGACGAAATTGTGTTCTCCCCGACTGTGCACCGTTGCTACAGTTCGTCGATTCAAGACACCACGTGATGATCGGGTGTGATAGACTCAACGTTCACATACAACGGGTGCAAAACAGTTGCACACGCAGAACACTCGGGTTAAGCTTGACGAGCCTAGCATGTGCAGACATGGCCTCGGAACACATGAGACCGAAAGGTCGATCATGAATCATATAGTTGATATGATTAGCATAGGGATGCTTACCACTGAAACTATACTCAACTCACGTGATGATCGGACTTGAGCTAGTGTAAGTGGGTCATGAACCACTCAAATGACTAGAGAGATGTACTTTTTGAGTGGGAGTTTAGCAAGTAATTTGATTAAGTTAAACTCTAATTATCTTGAACATAGTCTAAGTCCACTTTGAATATATTTGTGTTGTAGATCATGGCTCACGCGACAGTCACCCTGAATTTTAATACGTTGGTAGAGAAAGCTAAGTTGAAAGATGATGGAAGCAACTTTGTAGACTGGGCTCGTAATCTTAAGTTGATCCTACAAGCTGGGAAGAAGGATTATGTCCTTGATGCTGCGCTAGGATATGAACCACCCGCTACGGCTGACCAAGATGTTAAGAACGCTTGGTTAACACGTAAGGAGGACTACTCAGTAGTTCAATGTGCAGTCTTGTATGGCTTAGAGCCGGGACTTCAACGTCGCTTTGAGCGTCATGAGCATATGCGATGTTCCAGGAGTTGAAGTTTATCTTTCAGAAGAACGCTCGGATCGAGAGGTATGAGACCTCCGATAAATTCTATGCTTGCAAGATGGAGGAGACTTCGTCTGTCAGTGAACATGTGCTCAAAATGTCTGGGTACTCAAACCGTCTAGCTGAGCTGGGAATTGAACTCCCGCAAGAGGCTATCACTGACGGAATTCTTCAATCACTACCGCCAAGCTATAAGGGCTTTGATTTGAACTACAACATGCAAGGGATGAACAAGTCACCCGGCGAGTTGTTTGCGATGCTGAAAGTCGCAGAGTCTGAACTCCGTAAAGAGCATCAAGTGTTGATGGTGAATAAGACCACTAGTTTCAAGAGAAACGGCAAAGGCAAGAAGGGTAATTCAAAGAAGAGCGGCAAACCTGTTGCCAATCCGACGAAGAAACCCAAAGTTGGACCTAAGCCTGAAACAGAGTGCTACTATTGCAAGGGTATGGGTCACTGGAAGCGCAACTACCCCAAGTATCTGGCTGATAAGAAGGCGGCCAAAGAAAAATCAGGTATATTTGATATACATGTTATTGATGTGTACTTAACCAGCTCTCGTAGTAGTGCGTGGGTATTCGATACCGGTTCTGTTGCTCATATTTGCAACTCGAAACAGGAACTGCGGAATAGGCGAAGGCTGGTGAAAGATGAAGTGACGATGCGCGTAGGAAATGGTTCCAAGGTTGATGCAACCGCCGTCGGCACAGTTTCACTTCAGTTACCATCAGGATTAGTTATGAACTTGAATAATTGTTATTTAGTGTCTGCGTTGAGCATGAACATTATATCTGGATCTTGTTTATTGCGAGACGGTTACTCTTTTAAGTCAGAGAATAATGGCTGTTCTATTTCTATGAGTAACATCTTTTATGGTCATGCACCCAATGTGAGAGGATTGTTCATATTGAATCTTGATAGTGATGATACACATATACATAACATTGAGACCAAAAGAGTTAGAGTTAACAATGATAGCGCCATGTTTTTGTGGCACTGCCGCTTAGGTCATATTGGTGTAAAGCGCATGAAGAAACTCCATACCGATTGACTTTTGGAGTCACTTGACTTTGATTCACTTGACACGTGCGAACCATGCCTCATGGGGAAGATGACTAAAACTACGTTCTCCGGAACAATGGAGTGTGCCAGTGACTTGTTGGAAATCATACATACCGATGTGTGCGGTCCGATGAGCGTGGAGGCATGCGGCGGATATCGTTATTTTCTCACCTTCACTGACGATTTGAGTAGATATGGTTATGTCTACTTAATGAAGCACAAGTCTGAAACAATTGAAAAGTTCAAGCAATTTCAGAGTGAAGTTGAAAATCATCGCAACAAGAAGATCAAGTTCCTACGGTCTGATCGTGGGGGTGAATATCTGAGTTTCGAGTTTGGTGCTCACTTAAGACAATGTGGAATTGTTTCACAGTTGACACCGCCTGGAACACCACAGCGTAATGGTGTGTCCGAACGTCGTAATCGTACTTTATTAGAGATGGTGCGATCTATGATGTCTCTTACCGATTTGTCGTTATCGTTTTGGGGTTATGCATTAGACACATCTGCATTCACTTTAAATAGGGCACCATCAAAATCCGTTGAGACGACACCATACGAACTGTGGTATGGCAAAAGGCCAAAGTTGTCGTTTCTTAAAGTTTGGGGATGTGATGCTTATGTCAAAAAGCTTCAGCCTGAAAAGCTGGAACCCAAAGAGGAAAAGTGCATCTTCATAGGTTACCCAAAAGAGACAGTTGGGTACGCCTTCTATCTCAAATCCGAGGGCAAAGTGTTTGTTGCTAAAAACGGAGCTTTTCTCGAGAAGGAGTTTCTCTCGAGAGAATTGAGTGGGAGGAAGATAGAACTTGATGAGGTTGTCGAACCTCTCATCCCTCTTGATGGTGGCGCAGGGCAAGGGGAAACCCCTGTCATTGCGACGCCGGTTGAGGAGGAAGTTAATGATGATGATCATGAAACTCCGGTTCAAGTTCCTATCGAACCACGCAGGTTGACTAGACCACGTGCTGCTCCAGAGTGGTACGGTAATCCTGTTTTGTTAATCATGTTGTTAGACAACAATGAACCTGCAAATTATGAAGAAGCAATGGTGGGCCCAGATTCCAACAAATGGCTGGAGGCCATGAAATCCGAGATAGGATCCATGTATGAGAACAAAGTGTGGACTTTGGAAGTACTACCTGAGGGCCGCAAGGCTATTCAGAACAAATGGATCTTTAAGAAGAAGACGGACGCTGACGGCAATGTGACTGTTTATAAAGCTCGACTTGTGGCAAAGGGTTTTTCACAAGTTCAAGGAGTTGACTACGATGAGACGTTCTCACCCGTAGCGATGCTTAAGTCCGTCAGAATCATGTTAGAAATAGCTGCATTTTTCGATTATGAAATCTGGCAGATGGATGTCAAAACGGCGTTCCTTAACGGTTTCCTTAAGGAAGAGTTGTATATGATGCAACCCGAAGGTTTTGTCGATCCTAAAATGCTAACAAGGTGTGCAAGCTCCAGCGATCCATTTATGGACTGGTGCAAGCATCTCGGAGTTGGAACAAACGCTTTGATGAGGTGATCAAAGCATTTGGGTTTATACAAGTGGTTGGAGAATCTTGTATTTACAAGAAAGTGAGTGGGAGCTGTGTGGCGTTTCTAATATTATATGTGGATGACATATTGCTGATTGGAAACAACGTAGAGTTTTTGGAGAGCATAAAGGATTACTTGAATAAAAGTTTCTCTATGAAGGACCTAGGAGAAGCTGCTTACATTGTAGGCATTAAGATCTACAGGGATAGATCGAAACGCCTGATAGGACTTTCACAAAGTACATACCTTGATAAAGTTTTGAAGAGGTTCAAAATGGAACAGTCCAAGAAAGGGTTCTTGCCAGTTTTACAAGGTACGAGATTGAGTAAGACTCAGTGCCCAGCAACTGATAAAGATAGAGAGCATATGAGCACCGTCCCCTATGCTTCAGCCATAGGATCTATCATGTATGCAATGCTGTGCACTAGACCGGACGTTAGCCTGGCCATAAGTATGGCAGGCAGGTTCCAGAGTAATCCAGGAGTGGATCACTCGACGGCGGTCAAGAATATCCCGAAGTACCTGAAAAGGACTAAGGAGATGTTTCTCGTGTATGGAGGTGACGAAGAGCTCGTCGTAAAGGGTTACGTCGATGCAAGCTTTGACACAGATCCGGACGACTCTAAGTCGCAGACCGGATACGTATTTATTCTTAATGAGGGTGCGGTAAGCTGGTGCAGTTCCAAGCAAAGCGTCGTAGCTGATTCTACATGTGAAGCGGAGTACATGGCTGCCTCGGAGGCGGCTAAGGAGGGTGTCTGGATGAAGCAGTTCATGACGGATCTTGGAGTGGTGCCAAGCGCACTGAATCCAATAACCTTGTTCCGTGACAACAAGGGTGCCATTGCCTTAGCAAAGGAACCACGGTTTCACAAGAAGACCAGACACATCAAACGACGCTTCAACCTCATCCGCGACTACGTCGAAGGGGAGGACGTAAATATATGCAAAGTGCACACGGATCTGAATGTAGCAGACCCGCTGACTAAACCTCTTCCACGGGCAAAGCATGATCAACACCAGAACTGTATGGGTGTTAGATTTAGTACAATGTAATTCGCATGATGATGTGAGGGCTAGATTATTGACTCTAGTGCAAGTGGGAGACTGTTGGAATTATGCCCTAGAGGCAATAATAAATATAGTTATTATTATAATTCCTCTATCAAGATAATCGTTTATTATCCATGCTATAATTGTATTGAATAAAGACTTATATACATGTGTGGATACATAGACAAAACACTGTCCCTAGCAAGCCTCTAGTTGGCTAGCCAGTTGATCAAAGATAGTCAGGGTCTTCTGACTATGTACAAGGTGTTGTTGCTTGATAACTGGATCACGTCATTAGGAGAATCACGTGATGGACTAGACCCAAACTAATAGACGTAGCATGTTGATCATGTCATTTTGTTGCTACTGTTTTCTGCGTGTCAAGTATTTGTTCCTATGACCATGAGATCATATAACTCACTGACACCGGAGGAATGCTTTGTGTGTATCAAACGTCGCAACGTAACTGGGTGACTATAAAGATGCTCTACAGGTATCTCCGAAGGTGTTCGTTGAGTTAGTATGGATCGAGACTGGGATTTGTCACTCCGTGTGACAGAAAGGTATCTTGGGGCCCACTCGGTAATACAACATCACACACAAGCCTTGCAAGCAATGTAACTTAGTGTAAGTTGCGCGATCTTGTATTACGGAACGAGTAAAGAGACTTGCCGGTAAACGAGATTGAAATAGGTATGCGGATACTGACGATCGAATCTCGGGCAAGTAACATACCGAAGGACAAAGGGAATGACATACGGGATTATATGAATCCCTGGCACTGAAGTTCAAACGATAAGATCTTCGTAGAATATGTGGGATCCAATATGGGCATCCAGGTCCCGCTATTGGATATTGACTGAGGAGTCACTCAGGTCATGTCTACATAGTTCTCGAACCCGCAGGGTCTGCACACTTAAGGTTCAACGTTGTTTTATGCGTATTTGAGTTATATGGTTGGTTACCGAATGTTGTTCAGAGTCCCGGATGAGATCACGGACGTCACGAGGGTTTCCGGAATGGTCCGGAAACGAAGATTGATATATAGGATGACCTTATTTGATTACCGGAAGGTTTTCAGAGTTATCGGGAATGTACCGGGAATGACGAATGGGTTCCAGGTGTTCACCGGGGGGGGGGGGGGGGGGCAGCCCACCCCGGGGAAGCCCATAGGCCTTGGGGGTGGTGCACTAGCCCTTGGTGGGCTGGTGGGACAGCCCAAGAAGGCCCTATGCGCCATAGATAGAAAATCAAAGAGAAAAGAAAAAAAAGGACGTGGGAAAGGAGAGAAGGACTCCACCTTCCAATCCTAGTTGGACTAGGATTGGAGGAGGACTCCTCCTCCCTTGGTGGTGCAGCCCTTGGGGCTCCTTGAGCCTCAAGGCAAGCCTCCCCTCCCTCCTCCTATATATATGGAGCAATTAGGGCTGATTTGAGACAACTTTTCCAAGGCAGCCCGACCACATACCTCCATGGTTTTACCTCTAGATCGCGTTTCTGTGGAGCTCGGGCGGAGCCGTGCTGAGATTAGATCACCACCAACCTCCGGAGCGCCGTCACGCTGCCGGTGAACTCATCTACCTCTCCGTCTCTCTTTCTGGATCAAGAAGGCCGAGATCATCATCGAGCTGTACGTGTGCTGAACGCGGAGGTGCCGTCTGTTCGGCACTAGATCGTGGGACGGATCGCGGGACGGTTCGTGGGACGGTTCGCGGGGCAGATCGAGGGACGTGAGGACGTTCCACTACATCAAGTGTTTTCACTAATGCTTCTGCTGTGCGATCTACAAGGGAACGTAGATCGGAAATCCCCTCTCGTAGATGGACATCACCATGATAGGTCTTCGTGCGCGTAGGAAAATTTTTGTTTCCCATGCGACGTTCCCTGACATGAACCCACAGTTGTCGAAGGATCGTGGTCGGCAGTCCGGCCTACGGCATGAGCAACACCTAAACCTGGCGGTGGTCCAAGGGTCAACCAAGATCATCCACCATAGGGGGGTTCCTAAGGGCCGCCGGTGGCGGGCGGCGAGGTGACGGGTGCTGGTACGTGCTGAAATGGAAACACCTTCTCATCAAAGTAAACATGCCGCAAGGTGAAGACACGGTGAGAGATGAGATCATAACAACGGTATCCTTTGGTGTTGGGTGGGTAGCCAAGGAAAATGCAGATGACAGAGCGAGGGGAAAGCTTATGAGGCATGGTAGCGGCAATGCTAGGGTAGCGGAGACAATCGAAGATGCGAAGCTCATCATAAGAGGGTGGTGAACTGAAGAGAAGATGGTGACGTGCAAAGTTGTCCCGAGTACGACAAGGCCGAATGTTAAGGAGAAGCGATGCCGTCGCAAGCGCATGAGGCCAGAAGCGCGGAGGCACATTGGCATGAAAGATAAGCATACGAACGCAATCGTTAAGAGTGCGAAGGGCGCGCTCAGCTCGACCGTTCTGTTGCGAAGTGTAGGGGCAAGTAAGACGACACATCATGTCATGTGTGGTGAGGAGAGTACGAACAACCAGGTTGTCGAACTCCTTCCTGTTATCTGTTTGGAAAGCAAGAATGGGACGGCCAAACTGCATAGAGACATAGGAATAAAAGGCAACAAGAGTGGTAATAGCATCGGACTTGCACTGCAATGGGAAGGTCCATACAAAGTGTGAAAAATCATCAAGAATAATGAGATTGTAAGAGTAGCCCGTATTACTTGCAACCGGAGAGGTCCACACATCACTATGAATTAACTCAAAAAAAGGTACGATGCAACATGAGAAGAAGCATGAAAAGGGAGATGAGTATGTTTGCCGAGACGGCAAGCGTGACAAGAGTGATCCTCGATCTTATTACAAGAGTGATCCTCGATCTTATTAAGTGTGGTGGGGTTGGGATGACCCAAGCGAGCATGCCAAAGGTCCACACCGATGGCGAGGGCAACAGGAGCGGCAGAGGTGGAGGAGGCAGTGGAGCCGACTGGGTAGCGGTCGTCAGGACTATCACATCGGTGAAGCACCATCCGGGTATGAGAGTGCTTGACAGAAAAACCAAACATGTCAAATTCAACGGTAACGGGATTTTCACATGTAAAGGAACGAACAGAAACAAGATTTTTGATAAGATTGGGTGAAACTAAGATGTTGGATAAAGAAAGTGGTGTTGATGAAGAGGGAAAAGATGCATGTCCTATATGAGTAACGGGGAGAGAGGAATCGTCACCAACGGTGATACGAGTAGAGGTGTTGACAGGATAGGAGTTGTGGAGGGTACCGGGATTAGCAGTCATGTGAGCCGTAGCACCGGTATCCATATACCACTCACGTCGATTGAAGACCGGACCTCTAGGTGTTTCCAATAGGGTAGCTCCCAAAATAAAGATTTCTTTTTCCACATGCGCACGTGTTCGGTAACGTCTTCTTTTGGAACAGATTGACCGCCAGGACCCTTTCAAAAGATTACTATTTGATCCAAATCCTTGACCATAGCCAATAACTCATCACTAGTAGGGAGGTTAGGCTTCTTCCGGTGATCTGCCTCACCGTTGAAATGCTTGCCTTTCTTTCTTACGGGATGATTGGTCGGAAGAAATTGACGACACCCCAGGTAGACAACCTTCTTAGATTTTTCCAAATATGTACCTTTAGTCTTATCTAAACAGTGCATGCATGCATTGTATCCCTTGTTTGACTGTCCTGAAATGTTACTAAGAGCAGGCCAATCATTGATGATTACGAACAACAATGCTCGTAGGTCAAATTGCCACTGTTTGTGCTCATCCCACACACGTACACCTGGTTTGGCCCACAACTGCAAAAGTTCATCAACTAATGGCCTTAGGTACACATCAATGTCGTTGCCAGGTTGATTCAGTCCTTGGATGAGCACTGGCATCATAATGAACTGTAACGACCAAGATGTGGTCCTTTCCAATCTGAGGGTCGAGGCCCCCGAATAGGAAAGAAGCGCATCTAAGTGTTTCGCAAGCAAGTAAACATAGCACAAAATAATAATTACAGTAGACAGTCTGGGATTCAACTGTCTTCTTATTAATAATGCAGAGTACAACGCAGATACAAACAAGGTAGTTCCGGAACGGACTACAAAACAAGGAAAATGCTATGCTACCCGCTGCAGACCCACGATCACGACCACGGCTCAGTCCTCTGGATAGTTCACGTAAAGGCGATCTGTCTCCTCGTCGTACTGCCACGCCAGCTGGGTGCCGTCGGGATCATCTGACTCTGGGGTACCTGTACCTGCTGGAAGTTTCGGAGGAATCCGTGAGCCACGGGGACTCAGCAATCAAGACCTTGGTGCCAGAACTAGTCATGTTATTGGGTAAGGAAGGGGTGAAGTGTTTCAGGCTTGCTGCAACCTAAGACTGAATAAGTGGCTAACTTACGCGAGAAGGAAGTGAAAGTAGTCTACGCTAACGATCGAGAATACTTGATCAGAAAGTGATCCTGAACACCTACCTACGGCATTCATAACCCCACCATTTTTCGGATCGAAGAGAGGTCTTCGAGGGGACAGTCACGGTTACGCACACAGTTGGCATTTTTATTAGATTATGTTTAAGTTCTCTAATACCGGATGTTAACAAAATATTCCAAGTTGCCACATAACCGCGGGCACGGCTTTTCGAAAGATTAAACCCTCCAGGGGTGCTCCAACTAGTCCTTCACAAACGAACACAGGCCGCAAAGGCATCCTCTATCACGAATCTCGTGATCTCGTCGGATTCCTTAGAGGAAAAACCTCAACTCTGGGGAAAACCAAAGCTTCACCGGGATTCCTATACGCAAGATATACGGCTAAGGCAAGACAAGGCTAGCAGGACCTCCCGTCGTGTCGACGACCCTGATAAGAGCCGCGTATCTCAGTCTCAGGACACGACAGATGAGCTAGACGTCGGGATGGCTAAACCTCTGGGTGACCAGTGGGGCCCCGGACATCGCTCAGGTGGGACCAACACTCATGGGGAGCACTGGCCCGGGTTGTTGATTAAATTCCTCGGGGTAGCTATTCCCTATGCAGATTATTATGTGATTAGCAGTTTAAAACCAAAGTTGGGTCCTGCCGGACAAGCCTTAACGCTACGCGATTTATCAAGGGGGTCCCCATAACAACCCCGAACTTGTTAGGAGCGATCATTATGGAACCAAACACCGGTAACCGGTAACTAAGGCGGCAATAACGGAACAAGACACCCGGAAAAAGGCTAGGCCTCCCGTCATTTACCAAGTATATAGATACATTAATTAAATAACATAAATTAATATAATGATATCAATCTCATGTCATCACATGAGTTTAAATCACCTGCAACTAACAACGCTAACATTAGTAGCTGAGCAAGCCTACCTAGCCATGCAAGTTTGCTAGGAAAGAGTAAGGTGTTTAGGCTCATGGCATATGAAGAGGCAATATATTTTCAGTGGTAGGCAGCGAGAAAAATGACGTGGAATCGAAACTAACATAACAAGTCTAGATATGGGATCAAGGTCATGTCATCTTGCCTGTGATATCCTCAGCTTGGAATGGTTCTGGATCGTCCTGCACGTACTCTCCTGACTCCACGTATTTGTTCTCCGCTCCCGGTGCTACCTAACACAAGAATAACAGCCAATGAACAGCAGCACCACAAAATGCAACAATCACATGATGCATGAGATGAAAGTTGAGCATGCACTACTATTTCCATCACTAGCACAAGCACAATAAACTACAACAAGTTCCTGGGCAGAACTTTGCCCTAACTTATCTGTACATGCATGGGGATGATATGAACAGATTCATCTCGTAAAACTGGTGCAAAACCATATAAAGAACTTTGCAAACGGAGCTACGGATCAACGGGAATCAACGAAACACGATATGAAGCTCTACGTGAAAGATTCAACACCTCACACACATTTGGCACAAATCTGGTGTTTCCAGGTTGCCAAGACATATATTAACCCAACATGAATGAAATGGAGCAAGGTAGAACACCCCAACAACAATTAAACACAAACTTTGAACAAAATGGCAAAACTACGCAATCTGCCAGTTTCTGCATCTTAGATGTTTGTGAGCAACATGCAACATAGCTACAGGTATTCAAATATGACAATTAATATATGTGGCTGTTTCCAACCAAGAACACTACAAGCTCCAGAAAGAATCACAGCAAAAGGAATTAAACTCTAGAAGATACAAGGCCACAAACTTTCCCAAAACCATCAGTTCTCAGGGACTTAGTGAAAATTCCTGCACCTGAGATTCTGTTTCTGTTCTGAAGCTTTTTGACAGCAACCAAAACACAAGCTACTGGACTCCAAATGACTTGAAAATTGACAGGAAGCTTCACAAACATACCAGGTTCAAAACACTAGCACTGAACTAAGTCTAGTTCTCAACAGAATGACCAGCACATCCTTATATACAGGGGAAGAAAATGTCTCCAGCATTCCAGACTTAGTGAAATTTTCAGAGTTCAAAAATCTGGAATTTTCCAGCCACATGCCCACTTTGTCTAGGCATAGTTTGCACACACATGTCCCCAAGAGGTGATTGACACCACTATGGTGTTGAGCACAAACCCCTACCACTAACACACAAAGATCCATGCCCTTGGGCTCCATCTATACCATGGAAACAAAGCCCAAACTTTCATAAAATGGAAATGCAACTCCATAAGGTATGCTTATAAGATGACAATTACGTAGGAGAGTTTCATGTGCACAATGACAAAGTGACATGGGGGTTTGAACCCCATGTTTGTGTCATGCACATCAACAACACCAACACACACAATACCTCACTAGCACTAGCATCAAGCCCAACACAAAAGAAACTCTAAGCTAACAAGAGAGTATGCACACCCTCACATATGGGCATGTGATGGTGCACACTCTCACAAGCATCACTAGGATCTTCCTAGTATTCATGCCATCCTCAATATGCAACTACCACAACAATCCACACCCTCACATGCTAACATAGATAGCTATCTAGTGCAACTCATCACCTCAAGACATGTGGTGAGGGGGAGGCATCCACACCCCACTAAATCCATGCAAACAAAAGAAACTACAAGATCAACTTAGACCACCTAAAACTCCCAAAGATGGGCTCCACAAGAGTAGCTAGTGCATCTTATCTCCTTAAGGCACAACACACACAATAAAAACACATCACAAGCACAACTCCTACCAAGTGTTCTTCACACCACTAGATGCAATCCACAACGGTTTACAAGGATAGCAATATCCATCTATTATCTTGTAAGTGTGCAACTCACACACAAAGGAACCTGTTCCTAACTACACTAGCAAGGAAAAAGATTATAATTCCATCTTGCTGCCCAACACAAGGGAGGGGAAGAACAAATAAAAAGGCAGCAATAAAAAAATAAAAAAATAGCTAAAACAAATATCAGGGGTCCTGGGATTTGAACCCAGTACCCCCTGGTACACAAGGCACCACCTAGCCACTGCACTAGCACCACTATTTCGACAGGAAGGGGGAAGAGTACAGGGAAACATGTCCCTGCTGCTCTTGCACAGGAATAATAGGGGAAAAATCTGACAAAAATATACTCAGCGCCGAGGGGGAATCGAACCCACAACCTCTCATCAGGCGCGCACATGGAACAACCACTGGGCTACGAAGTGTTAACTGACAGAGGGGGAGACTCGAACAGGATAGACTATCTAAAGTCGCCCTCTGTCTGCCGAGAACGACAGCGACAGAGAGCTGACGGGAATCCTAGCCGGCGTTGCTTCGCTGCACTGCCGACGGTGAACTCGTGCACGCGACGCTGAGCTCCGACGAGGGGAAGAGTCTGCACCTGCTGGGCACCCATCTACGCGGGGAGGAGCCCCTGCTGCAATCCGCAAGCACCCAACTCGACCGGCTACGGCCACGCCGCGCAGCTGCTGCCGGGTAGCCTACCTAGCCATGACGCTGCTACCACGAGGGGAGGGAGCCCCTCTGCGCAGCACCCACGCACGCGGCACTTGCAGAACAGCCGCTACGATCGCATCCTCTAACACGCTGCTGCCACGAACAGAGAACGCACGCACACGACGAAGGTCCGAGCCGCTCCGCGGAGGAGGAAGGAAGGGGGACGCGCGGCCTCACCTTGGGAGAAGATGGGGCGCCGAACGGGGAGGAGGAGCGCCGGACCGGGGAAGAAGACGCCGAAGAAGCTCCTCCGACGTAGACCGAAGCAGGGAAGGAGTCGCCCGGTTCGCCCCGTTGACGAGGACGAGCTCGACGGGGGGGGGGGGGGTCGCTCCTCGGGGTCCTAACGCCGGGAATGGGACGTGGGGAGCCGCCCCGAGCCCCCGGACATGGCGGCCGGTGCCGGAGGCGACGGAACGGCGGGTTGACGGAGGAGGCGCTGCACTCTCTCTCTCTCTCTCTGCTACTTCTCAGAAGCTTACCAGGGAAGAACGAGGGAAGGAGGAAACTGGCGGCGCTGGGGGGACGGAGAGGGAACCCTAGGGCGGAGGAGGAGGCCCCGGGCTCCTTTTATCGTCTCGGGAGGCGAGCTCGAGCCGCTGGATCAAGGAGAAAGCGATCGAGAGGTGGAGCGTAGGTCGTACAAGAGTGACGTCGGGAGGAAGAAGAAAACGCTCGCCAGCGGGCTCTCTCGCCACGGTGGAGACCTACTGGGCCAGCACGGGAGAAGACTTAATGGGCCAGGGAAAGAAATAATTACACAGGAGGTTTATCCAATTAGGTAAACAGAAAAACAAATGCACCCAGGGAAGAAAAAAAATATTACCCAAAATAACTACTAGGTTAAAAATTAAAAGGAAAATCCTGCTAGACATAAGAAATTATGGCCCAATAGGGAAAAATAGGAAAGCAATATTTGGAGATGTTTGAAATAAATGCAAAACAGTAATTAACCTACTGTTTTGAGTTTATTTGCACCTCTAAAAATCAAAGAACAAACCAGAAAAATTGCACCTCCTCATAAACACATTTTTATCTAACCACCAGACATTTTAGAGTCATTTTTGGGAAGAAGGAATTTTGACATGGAAAAAAATAGGAGGGAAAAAGAGTTAAATAGCAAGAGCTAAAAAAATGACTAGCTCTCACTCCTACATTACACACACCATCATCACATGCATCACAAGATAGTGCAATACCACCACTTAACCCTAGCAAGAACACATGCACTCACAACACCACATCACTACTCCTAGTAAGAACCAATGCAACATGATCACGACATGCAAACATAAGGTATGACAAGGAATGATATGTTATGCATGCATGCAAGGGAAGTAAGTACTAGGGAACACACATGAAATCATGGCACAAAATGATATCATCACAATCTCTGACAAGGTGGCCCCACATGGAAGGTTACAAAAAAAAGGAAAGTCCTATACTTGGGGCATTACATGAACTTCCGCTTCATGCACAACCAAGGAGGAAGGTTGTAGATACATAGAGTCACGGTCCAGGTGATGTGACTGCAGCTCTGCTTCCCAAAAGGATTAATGTCGTCTGTACTTAGACCAAGCCATAAGTTCCTTGGGTCATCTGCAAAGTCCGACCACTCCCTATCGATTTTCCTCCACTCCGACCCATCCGCGAGGTGTCTCAACTTCCCGTCTTTCTTACACTCGTCTTTGTGCCATCACATCAACTTGGCATGCTCATTGTTTCTGAACAGACGTTTCAACCGTCGTATTATAGGAGCATACCACATAACCTTAGCATGAACCTTATTCCTGGGGGGCTCGTCATAGCCCTCAACATCACCAGGGTCATCCTGTCTGATCTTGTACCGACATGCAGTACATACTAGGCATTTGTACATATTCTCGTACTTCTCACCGCGGTATAGGATGCAGTCATTAATGCATGCATGTAACTTCTGCATATCTAATCCAAGAGGGCAGATAGCCTTCTTTGCTTCGTACGTAGTCTTGGGCAATTCGTTATCCTTTGGAAGCTTCGGCTTCAATATTTTCAGTAGCTTCTCAAATATCTTGTCAGATAAACCAGTTGCTGCCTTCCATTTCAACAGCTCCAATGTGGTACCAAGCTTTATGTTGTTGGAAATATGCCCTAGAGGCAATAATAAAATGGTTATTATCATATTTCGTTGTTCATGATAATCGTCTATTGTTCATGCGATAATTGTATTAACAGGAAACAGTAATACATGTGTGAATAAATAGATCACAATGTGTCCCTAGCAAGCATCTAGTTGGCTAGCTCGTTAATCAATAGATGATCATGGTTTCCTGATCATGGGCATTAGATGTCATTGATAACGTGATCACATCATTGGGAGAATGATGTGATGGACAAGACCCAATCCTAAGCATAACATTAATCGTATTGTTCGTATGCTAAAGCTTTTCTAATGTCAAGTGTATTTTCCTTCGACCGTGAGATTGTGCAACTCCCGGACACCGTAGGAGTGCTTTGGGTGTATCAAATGTCACAACGTAACTGGGTGACTATAAAGGTACACTACGGGTACCTCCGAAAGTGCCTGTTGGGTTGGTACGAATCGAGATCAGGATTTGTCACTCCGTGTGACGGAGAGGTATCTCTGGGCCCACTCGGTAGAACATCATCATGAGCTCAATGTGATTAAGGAGTTAGTCACGGGATGACGTGCTACGGAATGAGTAAAGAGACTAACCGGTAACGAGATTGAACAAGGTATAGGTATACCGACGATCGAATCTCGGGCAAGTTCTATATCGACAGACAAAGGGAATTGTAACGGGATTGATTGAATCCATGACATCGTGGTTCCTCCGATGAGATCATCGTGGAGAAAGTGGGAGCCACCATGGGTATCCAGACCCCGCTGATGGTTATTGGCCGAAGAGGTGTCTCGGTCATGTATGCCTGTTTCCCGAACCCGTAGGGTCTACACACTTAAGGTTCGATGACGCTAGGTTTATAGGGAATTGTTATACGAGGTTACCGAAAGTTGTTTGGAGTCCCTAATGAGATCCCGGACATCACGTGGAGCTCTAGAATGGTCCGGAGCTAAAGATTGATATATAGGATGGATGGTTTTGGACACCGGAAATGTTTCGGGCGTCACGAGTAGCGTGCCGGGACCACCGGGACCACCGGAAATGGTCCCGGGGGTCCAGCGGGAGGGGTCACCAGCCCCAAGAGGTAGCATGGGCCAAAAGGTGGAGGGCAACCAGCCCAAAGTGGGCTGGTGCGCCTCCCACAAAGAGGTCCAAGGCGCAGGAGGTGGAGAGGGGGGAAACCCTAGGCACTGGTGGGCCTAAGGCCCACCTAGGGGTGCGCCAACCCCTCCCCCTGCCCTGGCCGCCGCACCTCCAATCTGGGGGGCTGCCGCACCACCTAGGGTGGGAACCTTAGGGGTGGCGCCCCCTCCCCTCCTCCTATATATAGAGGGGGTTTGGGGGCTGTTTTGCACACGGTTTTCCCTCTCCCTCGGCGCAGCCCTGCTCCCCTCCTTCCTCCTCTCCCACGGTGCTTGGCGAAGCCCTGCTGGGAGACCTCGTCTTTCCATTGACACCACGCCGTCGTGCTGCCAGAGATCTTCCCCAACCTCTCCCTCCTCCTTGCTGGATCAAGGTGCGGGAGACGTCGCCGGGTTGCACGTGTGTTGAACGCGGAGGTGCCGTGGTTCGGCACTAGATCGGAATCACACAGCGATCTGAATCGCCGCGAGTACGACTCCATCAACCGCGTTCTAGCAACGCTTCCGCTTAACGATCTTCAAAGGTATGAATATGCACCCACCCCTCTCTCATTGCTGGTCTCTCCATAGGAAGATCTGAATATGGCGTAGGAAAATTTTGAATTTATGCTACGTTACCTAACATATGCTGCCATCTTCATAATTTGGGTACAACAACTTTTTATGATCCTTTAGCATGGCCTCCAACTTCAGCTTCTCATTGTCTGTATCGCATTGTCTCTTTGCATCAGAAATGACCCGACCAAGACCATCAGCGGGCTCATATGATGTCGGTCGTTCTTCACCTCCTCCTTCTTCATTGTCTTCCATTGCAGTATCACCGTATTCTTCAGTGAACATAGGATAGTTGTCATCATCATCTTCTTCTTCATTGTCTTTCATCATAACCCCTATTTTTCCGTTCATGGTCCAACAATAATATGTGGGCATGAAATCTCTTCGAAACACGTGGCCTTGAATGGTTTTCGAGCTAGAGTACTCCTTCACGTTTTGACAGTCAACACATGGACAAGGCATAAAATTATCTACTTTGTTTGCCTCAGCCACATTGATAAATTTATGCAGGCCTGCAATAAATACGGAACCACGTTGTTCGCCATACATCAATCGCTTCCGTGCATCGATCTGCATCATACATGAATAGTGAAATGACCACCGTACATGGACACATGCAATATTTTTGTATCAATTACAGATGAAAAAGGATAACGTTGCTAACCTCGGTCGAGGATACCATTTTGTGTGAACTTAAGTGTGACTCGCGCATTAGTCCCGGTTCGTAATGTACTCCAAAGTGCGTTGGTCACCGTACATACATTGACGGTTCATCTGTATTATGAAATTAAGTATATCAAAAAACTATTGCAGAACATCATGAATAGAGAAATGACTAAATTAATACAAGTTCATCATCACATTAAAACCAAAGCACAGTAGTGGTCAAATGTTATTATTGCAAAAATAATTACATAAAGTTCTGTCATAAAACAACATACAACTATGTAAAACATTTAAATGCAACAACAAATGCGATCAAAATCGCAACTAATGTAACAATTGACCCAACAACATAATGATACCAAGCCTCTTTATCAATAACATATTTTCTAATATTCATAATCTTAAAGCGCATTTCATCCATCTTCAAGTGCATTGCATCCATCTTCAACTTGCTATCATCGACTACATCGGCAACATGCAACTCCAGTTCCATATTCTTCTCCTCAATTATTTTCAATTTTTTCTTCAAGTAATTGTTTTCTTTTTCAACCAAATTTAACTTCTCGACAAGAATTTCTATGTGGGTTGGAATTTCCGATTCACATACCTCCTAGATTAAAAAATATATGTCACGTTGGTCGTCATAATTGTCATAAACACTAAATAAAACAAACAGTTATAAAAGATAATATATACCACATCCGAATCATAGACATGACGAGGGCCGACGGAGGCGGATACCAAAACCATCGCACTATATAATAACAAAAAATAATGAAAGTAAGTAATTTATACAAGTATCTATCTAAATCATACAAGTAAGAAATTTTTTTCTTTTAAAAAGAAGATAAGAACAAGAGGCTCACCACGATGGTGCTCGTGACGAGATCGGCGCGGGCGATCGACAACGGTGAGGACGAGCACGGGACGGCACCCTACACATGTGCAGACTCTAAGAAGTTAATTTGAGCTCAAATTTTGCATCTAAATCAAAATAACTCCCACATACACTCCTACACTAAAACCCACAAACCACTCTACTTCTAGAGCATTTGAAATGAGCTAAGCTAGCACTGAGAGATGAAAGGATGAAGTAGCTAACCTTTTAGAACACTTGTGTAGTTGATGCACCGTCAAACTTAGACAAATATTGAGGAAAATGGAGCTTGGAGGTCGAGCTTGGAGAGGAGAAAGCTTAAGTAATGTGGCTCGGGCATTTCATCAAACACCTCATGTGCATGAAATAGAAGGGTGGCAAGAGCATGGCATGCACACCTCAACAACCAAAAAACAGAGGAGAGGATGGGCACGGGCGAGGGTATACATAGGCAAAACTTTAGTCCCGGTTTTTGTCTAAAACCAAGACTAATAGCCTACCATTTAGTTCCGGTTCCAGCCGGGGCACGCCACGTGTGTGTCGCTGGATCTTTAGTCCCGGTTTTTGACACGAACTGGAACTAATGCGTCGAACCGAACGAGGACTATTGCCCCGCGAGGCCCTGACAGCTCGAACCGCTCGGGTTTATTTCGACCCGGGGCTAATGGCTTTTGCAGCTCCGGCCGAAAGCCTCTTTTTCTACTAGTGAATACTACTAACAAATGACTACATTTTTCCTCCTACAAATATATCAAACATAATATTTGTAAGTATAATGTTTGCTACAGTTATGATTCTTTAATTCTGCATACCATGCAAAAATCAACAATTGCGTAAAAAGCCAAATTCAAATTTTGAATTCAAAAGAATGCACGTGCATGCTAAGGCCATGTTTGGTTTCAATAAGTCAGGTGACTTAAAACCAGTGACTTATAAGTCACGTCTGTTTGGTTGTCATCTGACTTATAACCTTTTCATGCAAAAGTGGATGACTTATAAGTTTTAAGTTGGAGTGGAGCAACTTATGATTTATAAGTTGGGATGACTTATAAGTTAGGTCTGTTTGACAAAATAAGTCACTTTTTGCATTTTTTAACTTATAAGTTGGTGACTTATTTGAAACCAAACAGGCCTAACTACAGTAGTGGTAGAGATAAAAAAGAACTGTAGCGCGTGGAGGCCGCCTCATCATCTCTCCGGCAAATTCCCCGCCGAGAGAAGACAAGGACACGACGAGCTGGACCACCAGCCAGCGCAAGGCAACCACCACCCACCTCCTCCACTCGCCGCAACCAACACCAACCCAAGCAATGGAGCTCCGCACCCTCGGCGGCACGGGCCTCCGCGTCAGCCCCGTCGGCTTCGGCGCCTCCCCGCTCGGCAACGTCTTCGGCGACGTCCCCCGCGACGTCGCCCGCGCCACCGTCCGCCGCGCCCTCGACCTCGGCATCAACTTCTTCGACACATCCCCGTAACGCCCCGCCCCGCCCCGCCCCGCCACTCTCCCCCCTTCCTTCGCCCCCGCCTCCCGCGGGCCTGAGCCGGCGCTGTTCTTCCCAGGTACTACGGCGGCACGGTCTCGGAGTCGGTGCTCGGGGACTGCCTCCGCTTCGCGGGCGTCCCGCGCGACAGCTTCGTGGTCGCCACCAAGTGCGGCCGCTACAAGGAGGGCTTCGACTTCAGCGCCGCCCGCGTCACGCGCAGCGTCGACGAGAGCCTCGCGCGCCTCGGGCTCGACTACGTCGACATCCTTCACTGCCACGACATCGAGTTCACCAACCTGGACCAGGTCGGTCTCGCCGCCCACCACTTGTTCGACAGATTCCCTCTGGCAGCCTTAACCCATGATTGATTCTGTAACACTATGCATTGCTGTTTGGATGTTTGCAGATTGTGAACGAGACGATTCCTGCGCTCCAAAAGATCAAGGAGAGTGGGAAGGCGCGGTTCATTGGAATTACTGGATTGCCGTTGAGTATCTTCACCTACGTGCTTGACCGGGTGCCTCCCTGCTCCGTAGATTTGGTTCTGTCCTACTGCCACTACGGAATCAATGATACTGCTCTTGTGGATTTGCTACCGTACTTAAAGAGCAAAGGTGTTGGGGTGATCACTGCTTCACCCCTTGCTATGGGGCTTCTCACGGATAACGGGCCACCTGAGTGGCACCCTGCACCAGAAGAACTCAAGGTATTGCTGTAATATGATTTGTGTTCATTTTCATCTGACTATATGCAGGACAAGCTATTTCTTCACAATTACCTATTGTCCGTAGAACAACGAGATGTAAGATACTGGTACCATCATATTTTATCAAGAAAACGACTAATGCATAACACATTATAGCATGCTTCTGTTAGCATAAACTTCAGTTCAGGTTTAGTGTTTAAGTGTCAAAAAGTTTCAGTTTCGTCAGTCCTAGAGTTTTGTTTTCGTCAAAATAAGCCCGAGCTGCGCCTCGGTTCAGTTGCGTTTTCTGCGGCGCCTTGACCCGATTGTGGGATGGCACGAGTGCACGGTCAAGGCGCCATGACGGGCGATGCGTGGGGGGCACTGGGATGGCGGCGTCCACTACCCGATCGTGGCCTGTATTTCCGTTGTATTCTGTTGCAAAGTTTCGAATAAAAAAGAGAAACAGAGCAGAAAAGCTGCAGTAGTTTGCAGCGCAAAACCTTCTTTAGTCTCGCTCGTTTTCTTCCTCTCTTACCCTCCGGTGATCGCTGGAGTTAGTCGAGGGCGGGGCCGTCTGACAATTGGCATCAAAGCTTAGTTGCTTGATCGACCTGTGGAGATGACGGGACGCGGCAGCCCGAAGAACCCGACGGAGGTGGGGAACAACGACGGCGCCATGGTTGTGCACCAGAGGGTCGTCTGCGACACCGGCGGGGCGTGGTCCATGCTGACACGTACGAACTACGGTGACTGGGCGCTCCTGATGCAGGTGATGCTCGAGGCGCGCCAACTCTGGGTCGCCATCAATGAAGGGACCACGGAGCGGGAGACAGATCACACAGCAATGGAGTGCCTGCTGCGGTCTGTGCCGCCGGAGATGGCGTCCACGCTCGCCATGAAGGACACGACGAAGGATGCCTGGGACACCATCAAGACGATGCGGCTGGGCGTGAGCCGCGTACGTGAGGCCAAGGCGACAACGCTCCGTCGTCAGTACGAGGCGATCAAGTTCAATGACGGCGAGAGCATCGACGATTTCGGTATGCGCCTGTCTTCCTTTGTCACACAACTCGAGCTCCTAGGTGATAAGATCGGCGAGCCTGCTGTCGTTTGGAAGTTCCTCTTGGTCGTTCCCAGTGCGTACTCGCAGATGGTGTGCGCGATTGAGACCTTGGTCAACCTCAACACCCTGGCGCTCGAGGAGTTGATGGGGCGGCTGAAGGCCGCCTAGGAGAGATATGAGCTGAACGCGGCGCCTAGCGCCGCCGACAGCAATGGCAGACTGCTCCTCACTGAGGAGGAGTGGTTTGCGCGCCTGAAGCTGCGGGAGGGCGACGACTCCTTCGTGGCCGTGGACGCGGCAAAGGGCGCGGGGGTCGAGGCCAGGGCAGTGGCCGCGATGCAAGTAGCGGGGATAAGTCCAAGGACATTTGCCGCTACTGCAATGAGGGGCAATTGGCGCGCGAGTGCAAGACTCGGATCAAGGAGCAGGCGAACCTCGTCCAGGCCGGCGGCGAGGACTAGAGCAGAGCCTGTTGATGGTCCAAGCCTGTGGGCTCTCCGACCACAACTCTGACAGCATCGACGACACCCAGTTCGTCTTGTCGAGGACTCTGTTCAGGTCCACCTTGGGCACGAGGGGAGCGGCAGCAGCCGCGCAGGTGTGTGGTATCTAGACACGGCTGCGTCGAACCACATGACGGGCGACCGAGCGGTCTTCGTCGAGCTCGACACGGGCGTCACCGGAACTGTCAAGTTTGGTGACGGCTCCGTCGTCAACATCTGCGGCCGAGGGACGATCCTTCTGACGTGCAAGACGGGAGAGCACCGTGCGGTCACCGGGGTGTACTATATCCCACGATTGCGCTCCCACATCATTAGCCTGGGCCAGCTTGACGAGAGCGGCTGCCAGGTGCTGATCCAGGACGGCGTGTTGCGCGTGCGTGACCAGCAGAGACGTCTCCTCGCCAAGGTAAAGAGAGCCCCAAATCGCCTGTGCTCTGTTGTTCTTCAGATCGGGCAGCCTATGTGTCTCGCAGCGCACGGGGGCACGGACACGGCATGGACTTGGCATGCGCGCTACAGGCATCTCAGCTTCGACGCGTTGCGCAAGCTGGCGCGCCAGGATATGGTGCGCAGGATGCTCGTGGTCGAGCAAGTGGATCAGCTCAGTGACGCGTGCCTGGCCGACAAAGCAACGACGCTCGTCATTCGCGCAACAGGCCAAGTTCTGGGCGCAGGAGCGACTGGAGCTGGTGCACGGTGATCTCTGCGGCCCGATGAACCCGGCAACACCTAGCGGGAAGAATACTTCCTCCTGCTGGTGGACAACACCTAGCTCGTGCTGCTCGCATCGAAGGACGAGGCCATAGCATCGATCAAGCGCGTGCAAGCTCACGCGGAGTTTGAATCCGGGCGCAAGCTGAAGACACTGCGCACGGACCGGGGGGTGGGGGCGAGTTCACGTCCGGGTGCTTCACGGCGTACTGCACCGAGCTGGGAGTCAGCCGCCATCTCAATGCACCGTACTCACCGCAACAGAACGGTGTGGTGGAGCGCCGAAACGACACGGTGGTGGGGATGGCCCGGAGCTTGCTGACGGCCAAGCATCTCCCCGGCGAATTCTGGGGCGAAGCAGTCACGACGGCGGTGTTCCTGCTGAACAGTGCGCCGACGAAGAGCCTCGACGGCATGACCCCTTTCGAGGCGTGGCACGGGCATAAGCCGAACGTACACTTCCTGCGCACCTTCGGGTGCGTCGTGCACGTGAAGGGCACGCGCCCTGGACTGAAGAAACTCAACGATCGCAGTCGGCCCATGATCTTCGTTGGCTACGAGCAGGGTATGAAGGGCTACAGGGCCTACGACCCGACGACAGGGCGGGTGCATGTGACGCGCGATGCCGTGTTCGACGAGGGAGCACATTGGGACTGGACAGAGGAGAAGGACGCCATGAACACGTTCAGCGGCGTCGACACCTTCGTGGTCGATCACCTTGCGAGCAACGCCCCAGAGGCGTCAGACGGCGGGGTTGCAGCCACCTCTCCTCCGCATACACCACCAGCGTCTCCGGCAGCATCCCCAGCACCGCCCTGTCCGCCACCAGCAAGCCCAGGAGGGGTGGAATTTGTGTCACCGCCATCAGCAGTCAGCGACATACTCGACGCGGCCGACGACACTGTGCGAGAGCACCGGTTCAGCACCATGCAGAACGTGCTGGATGTCGGTCCGGTGGCGGATCCAGACAAAGAGCTGCACTACCTGGCGGCAGAGGAGCCAAGCTTGTTCACCGTGGCGGAACTGGAGGCAAGTTGGCGGGGCGCCATGATCAAAGAGATGAGCTCTATTGAGGACAATCAGACATGGCAGCTCACCGCGCTCCCCCAGGTCACCGTGCCATAGGCCCCAAGTGGGTCTTCAAGGTGAAGAAGGACGCGCGCGGAGAAGTGCTCAAACACAAAGCCCGCCTCGTGGCAAAGGGCTATGTGCAGCAGCACGGCATCGACTACGACGAAGTGTTCGCTCCAGTAGCGTGCCTCGAGTCTGTACGAGTGCTGCTGGCGCTCGCGGCGAACGCGGGCTGGGCCGTACACCACATGGACGTCAAATCGGCGTTCTTGAACGGCGAACTCAAGGAAGAAGTGTACGTGCAGCAGCCACTAGGGTTCGCCATCGCCAGCAAGGAGCATCTTGCCCTGCGTCTGAACAAGGCCCTGTACGGGCTGAAGCAAGCGCCCAGGGCATGGAACATCAAGCTGGACACCTGCTTGGTCAAGCTGGGCTTCACTCGCTGCCCATCAGAGCACGACGTGTACGCGCGGGGCAGGCGACTACACGGCTCATCGTGGGCGTGTATGTAGACGACCTGGTGATCGCCGGGTCCGATGCAGCAGAGATCAGCAAGTTCAAGGGGGAGATGCAGAAGCTCTTCAAGATGTCTGACCTGGGTTTGCTCAGCTTCTATCTCGTGATTGAAGTGAAGAAGAGTGCGGACGGCATTGTCATCGCACAAAGCGCGTACGCGCAGAAGCTCTTGGAGAAGAGTGGCATGACTGGCTGCAAGCCGGTTCACATACCCATGGAACCTCGCTTCAAGCTATCAAGGGAGAGCACGGCGCCGCCAGCGGACGCGACGGAGTACCGCAGCATCGTCGGCAGCCTGCGCTACCTGGTGCAGACGCGCCCTGACCTGACGTTTGCAGTCGGGTATGTATCGCGTTTCATGGAGGCGCCAACAGAGGAGCATCGAGCCGCCGTCAAGCACATCTTGAGGTACATCGCCGGGACGCTGAGCCTAGGCTGCAAGTATAGCAGAGGAGACGGCGACCCCAAGCTCACTGGGTACAGCGACAGTGACCTGGGCGGCGATGTTGACACGCGCAAGAGCACCTCCGGCACCCTGGTCCTGCTTGGAGGGGGAGCGGTAACCTGGCAGTCTCAGAAGCAGAAGATCGTGGCTCTCTCCAGTTGTGAGTCAGAGTACGTTGCAGCAACGACAGCGGCGTGTCAGGGGATTTGGCTCTCGCGCCTGCTCGGGGAGTTCAGAGAAGCTGAGGCGGCGACAGTAAGGCTCAAGGTCGACAACAAATCCACGATCTCCCTGGCCAAGAATCCTGTGATGCATGACAGGTCGAAGCACATCGAGCTCAGGTACCACTTCATAAGAGACTGCATGGAGATGAAGAAGATCGAAGTTGAGTATGTGGCGACTGAATTTCAGCTTGCTGACATGCTCACCAAGCCGCTCGGTCGTGTTCGCCTGCAGCAGCTGCGCTCAAGCATTGGCATGATCGAGGTAAAGCCCTGAACAATCAGTTTAGGTGGCGATTGTTAGCATAAACTTCAGTTCAGGTTTAGTCTCTAGGTGTTGAAAAGTTCCAGTTTCGTCAGTCCTAGAGTTTTGTTTTCGTCAGAATAAGCCCGAGCTGCGCCTCTGCTCAGTTGCGTTTTCTGCGGCGCCTTGACCCGATCGTGGGATGGCACGAGTGCACGGTCAAGGCGCCATGACGGGCGATGCGCGGGGGGGGGGGGGGGGGGGGGGGGGGGCGCTCGGAT
The DNA here is from genome assembly GCF_904849725.1 of Hordeum vulgare subsp. vulgare. Classification (NCBI taxonomy): domain Eukaryota; kingdom Viridiplantae; phylum Streptophyta; class Magnoliopsida; order Poales; family Poaceae; genus Hordeum; species Hordeum vulgare. The sequence goes on from NC_058522.1 coordinate 41,438,546, forward strand.
GGCGACGTCCACTACCCGACCGTGGCCTGTATTTCCGTTGTAATCTGTTGCAAAGTTTGGAATAAAAGAGAGAAACAGAGCAGAAAAGCTGCAGTAGTTCGCAGCGCAAAACCTTCTTCAGTCTCGCTCGTTTTCTTCCTCTCTTACCCTCTGGTGATCGCCGGAGTTAGTCGAGGACGGGGCCGTCTGACAGCTGCCACTGCCACATCATCCTGGCCCCACATCACAAGTGCTACCGCATGGCTCAGAGCCCAGCGCTTGAAGGAATCTGATGGCACCGAGCGTGTCGCTCCCGTAGGCACCGATACGAACGTTAGCGATGGATATTTTCCCTTTTCAATGCCCCAAAATGGCACAAAAGATATACTTGTCTGGCCGAAATATGCACCCTGACACAGATAATGGAGCTTGAGGGTTGACAGGTCGCCGGCGAGGTGGCGCCGTCACCCTGGGGGCAGTGGCAAGAAACTTATCGGCCATCATACTCTGACTTGATTTGCTACTAGTAACTAGGACTGTTCAAACAGTCAGTTGGCAACGGGTACTTCTTTCCTAGTTGAGTGGATCTGCGTAGCAGAGTCCAATATTCTACCACAAGCCCGGACCTGAGTTGTTGTGGGCGGTAGGCCAGTAGCAGGTGTATTGGAGATTAGGGATAGAGAGAACAGGGGATTGTTTCTTGTATTCTCTAGTATACTCGAGATCCTTTATATGATCCTGTAGGCTAAGCCGACTCTGTGTCCTTGCTGGACTCCTACAAGTAGTGGCACCTAACAGGAATAAGCCCTGCACTTTCCTTTCGCTAATTGACTTTGAAAGCTGAATAAAACTCCTGCTACTACTATTCCCCATGTAACAAGTAAAGCAATGATGGTTTGTAGGGGTTGTTGAGATGGAAAATGAGGGGCAGTTAAGAAATATTAGTAAATTTTGTATGAAATTGGACCAAAACATTCTGGACTACACTCTCAGTTATCTCAATTTGGGTGCTCATTTCTGTTTTTTATCAGTTCTAAAATATCAATTCAAGTATTGTGGTTATGGAAATTCTTTGAAAAAATGGAATGTTAATGAGTAATTCCACCTTAAAATTTTATTACTTCAAAATTTGATTGAATAAACTGTTTACATCATCATTGTTCCACATGGATGTGGGTGTATGTAACTTCAAAGGTGTACTTTCTGACACTAGAACATATTTTAAGAATTTTATTTGCGATAGGTTTAAAGTAGATAGCAACTGAAAACAAACATTTTTATGCCAGAATCCTTATCCGAAACTGATGAGTCGTGACCGCAGAGTCACGTGTGGGTTGCATAGTGACACATTTGGTAGGTTGCTTCGTTTTTCGGTTATTTGCATCTGTGGCCTGAGTCTGTGGCCCGACTCAGCCAGGGTGAGTGAAAACAGGCAAAAAACCATGTTCTGCACATAGTTTGCTTGCCTGCATCCCCTCCAGCGTGCCTAAGCAGAAACGCACGCATGGTGTTTGGTTGCAGGCCTGTTCTAGGCAGATGCAAAGTGTTGTTGTTTGGTTACAGGCAAGACATATGGTCTGTTAACCTCTTGTTGGAGTGGTGAGTTTACCAGCACAGACAAATGCACATGATAGGCAACTAATAGCAAGCATAACGTAAACAAGAGTCTTACTCACAGGGAGTTAAACTGACAAACAGTTGCGGCAAACTCTTAAACTAAACATCCAACACAAATATCTTAAACTGGTGCAGAGATAACACCCTAACGATCCATGGCAAATGCCGCCTCGTGCCTCTTGCAGTTGGTCACCACCTCAACACTCTCGTCGTTCCAGACAATCACCTTCAAGGTGTTGGGAGCCGCCAGCTTGAAGGTGATGAGGTACCCGATCTTGATCTGGTGAGCAACGGCAAAGCGGACCCTACCATTATCAAGGGTGAGCCTGCTGTTGATTGTCCAGACGACCCTCCAGGCGCAGCCGATGTTCGTGGAGGTCTGGCCGATTTTTTTTATTCCATCCAAAAAAAATTAAATGCATGTGAAACACACATCAATGGGCAAAATAATTCAGTTTTTTTGGACGTGATGTTTTTGCACCTGAGCACATATGAGCTCGGGTGAACAGTATATTCCAAAAATATTATAAAAATGTTCAAAGAAAACTGATTTTTTTTTTGGGCAAACTTTGACAAATGTTCTAAGTGCTCGTCAAATTTCATCATTAAATCACATTTTTGGAAGTCGTGGCAAAAAAAACAAAATCGAAACTCTGAAAATGGTACTTTCGAAAGCATTTTGGAGCACTAATTTTGTTTTTTTGCCACCACTTCAAAAAATGTGATTTCATACTGAAATTTTGCAAGCTACTAAAACATTTGTCAAAGTTTGCTGTAAAAAAAAATAGATTTTTTAAAACATTTTTAAAATATTTTACGAATTTACTGTTCATCCGAGCTCGTTTGAGCTCGGGTGTAGAAGAGCACTTTACAGTTTTTTTCTCATTTTTGAAGGATTTATTGTAGCAATGGGTGCATGTGAGCTTGTGCTCACAAGAGCATGTTTGCTAAAAACAAACATTTTTATGCCAAAATCCTTACCCGAAAGTGATGCGTGGTGACCATGGAGTTACAGGTTGCATAGGTGAATTGATAGTGGTTGATTTGATTCTTTCTGCCAGTGATAGAAAATAAATTTATTCCCTATGCTGTTATAGTTATGTTTGCCATGTATGAAGAGAAGTTCATGAGACTCGTAAGCATGATCGCTGGTTTTGTCCAAAGGTCAATAGCCCCTTGTCACAATTTTCGTTTGGTGGATCCTGGTTCACCCTAGTTGAGTGAAGCAGGGAGAGAGCGAGAGAAAGGGAATGGTAGAGTGGTCAATGGTCCTTTTGACGTGTTTTTACCTCAGTTTCTGGTGGAGAAATATCTCGAGAATGCAATTGTAAAGCAACATGTATCTTCCATTGCTTCAAGTTGAGTTATGTGTTTTTATAGTTAATTATACACTTACTAGCTACACCAAATTATCGTACTGGATGATGTATTTAGTCACTTCTAATCCATTCTTCCATGCTAAGGATGATTGGTTTATGATAATCTGGCAATCCCATTTGCCCAACTAGCTATTGCCTATTTTTATCATTTTGTTAACCAACCTCTTGTTTTCATGGTTACTTTTGCACAAAAGATTATAAAATATAAGTTCAGCTCAGGACAGTTCATTAATGGCAAACTGAGCCTAATTGACAAACAAGAACTAAACAATTTGCAATACATCTCTCAGTAAAAGCTCTTGAAGACGATTATTACTTCTGTTACACTCTCATGGGTGAAATAGTAGTTGAAACTGAGAAATCTTATTGGTTATGTATCATATTAGCTTCTAGAAGGTTCATTTCTTTGTCTGGCGTGTCAAATCAATCCATCAATTGCCATGTATAACATGATCTGTTATCAGCTGGCATGCAGGACCGCAGCAGATCACTGTAGAAAGAAGGGGAAACATATTACAAAGCTAGCCATGAAGTATAGCTTGATGAACAATGAAATTTCTACAGTTCTTGTTGGAATGAACTCTCCAGAACAGGTATTCAATTTGCCCCACTCTATAGGATCTTCTACACAACATATTCTTTAAGCATAAATTAAAGTATGTATATGTTAAATATCCCATTTCCATGCCTGAACTTGCCTAAACCTGGCGAACCACCTGCTGAGTGCTTAGTCATTGTGTAAAGTAAGTTTGTCTCGATCTACTCACATGTGGATGCCCCATGGAAAAAAAATATGTAATAAACATTTTAGTTTTAGGAGAGAAAATAATAATTTTCTAATCATGGGAGTAATACTACATTGAACAAAACAGTCTTGGTTGTTTATGTACTAACTTCTGCCTGTTTCCAATGCTGCTTTGATTTTCAATACATATGAGCTATGTTAATTGTGACTTGTGTTTTTCAAGTAAACATAGACTAATATTTTTTGGACTACTTACTGCTTTATTAACGGGTGTCGGGTAGTGTATTTGTTCAAATTAGAACAATTGCTGAAATACTAGCCCTTATTAGGAAACAAATAGTAAAATGATGTATTCCATAATTATAATAATACAAACATAATGTAACTATTGCCATTGGATGAATGTAAAAATATAATGTATTACCACAGGAGGAAGCAAAATGACATAATTTGTACCTTTGATAGATTTCATCATTAAAAACATGCTAGCTTGAAAAGATAGACTCTGAAGGAATTATTCATCTTGTGCTTACCTGATTCAAGGTGGAGGAGAATGTTGCTGCTGCTGTTGAGTTGTCGACTTCAGGCATAGATGAAGAACTTTTGCATGAAGTCGAAGCAATTCTAGAACCTGTTAAAAACTTGACCTGGCCCAGTGGTATTCAGCAAGCATAATATCCGAGTACGACATTAGCAGCCTTGCCTGCCTGCCTGGTGATTGAAATATAAATATCCAACTTTCCAAGGCAACCAAATGGACGACCTTTGTTTGGAATTTGTGGGCAATGTTGTTGTCTCGAGTAATTTATATATGCCTGGGAGCCGACACTAACAATAAAAGGTGAATGATGATTGATCATTGATATATTGTTCGCGTATGCCTGCATATATCTAGAAAATCATATGGATACAACAGTGGACCGTTGGGGTTTCAGTGATGATGTTGTGACCCTAGTTTATGGGGGTTACAATGGTCATGTGTTGGGTGGTCTTGTGGCTCCAATTCGCATAAGTAAGCATGTTTGCAACGTTTTTGTCCAGTTTTTCATTAATTAGTTGGGTAACTTTTTTCATCTTAATTAATGGATGAGACAATTTTTTTGCGTCCGTTTTGAAAAAAGATAGTAAGTGAACGACGCAGTGACAATCTGTTGAGGCAGAACTTTTCTGAATTATATGCTATGCAGGGGTGTCTTCGCTTCATCTTCTCTAGATTGATTCTATTCCTTTTTTTTTGCGGGACTAATAATTGTATTACTCAACTTGAAGGTCCTTACAATCATCCAGGACCACCTTTAAAGCAACCTCAGGAGCAGAACTAACCCAAGTCATAGTTCGACCTTCTATCCTACCAAAACTAGCTAGCCGATCAGAAGCCTTATTTTGATATCTAGGAATAAGACTAATACAAATTTTTCTAAGGCTCATAAGATGCTTGATTTCGCTCACCAGTGAAGCATACACATACACCGAACGATCCGGTTCAATGCTTGAGATCATCGCCACCGCTGTGCTCGAGTCCATCTCAATCAGAATTGGAAGGTTGGATAGTTGAATAGCAAAAGAAATCCCTTCCATACAAGCACACAATTCAGCCTTCGGTGCATCTTTGCAAGAGTACATGATTCTGCAAGAGGAGAACACAATGCCCCCCAAGTAGTCCCTTAGGATCATGCTTGCACCTGCACCACCATCTTCCGAGTAAGAGCCATCTGTATTCAGTTTAACCCATCCTATCGGGGGTGGTTTCCAAGGGACAGCAGGACCAATCTCTCCCTCTCGTTTAGCTGGAGCTTTGTTGAAACATAAGCTCTGTTTCCCTTTGATCAGATCATGAGATGAGCCATTAGTGATGCTTGATAAAGACGCAACATAATCCTGCAAGAACCTCATCGAGACCATCAATGGCGGAGCAGGTTTAGAGTGCACCAACTGATTGCGAACATACCAGCTTCTCCAAAAGATTAGCAATACCAAGTCCTTGTGAAATTCGGACAGTGGGCAAGAACATGAAGCAACCACTCCTTCCCAATTCCTTCCATCAATTCCAACGCTGGGAGTTCCCACACTTCAAACATTGCAAGGTAGATGTCTCCTCCAAACTGGCACTTAACGAAAGGATGGACGTTATCCTCCTCCCCCATACCACAAACTGGACACCGGTTTGTCACTTCTAACCGAATCTTGTGTTTGTTCCTCTAGGTTGGTAGTGAATCGATCGACAATCTCCAAGCGAAGTTTTTCACTGTTGGTGGCACATTGCAGCTCCATATATATTTCTAGCAGCTTCTGCTCCCATAGGCGCCGTACTCGAAGAGACCGTATACTCTCTCCAGGACTCCTCGACCGCAAACATATAAGAGATTTCACTATGAAAACCCCCAGCTTTGCAGGCGCCCAAGCAACAACATCCTCCCCAAGCCTTGGCGATGCTCTGATCTTCAAGATTTCAGACACATCCGCCGGCAGGAAATAGCTCTGAAGCAGCTGAAGGTTCTAAGAACCATTGCTGTTAAGCAAATCTGAAACGAAACGAATGCGGCAACGACCTTGTGGAGATATTGGCTTAAAAGAATGAGGTCGCGGGATCCAATTGTCTCGCCACACATGAATGCTCCAACCGTTCCCAACTCGCCAGATGATACCTTTCTTCATAAGATCAAGACCATGACTAATAGCCTGCCAAGACGAAGACGCATTACCTGAGAAAACAGTATCCACTAGATTTCCATGAGGATAATATCTAGCTTTTAGGATATGGGCACATACACTTTCTGGTTTAGTGATGAGCCGCCATGCTTGACGACCCAACAACGCCTGATTGAATAACCGAAAGTCTCTATACCCCGCACCTCCTTTATCTTTAGGTTGTAACAAGTGGTGCCATCCTCTCCAGTGGACCTTTCTCTTTCCTTTTTTGAGCCCCAATAAAAGTTCCTCACCATTTGAGTTAGATCATCACAAACAGAGAATGGAAGTTTGAAAACTATCATGATATAGGTTGGCAGAGCTTGAGCTACAACCTTGATGAAAACCTCCCAGTCAGGTTGGGCAAGAAAACCCATCACCCCATTGCATCAATCGTTTGGTGAGCCTTGTCTGGAGATTTTGGAAGCGTCCTTTCGACATCCGGCCTTCAGGAGCAGGCAGGCCTAGATATTTTTCTTCAAACACCAAACTAGACATTCCCAACACAACTCTCACATGTTCCTGCTGCACCAATGGGCATGCAATACCGAAGAGAAGAGAGCATTTATCAGGGTTAAGAAATTGCCGTGTAGCTTTACTATACATCTGAAGTGCATCTTTAACACGCCCAGCTTGGCTTCTGGACGCCTCAAAGAACAACAAAGTGTCGTCTGCAAATAGCAAATGGGAAATGCCGGGACCAAGCCTACAAACTTTGACCTGGGAGATCTCATCCCTCTCAACTTTACTCCGGAGAATTGCTGACAAACCGTCCGCCACAAACAGGAATAAGAATGGTGAGATAGGGTCGCCTTGCCGAAGGCCGCACATCGGTGCAAATGAATCCAAGAGGGTCCCATTTAACTTAACACATACCTCATCGCTGTGACACACGTCATAATCCAGTCAATCCACCGCTGAGCGAAACCCATCTTTTGCATCACCTGCCTCAAGAAAACCCAATCCAATCTATCACATGCCTTTGACAGATCAAGTTTATAAGCACAAAAACTCTTTGTGGGGTCTTTTTCCTGCTTAATATAGTGTATGCACTCAAAGGAAACAAGTGCATTATCCGTGATCATCCTTCCAGGAATAAACGCACATTGTTCCGGAGAGATAAGACCATCCAAGAGGGGCCGAAGCCAATTAACCAGACACTTTGAGATTATTTTGTATATGACATTGCACAAACTTATAACCCTATAATTAGAGATCTTAACAGGGTTAGGAATTTTTGGAATAAGAACAATAGAGGTTGAGTTTACCCCATCCGGCATAATCCTAGTGCCGAAGAAGTTCTTGATCGCAGCTCTAACATCAGTTCTGACTGTAGACCAATTGCATTGGAAGAACCTTGTAGGGAACTGATACGTCTCCAACGTATCTACAATTTTTTGATGGTTCCATGCTATCATCCTGTCAAACTTTGGATGTTTTGTATGCCTTTTATATCTTTTTGGGACTAACTTATTAACTCAGTGCCAAGTGCCAGTTCCTCCTTTTTCCGTGTTTTTGACCCTTTTCAGAGGAGAATATTAAACGGAGTCCAAACGGAATAAAACCTCCGAAAAGATTTTTTCCGGAACATAAGATACGTAGGGAGCTTGAGAACCAAGGCAGAGGGCACCATGGGAGGGCCACAAGCCCCCTAGGCGCGGCCGGGGGGGCGGCTAGCACGCTTGTGGGCCCCCTGTGGCTCCTTTGCCATACTTCTTCCGCCTATAAATCCCCGAAAAATCCAAAACCACGGGAGAGATCCATGAAAATACTTTTCCGCCGCCGCAAGCTTCTGTCTCCGCAAGATCCCATCTGGACACGTTCTGGTGCCCTGCCGGAGGGGGGATTCGGATACGGAGGGCTTCTTCATCAACACCATTGCCTTTCCGATGATGCGTGAGTAGTTCACCATAGACCTTCGGGTCCATAGCTAGTAGCTAGATGACTTCTTCTCTCTCTTCGATCTTAAATACAAAGTTCTCCATGATCTTCATGGAGATCTATCCGATGTAATCTTCTCTTGCGGTGTGTTTGTCGAGATTCGATGAATTGTGGATTTATGATCAGATTATCTATGAATCTTATTTGAGTTACTTATGATCTCTTATATGCATGATTTCATATCCTTGTAATTCTCTTCGAGTTGTGGGTTTTGTTTGGCCAACTTGATCTATGATTGTTGCAATGGGAGAAGTGCTTGGTTTTGGGTTCATACCGTGCGGTGACCTCACCCATTGACAGAAGGGGTAGCGAGGCACGCATCGTGTTGTTGCCATCAAGGGTAAAAAGATGGGTTTTATATCTATTGCATGAAATTATCTCTCTACATCATGTCATCTTGCTTAAGGCGTTACTCTGTTTGTCATGAACTCAATACATTAGATGCATGCTGGATAGCGGTCGATGTGTGGAGTAATAGTAGTAGATGCAGAAAGTATCGATCTACTTGTCTCGGACGTGATGCCTATATGTATGATCATTGCCTTAGATATCGGCATGACTTTGCGCGGTTCTATCAATTGCTCGACAGTAATTCGTTCACCCACCGTAATATTTGCTATTTTGAGAGAAGCCTCTAGTGAACACTATGGCCCCCGGGTCTACTTCACATCATATTTTCAGCCCTACACTTTTACTTCGTTGCACTTTCCGCCTTCAGATCTCACCTTGCAATCAATCGTGAAAGGATTGACAACCCCTTTGTAGCGTTGGGTGCAAGTTTGCTGTTTTTGCGCAGGTACATTGGTGCCTCATCTTGATACTCCTACTGGATTGATACCTTGGTTCTCAAACTGAGGGAAATACTTACTGCCAGTGTGCTGTATCACCCTTTCCTCTTCAAGGGAAAAAAACCAACGAAAGCTCAAGAGGTAGCAAGAAGAATTTCTGGCGCCGTTGCCAGGGAGCATCAAGTCAAGAATAGTCTTCCTCCAACGTGTGAATTTCTGGCACCGGGGACTATTCTAAGTGAAGCTTATCCAAGTAACTGTCGTAAACTCAGCTCTTGCATTTACTTTTTTTTGCCTTTTGCCTCTCGTTTTCCTCTCCCCCACTTCTGAAAAACAAAAATTACAAAAATATTTGCCTTCTTCGTTCGCCCTTTTCTTTCGCTTGCTTTCTGTTCGCTTGTGTGCTATGTGACTTCAATATGATTGCATCTTCGCTTGCTGGAAATCTAGTGATATAGATCCTCATCCACTTGCTAATCTCTTTAAGAGATCCAATTATGTTGAACCATTTGCTAGTGAGTTGAGTGCACTTGACTTTCTCTATGGAGTTTTGCTTGAGATGCGTGAATCTGAAAATCGTGATGAAGAAATTTATGAAGTGATTCACGAGGGCTCCTTGAATGAAAAGCATGATTGCAATGGTTTCACTATAAATCCTATTAGTGTCAATCATGCTAAAAATATGCAAAACCCTAAGCTTGGGGATGCTAGTTTTGCTATGTATACTACTTGTTGCAATGATCATGATTGGGGTAATGATTTTTCTTATGATCTTGAAAATTTGTTTAAGCCTCATAATGAATATGATATTTGCAATAATATTGAAAGTGGGTTTGGAGAAGTCAAGACTTTAGTTGATGATAATCCCACTATTTTTGAAGAGCGTCAACTTTGCATGCATGTGGATCATGAAAAGAATATCCTATGTGATAGCTATATTGTTGAATTTGAATATGATCCCACATGTAATTGTTATGAGAGAGAAAAATATTGTGGTAGAAACTTTCATATCACTAAATCACCTCTCGTTATGTTGAGGTTGCTATTGTCTCTTTCTTCTTCCTTGCATATGGTAACTATTGGTTGTCTTGACAATTTGTTTTCCTATAAAATGCCTATGCATAGGAAGTATGTTAGACTTAGATGTGGTTTTCACATGCTTTATGATGCTCTCGTTGTGCTTTAATTCTTGTCTTTTGTGTGAGCATCATTGAATTATCAATGCCTAGCTAAGGGCGTTAAACAATAACGCTTGTTGGGAGGCAACCCAATGAATTTATCTTTTCTTTTGCTTTAAGTTTTTTTGTGTCCACACCATCATAATTCTGTTATGATTGTGTCTTTTGTGTTTCTTTTTGTGTTTGAGCCAAGTAAAATCTTCATGACTAGTTTGGTGATGGTTGTTTGATCATGCTGGAAAAAGATAGAAACTTTTCGCTCACGAAATTATTTTTCATTTTTATCCACAAAGAGCTTTTGAGTTGATTCTTTTTGCTTCTGGTTGATATGCCATTTCCCAAACTGTCGTAATGTTTCTAAATTTTTGAGATACCATAAGTATACAAAGTATACAGATTGCTACAGACTGGTCTGTTTTTGACAGATTCTATTTTTGTTGTGTTGATTGCTTATTTTGATGAAACTATGGATAGTATCGGGGGTATTAGCCATGGAAAAGTGAGAATACAGTAATCTAACACCAATATAAATAGAAATCAAGTTTGCTACAGTACCTAAAAGAGGTGGTAGTTTGTTTTCTTGTGCTAATGATATCACGAGTTTCTTTTTAAGTTTTGTGTTGTGAAGTTTTCAAGTTTTGGGTGATGTTCTCATGGACAAAGGGATAAAGAGTGGAAAGAGCTCAAGCTTGGGGATGCCCAACACATCCCAAGCAAATTCAAGGACACCAAAAAGCCTAAGCTTGGGGATGCCCCGGGAAGGCATCCCCTCTTTCGTCTTCAATCCATCGATAACATTACTTGGAGCTATATTTTTATTCACCACATGATATGTGTTTTGCTTGGAGCGTCGTGTATTATAGGAGTCTTTTCTTTTTGTTGTGTCACAATCATCCTTTCTGCACACTTTTTGAGAGAGACATGCACTCATTGTGAATTTGCTAGAATACTCATTGAGCTTCGCTTATATCTTTTGAGTTAGGAAATTTAGCTCACATGTGCTTCACTTATATCTTTTGAGCTAGATAACTTTGCTCTAAGTGCTTCACTTAGATCTTTTAGAGCACGGCGATGTCATATTTTGCAGAAATAAGAACTCTCGATCTTCACTTATATCTTTTTGAGAGTGCTCTCTCTGAGTAACTTGGTAGTTGGCTTATGCTATGAAAGTAGTCCCAAAGGTGACAGGCACCCAAAGAGGATACAATAAAACTTCCATATTCATGTGCATTGATTAGAAAGAGAAGTTTGATTCCTCTCAGTTAGTTTTGAGGCATGGATTTGGTAATATTAAGAGTTATGTTAGTAGGGTGTTGTGAATCTAGAAATACTTGTGTTGAAGTTAGTGATTCCCGCAACATGCACGTATGGTGAACCGCTATGTTAGGAAGTCGGAGCATAATTGATTTATTGATTGTCATCCTTTGTGTTGCGGTCGGGATCGTGCGATGGTTAACACCTACCAACCCTTCCCCTAGGAGTATGCGTCTAGCACTTTGTTTCGATTACTAATAAAAACTTTTGCAATAAGTATGTGAGTTCTTCATGAATAATGTGAGTCCATGGTATAGATGCACTTTCACTTTCCACCATTGCTAGCCTCTCTAGTGCCGCGCAACTTTCGCCGGTGCACAAACCCACCATATACCTTCCTCAAAACAACCACCATACCTACTTATTATGGCATTTTCATAGCCATTCCGAGATATATTTCCATGCAACTCCCACCGTTCCGTCTCATGACATGTGCCGTCACTTTCATATTGCCATCGCATGATCGTAAGACAGCTAGCGAGATGTTTCAACGTCATACGCCAAGCTAGATCGTTGCACATCCCGGTACACTGCCGGAGGCATTTCCTATAGAGTCCTCATCGTTCTAAGCATTGAGCTGTGAGTAAATTAAAGTGTGATGATCATCATTATTAGAGCATTGTCCCATGTGAGGAAATAAAAAAGAGAGGCCAAAGTTTCCCACAAAAAAGAGAGAGAGAGATATGGAAAGAGGCCAAAGTGCCCAAACAAAAAAAGAGAGTAAAAGAGAGAAGGGACAATGCTACTATCTTTTTCCACACTTGTGCTTCATAATAGCAGCATGTTTTTCATGATTGAGAGTCTCTTGTTTTGTCACCACCATATGCTAGTGGGAATCTTCATTATATAACTTCGCTTGTATATTCCAATGATGGGCTTCCTCAAAATTGCCCTAGGTCTTCGTGAGCAAGCAAGTTGGATGCACACCCACTAGTTCTCCTTTTGAGCTTTCACATACTTATAGCTCTAAGTGCATCCATTGCATGGTAATCCCTACTCTTTCACACTGATATCTATTGATGGGCATCTCCATAGCCCTTTGATACGCCGAGTCGATGTGACCATCTCCTCCTTTTTGTCTCACAACCTCCACCACACTCTATTCCACCTATAGTGCTATATCCATGGCTCACGCTCATGTATTGCGTGAGAGTTGAAAAAGGTTTGAGAAAGTAAGAGTGCGAAAACAATTACTTGGCCAATACCGGGGTTGCGCATGATTTAAATTAGTTGTGTGGGGATGATGGAGCATAGCCAGACTATATTATTTTGTAGGGATAATTTTCTTTGACCTTGTTATTTCGAAAGTTCATGATTACCTTGCTAGTTTGCTTGAAGTATTATTGTTTTCATGTCAATAGCAAAATATTGTTTTGAATCTTACGGATCTGAACATTCATGTCACATGAAAGAAGTTACAAAGGACAAATATGCTAGGTAGCATTCCACATCAAAAATTCAGTCTTTATCACTTCCCTACTCGAGGACGAGCAGGAGTTAAGCTTGGGGATGCTTGATACGTCTCCAACGTATCTATAATTTTTGATGGTTCCATGCTATTATCGTGTCAAACTTTGGATGTTTTGTATGCCTTTTATATATTTTTTGGGACTAATTTATTAACTCAGTGCCAACTGCGAGTTCGTGTTTTTTTGACCCTTTTCAGAGGAGAATATTAAACGGAGTCCAAACGGAATAAAACCTCCGAAAAGATTTTTTCCGGAACAGAAGATACGTAGGGAGCTTGAGAACCAAGGCAGAGGGCACCAGGGGAGGTCACAAGCCGCGTAGGCGCGGCCTGGGGGGGCCCGCGCCTAGCAGGCTTGTGGGCCCCCTGTGGCTCCTCTGCCCTACTTCTTCCGCCTATAAATCCCCGAAAAAATCCAAAACTACGGGAGAGATCCACGAAAATACTTTTCCGCCGCCGCAAGGTTCTGTCTCTGCTAGATCCCATCTAGGTACGTTCTGGTGCCCTGCCGGAGGGGGGATTCGGATACGGAGGGCTTCTTCATCAACACCATTGCCTCTCCGATTATGCGTGAGTAGTTCACCATAGACCTTCGGGTCCATAGCTAGTAGCTAGATGGCTTCTTCTCTCTCTTCGATCTTCAATACAAAGTTCTCCATGATCTTCATGGTGATCTATCCGATGTAATCTTCTTTTGCGGTGTGTTTGTCGAGACCCGATGAATTGTGGATTTATGATCAGATTATCTATGAATCTTATTTGAGTTTCTTATGATCTCTTATATGCATGATTTCATATCCTTGTAATTCTCTTCGAGTTGTGGGTTTTGTTTGGCCAACTTGATCTATGATTGTTGCAATGGGAGAAGTGCTTGGTTTTGGGTTCATACCGTGCGGTGACCTCACCCAGTGACAGAAGGGGTAGCGAGGCACACATCGTGTTGTTGCCATCAAGGGTAAAAAGATGGGGTTTATATCTATTGCATGAAATTATCCCTCTACATCATGTCATCTTGCTTAAGACGTTACTCTGTTTGTCATGAACTCAATACACTAGATGCATGCTTGATAGCGGTCGATGTGTGGAGTAATAGTATTTAATGTAGAAAGTATTGGTCTACTTGTCTCGGACGTGATGCCTATATGTATGATCATTGCCTTAGATATCGGCATGACTTTGCGCGGTTCTATCAATTGCTCGACAATAATTCGTTCACCCACCGTAATATTTGCTATTTTGAGAGAAGCCTCTAGTGAACACTATGGCCCCCGGGTCTGCTTCACATCATATTTTCAGCCCTACACTTTTACTTTGTTGCACTTTCCGCCTTCAGATCTCACCTTGCAATCAATCGTGAAGGGATTGACAACCCCTTTGTAGCGTTGGGTGCAAGTTTGCTGTTTTTGCGCAGGTACATTGGTGCCTCATCTTGATACTCCTACTGGATTGATACCTTGGTTCTCAAACTGAGGGAAATACTTACTGCTACTGTGCTGCATCACCCTTTCCTCTTCAAGGGAAAAAACCAACGCAAGCCCAAGAGGTAGCAGGAACCCATCCGGCCCAGGAGCTTTCAGAGGCCTTATTTGTAACAGGGCATCAACAATCTCCTTGTCGCTGAAAGGAGCACACAACTTAACATTATCATCCTCAGAGACCATTACCTCCAAGAGATCAACTACTGTAGAGGCATCAATAGTCATATTCGCAGTAAAAATCCCTTTGAAGTACTCGTTTGCAACCTTCCCCATAGCAGCAAAGTACGAATGTACCACATCAATACTGTCCGTGATTTGACAAATCTTGTTTATCCTAGCTCTCCACACCGCCTTATTATGAAAGAACTTTATGTTCCTATCCCCCTCCTCCAGCCAAGAAATTATAGATCTCTGCAACCACAACATCTCCTCTTGGTATAACGGTTCGTTCATTCTGTCCGTCACCCTCTGAATGTTTTGCTGGTTTGCATTCATATTCATAAGCTCTTCCAGCTGAGTTCGGGACTTGGCCAGCTCCCTAGTAATATTGCCAAACTTCTTACTCCAACGTCCCGACGATGACATAGTTTTTGCGAGAGCATCCCGTAGATGGGTGAGTTTTTGCACATCTCCAACATCCTACCATGCCGTCCTTATAACCTCTGGGAAAGTACCATCTCTCTCCCAAAAAACCTCATACCTCCTATTCTTTTGAGCAACCAGACCCTCGTCCGCAGCACTCTTAAGGATAAGTGCCACATGATCAGAACAAGGGGAGGGGACGTGAAGGACTGAAGAAAAGGCAAACATGTTTCGCCACTCATTTGTACCCACTGCTCTGTCCAGCCGGACACATACATTATTAGCACATGAACGCTTATTATCATATGTGAAACGTACTCCTATGAAGCCGAGATCCACCAAACCACAAGTTTCCAAAGTGTCTCTTAATGCAACCATCTAGGGGACAACTCTAGGTGTTGTTGAAAAATGTTCAAAGTCCCATAGAGCTTCGTTGAAATCACCAACTACCAACCATGGTGTAGCATTTACACTCTTTAGGCTTTGTAGTTTCGCCCACATGAGGTGTCTGTTTTCTACTGTTGGTTCCCCATAGATGCATGTAAGTCTCCATAGCTCCGCATTAGCTTCAAGATGAACCATAACATCAATTATCCTCTCGTTCTTTTCCATGACATCTACCTCAAGAGACTCATCCAGTATAGAGCAAGGCCATCGCTCATCCCATTGCTATCAACACCACAAAATCCCTTCAGGCCTATCCTCCCTCGAACCTTCTTCATCTTCTCTTCTTTATGTCGTGTCTCACACAAGAAAACCAACATGGGGGAATGCGACTAACACATCGTCGCTAGTTCTCGAATTGTCCGGGGAATCCCCCACCCCGGCAGTTCCAACTTAGGAGATTCATTAGGGCCGGCGGTCCTCCCCATTGGAGGCCGCCTCAGAAGCTATAACAACATTGTCATCCACACCTGCATCTCGACCAACCACTTCACACCGGCTCCTTCTATTAACAATAGGTACATTCCCCGGGGTCATAGAAGATAGACCACCGGTCCCTGAAGAACCAACATTCTCAAGCATCAGCACCGTATATGAAACTTTCCCAACTAAATTAGGGACTGGCTAACCCCTCACATTGAGTGTGCCATCCACATCGATGAGCCTCTTGCGAATGTTCTTCACGCCTTCACCCCAACGGTTCTCTTGCTGGTCAGATTGAAACTGTTGTTCCTTATACGTTCCAGCACCTCGCCCCCTACATCAGGTGATTTTCCTTCTCTCCCTCCTATGCCACTCCCCTCTCCTCTCCTTGCACGTCCCCGTCCTCCGTCAACACCACCACCCCTGCCAGTAGACTGCCATCCTCCTCCACGCCCTACAGCAGAGCTACCCCCATTGGGGTCGTTATTCCAGTGGAGGTAGTCACCCCGTTCGCACGTGTTGGGATCATGAATCCCATCCCCACATTCCTCCACCACTTGTCCCATGCAACCACAGAAGAAGCAGAAATCTGGAAGCTTCTCATAGCTAACCGGGTATTTCTTCCTCTCCTTAAGAGTGATAGGCACAAACCTCACCAATGGTTTATTAACATTCACAAAAACTTTCACCCGAAGGTGGCTTGAGGGGTTTATCTTCCCCTCATCGACGTGACAGTGAATGGGGGCTCCCCTACCTTCTTTGGTACCTTCTTCGCAAGCTCTTTCTTCCTCGTCAATCCATCATGCAAACCCTTGATTCTGGACCAGAGAGGGTACATCTCAAGCGCATATTTTGCGACATTCGTGAAGCTATCATACTCCACAAGAACAACCGGATCCCGCTTGAATTGCCATGGGCCATCTTCCACTACCCTCTTCCAATCTCCTAAACAGTGACATTGTGCGAGGAAAAGGTTTGGACCCTTGATGTTAAAGGTCACCCCTTGCACACACGCCCACGTGTTCCTCATGGAATTTAGTAGAGCAGCATGGCTAAAGGGTCATAGGGTATGAACCCTAAACAAAGCCAGCCATCGAACCTCCTTTATCAATTCCTCCACCTCCCTAGAGAGATCTAAATCATCCTCTTCTTCTCCATGCAAATTCATCCCTTCAAAAGCATCTTCTAGGGTTGGACCAGGCCCAACGTGATCCCAATCACCCCCTTCTTCCTCAACCATCTCCTCACCCCGCACTTCTGGCAGCACCTCCGCGATCTTCTTCCTCTGTAGCGTATTAGGATGCTCGTCTCCCGAATCACCCTGCAAACATTTCTCCTTCGCTAGTTGATCTTCCTTCTCCGCCACCAGCACATCCTCCACCGGCCGAGCTCCAGCCATTACCTCCATGCAACCGTTGCAGTAGTCACGCGTGCCTTAGCTAATCCCAATGCCCTATTTGTCCAGAGTAACGACGGTGAAATTACGTAGACTCCGGCGGCGGCGCCGTCGGAGGAAGAGGGGACTTTAGGGAAACCTTAAAGGAAAACATATGTATGGACTTTATGTATTTATTTTTTCAGTAATAACATTTGACAGATTGATTCTATTCCAGTTGATAAAAACAGAAAAAACCTTTTGATGGTAAGCGAGTCTTTTTTTAACCCTGGTGACTTGGGGATATCACTATCCCTCTAACCATCCAAGCACATGTTGGTTTGCAACGAGTGTATGAAGGGGTTTTACACCTAGCAATGTCACACTTTGCCACATAATGTTGTCACATTTGTCTAAGGTTAGTTTTTCAAAATGAGAGCCATGATTGAATTGGATCTCTTGACTTAAAAAAGGCTTCCCGAGACCCCCCTGTTGCTCTGCACGAGCGACACAGTGGGGACCCAAGCCAACATCAGTAGCCGCCTCTCCATCAACTCCCCTCTTGTCGCCGTCTAGCAAGTCCTGTGTGACAGAGGTGGCGACGGGGCTTCTTCTCTAGGGGCTGGTTCGTGCGGCACTCACGCATGGTCGTCGTGAGCTCTGCGCCGGTGTGCTGGAGCTCCTTCCCTTTAGCAGGGGCGACTGATCCGGGCCCCTCACGCCCGGATCTGGTGGTGTGCAGGCGGGGCCGGTCTGCAGCGGCGGCCCTAGCACCGTGGGGGTGGAGGCCCATGCGGCGGCCCTAACGCCGTGGGGTGGAGACCCGTGCGGCGGCCCTAACATCGTGGGGTGGAGAACCGTGCGGAAACCCAAGCCATCACCAACAGCCGCCCCTCCGTCGAACCCCCCTCGCCACCGCTGGGAAAAGACCATGTGACAGAGGCGGCGACATGGCTTCTTCTCCACGGGCTGGTTCCTGCGGCACCGGTGCATAGTCGTTGTGAGCTTTGGGGCGACGTGCTGGAGCTCCTTCCCTCTGGCAGGGGTGGCTGGTCCAGGCCCCTCACTCCCGGATCTGTTGGTGTGCGGGTGGGGCTAGTCTACGACGACAACCCTACCATTGTGGGATGGAGGCCCGTGCTTCGGTAGATCTTGTCTGTCGTGGCGTGGGCTGTTCAGGCGTGGTGGTGCGACCGGAGGGGATACACAACAACATGAAGGTGTGGCCAGAGGCAAGGTTTGGCTGCGTGGCCGCGCTGGGTGGTGATGCAAACACGCACATGGCACGTTGGTCGAGGCTAGCAAGGGGAGAAGCAGGGGCGTGCAAGGGGCCGAGTAGCGCGGCGCTGCGCCGGTGGCCCCGTGCTGGGTGAGGCATGGGCGAGTTCGGCGGATCTGGTGAGGCGCGAGCTGCGCAACGAGTCCTGCAATGATGGATGTGTGCGCACAAGGGATCGGGCGACGCTGATCTTCTGCACGAAGGTCATGAAGTGTGAAGGTAGTCAGATTCGGCCGAATTTGACCTCGGTGGATCGATGAAGGGCTTGTTGACGCATGATGTGCGGGGCTCGAGAGGTTGACCCGGGTGAAAGCTTGTCTCCGACGTGTCCGGAGCCGGCAATGGCGATGCTTTCAAGTGCCTTTTCCTTCTTGTTGACATCTCGAGGTACTCCCAACTCCAATCTTTGCACCTTTGGTGGAAACCCTAGATCCATGGGATCAGACGATGACGGTGCTCTAGCATCGTATCCCCTCTCGGGGGATCGTCTCTCGAGCTAGGCATCATCAAGCGGGACCGTTTGAAGTTGGTGGTGTTGGAGTTGGCAACTATGATGGGTGTGTGCGATTTGGGAGACGTGATAATAGTTCCGGTAGTCGACTCTTCTCCGGCGTGTTCGGGGGATTACCTTGGGTTGTTTTGTTGAGGTGAAGTCAGAGCTATGGCGGCGGGTGAGGGAGTCTAGGAATAAGGGGTCCTTGGGCCGCTTAGCAATTTTCATGGGCCAAACTCCTGGGCCGTCCTATTGTCATTATTGGACTCCAAATAAATAAGGCGATGATGTATGCAAGATGAACTCTTGTGAAGACTTGGCGTGCACCCCACGACCGAATGGTAATCGACATGTTTCCTCCTTAATGTAACCAATGTTGTGTAACCCTAGTACCCCTAGTATCTATATAAATAGAAGGGTTTTAGTTCATAGGACAAGCTAAGATCATTACTCCTAGGGTTTAGACCACAACATACGATCTCGAGGTAGATCAACTCCGTACTCGGTACTCCATCATCAATATAAACAAGAGAAGGACATAGGGTTTTACCTCCGTCAAGAGGGCCTGAACGTGGGAAAACATTGCCTCCTTTGTCTCCAGTTACCCATCGATCCAAGGTCCAGAATTTGGGACCCCTTACCCGAGATCTGTCGGTTTTGACACCGCCATTGGTGCTTTCACTGAGAGTTCCGCTATGTGATTGCTAAAGGATCTATGGCCCGTTTAATCACCAGCGATGACATCCATAACGAGGACATTATTGTCCCCGGACAGATCTTCACGTTCGGTAACGTCGTGCTGCATGCTGATCCAACCGATCGCCTATACCAGATCGGAAACCTCGTCCCAACCACGAGACCAGGTTCGGGAACTTAGAGTTCATCGCCGACTCCCCGGGGGATCTTATTCTGATGAAGCTTTAGGCTCCTAATACGTCTCCAACGTATCTATAATTTTTGATTGTTCCATGCTATTATATTATCAACTTGGGATGTCTTATATGCATTTTATGCCATTTTATATCATTTTTGGGACTAACCTATTAACTTAGTGCCTAGTGCCAGTTTCTATTTTTTCCGTGTTTTTGACCTTTTTCAGAAAAGAATATTAAACGGAGTCCAAACAGAATAAAACCTGTGGGGTGATTTTTTCCATAACAGAAGATACGCAGAGGACTTCAGAACCAAGGTAGGAGGTCTCGTGGGAGGTCACGAGCCCCCTAGGCATGACCTAGGGGGGGGAGGCCTAGCAGGCTCGTGGCCCCCCCATGGCTCCTCTGCCCTACCTCTTTCGCTTATAAATTCCCAAAAATCCCAAAACCAAAGAAGAGAGCCACGAAAGTACTTTTCCGCCACCACAAGCTTCCGTCTCCGCAGGATCCCATGTGGGGACAGTTCTGGTGCCCTACCGGAGGGGGATTCGGGCATGGAGGGCTTATTCATCAACACCATTGCCTCTCCGATGATGCGTGAGTAGTTCACCACAAACCTTCGGGTCCATAGCTAGTAGCTAGATGGCTTCTTCTCTGTCTTGGATCTTCAATATAAAGTTCTCCATGATCTTCATGGAGATCTATCCGATGTAACTTTATTTTGCGGTGTGTTTGTCGAGATCCGATGAATTGTGGATTTATGATCAGATTATCTATGAATATTATTTGAGTCTTGATTTCTTATATGCATGATTTCGTATCCTTGTAATACTCTTTGAGTTATGGGTTTCGTTTGGCCAACTTGATCTATAATTCTTGCAATGGGAGAAGTGCTTGGTTTTGGGTTCATATCGTTCGGTGTCCTCACCTAGTGACAAAAGGGGTAGCAAGGCACGCATCATGTTGTTGCCATCAAGGGTAAAAAGATGGGGTTTATATCATATTGCATGAATTTATCCCTCTACATCATGTCATCTTGCTTAAGGCGTTACTCCGTTTGTTATGAACTTAATACACTAGATGCATGCTGGATAGCGCTCGATGTGTGGAGTAATAGTAGTAGATGCAGAAAGTATCGGTCTACTTGTCTCGGACGTGATGCCTATATGTATGATCATTGCCTTAGATATCGTCATGACTTTGCGCGATTCTATCAATTGCTCGACAGTAATTTGTTCACCCACTGTAATACTTGCTATCATGAGAGAAGCCTCTATTGAACACTATGGCCCCCGGGTCTATTTTACACATCATATATTCAGATCTACATACAAAATACCAAAAATACCTTGCTGCACTTTTATTTCTTCTTACCTTTCATCACTATCAGATCACACCTTGCAAGTAATCGTGAAGGGATTGACAACCCCTTTATCGCGTTGGGTGCAAGTTTGTTTGTTTTTGCGCAGGTTCATTGGTGCCTCATCTTGATACTCCTACTGGATTGATACCTTGGTTCTCAAACTGAGGGAAATACTTGTCGCTACTTTGCTGCATCACCCTTTCCTCTTCAAGGGAAAAACCAACGCAAGCTCAAGAAGTAGCAGCTCCCAATGCCGTGACATCGGGAGGGGTGGATCTCGCCCTTGAGACGGCTCCGCCCTGGCTCCGGCCCCAAGGCCCAAACCAGATAATATTTTTGCATCATCTTGTGATGAACGCTAACCTGATGCGACTCCAAGTATCCCGACAATAGCGACGCTACGGGTCGACCCCATGAACTCCAAAAATATGGATGCCGAAGATGTCACGGAACTAAATGAGCTGCTTGGCCGAATTCAAGCCATGGGAGTGTCCAACGACCAACCGCCGGTCTATGAACAGATCGGGATTAAACCCGACGACAGGGAAATCCACGTCCCAGCTATCACACACTTGGTTGCCATCATCGAGAAACCAGTTGAAGGTTGGCCTTCCTAGCCGCCGGAGCTTAGAACAGTCTATGTTCCGACTCCAATAATCTGGATCTCCTCACTAGTTCGGTAGCCGAGCTCCGCCCCGAACTTAATCCGGGGTGCAACCGGTCATGTCCGACCAGTAGGTCGGACCCTGAGATTAGCGCGCTGGACTTCACGATGGTGTTAGACACAATCGCGAAAACGTGGAATTCATGTCCTATCGGGACACCGAATTTCCCCCCACCCACCTTCCAATTTAAACGCTCTCTAAATAAATCAGAGAATCCTAACATATGGGACCTACTGTGCGTTAGGGAAGGACGAGGATAGATAGTCCGACACTTCTGGGCTAGATTCGTCCTCACAATAAACTAGATACCGAAATGCAGTGGCCAGGAAATTATGAAAATCTTCCGGCATAACTACCATGATGAAGGAATCCTGAATGCCCTTGCCCGTCGCCACATACACAACTTCATCGAGCTATCTATATTGATACGCAGATACTGCACAATGTAAATTAAGTGGCATACTCAACGAATGCGAGTGGAATTAAAAGCACATATGCTCCCTTGGTGGTTTTGATAATTCATGACAACATACATTGTCTCTTGGACTAACACTTTTCCCTAGTGTATTTCAGGTATAGTCCATACAACACTTTGGCTAAAGGATTGTGAGGAGAAGCACCTTGATGAAGGAAGGAATAGTATTGGCTAAAGCTTCAATCAAGAAGACTCTTCATTTTACACTTCGTGAGAAATTATTTTTGAGTCCATAAGAAAGCCAATACTATTAAAAGGGGATGAGGTATTATGATGAATTGGTTTCTCAAGTGCTTAGAGATAGCCACCAAAAATACTCAACCACTTTCCCACAAAATATATCTGTCCCAAGCCAAATATGAAAAATCGGTGCCACCAACATTTCCCACTCGGCAATACCGATTTTACACTTAGACAGATCCTATGCCAATCCCACCATCTCGGTACAACCAACATTCCTATCGGTGCCACTCAGATAGGGTGACCAACATTCTGTTGAGCTAACTTCAAGTTTCAGAATTTCCGAGTTTGAAGTCGGACTCACTGAGTTTGGAAACCAGTCTAGGTCATCGTATCGGTACCATCGAGATTCCTATATCGGTCTCACCGAGAATTCGAAGTTGCCACATTTTTAGTGCAACTCGGTACCACCGATATTAATATTTCAGTGTCATCGAGTTGGGCAATAATGTTGTAACGATTAGATTTTGGGAGATGCTTATATATAACCCTCCACCTACCTCTCATTTGTAGAGGAAGCACTCATAACACACTTAGAGTTGCCAAATCCATTTTTCTTAGAGAGAGCCACCTACTCATGTGTTGAGATCAAGAGATTCCATTCCAACCATTTGAACCTTGATTTCTAGCCTCCCCAAGTTGCTTTCCACAAGATAAATCTCTCCTACCCCTGCCAAATCTAAGAGAGAGTGATTGAGTGTTGAGGAGACTATCTTTAAAAGCGAAGAGCAAGGAGTTCATCATTCTACCACATTTATTACCTTTTGGAGGGTGGTTCCTCCTAGATTGGTTAGGTGTCGCTTGGAAGCCTCCTACTTCGTGTTGTGGAGTTGAACCAAGATGTTTGTAAGGGCAAGGAGATCGCCTACTTCATGATGATCTAACGTGAGTGAGGCTAGTCCTGTATGGACGGAAGCCGTGGTGGAATAGACAAGGCCTCTTCTTCGTGGACCCCTTGTGGATGGAGCCCTCCATGAACTCCCGCAATCGTCACCCTCCGTGGGTTGAAGTCTCACTAACCATGCCAAAATTGTCGTGTCAACTTTTTCGCGTTTGATCTTCCTAAACTCTATTTCTTACTATATGTGCCAAGTCTTTACATTCTGCTGCCATTCTTGTTGACTAGCGTATGTAGGGTGGACTAGACTTGTTAGAATCACTAATATCTGCCAACCATTATACTGGGAAAATGCTAGGATTCTAATTTGTGGAAGTAGTCTATTCACCACCCTCTAGACACCTCTTCTATCGATCTCTCAATTGGTATCAGAGCAAGGTCTCCAAAACCTTGGTTTAAACACCATCGGAGGAAGATGGATGTGCCTAGTTAGGGGAATATTAGTTCTAGAGTACCTATTCTTGATGAGGAATATTTTAGACAATGGAAATATGAAATTCTTGATATATTTGATAAATTCCATTTGCAAAAGTATGTTAAATATCCCTATGAGCCCCATTGATCCTTTGGATCCTTCTCATGATGAAGAACTTGATATGCTTGGTAATCTTAAAACTGTTAATCTAATCATTAGAGGACTGCCAAGAAATGTGCTTAATCAATTGCAAAATTTTGAGTGTGCTCACACTTTGTGGAAAAACTTACAGAAAATATATCCCGACTATTCACTAAAAAATCTTGAGATCATTTTCCATAAATGCATCGCCTTTCACAAAATGAAGCCAACCGTTCCTAATTTTGATAAATGCCTTTTTGGGCTTTGTGACCTCATGCCTGCTAATAGAGATGTCATTACCATTAACAATGTCATTGTTGAAGCCATTCGCATGCACAAATATGAACATTGTCATAGTCAAAATTCCGATGAAATTCTTGTTTCTTATGACGAGGATATTTCGTCCGACGACGACAATGTGGAGCATGGCTACTATGATGAAGATGAAGAGTTTACATAGAGTATGATAAGAACATGGGGAACCTTAGTTTTATGGAGAACCATAGAGACTACATGGCCGGTGGAAAGGAGTGGGTTCTCGACGGTGGATGCACCGATCACATGACCGGAGATAAAGGCATGTTCCATGAGAACACTCAAAACCGTGGACCTCGAAGGTATGTGACTTCTGGAGAGAACTCCAAGGGTATGGTACTTGTTCATGGTAAGGTGGCCATACTCATGATAGTTCCATTCAAAATTTCATGCTTCTTGAATCCCTTGGCTATAATTTGCTTTCCGTATCTAGACTAGCAGACTTTGGTTTCAATGAGCTATTTATGAAAGTTGACTACCAAGTGTTTTGTAGTGCAAATCATAACATGGTCTTTACTCGTATCCATAGAGGTGATTTATACATTGTTGATTTCACTAAATAAATCTAAACCCCGTCCATGTCTTATTGCTAAATCTTCTAAAGGTTGATTATGGCATAGAAGGTTAGGACATGTAGGTATGCGTAACCTTGACAGGCTTATGAAAGGTGATCATATTCTTGGTGTTAGAGATGTTATCTTTGACAAATATAGACTTTGTAGTGCTTTTCAAACAGGAAAGCAAGTCGGTGGAAGTCATCCTGTGAAGAACATCATGACTACAAGAAGGCCGCTCGAGCTGCTTCACCTGGATCTCTTTGGTCCTAATGCTTACAAGAGCATCGATGGAAATTCTAATCGTCTAGTCATTGTTGATGATTTTTCCAGATTTACGTGGGTATTCATTCTTGATGATAAGTCACAGGTACAAATGATCTTCAAGAACTTTGCTCGGAAAGCTCAAAATCAGTTTCAAGTGAAGATCAAGAAAGTTCGGAGCGACAACGAAATGGAGTTCAAGAACAAAAATGTGGATACTTTTCTTGGCGAAGAAGGTATCTCACATGAGTTCTCGGCGACGTACACACCTCAACAAAATGGAGTTGTTGAGAGGAAGAACCGGACTCTCATAGAGATGGAGAGAACGATGCTTGACGAATACAAGACACCAAGACACTTTTGGGAAGAAGCCGTGGAAACAGCTTGCCATGCCATAAACTGACTCTACTTACACAAGATTCTCGGTAAAACGGCGTACGGGCTACTCATCAGTAACAAACCCCAAGTTCGATACTTTCGAGTATTCGGATCTAAGTGCTACATTCTTGATAAGCATCGTCACGCTAAATTTGCTCCTAAATCTCATGAAGGTTTCCTACTCGGTTATGTCTCAAACTCTCACACTTACTGTGTCTACAACAGCTTCACTCGAAAAGTTGAAGAGACGGTAGATGTGAAGTTTGATGAATCTAATGCTTCGCAAGTCAAACAATTGGCAAATGATGTAGGAGATAAGGAACCTTCGGAAGCCATCCAAGATCTACCTATCGAAAAGATTCGTCCCATGGAGGTGAAGGAAAGTACTTCATCAATTCAAGTGGAAGGTCCTACTTAGCATCAAGGCGAACCACAAGACGACATGGAGGCATCCACAGGCGGTACATGACATGATGAAGAATAGGATGAAGTACATCGTGATGATCCACCTCAACCTTCCTCACCACCGCCTCAAGGACTTGACAGTGTCAATGACAACGTGCAAGATGATCATGATGAAGAAGCTCCACCATCCAACAAGAAGAAGCTGTCAGGAGTTCGAGCAAGAGTGGACAAAGATCATCCACCGAATCAAATCTTCGTGACATACAAGCCGGGAGAATCACTCTCTCTAAATCTCGTTTAGCTAACTTTTGCGAGCATTATTCTTTCATCTCTAGCATTGAGCCCTTGAAGGTAGAAGAAGCCCTTCAAGACCCGGATTGGGTCAATGCCATGCATGAAGAGCTACACAACTTCAAGGGGAATTGATACGTCTCCATCGTATCTACTTTTCCAAACTCTTTTGCCCTTGTTTTGGACTCTAATTTGCATGATTTGAATGGAATTAACCCGGACTAACGTTGTTTTCAGCAGAATTGCCATGGTGTTGTTTTTGCGCAGAAATAAAAGTTCTCGAAATGACCTGGAAATTTACGAGGAATTTTTGTGGAATATATAAAAAATACTGGCGCAAGAATCACCTGGAGACACGGAGCCAGGATCCCACAAGCCCAGGAGGCCCGCCCCCCAGGCCGGGCCTGGCAGGCTTGTGAGGCCCTCGTGGCTCCGCAGCCTCCAACTCCATCTCTATATATTCTCTCTTGCTCGGAAAAAATTAAGAGAGAAGAGTTCATCGCGTTTCACGACACGGAGCCGCCGCCACCACCTGTTCTTCCTCTGGAGGGCAGATCTGGAGTCCGTTTTGGGCTCCGGAGAGGGGAAATCAACGTCGTCGTCATCACCAACCATCCTTCATCGCCAATTCCATGATGCTCTTCATCGTTCATGAGTAATCTCATCGTAGGCTCGCTGGACGGTGATGGGTTGGATGAGATCTATCATGTAATCGAGTTAGTTTTGATGGGGTTTGATCCCTAGTATCCACTATGTTCTAAGATTGATGTTGCTACTACTTTGCTATGCTTAATGCTTGTCACTAGGGCTCGAGTGCCATGATTTCAGATCTGAACCTATTATGTTTTCATCAATATATGTGTGTTTTTGATCATATCTTGCAAGTTTTAGTCACCTACTATGTGTTATGACCCGGCAACCCCGGAGTGACAATAACCGAAACCACTCCCGGAGATGACCATAGTATGAGGAGTTCATGTATTCACTACGTGCTAATGCTTTGTTCCGGTTCTCTATTAAAACGAGACCTTAATATCCCTTAGTTTCCATTAGGACCCCGCTGCCATGGGAGGGATGGACAATAGATGTCATGCAAGTTCTTTTCCATAAGCACGTATGACTAAATACGGAATACATGCCTGCATTACATTGACGAACTGGAGCTAGTTACATATCTCCCCATGTTATAACTGTTACATGATGAATGTAATCTGACATAATTATCCATCACCGATCCAATGCCTACGAGTTTTTCCTACTGGTCCTTGCTAAGTTACTTTACCGCTACTGCTGTCACTACTGCTACTGTTACCGCTGCTACCGTTACTATCACACTACTTTGCTACTGAAACTTTGCTGCATACAAAGTCTTTCACGTGTGGTTGAATTGACAACTCAATTGCTAATACTCGAGAATATTCTTTGGCTTCCCCTTGTGTTGAATCAACAAATTTGGGTTGAATACTCTATCCTCAGAAACTGTAGCGATCCCCTATACTTGTGGGTCATCAAGACTATTTTCTGGCGCCGTTGCCGGGGAGGCATAGCTCTATTCTCCGAGTCACTTGGGATTTACGTCTGTTGATCACTATGAGGAATCCGAGAGATCCAAAAACTAAAGTCTTGCCCTCAACTACGAGGACAGGTAAGGAACTGCCATCTAGCTCTGCACTTGATTCACCTTCAGTTATGAGTAAGTTTGCGACACCACCACCTACTAGAAATTCTGATATGTCGCCTGTGCTTGATGATGCTATTCTGCTATCCATGATGCTTATGATGATGCTTTGCTTGATAATGATTTGCCACTGGGTGCATTTCTTGATGCACAAATTACTAGAGTTACTGCTGAATGTGATGATACTTTTGAAACTGATGAAATTATTGAAGTAGAACCTGCTGTTCCACCAGTTAGGCCTAGCTCTCCTAGATATGAATTGCCTAATATACCTAAGGGTTATGTTGTGGAGGGAGAGGTTGCTGAAGACTTTCTTGCTTGTAAGGATAGCTATGATCTTGAGAATTTATTGCGCAGGTGGAAAGAAAAATCTCTGAATGCTAGAATGAAATACGATCCTAAGTTTTCTACTTCACCCATCTTTGTTACCGATAAGGATTATGAATTCTCTGTTGATCCTGAGTTGATCACTTTGGTTGAATCTGATCCTTTTCATGGTTATGAGTCTGAAACGGTTGTAGCACATCTTACTAAGCTGAATGATATAGCCACCCTATTCACGAATGAGGAAAAAATTCGCCATTACTATATCCTTAAGTTGTTTCCTTTCTCACTAAAGGGTGATGCTAAGACTTGGTTTACTTCTCTTGCTCCTGGTTGTGTGCGTAGTCCCCAGGATACGATCTACTATTTCTCTAAGAAATATTTTCCTGCCCATAAGAAACAAGCTGCCTTGCAGGATATATATAACTTTATGTAAGTTGAAGAAGAGAGTCTCCCACAAGCTTGGGGGAGGCTTGTCCAGTTACCGAATGCTTTGCCTGATCACCCTCTTGAGAAGAATGAAATACTTGATATCTTTTATAATGGACTAACCGATGCTTCTAGGGACCACCAAGATAGTTGTGCTGGTTGTGTTTTTAGTGAAAGAACTGTGGAACAAGCTGAAATTCTATTGAATAATATGTTTAGCAATCATAATGCTTGGACTATTCCCGAACCACCTCTGAAGCCTACTCCAAAGAAAAGAGGTATTCTATTCCTCAGTCCTGAAGATATGCAAGAAGCCAAGAAATCTATGCAAGAGAAAGGTATTAAATCTGAAGATGTTAAGAATCTACCACTCATACGTCTCCAACGTATCTATAATTTTTGATGGTTTCATGCTATTTTCTTGTCAAACTTTGGATGTTTTGCATGCCTTTTATTTATTTTCTGGGACTAACTTATTAACTCAGTGCCAAGTGCCAGTTCCTATTTTTTCCATGTTTTTGACCCCTTTCAGAGGAGATTTTGAAATGGAGTCCAAACGGAAGAAAATCACCGAAAATATTTTTTTTGGAACGGAAGAAGATCAGAGAACTTGGGAGCCAAGCCAGAAGAGCCCCAGGGGCCCCACAAGTCCCCACCCCGCAGCCAGTGGGGCCGCACCATCCAGGCTTGTGGGCCCCCTAGAGGTCCCCTGACCTAGATCTTGCGCCGATATATTCCCAAATATTCCCAAAAAAATCAAGAGACGATCGCAATTACTTTTCCACTGCCGGAAGCTTCTGTCTCTGCAAGTTCCCATCTGGGGCACGTCCTGGTGCCCTGCCGGAGGGGGGATTCGGATACGAAGGGCTTCTTCGTCAACACCATGACCTCTCCGATGATGCGTGAGTAGTTCACCATAGACCTACGGGTCCATAGCTAGTAACTTGATGGCTTCTTCTCTCTCTTGGGTCTTCAATACAAAGTTCTCCATGATCTTCATGGAGATCTATCCGATGTAATCTTGTTTTGCGGTGTGTTTGTTGAGATATGATGAATTGTGGATTTATGATCAGATTATCTATGAATCTTATTTGAGTTTCTCCTGATCTCTCTTATGCATGATTTCATATCCTTGTAATTCTCTTTGAGTTGTGGGTTTTGTTTGGCCAACTAGATCTATGATTCTTGCAATGGGAGAAGTGCTTGGTTTTGGGTTCATACCGAGCGGTGACCTCACCCAGTGACAGAAGGGGAAGCGACGCACGCATCGTGTTGTTGCCATCAAGGGTAAAAAGATGGGGTTTTCATCATTGGTTTGAGATTATCCCTCTACATCATGTCATCTTGCTTAAAGCGTTACTCTGTTCGTCATGAACTCAATACACTAGATGCATGCTGGATAGCGGTCGATGTGTGGAGTAATAGTAGTAGATGCAGAAAGTATCGGTCTACTTGTCTCTGACGTGATGCCTATATGCTAGATCATTGCCTTAGGTACCGTCATGACTTTGCGTGGTTCTATCAATTGCTCGACAATAATTTGTTCACCCACCGTGATATTTGCTATTATGAGAGAAGCCTCTAGTGAACACTATGGCCCCCAGGGTCTACTCCACACCATATTTTCAGCCTTACACTTTTTACTTCGTTGCATTTTCCGCCTTCAGATCTCACTTTGCAAACAATCTTGAAGGGATTGACAACCCCTTTGAAGCGTTGGGTGCAAGCTTGTTTGTGTTTGCGCAGGTACTTTGGACTTCACGAGGCCCTCCTTCTGGATCGATACCTTGGTTCTCAAACTGAGGGAAATACTTACTGCTCCTGTGCTAAATCACCCTTTCCTCTTGAAGGGAAAAACCGACGCAAACCAGAGAAGTAACAAGAAGAATTCCAATGCGCCAGGGAAGGACTTTTGTTGCGGTTGCATAAGAATTTCTGGTGCCGTTGCCAGGGACGAAGATCAAGTCAAGAACTCATCCAAGTAGGTGTCGCAAACTCATCTCTTGCATTTACTTTGTTTGCCAGTTGCCTCTCGTTTTCCTCTCCCCCACTTCACCAATTTGCCTTTTTTCGTTTGCCTTTCCTTTGCGTGTGTGCTATGTGCCTTCAATATGCTTGCATCTTCGCTTGCTGAAAATCTTTTGATATGGATCCTCACCCACTTGCTAATCTCTTTAAGAGATCCACTTATGTGGAACCAATTGCTAGTGAGTTGAGTACACTTGACTTTCTCTATGGAGTTTTGCTTGAGATGCGTGAATCTGAAAATCGTGATGAAGAGATTTATGAAGTGATTCACGAGGGATCCTTGAATGAAAAGCATGATTGCAATGGTTTCACTATAAATCCTATTAGTGACAATCATGCTAAAAATATGCAAAACCCTAAGCTTGGGGATGCTAGTTTTTCTATGTCCACTACTTGTTGCAATGATATTTGCAATAATATTGAAAGTGGGTTTGGAGAAGTCATGACTTTAGTTGATGATAATCCCACTATTTTTGAAGAGCGTCAACTTTGCATGCACGTGGATCATGAAAAGAATATCCTTTGTCATAGCTATATTGTTGAATTTGATTTTGATCCCACATGTAATTGCTTTGAGAGAGGAAAATATTGTGGTAGAAACTTTCATGTTACCCAATTACCTCTCGTTATGTGGAGATTGCTATTTTCTCTTTCTTCTTCCTTGCATATGATAACTATTGGTTGTCTTGACAATCTGTTTTCCTATAAAATGCCCATGCATAGGAAGCATGTTAGACTTAGATGTGATTTTCACATGCTTTATGATGCTCTCGTTGTGCCTCAATTCTTGTCTTTTGCGTGAGCATCATTGAATTATCAATGCCTAGCTAAGGGCGTTAAACAATAGTGCTTGTTGGGAGGAAACCCAATGAATTTATCTTTTTCTTTCTGTTTTGTTGCATCCACACCATCATAATTCTGTTGTGATTGTGTTTTTTGTGTTTCTTTTTGTGTTTGAGCCAAGCAAAGCCTTTATGACTAGTCTTGGTAATGGTTGTTTGATCCTGCTGGAAAAAGACATAAACTTTTTGCTCACGAGATGATTTTTCATTTTTATTCAGAAAGAGGTTTTGAGTTGATTCTTTTTGCCGCTGATTTATATGATTTTTCCCCAGGCCGTCGTAATTTTTCAAAATTTTTGAGGTACCAGAAGTAAACGAAGTATACAGATTGCTACAGACTGGTCTGTTTTTGACAGATTCTGTGTTTAGTTGAGTTGGTTGCTTGTTTTGATGAAACTATGGTTAGTATCGGGGGGTACTAGCCATGGAAAAGTGAGAATACAGTAGCCCATCATCAATATAGATATAATTCAAGCTTGCTACAGTACCGAAAGAGGTGGTAGTTTGTTTTCTTGTACTAATGTTATCACGAGTTTCTGTTTAAGTTTTGTGTTGTGAAGTTTTCAAGTTTTGGGTGATGTTCTCATGGACAAAGAGATAAGGAGTGGAAAGAGCTCAAGCTTGGGGATGCCCAAGGCACCCCAATCCAAATTCAAGGACACCAAAAAGCCTAAGCTTGGGGATGCTCCGGGAAGGCATCCCCTCTTTCGTCTTCAATCCATCGGTAACATTACTTGGAGCTATATTTTTATTCACCACATGATATGTGTTTTTCTTGGAGCGTCTTGTATCTTAGGAGTCTTTTCTTTTTGTTGTGTCACAATCATCCTTTCCGCACACCTTTTTGAGAGAGAGACATGCACTCATGGTGATTTTGCCAGAATGCTCATAGTGCTTCACTTATATCTTTTGAGCTAGATACTTTTGCTCTTGTGCTTCACTTATATCTTTAGAGCACGACGGTGCGTGATTTGGTAGTTGGCTTATTCTATGAAAGTAGTCCCAAATGTGCTACGTGCTCAAAGAGGATGCAAAAACCTCCATCTTCATGTGCATTGAGTAGTAAGAGAAGTTTCAATTCCTCTCAATTAGTTTTGAGACATGGATTCGGTAATATTGAGAGTTATGTTAGTAGGGTGTTGTGAATCTAGAAATACTTGTGTTGAAGTTAGTGATTCCCGTAGCATGCACGTATGGTGAACCGCTATGTTAGGAAGTCGGAGCATAATTGATCTATTGATTGTCATCCTTTGTGTTGAGGTCGGGATCGCGCGATGGTTTACACCTACCAACCCTTCCCGTTGGAGTATGCATTTAGCACTTTGTTTTGAGTACTAATAAAAACTTTCGCAATAAGTATGTGAGTTCTTCATGACTAATGTGAGCCCATGGTATAGATGCACTTTCACCTTCCACCATT
Organism: Hordeum vulgare subsp. vulgare; assembly: GCF_904849725.1. Lineage (NCBI taxonomy): Eukaryota > Viridiplantae > Streptophyta > Magnoliopsida > Poales > Poaceae > Hordeum > Hordeum vulgare. The sequence goes on from NC_058522.1 coordinate 41,471,714, forward strand.
GCTAGCCTCTCTAGTGCCGCGCAATTCTCGCCGATGCACAAACCCACCAAATTCCTTCCTCAAAACATCCACCATACCTACCTACTATGGCATTTTCATAGCCATTCCGAGATATATTGCCATGCAACGCCCACCGTTCCGTCTCATGACTTGTGCCGTCACTCTAATATTGCCATTGCATGATCGTAAGATAGCTAGCGAGATGTTTCAACGTCATACGCCATGCTAGATCGTTGCACATCCCGGTACACTGCCGGAGGCATTTCCTATGGAGTCATCATCATTGTGATCTTTGAGCTGTGAGTAAATAAAAGTGTGATGATCATCATTATTAGAGCATTGTCCCATGTGAGGAAAAAAAGAGATGCCAAAGAGCCCAAAAACAAAAAAAAAGAGAAAAGAAAAAAGAGGCCTAAGAGCCCAAATAAAAAAAAAGAGAGAAAAAGAGAGAAGGGACAATGCTACTATCTTTTTCCACACTTGTGCTTCATGTTAGCACCATGTTCTTCATGATTGAGAGCTTCTTGCTTTATCGCTACCATATGCTAGTGGGAATCTTCGTTTTATAACTTGGCTTGTATATTCCAATGATGGGCTTCCTCAAAATTGCCCCAGGTCTTCGTGAGCAAGCAAGTTGGATGCACACCCACTAGTTTTCCTCTTGAGCTTTCACATACTTATAGCTCTAGTGCATCTCTTGTATGGCAATCCCTACTCATTCACATTGATATCTATTAATGGGCATCTTCATAGCCTATTGATACGCCGAGTCAGTGTGACCATCTCCTCCTTTTTGTCTCACAACCACCACCATACTCTATTCCACCTATAGTGCTATATCCATGGCTCTCACTCATGTATTGCGTGATAGTTATAAAAGTTTGAGAAAGTAAGAGTGCGAAAACAATTACTTGGCCAATTTTGGGGTTGTGCATGATTTACATTATTTGTGTGAGGATGATGGAGCATAGCCAGACTATATGATTTTGTAGGGTTAACTTTCTTTGGCCTTGTTATTTTGAAAGTTCATGATTACCTTGCTAGTTTGCTGGAAGTATTACTTATTTCATGTCAATAGCAAACTATTGTTTTGAATCTTACGGATCTGAACATTCATGCCACGTGAAAGAAGTTGCAAAGGACAACTATGCTAGGTAGCATTCCACATCAAAAATTCATTCTTTATCACTTCCCTACTCGAGGGCAAGCAGGAGTTAAGCTCGGGGATGCTTGATACGTCTCCAACGTATCTATAATTTTTGATGGTTTCATGCTATTTTCTTGTCAAACTTTGGATGTTTTGCATGCCTTTTATTTATTTTCTGGGACTAACTTATTAACTCAGTGCCAAGCGCCAGTTCCTGTTTTTTTCCATGTGTTTGTCCCCTTTCAGAGGAGATTTTGAAACGGAGTCCAAACGTAAGAAAATCCCGGAAAAGATTTGTTTTGGAACGGAAGAAGATCGGAGAACTTGGGAGCCAAGCCAGAAGAGCCCCAGGGCCCCCACAAGCCCCCACCCTGAGGCCAGGGGGGCCACACCATCGAGACTTGTGGGCCCGCTGGAGGTCCCCTGACCTAGATCTTGCGCCTATATATTCCCAAATATTCCCAAAAAAATCAAGAGACGATCGCAATTACTTTTCCGCCGCCGCAAGCTTCTGTCTCCGCAAGATCCCATCTGGGGCACGTCCTGGTGCCCTGCCGGAGGGGGGATTCGTATACGGAGGGCTTCTTCATCAACACCATGATCTCTCCGATGATGCGTGAGTAGTTCACCATAGACCTACGGGTCCATAGCTAGTACCTAGATGGCTTCTTCTCTCTCTTGGGTCTTCAATACAAAGTTCTCCGTTATCTTCATGGAGATCTATGCGGTGTAAGCTTGTTTTGCGGTGTGTTTGTTGAGATCCGATGAATTGCGGATTTATGATCAGATTATCTATGAATATTATTTGAGTTTCTTCTGATCTCTCTTCTGCATGATTTCATATCCTTGTAATTCTCTTTGAGTTGTGGGTTTTGTTTGGCCAACTAGATCTATGATTCTTGCAATGGGAGAAGTGCTTTGTTTTGGGTTCATACCGTGCGGTGACCTCACCCAGTGACAGAAGGGGTAGCGAGGCACGCATCGTGTTTTGCCATCAACGGTAAAAAGATGGGGTTTTCATCATTGGTTTGAGATTATCCCTCTACATCATGTCATCTTGCTTAAAGTGTTACTCTGTTCGTCATGAACTCAATACACTAGATGCATGCTGGATAGCGGTCGATGTGTGGAGTAATATTAGTAGATGCATAAAGTATCGGTCTACTTGTCTCGGACGTTATGCCTATATGCTAGATCATTGCCTTAGATATCGTCATGACTTTGCGCGGTTCTATAAATTGCTCGACTGTAATTTGTTCACCCACTATGATATTTGCTATTATGAGAGAAGCCTCTAGTGAAAACTATGCCCCCCAGGGTCTATTCCACACCATATTTTCAGCCTTACACTTTTTACTTCGTTGCACTTTCCGCCTTCAGATCTCACTTTGCAAACAATCTTGAAGGGATTGACAACCCCTTTGAAGCGGTGGGTGCAAGCTTGTTTGTGTTTGCGCATGTACTTTGGACTTGACAAGGGCCTCCTTCTGGATCGATACCTTGGTTCTCAAACTGAGGGAAATACTTACTACTCCTGTGCTGCATCACCCTTTCCTCTTCAAGGGAAAAACCGACGCAAACCAGAGAAGTAACAAGAAGAATTCCTACGCGCCAGGGAAGGACTTTTGTTGCCGTAGCAACCACCTATTGAAGAAATACATGGTCTTGATAACCCGACAGAGGTAGTAGAGGTAAATTATCTTCGTAGATTCAATGAGAGTGATATTCCTTATGATAAACCCGCTAGCTTATGTTTAGATGAATTTGATAACTTCGTTGCCAAAGAACAAAGTATCAATGATTATGTTAGCAGACAATTGGAACAAAATGCTCGCATGATTAATCATATAAGTGCTTGTGTGGATAGAAATGTCAATGATCTTAAGCTTTTGAGTAAACATGCCTCTATGGTCACTACTCAAGTAGAACAAGTACTTAAGGCCCAAAATGACTTGCTCAATGAGTTGAATGACAATTCTGTTAGAGTTGTCACTTGAGGTGGTAGAATGACTCAGGAACCTTTGTATCCTGAGGGCCATCCTAGGATAATTGAACAAGTTTCTCAAGGAGTTAGCACTGATGCACCTATTCATCCTGGTAATAGGAAGAAAAAGAGAGCTGATAGGAACTTGCATGCTAACAAACCTGCTGTTGTTACACCTGAGAATCCAAATAATGTCTCTGTTTCTGATGCCGAAACACAATCTGGTGATGAACATGAGCCTAGTGATAATATTTATAGTGGTGTTCATGATGATGCTCAACCTAGTAATGATAAGGATGCCGAGATTGAACCTGTTGTTGATCTTGATAACCCACAACCTAAGAACAAGAGAACTACTTTATTGCTAGGAAGCATGGTAAAGAAACAGAACCATGGGTTCAGAAACCCATGCCCTTTCCTCCCAAACCATCCAAGAAAAAGGATGATGAGGATTTTGAGCGCTTTGTTGAAATGAGTAGACCTGTCTTTTTGCAAATGCGTTTGACAGATATGCTCAAAATGTCTCCTTATGCTAAGTACATGAAAGATATTGTGACTAATAAAAGGAAGATACATGAGGTTGAGATTTCCACCATGCCTGCTAATTACACCTTCAAGGGTGGGACTCCTAAGAAACTAGGTGATCCCGGAGTGCCCACTATACCTTGCTCCATTAAAGGAAATTATGTTAGAACTGCTTTATGCAATCTTGGATCTGGTGTTAGTGTTATTCCTCTCTCTTTATACCGTAGACTTGAATTGGATAAGTTGACACCTACTGAAATGTCTTTGCAAATGGCCAACAAATCAACGGCTTTTCCTATCGGCATTTGCGAGGATGTGCCTATTGTGGTTGCTAACGTTACTATCTTAACGAACTTTGTTATTTTTGGATATTCCCGAGGATGATGCCATTGTGGTCATCCTTCGAAGACCCTTTTTAAACACTGGAGGGCTGTTATTGATTGCAACAAAGGCAATGTCACTTTCCATGTTAATGGTAATGAGCATACAGTGCACTTTCTGAAGAAACAATATCGAGTTCATTGCATCAATGCTATTGAAAAATCTTCATCAATTCTTATTGGAAGCTTTGAATGCCCTATACCTACTGTCAAGATGAAGTATGATTTACTTGTTGGGGATATGCACATCCCCGTTGAGGTAACCTAGTGATTATTCGAAAATTCTCCGGTTTTATGCGATTGAAAAAAAGTTTGTCAAGGAGACTTGATCAACCTCATTGACAGATTTCTTTTGATGACCATGAGATGGATGAATCTAGGAGTCACAACCCTCTGTTCCCAACTTTAATTTCTGTTGCTTAGAAGAAAAATGATAAATTTAGCTTTATTTTCCTGTTTTCTGCTTTTTCCGTCCCTTAGAAAAGTGTCTCGAAAATAAAAGTTCTTCAAATGCCCTGAAATTCAAGTATGATTTTTTCTGGAATTTTTGGAAATTTGTGAGATAGAAAGCTAGTCAGGGGGATGCACCAGTGGGCCACAAGCCCAGGAGGCCCGACCACCCCCTAGCCGTGCCTGGCAGGCTTGTGGGTCCCACGTGCCCCCCTTCACTTATTCCAGCTCCCATCTCCTTCTTCTACCTCCAGAAAAAATCATTCCACAGCTCAAACCCGTGTTCTTGCTCTTCTTGCTGCATTTTTTCGATCTCCTTGTGCAAAGCCCCATTCACCAAACTGTTTTGGGGAATTGTTCCTGGGTATGTGACTCCTCCATTGGTCCAATAGTTTTTGCTCTAGTGCTTTATTCGTTGCGTATTTTTGCTGTCTTGGTGACCCTGTTCTTGAGCTTTGCATGTTAATTTTAGTTGGTCCCAAATAGTTTTGATGCATGATTTGGCCTCTAGGCACTTGTAGGAGTAGTTGCTATGAGTTTTGTTGAGCCTTGTTCACTTATATTTTGAGTCACTAAAAATTTCAGAAATTTTTCAGAGAAAGAAAAAGGAAAATTTGAGGAGGTTCCTAAGAGGCTCTTCAAGCCATGACCCCAAGGAAGATGAGAATGAGAAGAAGAAACCCAAGTATCCGGTTCCCCGAGTTACAGAAGTTCGAGCATGCGAGTGGCCAAGCAATGTGTTCTTACGTGCCACCGGTCTTTATGAGGATTTTTATTACTTGGTGGAGAACGCAGGCCTTACCACATTTGTTGAAGATAAGTGTCCACAATACCTCCCCCTCACTAATATTTTCGTGCAAAGCTTTAATTTCTATCCAAGGAAGAGTCCTCCTATGGTTGAGTTCAAGTTATATGATATCCCCTAGCGCATGTCACTTCAAGATTTTTGCAATGTTTGCAATTTACCTTATGTTGGGGATATTCATGAACCTCGTCCACGGGACTTGGAGGCTTTCATTGATACTATTGCTGTAGGAGAGGAGAGAGGAGTGTCTTGCGCTAGAGTTGCTAGTGTACATTTTCCCATGCTTCGGTATCTCTCATTATTTGTGGGAACATGTTTGATTGGCCATGGGAAAGCTGGGGCTCTTAGCTCCCCAGATTTTGCGGTTTTGCGCGAAGCGCTTTATAAAGATAAAACTTATAGCTTGGGCGCTATAGTGGCTCAACGGTTGAACATGAACCGTACTAAAGGCGCTGTTTTTGGAGGTATCTATGCTACCCGTCTTGCTAAACATTTTGAGATACCTATTAGACTGTACGAGGAAGAAGAGATGCTTCTTCCTGAGAGACTTTCTTGATAAAGATATAAATAAGAGGATGATTTATAACTTGGTATTTAGCCAGGGTACTCGTGAGACTATTACTTTGCGTGCTCCTTCTTTGTTCAATCTTCATCTAGGCAGGTACATTATTATGCCCTCGGACATATACGCATATTGGGGCATAGCGCCACCACAGGCGCCCGTGCCCGAGCTACAAGTCGAGTACCAGACGCCAGTTTATCAGTGGGAGCCAGAGGAGCTCACCCAGCAGTGAGACATTCAGTACACTCCGGAGTACCCCGGAGACGGTTACTTCCCTCCGTGGGAGTAGACCAACTTAGTCCAAAAGCCTAAGCTTGGGGGAGTACGTGTTTCTCACCGACTTTATATTCATGCTCACACATTCACTTTGTTAGTTGGTGTTCACACCTTGCCATTGTATCATCCATGCTAGTTTATTTGTTTTTCTCGCTTTCTTCTCGTGTGTTTGTTTAAATTGAGAAAAACAAAAAAATAGTTGTAAGTTTACTTTCCTGCTTGCTTAGGGGTATTTAAAGGGTAAACCCAAAAATATTTCCCGTTCTTCTTTTTCTTGTTGGGAGCTTTCCCGTGTAAATAGTTTTCTTTTTCTTTGTGTCAAGGTAGAAGACCATGGTTATATTGTTTAGTGGCTCTCCTATGCATGATTGTTTATCTGTCGAAGAGCCATATTACTTTGTATTCTCCTCTGAGTTTGCTTGCAGATTCCATCTTAGTCCAATGCACGAATACTCTTATTATTATTCACATCATTCGGTCGTGCAAGTGAAAGGCAATAATGAGGATATATGATGAAGTGACTTAGCCTGGAAAATCTGGTATGAACTCGACCAATTTTGTTTTTGTAAATATGACTAGCTCATCATTCCTAATTCAGTATTGTTATGAGAGAAACATGTTTGCAATGACAACTTAGAGATCATAGTTTCTGATGCCATGCTTAATTAGCTAGGAGCTTATAATGGTTTGTCTTGGATGCCAACATGAATTTCAAGATGATTATGATGTGGTATGATAGGATGGTATCCTCCTTTGAGTGATTCAAGTGGCTTGACTTGGCACATGTTCACGCATGTAGTTGAAACAAAATCAACATAGCCTCTATGATATTCATGTTTATGGTGATTTATATCCTACTCATGCGTGCACTCAATGTTGGTTAATTTCAATGCATATTGCTGACTGTTGTCGCTCTCTAGTTGGTCGCTTCCTAGTCTTTTACTAGCCTTCACTTGTACTAAGCGGGAATACTGCTTGTGCATCTAGTTCCATAAACCCAAAGTTGTTCCATATGAGTCCACCATACCTACCTATTTGTGGTATCTACCTGCCGTTCCAAGTAAATTTGCATGTGCCACTCTCTAAATCTTCAAGTGATAATCTGTTTTGTATGCTCGAACCGCTCATGTGTTGACAAGGGGTGGTCAGTATCTTCCATGCTAGGCATGTTATCCTAGATACGTGTTTATTCACTATCACTCACGAGAAAGGGGCCGGTAATCGGAATGCCCAGTTCCATGCCCAAATCAAAAATATAATTTCAAACAAAACTGCCCCTGGATTGTTGTTGGTATGGACGGCACCCGAGGATTCGGCTAGTCATGGAGTGTGATTGATCGGTGGTGGGGGAGTCAAAACTTTACTTTTCTGTTTGGGAACCGCCTATAATTTGTGTAGCATGGAAGATGGTGAAAACTCTTGGTCATTGTGTTGACAATAAAAGCATGCCACCCAAAATTATTTATCTGTGTTTTAAAAGCTTGAGCTCTGGCACCTCTGCAAATCAATACTTCCCTCTCCGAAGGGCCTATCTATTTACGTTTCTGTTGAGTCATCCTCTTCTTATAAAAGGCACAAGTTAGAGAGCACCTCCGTCATTTTTATGCTTTGCTATTAAATGTTATTGAGTATGACTATGACTGGATCTTCTTTGCCATGAATTACAATGTTCAGTCAGCCCTTGGTCTTTGAAGGTGCTCTGCATTTATGTTTTCTGGTCTCAGAAAGGGCTAGTGAGATACCATCTGTTCATATTGCTTCATGATTGTTTTGATTGAAGTGTTGACGTTTGAAAATTATTATTATTGCTTGCTAGTTGATTATGCCATTGATATGAGTACACCATGACACCTAAATGTCATTGCTTATGTGGTTAGCTTATGATCTTTCTGAAAATATGAATACGACTTAGACATAATTATAACAACAAGATCAAATAGAGTTCGTAAAAGTTTTTCTTTTGTCTCTTTCAGTTTGTCAACTGAATTGCTTGAGGACAAGCAAGGCTTTAAGGTTGGGGGAGTTGATACGTCTCCATCGTATCTACTTTTCCAAACTCTTTTACCCTTGTTTTGGACTCTAATTTGCATGATTTGAATGGAACTAACCCGGACTGACGCTGTTTTCAGCAGAATTGCCATGGTGTTGTTTTTGCGCAGAAATAAAATTTCTCGGAATGACCTGGAAATTTACGAGGATTTTTTGTGGAATACGTAAAAAAATAGTGGCGCAAGAATCACCTGGAGACACGGAGCCAGGAGCCCACAAGCCCACGAGGCCCGCCCCCCTGGACGGGCCTAGCAGGCTTGTGAGGACCTCGTGGCTCCACAACCTCCAACTCCAGCTCTATATATTCTCTCTCGCCCGAAAAAAATTAAGAGAGAAGAGTTCATCGCGTTTCACGACACGGAGCCACCGCCACCACCTGTTCTTCCTCTGGAGGGCAGATCTGGAGTCCGTTCTGGGCTCCGGAGAGGGGTAATCGACACCGTCGTCATCACCAACCATCCTTCATTGCCAATACCATGATGCTCTTCATCGTTCGTGAGTAATATCATCGTAGGCTTGCTGGACGGTGATGGGTTGGATGAGATCTATCATGTAATCGAGTTAGTTTTGATGGGGTTTGATCCCTAGTATCCAGTATGTTCTAAGATTGATGTTTCTACTACTTTGCTATGCTTAATGCTTGTCACTAGGGCCCGAGTGACATGATTTCAGATCTGAACCTATTATGTTTTCATCAATATATGTGTGTTCTTGATCCTATCTTGCAAGTTGTAGTCACCTACTATGTGTTATGACCCGGCAACCCTGGAGTGACAATAATCGGAACCACTCCCGGAGATGACCATAGTATGAGGAGTTCATGTATTCACTATGTGCTAATGCTTTGTTCCGGTTCTCTATTAAAAGGAGACCTTAATATCCCTTTGTTTCCATTAGGACCCCGCTGCCACGGGAGGGATGGACAATAGATGTCATGCAAGTTCTTTTTCATAAGCACGTATGACTAAATACAGAATAGATGCCTACATTACATTGACGAACTAGAGCTAGTTACATATCTCCCCATGTTATAACTGTTACATGATGAATGTCATCCGACATAATTATCCATCACCGATCCAATGCCTACGAGTTTTTCCTACTGGTCCTTGCTAAGTTACTTTATCGCTACTGCTGTCACTACTGCTACTGTTACCGCTGCTACCATTACTATCATACTACTTTTCTATTGAAACTTTGCTGCAGATACTAAGTCTTTCAGGTGTGGTTGAATTGACAACTCAACTTCTAATACTCGAGAATATTCTTTGGCTTCCCCTTGTGACGAATCAACAAATTTGGGTTGAATACTCTACCCTCGAAAACTGTTGTGATCCCCTATACTTGTGGGTTATCAGAAATCAAGTGTGGACACTTGTTGAAAAGTCCGAAGACGAGCACAACATCATTCGTACAAGATGTGTGTTTCCGAACAAGCAAGATGAAGATGGACAAGTTGAACGCAACAAGGCGCGTCTTTTAGCACAAGGATACACGCAAGTCGAAGGTATGGACTATCGTGAGACTTATGCCCCCATTGCTAGACTTGAAGCCATCCACATTCTTCTCGCTTATGCCAATCACCATGATATTACTCCTTACCAAATGGATATCAAAAGTTCTTTTCTAAATTGTGAAATTGAGGAGGATGTTTATGTCAAACAACCTCTCGGATTTGCGAACCCTAAGAAAGCTAATCATATCTACAAACTTTGTAAAGCTTTATATGGTCTTAAACAAGCCCCTAGAGCTTGGTACAAATGCCTAACGAAGTTTCTCATTGAAAAGGGTTTTGAAATTGGTAAAATTGACGCAACCTTATTCACTAGAAGAGGTAATGGAGAACTATTTGTGTGTCAAATATATGTTGATGATATTATATTTGGTTCCACTAACCCACATTTTAGTGAGAAGTTTGGAAAGTCGATGTCAAAGAAACATGAGATGTCAATGATGTGTGAGCTGAAATTCTTCCTTGGATTGAAAATCAAAAAATCGAGAGAAGGTACATTTATCTCTCAAACCAAGTACACCAAGAACTTAATCAGGAAATTCAATATGCAAGAGTGCAAAGGTATGAGAACCCCCATGCCTACTAGTGGACATATTGACCTCACTAAGGAGGGCAAACCAGTTGATCAAAGAGTTTATCGATCAATGATTGGTTCATTGCTATATCTACGTGCCTCTCGTCCTGACATCATGTTGAGTGTTTGCAGGTGTGCCCAATACCAAGCGGCACCTAAAGAGTGTCATCTATTGGCTGTTGAAAGAATCGTGAGATACCTAATACATACACCAAACTTTGGCATATGGTATCCCAAGGGATCTTATTTTCATCTTGTAGTCTATTCCGACTCGGACTATGCCTGTGACAAGGTTGATAGGAAATCAATCTCGGGTACATGTAAATTTCTTGGGATATCTCTAGTGTCTTGGTCATCCAAGAAACAAAACTCAGTATCTTTATCTACTGCCGAAGCTGAATATATAGCCATTGGATCATGCTGTGCGCAATTACTATGGATGACTCAAACTCTTAAGGATAATGACATTCATGTTAGAAGTTTCCAACATTGTGTGTCAATGAAAGTGCTATTAAAATTGCCTATAATCCTGTGCAACATTCTGGAACAAAACATATTCAAGTGCGACATCATTTCATTCGTGATCATGTTGGTAAAGGGAATATAGATCTTAAGCATGTTCGTACCGACAAACAATTAGCTGATATCTTTACCAAACAACTTGATGAGAAAGAATTCTCTCATTTTAGGAGTGAGTTGAACATCATTGATGTGTCAAACTTGAGCTAGACTCACTCGGATGCATGCAAGGGCATGAGCTTGATTGTCAAATCGTTGATGCTATTGATATGACACTATGTTATTTCTTGAAAAACTATGCTCCCTTGTATTGCATGAGCTTGGAAGAAATACACTTCACAATATTGCCATCAACTCATATCAAAAGCAATCTTGACCTAGCCAAGTATCAACAATCCCTTCTTGGGAGATGGAGGAACAAGACAACAAAATCATATCCTAGTCAATTATATGATAATGAAATTCACTCATGTCATTTGGATATATTATGTTCTTCATTTCATGACTAACCATTGTAGGTGAAAAGTGAGCCAAAACGACGTGGATAGCACCAAACTCAAGATGATCAGCATTAACGTTGAGCATCCACGACAAGTTCACCTACATGCCACATCAACAACATCATTCGAAGGTATGTACTCATATCCTTGATGAAGCTTTGCACCAAGTCATGATGTAAAGCAACTCAAGTGATATGAAGACATTAAAAGCTTAAGCACAAAATGGGTCGGTTAACGATGAGTATGACCTATGATCAAGCATTCTTGCTTGACTCCTCAAGTGAAATACTCTAAGATAGGTGACCTAGTCACCGCCCTACATCTGGATGGAGTTTCCTGTAAGGTTCACATTTTTCATTGCATACTTCCTTGGAACCATACAACTCTCATCTATCACTACTAGGAAAAGGGCTATAGATGATATAGACACTAATGGCGCACCAGACAAGTAGTGCGCCATTACTATATAGTAGTGGCACACCATGTGCAGGTGTGCCATTAGTGTGATGGACACTAATGGCGCACCACACACTCGGTGCACCACTACTATTTTTTTTTGCAAAACTACTAATGGTGCACCACCAGCTGGTGCGCCATTAGTAACCACGGTTACTAATGGCGCATCTGTAGGTGGTGCGCCACTACTATATATTTTTTTTCTGTAAAACTACTAATGGCGCACTACCAGGTGGTGCGCCATTAGTAACCAGGGTTACTAATGGCGCATCTGTAGGTGGTGCGCCACTACTATATTTTTTGTTGCAAAACTACTAATGGCGCACCACCAGATGGTGCGCCATTAGTAACGAGGGTTACTAATGGCGCATATGTAGGTGGTGCGCCATTAGTAACCTGGGACCAGCTAGATATTTTGGACAGCCACCTACCACACTCACTTTCTCCACTTTCATTCTCTCCACCTCCTCCTCCAAGCTTGTCTCGGGTGCCTCCTCCTCCTCACCTCATTTGCATCATAGATTCACCCAAATTAAGTGGTTAAATTACCTTTTTTGATAGCTAAGTAAGGGGAAAGCTTTTATGTTGTAGATCTACTTTTTTCTCCCTCCAACAACGTGCACATGCACTTTTTATGGCGTAGCTAGATCTACGTATGTTTGTGGTGTTGCATATGTTTGTGTGTTGCATACATGTTTGTGTTTTCAGGTACCGGTATTTGAAATGCGATAGTTGCCAATATTTTGCCGGAATGTTGATTCATTTCCGTTTCGGCGAGAATTTGGCACTATGCATTCTTTTTTGTCCTATTTTTAGGCAAAGTCATGCCAATTTTTTTTTTGGTTCTAAAATATCGTTTTGCTCTACCCCACAGGCGACAATGGTCCGCACGATGACCGAAGGCATTGTGAATAGGTTTTTGAGCTCCGCGAAGGCTGAGATGATTCAAAAGAACGAGACGGAGATAAGATGTCCGTGTTGAAGATGCAAGCTGAAGAGCCTTATGGACCCGGATTCCGTAAAGGTGCGGGACCACCTGCTCTTGCATGGTTTCATGGATGGCTATCGGTGGCAAGGTGATGAAGATGATTATGAAGTCGTCCATGGGGGACGGGGAAGAAATGAGGAAGGGCATGAGCAAGACAACCGTGATGAGGGCGGGCGAGAAGACGAAGAATCTCTAGGACACAGTCATCATGTAGAAGATGCCGGACATGATGATGAGGAAGATGCCAGAGCAGACAAAGGGCATGATCATGAAGATGAAGATGCCGGAGCAAACGACGATGGACCATCGATGGCCTGGGTGAAGGACCCTCATATTCAAGAGCTGCTTCTCAAGCAGACGGATAACGCAAGAGCTGCCGCCCGAGAGAAAGCCAAGCTGGATCAACTGGAGATAGACACGGTTAATCCATTGTATGAAGGATGCAGGCCCGAGGATACCCGCCTGAAAGTAACGCTCATGGCTCTCGAGATGAAGGTAAAACACAAAATGACCGACGCATGCTTCGACGAGAACATGTCATTCTAGCACGAACGTCTTCCCAAGGGGATCAAGTGCCCGACCAGTTTCGAGGAGGCGAAGAAAATCATGTGTCCTCTGGATTTACCGCACGTGAAATACCATGTGTGCATGAACAATTGCATCATTTATCGGGACGAGCACGCGGAGTCTACCATATGTCCGGTGTGCGGCATCAGTCGATACAAGAAGAGGAAGAAATCTCCTCGAAAAGTGGTGTGGTACTTTCCGATCACTCCTCGTCTGCAGCGGTATTTCGCGGACCCTAAGGTAGCAAAGATCCTGCGTTGGCACGCGGATAGGGAGGAGAAAAAGCGAGAAGATGACGGAAATGATCCGGAGATAAATAAAAAAGACAAGATGCTGAGTCACCCTAAGGATGCGAGCCAGTGGCAAGCGTTGAACTTCGAATACCCAGAATTTGGGGACGATCCAAGGAACATCGTGCTGGGCGCGAGCTCCAATGGAGTCAATCCGTTTGGCAGCCAGAGAAGCACACATAGCACTTGGCCTATGTTTGTGTGGATGTACAACCTTCCCCCCTGGTTGTGCATGAAGAGGAAGTACATTCACATGAGTATGCTAATTGAAGGGCCGAAACAACCAGGCAACAACATCAATCTGTATCTGGGGCTGCTGAAAGAGGAGCTAGACACGCTGTGGAAAACGCCAGCCAATACGTGGGACGCCGCAGAGAAAGAATATTTCCCTATGAGAGCCGCACTTCTCACGATGGTGCACGACTATCTCGGTTATGGATATGTCGCGGGGCAGGTGGTCCACGGATTTTCTGGATGCGTCAGGTGCATGGATGACACAATGTATCGCCAGCTAGATAGAGATCCCGGGTCTTCGAAAACCGTGTTCATGGGACATCGAAGGTGGCTTCGCGACGATGACTCATGGAGAAAACGCAAGGATCTGTTCGATGGTGAAACCGAACCCCGAAGACGCCCCCTTATGAGGAGCGGCGAGGAAATATACGAGCTGTTGAAAATTTGGAAAAAGTGCCCACCGCCGGGAAAGGCGCCAGAGCCAGGAAAGAAGCGAAAGGCGCCAGAGCCGCTGCTGAAGGTATGGAAAATGAGGTCTGGTTTCTGGGACTTTCCGTACTGGAAGATCCTCCGTGTGCCTCACAACCTTGATGTCATGCATATCACGAAGAACGTGTGCAAGAGTCTGCTTGGTACCCTGCTCAACATGCCAGAGAGGACAAAAGATGGGCCGAAAGCAATGGCAGACTTGAAATCAATGGGCATCAGGGAGGAGCTTCACGCTAATAATGATGATGATGAGGCGAAGCAGGACACGGAAAGTCGTCGCAAAGGCAAAAAGGCCAAGAAGACCGGAAATGACTTCCCTCCCGCGTGCTTCACTCTAACTCAGGAGGAGATCGATCAGTTTTTCACCTGCCTCGTAGGAGTAAAACTTCCTTACGGTTACGCGGGGAAGATAAGCAGATACCTAGACTCAGCGAAGCAGAAGTTGAGCGGCATGAAGTCTCACGACTGTCACGTGCTGATGACGCTGATACTTCCAGTTGCAATCGATGGGATCATGGACGCGCACGTCCGTGAAATGCTATTTGGCGTATGCAACTTTTTCGACGTCATCTCTCGGAAGTCGGTTGGCGTGAGGCAACTCAGAAGGCTACATGAAGAGATCGTGGTGATACTATGCGAGCTTGAGATGTACTTCCCGCCCGCATTCTTCGACGTTATGATGCATCTGCTGGTCCATATCGTGGATGATATCATCCAACACGGGCCGACGTTCCTGCACAACATGATGCCGTTCGAAAGGATGAATGGTGTCATCAAAGGATACGTTCGCAACATGTCACGTCCAGAGGGAAGCATAGCCAGGGGCTTTCTGACCGAAGAGTGCATCTCCTACTGCACGAATTATCTAGGCATCGAGAACCCCGTTGGTCTGCTCATCAACAGGCACCTCGGCAGGCTCGCTGGATGGGGTCATGATACGTCTCAAACGTATCTATAATTTTTGATGGTTTCACGCTGTTATCTTGTCTTCTTTGGTTGTTTTATGTACCTTTTATATCTTTTTTGGGACTAACTTATTAATTCAGTGCCAAGTGCCAGTTCCTGTTTTTTCCGTGTTTTTGACTCTTTTCAGATCTGATTTTGGAACAGAGTCCAAATGGAAGAAAAACCCCGAAATGATTTTTTCCCGAATGGAAGAAGACCAGGGGGCTTTTGGGCCAAGCCAGGTGGGCTCCAGGGAGCCCACAAGCCCCCACTCCGCCACCAGGGGGAGGCGACGGTGGGCAGGCTTGTGGCCTCCCTGGCCGCCCCCTGACCTAGGTCATTGCCCTATAAATTCCCAAATATTCCGCAAAAAATCAGGGGAGCCTCAAAAATACTTTTCCACCGCCGCAAGCTTTCGTTCCGCGAGATCACATCTGGAGACCCTTCCAGGCACCCCACCGGAGGGGACTTTGGAGTTGGAGGGCTTCTTCATCACCATCATCGCCCCTCCAATGACTCGTGAGTAGTTCACTTCAGACCTACGGGTCCGTAGTTAGTAGCTAGATGGGTTCTTCTCTATCTTGGATCTTCAATACAAAGTTCTCCTCGCTGGATGGGGTTTTTATCATTGGTTTGAGATTATCCCTCTACATCATGTCATCTTGCTTAAGGCGTTACTCTGTTCTTATGGACTTAATACACTAGATGCATGCTGGATAGAGGTCGACGTGTGGAGTAATAGTAGTAGATGCAGACATTATCGGTCTACTTGTTTTGGACGTGATGCCTATAGAGATAATCATTGCATAGATATCGTCACGACTTTGCGCGGTTCTATCAATTGCTCGGCAGTAATTTGTTCACCCACCGTCTACTTGCTTTCATGAGAGAAGCCACGAGTAAACACTACGGGCCCCGGGTCTATTCACATCCATCGTTTACACCTCCGCTTTTACTTTGCTTTGTTACTTTGTTGCTTTCAGTTCCCACTTGGCAAACAATCTACAAGGGATTGACAACCCCTTCATAGCGTTGGGTGCAAGCTTTTGTGTTTGTGCAGGATCTTGAGATACTCTTCCGCCGGATTGATACCTTGGTTCTCAAACTGAGGGAAATACTTACCACCGCTGTGCTACATCACCCTTTCCGTTTCGAGGGAACACCAACGCAAGGCTCCAAGGCCACGGGGGAAATCCCTTGCATAGTTTCCTAGGAAGTCCCTTAAGGCATAGCAGCAGCTGAAGGATTCCTGGTGCCGTCGACACAACTATTTCTGGCGCCGTTGCAAGGGATACACAGCAGACATCAGAAGTATTTCTGGCGCCGTTGCCGGGGAGGAGAAATCAAGATCTATCCAAGTAGGTCTCACAAACTCTTCTCTTGCATTTACTTTTGTTGCCAGTTGCCTCTCGTTTTCCTCCCCCCACTTCACATTTGCCTCTTTCATTCGCCTTTCACCTTCGCCGTTTTGTTTTGCCTTTGCCGGTTTTCTTGCTTGCTTGTGTGCTTGTTTGGTTGTTGAAGTCATCATGTCTGAAAACACCAAACTTTGCGACTTCTCAAGCACTAATAATAATGATTTTATTAGTACTACGATTGCTCCCGCCACTAGTGCGGAATCGTATGAAATCTTGTTATGAAAGAGCAATTCTCTGGCCTTCCTAGTGAAGATGCCGCATCCCATCTCAATACCTTCATTGAGCTTTGTGATATGCAAAAGAAAAGAGATGTGGATAATGACGTGATTAAGTTGAAACTTTTTCCTTTCTCATTGCGAGATCGCGCAAAAACTTGGTTTTATTCTTTGCCTAAAAATAGTATCGATTCTTGGGATAGGTGCAAAGATGCTTACATATCCAAGTATTTTCTGCCGGATAAGATCATCTCCTTACGCAACGATATCATGAATTTCAAGCAACTTGATCATGAACACGTTGCACAATATTGGGAGAGGATGAAGCTTATGATTAGAAATTGTCCCGCTCATGGCTTGAGTTTGTGGATGATTATACAAATCTTTTACGCTGGCTTGAATTTCGCTTCTCGCAATATCTTGGACTCCACCTCAGGTGGAATGTTCATGGAAATGACGTTAGGAGAGGCTACAAAACTCCTAGAAAATATCATGACCAACTACTCTCAGTGGCACACTGAAAGGTCGCCTGCTAGCAAAAAGGTGCATGCTATAGAAGAGATTAACTCGCTTAGTGCTAAGTTGGATGAGTTGATGAATTTGGTTGCTAGTAGAAACGCTACCGTAGATCCTAATGACATGCCACTATTTTCTTTGATTGAGAGTAGCAACGCTAGTTTGGACATGAATTTTCTTGGTAGGAACAATTTTGGCAACAACAATGCTTTTAGAGGAAACTATGTTCCTAGGCCTTTTCCTAGTAACTCCTCTAACAATTATGGCAATTCCTATGGCAACACTTATGGAAATCACAACAAATTACCCTCTGATTTAGAGAGTAATATCAAAGTGTTCATCAACTCTCAAAAGTTTTTCAATGCGTCCATAGAGGAAAAACTACTCAAAATAGACGATTTGGCTAAGAGCGTTGATAGGATGTCTTGTGATATTGATGCTTTGAAAGTTAGATGCGCTCCTCCCAAGGTCAACTTGGGTGAAACTTTGAAAGCTATGTGTATATCCATGAATGAGAGCAAGGAAAGAACCGCCCAAATTCGCGCTAGACATGAATGGTTTAAAAGGGTGCGTTCTAGTGATGCAAATCATGAAGATCTTAAAGTGCTTGGAGTTTCTCCTCTTGAATCTTTGTTTTCGCGTGTCAAACCTACTTATGGAGGGTCTGGATATGAATCCACTTTGGTTGAAAAACGCCCCAATGATTCGGAGACCACCTATCTTGATGATAAAGGTGTGGAGAGTGGAGTAGAAGAAGTCAAAAATTTTGGTAGTAATGAAACTCCCACTTTGGATTTCAAGGAATTCAATTATGATAATTGCTCCTTGTTTGAATGCATTTCTTTGATGCAATCCATTGCAAACTCTCCACATGCTTATAGCCAAAGCAAAGCCTTTACCGCACATATCGTAGATGCTATGATGAAATCTCTTGAAGAGAAGCTCGAACTAGAAGTCTCTATACCTAGAAAACTTCATGATGAGTGGGAACCTACTATCAAAATCAAGATCAAAAACTATGAGTGCAATGCTTTGTGTGATTTGGGTGCTAGTGTTTCCGCGATTCCAAAGTATTTATGTGATATTCTTGGTTTTCATGAGATTGAAGGGTGTTCTCTTAATTTGCATTTTGCGGATTCTACTGTCAAGAAACCCATGGGGAGGATCGATGATGTTCTTATTGTTGCAAATAAGAACTATGTACCCATGGATTTCATTGTACTTGACATAGATTGCAATCCTTCATGTCCCATTATTCTTGGTAGACCTTTCCTAAGGACTATTGGTGCTATCATCGATATGAAGGAAGGGAATATTAGATTTAAATTTCCTTTAAAGAAGGGCATGGAGCACTTTCCTATAAAGAAAATAAGATTGCCTTATGAATCTATGATCAGGGCTACCTATGGTTTGAGCACCAAAGATGACTATACGTGATTTCATCACCTATCGCCTAGCTAAGGGCGTTAAACAAAAGCGCTTGTTGGGAGGCAACCCAACGAATCTATACTTTTTCTTTATGTTTTGTGTTTTCCACACTTTCATAATTCTGTTATGATTGTGTTTTTTTGTTTATTTTTTGCATTAGTGCCAAGCAAAACCGTTACGATTAGTCTTGGGGATGATCGTTTGGTCATGCTCGAAAAGACAGAAACTTTCTGCTCACGAAAAGAATTTTCATTTTTTTCTGTAAGAGATTTTGAGTTGATTCTTTTTGCTGCTGATTTCTACGCAAATTGTTCATACTGTCGTAAGTTTTCTGAAGTTTTGAAGTAGCAGAGGTATACGAAATATACAGATTGCTACAGACTGGTCTGCTGTTAACAAATTCTGTTTTTGTTGTGTTTGTTGCTTATTTTGATGAAACTATGGATAGTATCGGGGGGTATTAGCCATGGAAGATTGAAAGTACAGTAACCCAACATAAGCACAAGTAGAATTTAAGTTTGCTACAGTACCTAAGGAAGTGGTGGTTTGCTTTCTTGTACTAATGTTATCACAAGTTTCTGTTTAAGTTTCGTGTTGTGAAGTTTTCAAGTTTTGGGTGAAGTTCTTATGGACAAAGAGATAAAGAGTGGCAAGAGCTCAAGCTTGGGGATTCCCAAGGCACCCCAAGATATTCAAGGATGCTGTAAAAGCCTAAGCTTGGGGATGCCCCGGGAAGGCATCCCCTCTCTCGTCTTCAATCCATCGGTAACGTTACTTGGGGATATATTTTTATTCACCACATGTTATGTGTTTTTGCTTGGAGCGTCTTGTATCGTAGGAGTCTTTTATTTTGTTTTGTCACAATCATCCTTGCTGCACACCTAGAGAGAGAGACATGCACTCACCGTGATTTTGTCGAGCTTCACTTATATCTTTTAGAGCACAGCGGTGCGTGGCTTGGTAGTTGATCTATGCTTTGAAAGTAGTCTCAAAAGGGGTAGTTATCCAAAGGTATACGAAATCTTCCACCTTCATGTGCATTGAATAGTTAGAGAAGTTTGATTCATCTCAATTAGTTTTGAGTTGTGGTTATGGTAATATTGAAGTCATGCTAGTAAGGTGTTGTGGATCTTGAAATACTTGTGTTGAAGATAGTGATTCCCGTAGCATGCACGTATGGTGAACCGCTATGTGATGAAATCTGAGCATGATTAGTATATTGATTGTCATCCTTTGCGCGGCGGTCGGGATCGCACGATGGTTTATACCTACCAACCCTTCCCCTAGGAGTATGCGTTGAATGCTTTGTTTCAATTACTAATAAAACTTTTGCAACAAGTATATGAGTTCTTCATGACTAATGTTGAGTCCATGGTTTAGATGCACTTTCACCTTGCACCATCACTATCTTCTTAGTGCCGTGCAACTTTTGCCGGTGCACACAACCCACCATTAGCCTCCCTCAAAACAGCCACCATACCTACCTACTATGGCTTTTTCAAAGTCATTCCGAGATATATTGCCATGCAACTACCACCATGACATGTTCCACCACGTCTACATTGCCATTGCATGATCGTAAGATAGCTAGCATGATTTTTCCATTGATGTCTATGCCATGCTAGATCATTGCCACGGTACACTACCGAAGGCATTCCATATAGAGTCATCGTTACTCTAAGTTTTGAGTTGAAAGTGTGATGATCATCATTAATGGAGCATTGTCCCATGTGAGGAAATAAAAGAGGCCAAAGAAGCCCATAAAAAAAAGAGGCCAAAGAGCCCACCAAAAAAAATGAGAGAAAAAGAGAGAAGGGACAATATTACCACTTTTTCCACACTTGTGCATATTGAGCACCATGATCTTCATGATTGAGAGTCTCTCATTTTGTCACCACCATATAGCTAGTGGGAAATTTTCATTATATAACTTGGCTTGTATATTCCAATGATAGGCTTCCTCAATTGCCTTAGGTCTTCGTGAGCAAGCAAGTTGGATGCACACCCACTAGTTTTCTTTAAGAGCTTTCACATACTTGTAGCTCTAGTGCATCTTTTGTATGGCAATCCCTACTCATTCAAATTGATATCTATTGATGAGCATCTCCACAGCTCATTGATATGCCTAGTTAATGTGACTATCTTCTTTTTTTGTCTTGCAACCTCCACCACATTCCACACCATCTATAGTGCTATAACCATGGCTCACGCTCATGTATTGCATAAGAGTTGAAAAGGTTTAAGAAAGTAAAGGTGTGAAATAATTACTTGGCCAATACCAGGGTTGTGCATGATTTAAATTCATTGTGCAATGATGATAGAGCATAGCAAGAATATATGCTTTTGTAGGGATAACTTTCTTTTGGCCTTGTTATTTTGAAAGTTCATGATTACTTTGCTAGTTTGTTTGAATTATTATTGTTTCCACGTCAATAGCAAACTATTGTTTTGAATCTAATGGGTCTGAACATTCACGTCACATAAGAGGAATTACAAAGGACAGCTATGCTAGGTAGCATGGAAGCATCAAAAATTCATTCTTATCACTTCCCTACTCGAGGACGACCAGGAGTTAAGCTTGGGGATGCTTGATACGTCTCAAACGTATCTATAATTTTTGATGGTTTCACGCTGTTATCTTGTCTTCTTTGGTTGTTTTATGTACCTTTTATATCTTTTTTGGGACTAACTTATTAATTCAGTGCCAAGTGCCAGTTCCTGTTTTTTCCGTGTTTTGACTCTTTTCAAATCTGATTTTGGAACGGAGTCCAAACGGAAGAAAAACCCCGAAATGATTTTTCCCGAACGGAAGAAGACCAGGGGGCTTTTGGGCCAAGCCAGGTGGGCTCCACGGAGCCCACAAGCCCCCACTCCGCCACCAGGGGGGAGGCGGCAGTGGGCAGGCTTGTGGCCTCCCTGGCCGCCCCCTGACCTAGGTCTTTGGCCTATAAATTCCCAAATATTTCGCAAAAAATTAGGGGAGCCTCGAAAATACTTTTCTGCCGCCACAAGCTTCCGTTTCCGCGAGATCTCATCTGGAGACCCTTCCCGGCGCCCTGCCGGAGGGGACTTTGGAGTTGGAGGGCTTCTTCTTCATCATCATCGCCCCTCCAATGACTCGTGAGTAGTTCACTTCAGACCTACGGGTCCGTAGTTAGTAGCTAGATGGCTTCTTCTCTCTCTTGGATCTTCAATACAAAGTTCTCCATGACCTTCATGGAGATCTATCCGATGTAATCTTCTTTGGCGGTGTGTTTGTCGAGATCCGATGAATTGTGGATTTTTGATCAGATTATCTATGATATATATTTGAGTCTTTGCTGATTTCTTATATGCATGATTTTATATCCTTGTAAGTCTGTCCGAGTCTTGGGTTTTGTTTGGCCAACTAGATCTATGATTCTTTTAATGGGAGAAGTGCTTGGTTTTGGGTTCTGCCATGTGGTGACCTTTCCCATTGACAGTAGGGGCAGCAAGGCACACATCAAGTAGTTGCCATGAAGGGTAAATAGATGGGGTTTTTATCATTGGTTTGAGATTATCCCTCTACATGATGTCATCTTGCTTAAGGCGTTACTCTATTCTTATGGACTTAATACACTAGATGTATGCTGGATAGCGGTCGACATGTGGAGTAATAGTAGTAGATGCAGACAATATCGGTCTACTTGTTATGGACGTGATGCCTATAGATATAATCATTGCATAGATATCGTCACGACTTTGTGCGGTTCTATCAATTGCTCGGCAGTAATTTGTTCACCCATCGTCTACTTGCTTTCATGAGAGAAGCCACTAGTAAACACTACGGCCCCCGGGTCTATTCACATCCATCGTTTACACCTCCGCTTTTACTTTGCTTTGTTACTTTGTTGCTTTCAGTTCTCACTTGGCAAACAATCTATAAGGGATTGACAACCCCTTCATAGCGTTGGGTGCAAGATTTTGTGTTTGTGCAGGATCTTGAGATACTCTTCTGCTGGATTGATACCTTGGTTCTCAAACTGAGGGAAATACTTACCACCACTGTGCTACATCACCCTTTCCGCTTCGAGGGAACACCAACGCAAGGCTCCAAGGCCACGGGGGAAATCCTTTGCATACTTGCCTAGGAAGTCCCTTAAGGCGTAGCCGCAGTTGAAGGATTCTTGGTGCCGTCGACACAACTATTTCTGGTGCCGTTGCAAGGGATAAACAGCAGACATCAGGTCACCATGAGGGTCGCCGCGAAATGCATGTCGACTTCGAGGGTCGACTCGCCGACTTTGAAAGAGCAAACCTAGTCGTGCTACAACACATAGACGTGGTCGATCCTTGGATGGTAGAGCACAAAACCTTTATTGAGAAGACGTACAATGACCGAGGCTAACATAGGACGGACGGAGATATAATCAAAGAGCACAACTCATGTTTCACGCATTGGTTCAAGCAGAAGCTTCTGTCGTACCCTTTACATGAGGATTCTTCCGTGGAAGAACAACTTATATTCGCCTTGTCACAGGGCGCCGAGCACAACCTGATGACGTATGAGGCGTATGATATCAACGGCTACACATTCTACACCGAGGGAAAGGACATGAAGAGCGATGGTTATCAGAACTCCGGGGTAACGATGGAATCCTACACCGGTAACGACAAGGACAGATACTACGGAAGGATCGAGGAGATCTGGGAGCTGAGCTACGCTGGAGATAAGGTCCCGATGTTCCGTGTCAGATGGGCCAAGAGCGTCATAAAAGAAGATCGGTATTTCGCCACCATGGTTATACCCGAAGCCAAATCCAAGACCGCGGGCAAAAACGTCACCGCGAAAAATGAGCCATGGGTACTGGCTTCCCAAGTGGACAAATGCTTCTTCATTACCGATCCGCCAAAGCCCAGTCGTGTTGTCGTGAGGAGAGGCAAAAGGAAGATCATCAGAATGGATGGAGTCGCCAATGAGCAAGACTTCGACAAGTACGACGACCCGAAGATGGAACATGACGACGACGATGAAGTACCAGCATACACCACAAGAAGAAGCAGGACCACCCTACCTAAAGGACGTCCGTTCAAGAGAAGAACTCCATTTACGAAAAATAAGGGCAAGAAGATTGTGAACAAATAGCTAGCTAAGATCGATTGTATTCAAATTGTAGCCTTCATTTCTCGATTGTATTTCGACATTTTCAAATTTGATGATATTTTTCCATATTCAATATGAAAAAATATTGAATATTCATGAGGACACTCGATCTCGATCCCCCTCCATCTCGATCGCTATCCCCCCTCGCAAGATCCCCCTCGCCGCCGAGCACCCCCCGCACCCTCCCCCGCTCCACCGCCGCCGACCCCCCGCACCCTCGCCCGCTCCACCGCCGCCGAGCACCCACCGCACCCTCCCCCGCTCCACCACCGCCGACGACTCCCCGCACCCTCCCCCGCTCACCCCCTGCTATTAAATATCTGATCGACATGATCGTGAGCGAGCAGTGGCTGTACGTACGTGGCCCATGCATCAACACTGGACGTACGTCACATTGGGTAGATAAGCGCCGTTGGTTTTAGAGTAGACCATGCTTATCTATCTCTACACATGTGCTTCCAACCAAATTAAGCGGCAAAGATGTAATCACATCTCTAACTAATTAATGTTGGTTAGCCATTAACATTTCTATCCTAAAAAACATTTATATGCTAAAAGCACCACCGACCTTACACTTGATTTTAGGAAGGAATCAAGTGTTGACAGGTAATTTCACTTGTAAGTTAAATGCAGGTGTAAAATTTTACACCTATTGCAAACAGAGCCTAAAATGGATATGTGACTTTTGTTGAAATCTTTACTCAACAACTTTCACTTCTATATAGGCTCGAATATAGATATGCATGGGTGTATCATGCCTAAATAGGCAAATTTATTTCCTTTTTTCTGACATGGACTGGCAAATGTTATGATCTACAATATATACTAGCTAGCTAGTGTCATTGTTTACGTACAAAATGAAGAAAATGACATTGGTGTCTCCGGCGCCGGCACGGGCATTGGAGCTTATTAATGCACCCGGGTGTGCGAAGAATACGCCGGCCGACACCTCGACAACAAGCGGCCCCTCCATCACTTGCACGCCCGCCGTTGGCGGTGCCTCGACATTAGCCGAGCTCGACGCCATCACGGTAACTAAGCCTCTCTCGGCCGATGACTTCATCTCCTTGCCTTTGACTGGGCATCCCCTGACGCCCTACACATTTTCGCAGGGCGCCGGCGCCGACGTTCCATGCACTCTCCTGCACTTCGTGGGCGGCGAGTTGATCGATGTCGCCAATGGCAGAATCGTTCAACTGGGCAACCCCATGTTCCACGGTAAACCGATGCCACCCACCATGTATAGGGTTCAACTGGTTCGGGTGCTGCCAGGCTGCAACGACTTGTTACCTCCGTTCCACCCCGCTGGGGCCGACAAAGATGATGTGATGACCCTCATCGCCTGCTTAAGCTGGCCCTTTCTTTGGCCAAAGAGCCAGATTCGTTAGGGGGGGGGGACACCACCACACAGACAACACCGCCAGTCGTGCCGGCGCCAAGCCATGGCAAGACCGCCGCAACGCTACCGGACATGCATGTGGCACAGGATCCGGACATGCATATGGCACAGGATCTGGACGACGACGACGACGACGGTACATTTACCAAGGTCGATAACTACTTTGCCGAACATGGGTACAGTGAGGAATTCTTGGGGCCTCCTTCTCAAGAACCCAACCCTGCAAAAGACGACCGCGATCTAGCTGGTACCGCGGAGAAACCCAATTGCAACAGGCGTTGTCTGGCGTTGAGTTTTGAGGAGACGCCTTGAGTTGCCGCCTTCACCGAGCCTCAGATAGCCGAGGTGCGAAATATTATCAGCCCCAACACACTCAAGAAGGTGGTCTCTGAGCAGAACTCAATCCCATTACATCAGCAGAAGAAGGGACGAAAAAGAAAGACTAACAAGGGTGCGAGCCAGCCGGCACCGAGTATGAACCATGCTCTGGACGGGCCACCTTCACCTAAGGATATCTCGAGGAGGGTGCATGTGGCGGGTAGGCCGATGCTACCGACTAATCTGCTCAATGCTGCAACCGGTGCTATGTGGAGTCTGCATGACAGTGTTCTTTGTTTGGAGAAGCGGCGTCTCTCCAAGAATAATGTGGCATGCCCGGTTTTCGTGGCCAAGGTGCCAGAGGGCAAGGGCTTTGTCTATAGCGCCATCGGGGGGTATGATCATCCTATGGTTTGCTGACATCTTCGCTATGTTTAACCTTCATCCGCTGCACTACACCTTCGTTCGGCTATTTTCGCCGAGTATGGAGATGCGGATCATTAGAGACAAGACCCGGGACCTAGTGATAGTCGACCCCTTCTATATGCGTGCCAAGATCTTGGGCAGCGCTGGGGACCGGCAAGTTGCGAGTTCATACCTCGAAGGCGTCATTCTGGCAAACCCAAATAAGGATAACTTCCTCGTGCCTTACTTTCCCTGGTAAGTTATCCCCTCATCGCCCCATAACATATGATTTCTTAGATTTTGATCATTCTTTTTTTTCTAACATTTCGTGTTTTGTGCAGTGACACACGTTGCACACTCATCCTCTTAAGCCCGAAATATTCCACGACCACGTATTTCGACTCGGACCATCAGTCGAAAAAAGACTACACAAATATCCAGAAAGTTCTTGATGAAGCTCTTCCTGGCTACGCCATATCTGGAGGCACCTTCAGTAGGACAAGTCTTAGGTACGATAAGCACATGTTCACCCACAATACGACGTTCCCCTGCGTCAAGCAGCCGCCTCGCAGTCAGAAGGATGCCTACTACTGCCTCCATCACATGCGGGTGATCATACGGGAGAGTAATCACCTTTGGCTACCAAATAGTCTCAAAGATTGGGCCACACTCTTGTCGGCAATCTAGGATGCGGACATTAGACAAGAATTCTTTCGCATCCAGTCGGAGTTTGCGGAAATCATCCATCAAGATGTCCTTCGTACCTCGGGGCAGTTCGACCTCATATTTCAACTATCCAATAGTGAGATAGATACAATGCTACAAATGCAGGCTAACAACGACCGCGATTTCATGACCATCACGAAAGACGGCGGCTTCATCCACGTTCCGATGAATTGCTACTAATTCATGTTGTAATATTAAACTTTAATGAACTTGTATGTCTCTTTGGTTTGGACAGTCGTTCAACTTATATGTAATCGATGCTATTTATTAGTAGGACCATGAATCGTGCTGTTATAGTTGTAATATTGAACTTTAATGAACTTGTATGTCTCTATGAATTGCTACTAACGTTTTGTTTGGCTAGTGCATAGAGATGCCGTCGTATGTCGTGTACAAGGGTAAGGTTCCCAGAGTCTACGACGACTGGGAGGAGTGTCGGAGACAGATTCACCGATTCAGCGGTAACAGTTACAAAGGGTACACCACAAGGGCGGAGGCGGAAGTTAGATACGCGCGCTATCTAGCGGGAGAGAGGAGGGAGTATTGGAGGAACCGGATGAAGACCAGTTTCATCGTGATTATGCTCATCGTGATGACTGCAGCTCTCTTCTATGTGATGGCAGTTTAGATGATCGATATCGACTTGTAATGTGAAGACAAACTCGCTACTCGCGGTCTCGAGACTTGTAATGTTCTAACTTTGTTCAGTATTTTAAATTCGGAGACTAATATGATGAATTGTATTCGGAGACTAATCTTCTATTGTATTCGATAAATCTGCTGTTTATATGTTGTGCTCTCTATATTCTATGCAATAACATGTTTTGTAATATGTGCAAATATCAGAAAAAATAAATAAATACCTAATATTCATACTAGTGGCGCACCACTCAGCACTTTAGTGGCGCACTGCAAAAGCACACTAGTGGCGCATCGTCAACTAGTGCGCCATTAGTAAGCCAGAGCACATGGGTAAATATGGCCGTGGGAGGCATACTAATGGCGGACCATGAGCTATACTAATGGAGCACTTCCTGGTGCGCCATTAGTATACCAGATACTAATGACGCACCATGAGCTATACTAATGGCGCACTTCTTGGTGCGCCATTAGTATACCAGATATTAATGGCGCACCATGAGCTATACTAATGGCGCACTTCTTGGTGCGCCATTAGTATACCAGATACTAATGACGCACCATGAGCTATACTAATGGCGCACTGCCTGGTGCGCCATTAGTATACCAGATACTAATGGCGCACCCGTGGTGTGCCATTAGTAAAAAATTCTAATGGCGTGGTGCTAGTGGCGCACCTGTAGTGTGCCATTACTAGCCAAAACAGGTGCGCCACTAGCAGGCCTTTTCCTAGTAGTGTATATGTATGTACATATTAAAAAAAACCTTATTATTTGATGTTGTTTTATGTTTTCTTACACAATTGGTATCTTATAACAATCTCTAGATTATTATGTGGCTATTTTTAGTTAAGGAGTTGATTTTCATTGCAACTCGGTTTCACCGATCTCGGAAACTCGGTCTAACCGGTTTCTCTCAGAGGCATGTTACCATTCTTGGTTCTACCAAACCTGGATACCTCGGTGACTCCGAAGTTTATCACTGCCTAAGATTTTCAGGTATTTTTTGGAATTTTGCCTTATGGGGATAAAGATTATCAATGATCCCAAGTTTCATTTCCTTCTAAGACTTTATTGCACATTTTGGAAGACAATATTAGTTTTAGCATAATTTTCTAGGGGGTAGAAAACTTCTCTAGGGGGAGGAACCCTCTATGATCCCACAATATAAGAGGGAGAATCATCTAGGATCCCTAACCTAGGTGGAGATAGTTCAAGGAACTCTTATCAATTTTTAAGGGGGATAAAAATCAAACTCAAGGAACCCTTATCAAAGAGAGAAGTATCAAGGATCCCTTTCTCTCAATGGGCCCTTACCCTATGACCTTTTTTGGCAATTAATGCCAAAGGGGGAGAAATATCAAAGCTTCCAATAAACCTATATAAAGGAGGATAAATATCACCAACAAGCTTACACAAAAGGGGGAGAAATATCAATAGGGGGAGATATATGTTCCTAAGGGAAGGTCTGCTTAAGGGGAGATCTACCTAAAGGGAGATGTATCAAACCTTACATATTAAGGGGGAAAGATAAAATTGTTTTAGATATCACTATTCTATCACTATCTTTTGATTTAACTTGTCTTTCCCTACCTACTACCAATATCTACATGCTATGTACACGGGGAGAGAAAATTCTTACATATTAATCCTTAGGGGAGAAAGTTCTAAATTCTCTTGGAGACGTATCTATCATCAAATCTTATTTTCAATATGTCTTCAATATCTTGGTACTTTTTAAGCTCTTTGCATCTTTACAATAGAGTACTCTTGTGGTATCTAACATTTTTTCCCAAGTGTAATCCTAGTGCTAATATGCTCAAGAACCTCAAGGTAAGTTTATGCATCATATCCTTGTTCATGATGATCTCTTGTATCTTGCACATATTGTTTGCAAGAGTGAGTCATGAACATGGAAGTTCTTCATTCACATATGCTTGATGCATATAGACAAGATTTGTATGACTTGTCTTGTCCTTCTACCATGTGTGTGCCCATGCAGGCCAAAGCAACTATCCTTTAAAAAGGGATTGCACACATTTAGGGGGGAGCTTGTACTAGTCAGGTATCTTTCAAAGCTTTCATATTCTAATGCTTATCTTTTTTTGAAGCTTTGATTGTATGTTGTCATCTATTACCAAAAAAGGGGAGATTGAAAGAACATATGCTCCCTTGGTGATTTTGATAATTCATGACAACATACATTGTCTCTTAGACTAACACTTTTACCTAGTATATTTCAGGTATAGTCCAGAGGGAGATTTGGCTAAAGGATTTTGAGGAGAAGCCCCTTTATGAAGGAAGGAATAGGATTGGCTAAAGCTTCAAGCAAGAAGACTCTTCATTTTACACTTTGTGAGAAATCACTTTTGAGTCTATAGGAAAGCAAATACTATTAAAAGGGGATGATGTATTATGATGAATTGGTTGCTCAAGTTGAGATAGCCACCAAAAATACTCATCCACTTTCCCACAAAATATATCTGTCCCAAACCAAATATGCAAAATCGGTGCCACCAACATTTCCCACTCGGCTATACCAATTTTACACATAGACAGATCCTATGCCAATCCTACCATCTCGGTACAACCAACATTCCTATCGGTGCCACCGAGATTGGGTAAATAATATTCTGTTGAGCTAACTTCAAGTTTTGGAATTTTCGAGTTTGAAGTCAGTATCACCGAGTTTGAAAACCAGTCTTGGTCATCATATCGGTACCACCGAGATTTTTATATCAGTCTCACCGAGAATTCAAAGTTTCCACATTTAGTTCAACTCGGTACCACCATGATTAACATTTCGGTGTCACCGAGTTGGGCAATAATGTTGTAACGGTTGGATTTTGGGAGATGACTATATATACCCCTCCACCTACCTCTCACTCATAGAGGAAGCACTGAGAACACACTTACACTTGCCATGTCCATTTTTCTGAGAGAGAGCCACCTACTCATATGTTGAGATCAAGAGATTCCATTCCAACCATTTGAACCTTGATTTCTAGCCTCCCCAAGTTGCTTTCCACAAGATCAATCTCTCCTACCCCTGCCAAATCTGAGAGAGAGTGATTGAGTGTTGAGGAGACTATCTTTATAAGCACAAGAGCAAGGAGTTCATCGTTCTACCACATCTATTATCTTTTGGAGGGTGGTGCCTCCTAGATTGGTTAGGTGTCGCTTGGGGGCCTCCTACTTCGTGTTGTGGAGTTGAACAAAGATGTTTGTTGATGACCCACAAGTATAGGAGATCTATCGTAGTCCTTTTGATAAGTAAGAGTGTCGAACCCAACGAGGAGCAGAAGGATCTGACAAGTTGTTTTCAGCAAGGTAATATCTGCAAGCACTGAAATTATCGGTAACAAGTAGTTGTGTGGTGAGATGATTCGTAGCAAGTAGCAAGTAACAAAAGGAACAATGGTGCAGCAAAGTGGCCCAATCCCTTTTGTAGCAAGGGGCAAGCCTGGACAAAGTCTTATAGGAGGTAAAACGCTCCCGAGGACACATGGGAATTTCTGTCAAGCTAGTTTTCATCATGTTCATATGATTTGCGTTCGTTACTTTGATAGTTTGATATGTGGGTGGACCGGCGCTTGGGTACTACCCTTACTTGGACAAGCATCCCACTTATGATTAACCCCTCTCGCAAGCATCCACAACTACGAAAGAAGAATTAATACAAAGTCTAACCATAGCATTAAACTAGTGGATCCAAATCAGCCCCTTACGAAGCAACACATAAACTAGGGTTTAAGCTTCTGTCACTCTAGCAACGCATCATCTACTTACTACTTCCCAATGCCTTCCTCTAGGACCACATAATGGTGAAGTGTTATGTAGTCGACATTCACATAACACCACTAGAGGAAAAACAACATACACCACATCAAAATATCGAAGGAATACCAAATTCACATGACTACTTATAGCATGACTTATCCCATGTCCTCAGGAACAAAAGTAACTACTCACAAAGAATAATCATATTCATGAATAGAGAGGTAATGAGTAGCATCAAAGATCTGAACATAAACTCTTCCACCAAGTAATCCAACTAGCATCAACTACAAAGAGTAATTAACACTACTAGCAACCTTACAAGTACCAATCGAAGTCTGGAGACGGAGATTGGTTACAAGACATGAACTAGGGCTTGGAGATTAGATGGTGCTGATGAAGGTGTTGATGATGATGAGTCCCCTCCGGTGAGAGGAGTGTTGGTGATGACGATGGCGACGATTTCCCCCTCCGGGAGGGAAGTTTCCCCGGCAGGATCGTCCTGCCGTAGCTCTAGATTGGTTCTGCTCAATTTCCGCCTCATGGCGGCGGCGAATCCTCTGAAAAGCCTCCTCTTGATTTTTTCCAGACCGAAACCCTTCTTGTAGCAAAAGAGGGGGTAAGTGGGCGAGCAGGGAGCTCCGGCAGGACGATCTTGCCGGGGAAACTTCCCTCCCGGAGGGGGAAATCGTCGCCTTCATCATCACCAACACTCCTCTCGTCGGAGGGGAGTCATCTCCATCAACATCTTCATCAGAACCATCTTCTCTCCAAACCCTAGTTCATCTCTGGAAACCAATCTCCGTCTCGCGACTCCGATCGGTACTTGTAAGGTTGTTAGTAGTGTTGATTACTCTTTGTAGTTGATGCTAGTTGGATTACTTGGTGGAAGAGTTTATGTTCAGATCCTCGATGCTACTCATTACACCTCTGATCATGATTATGATTATGCTTTGTGAGTAGTTACTTTTGTTCCTGAGGACATGGGATAAGTCATGCTGATAATAATCATGTGAATTTGGTATCCGTTCGGTATTTTGATATGTTGTATGTTGTTTTTCCTCTAGTGGTGTTATGTGAATGTCGACTACATAAAACTTCACCATATTTGGGACTAGAGGAAGGCATTGGGGAGTAGTAAGTAGATGATGGGTTGCTAGAGTGACAGAAGCTTAAACCCCAGTCTATGCGTTGCTTCGTAAGGGGCTGATTTGGATCCACTAGTTTAATGCTATGGTTAGATGTTGTCTTAATTCTTCTTTCGTAGTTGCGGATGCTTGCGAGAGGGGTTAATCATAAGTGGGACGCTTGTCCAAGTAAGGGCAGTACCGAAGCGCCGGTCCACCCACATATCAAACTATCAAAGTAACGAACGCGAATCATATGAACATGATGAAACTAGCATGACAGAAATTCCCGTGTGTCCTCGGGAGCGTTTTTCCTCTTATAAGACTTTGTTCATGCTTGTCCCTTGCTACAAAAGGTATTGGCCACTTTGCTGCACCATTGCTACTACCTGTTACTTGTTAATTTTCACCTGCTATGTTTCACCTCACTACACCATCACTTGTTACCGCTACTTTCAGTGCTTGCAGTTATTATCTTGCTGGAAACCGTTTAGCAGAGCCTTCTTCTCCTCGTTGGATTCGACACTCTTACTTATCGAAAGAACTACGATTGATCCCCTATACTTGTGGGTCATCAAGACTCTTCTCTGGCACCGTTGCCGGGGAGGGAAGCGCCTTTGGTAAGTGGAATTTGGTAAGGAAACATTTATATACTGTGCTGAAATTTATTGTCACTTGTCACTATGGAAACTGTTTCTTTGAGGAGTTTGTTCGGGGTATTTTCACCACGAACTGAAGCATGAGGAGTTGCTCCTCAACCTGAGGTACCTACTGAAAATATCTTTTATGAAATTCCTTCGGGTATGCTTGAGAAACTGCTGGCTAATCCTTTTACAGGAGATGGATGTTCACATCCAGACTTGCATCTAATCTATGTAGATGAAGTTTGTGGTTTATTTAAGCTTGCAGGTTTGCCCGAGGATGAGGTAAAGAAGAAAGTCTTTCCTTTATCTTTGAAGGATAAGGCGTTGACATGGTATAGGCTATGTGATGATACTGGATCATGGAACTACAATCGATTGAAATTGGAATTTCATCAAAAGTTTTATCCTATGCATTTAGTACGTCATGATCGGAATTATATTTATAACTTTTGGCCTTGTGACAGGGAAAACATATCTCAAGCTTGGGGGAGGCTTAAATCAATGCTATATTCATGCCCCAATCATGAGCTCTCGAGAGAAATTATCAGTCAAAACTTTTATGCTCGGCTTTCTCATGAAGATCGTACCATGCTTGACACTTCTAGTACCGGTTCTTTTATGAAGAAGGATATTGACCACAAGTGGAATTTATTGGAAAGAATCAAACGTAACTCTGAAGATTGGGAGCTTGAAGAAGGTAAGGAGTCAGGTATGAATTTTGAGTTTGATTGCGTTAAATCTTTTGTTGAAACAAGCACCTCTAGAGATTTTAGCACTAAGTATGGACTTGACTCTGAGATAGTAGCTTCTCTATGTGAATCTTTTGCTGCTCATGTTGATCTTCCCAAAGAAAAGTGGTGTAAGTATCATCCTCCTGTAGAAGTCAACATAGTTAAACCCAATCTAATTGAAGAGGAAGTCATTGCCTTTAGTGATGCTATTGTTCCTTGTGCCTACACTGAGAAACCACCTTACCCTGCTAGGAAAAAGGATTATTCTAAAGCTCCAACTGTGATACGTAGGGGTTACATTAGACCACTTGCACCCCCTGAGGAAATTAGAGTTGAACCTAGTGTTGCTATTATCAAAGATCTCTTAGCCGAAGACATAGACGGCCATGTTATCAAATTCTGTGAGGACTCCGCTAGAATTGCCAAACCTCACGCGAAAGACAAATACGGACCTATAGTTGGCCTTCCCGTTGTTTCTGTCTAGATAGGAGATCATTGTTATCATGGTTTATGTGATATGGGTGCTAGTGTTAGTGCAATACCCCGGACCCTTTATGATGAAATCAAAGATGAGATTGCACCTGCTGAGTTAGAACCCATTGATGTCACTATTACGCTAGCTAATAGAGACACTATCTGCCCTCTGGGAATTGTGAGAGACTTAGAAGTCCTGTGTGGTAAGACGAAGTATCCTACTGATTTCCTCGTCCTTGCTACTGCACAAGATAGCTTTTGTCCCATCATATTTCGTAGACCCTTTCTCAACACTGTCAATGCTCATATTGATTGCATTAAACAGACTGTCACTATTAGTTTCGAGGGTCTGTCTCATGAATTGAACTTCTCCAAGTTTGGAAGACAACCCCATGAAAAAGAGTCGTCTGGTAGGGATGAGATCATTGCTCTTCCTCTATTGTCGTACCTCCTACGGATCCTTTAGAGCAATATCTGCTTGAGCATGAAAATGATATGCATATGGATGAAACAGATGAGATAGATAAAATTGTTTTAGAAGAATATCCTATTCTCAAGAACAATCTGCCTGTTGAACTGCTTGGGGATCCTCCCCCACCAAAGGGTGACCTGTGTTCGAGCTAAAACAGTTACGAGATACTCTTAAGTATGCCTATCTTGAGGAGAAGGAGATATATCATGTTATTATTAGTGCTCACCTCTCGAATCACGAAGAGAAGAAGTTATTAAAAACTTTGAGGAAGCACCGTGCTTCTATTGGATATACTCTTGATGATCTTAAGGGTATTAGTCCCACTCTATGTCAGCACAAGATTAAAACCGATCCTGATTCTAAGCCAGTTGCTGATCATGAACGGAGATTAATTCCGAGGATGAAAGAGGTCATGAGAAAAGAAATATTAAAGCTTCTGGAAGGAGGAATCATTTATCCTGTTGCTCATAGTGATTGGGTAAGTCCAATACATTGCGTACCTAAGAAGGGAGGTATCACTGTCGTTCCTAATGATAAGAATGAACTAATCCCACACAGGATTATTATTGGCTATAGGATGATGATAGACTTTCGGAAACTGAACAAGGCAACGAGGAAAAACCATTATCCTTTGTCGTTTATCGACCAAATGCTAGAAAGACTATCTAAACACACACACTTCTGCTTTCTACACGGTTATTCAGGTTTGTCGCAAATACCTGTTGCACAATCTGATCAGGAGAAAACCACTTTCACCTGCCCCTTTGGTACCTTTGCTTATAGACGTATACCTTTTGGCTTGTGCAATGCACCTGCCACCTTTCAAAGATGTATGATGGCTATATTCTCTGACTTTTGTGAAAAGATTGTTGAGGTTTTCATGGATGATTTCTCCGTTTACGATTCTTCCTTTGACGATTGCCTCAACAACCTTGATCGAGTCTTACAGAGATGCAAATATACCAACCTTGCCTTGAACTGGGAGAAGTGCCACTTCATGGTTAATGAAGGCATCGTTTTAGGACACAAAATCTCTGAGAAAGGCATTGAAGTTGATAAGGCTAAGGTTGATGCAATTGAGAAAATGCCTTGCCCCACAGATATCAGAGGTATACGAAGTTTCCTAGGCGATGCTGGTTTCTATAAAAGGTTCATTAAAGACTTCTCTAGGATTTCTAGGCCTCTTACCAACCTCTTGCAGAAGGATGCTCCTTTTGTTTCCGATGAGGATTGTGAGGAAACTTTCGAAATACTTAAGAAGGCCTTGATAACCGCACCTATTGTTCAACCACATGATTGGAACTTGCCCTTTGAAATCATGTGCGATGCTAGTGATTATGCTGTTGGTGTTGTTCTAGGACAAAGAGTTGACAAGAAGTTGAATGTCATTCACTACGCTAGTAAAAGTCTAGACAGTGCCCAAAGAAACTATGACACTACGGAAAAGGAGTTTTTAGCAGTCGTGTTTGCATGTGAAAAGTTCAGATCTTATATAGTTGACTCCAAAGTCACTATTTACTCTGATCATGCTGCTATTAAGTACCTTATGGAGAAGAAGGACGCTAAGCCTAGGCTAATAAGATGGGTTCTCCTACTACAGGAATTTGATTTGCACGTTGTTGACTAAAAGGGTGTTGATAACCCTGTAGCAGATAACTTGTCTAGGCTAGAGAATGTCCTTGATAACCCATGACCGATTGATGACAGCTTTCCTGATGAGCAATTGAATGTCATCCGCACTTCACATAGTGCACCCTGGTATGCTGATTACGCAAACTATATTGTAGCCAAATACATACCACCCAGTTTCACGTACCAGCAAAAGAAGAAATTCTTCTTTGATTTGGGACACTACTTTTGGGAAGATCCTCACCTTTATAAGGAAGGAGTAGATGGTGTTATTAGACGTTGTGTGCCTCAACATGAACAGGGACATATCCTGCAGAAGTGTAGGTCCGAAGCCTACGGAGGACACCATGCTGGAGATAGAACTGCTCATAAGGTATTGCAATCAGGTTTCTATTGGCCCACTCTCTTCAAGGATGCCCGTAAGTTTGTCTTGTCTTGTGACGAATGCCAAAGAATAGGGAACATCAGTAAGCATCAGGAAATGCCTATGAACTATTCACTTGTCATTGAACCATTTGATGTCTGGGGCTTTGATTATATGGGACCTTTCCCGAGTTCCAATGGGTATACTCACATCTTAGTTGCTGTGGATTACGTCACTAAGTGGGTAGAAGCTATCCCCACTAGAAATGTTGATCACCACACCTCTATTAAGATGCTTAAAGAAGTCATTTTCCCAAGATTTGGAGTCCCTAGATATCTGATGACTGATGGCGGTTCACACTTCATTCATGGTGTTTTCCGCAAGATGCTCGCTAAGTATGATGTCAACCATAGAGTTGCATTTCCTTATCATCCCCAGTCTAGTGGTCAAGTAGAGTTGAGTAATAGGGAGGTCAAATTGATCTTACAAAAGACCGTCAATAGATCTCGAAAGAATTGGTCTAGCAAACTTGACGATGCACTATGGGCTTATAGGACTACATATAAGAATCCCATGAGCATGTCGCCGTATAAAATGGTTTACGGTAAGGCCTGTCATTTACCTCTTGAGCTGGAACACAAAGCTTATTGGGAAATCAAAGAGCTCAACTTCGATTTCAAACTTGCCGGTGAGAAGCGGTTGTTTGATATCAGCTCATTAGATGAATGGAGGGCCCAGGCATATGAGAATGCAAAGTTGTTCAAGGAAAAGGTTAAGAGATGGCACGATAAAAGAATACAAAAACGAGAGTTCAATGTAGGTGATTATGTCCTGCTATACAATTCTCGCTTAAGATTCTTCGCAGGCAAGCTTCTCTCTAAATGGGAAGGTCCCTACGTTGTCGAGGAAGTATATCATTACGATGCCATCAAAATCAATAACACAGAAGGTAATTTTCCTAGAGTGGCGAATGGGCAAAGAATCAAGCATTATATCTCTGGTACTCCCATAAATATTGAGACCAATATCATCACTCCAGAGGAGTACATAAGGGATGTTTATCAGCCTGTTTCAGACCCTGAAAACGAAGAGGAATGTGTTTCGGTAAGTAATTGGACTCTGAAACTTTTCCAATAGGAATTTTTCTCTGTTTTGGAATTTATGAAAGATTAGAAAAATAAAAAGCAGTCCGGAGAGTGCACGAGGCGGCCACAAGCTTGGTTGTCGCGTCCTCCTCCCTGGCCGCGGCAACAGGGCTTGTGGGCACCTCGTGTGCCTCCCGGACTCCGTTTTCTTGCAGAGCACTCCTTCTGGTCCAGAAAAAATCATTATATATACGCCCGAGGGTTTTGATCTCCGTATCACGCAATTTTCCTCTGTTTTCGTTTCGAGCCTGTTTTCTGCCGCAGATCTAGGTCAAGATGGCTTCTCAGGATTCGGAGGGGGAGAGCTATGTGGCTGATTACCTTGCTAAACCCAAGGTCTATGGTGACTTGGAACCATATGGCTGGACCACTGACGAGGAAGAGGATTATGATCCCAAGGGGAAGGAACAAACGAGTTCCGATGAAGAGGAGGCTCCTCTACCTCAACCTGGACGCACTCATGTGGAGTTCAAGAACTCAAGCCTCCCTGACCAAAGGAAGAAGCCTAAGACCTTGTTTACCCCCTCTCGTTTCTTGCAGGAGAGTAAGCAGGAACTTTGCCATAGAGTGTTGAAGCTTGAGGAGGAAAATGACGATCTGAGGGAGCAAAACTTTATGCTCAAGTGGAAATTAGACAAGCTCAAGACTGCTTCAACAACTCCACCACCATCACCACCAAAGGAAGACAACTAAGCATTGGTATGGGCAACTCCCTTGGTTTATGCCAAGCTTGGGGGAGTTACCCTGGTATCGTATCACCTTTATATCTTTTGCTTTTACCTTTGTTTTAGTTCTTTCCTTTTCAGTTTTTATTTCTTGTCTTAGTGGAATAAGTCTTTAGTGTTTTAGTTTGAGTCTTTTGCCTTTTGTCTCCCCCGATGTATTCGAGCTTGCGAGCTATATAATAAAGAGTATCTTAGTCAAGGGCTTTGTTTTGTGCCGTGATCAAAAGTATGAAAAGAACGATAGCATGAAAGATCATGAGATGATCTTATGGAAAGTGATAGCTTCACATATAACAAGTATGATGATTGAAACTTGTTGAGAATAGAACAACATAGACCTTAGTCATTGTTGCAATTAATAAGAAGTAATAAGAAAAGAGAGGTTCACATATAAATATATCATCTTAGACACTTTCTATAATTGTGAGCACTCACCAAACTATTACATGCTTATAAGTAGATGTTGGACAAGGAAGAAAACATAATGAATTGTGTTTGCTTAGTTCCAAACAATGTTATATGATTAGATATCCCTTAGCATGTGACGATTGCTTCCACCTCATGTTAGCCAAAACTCCCGCACCAAGTAGAGATACTACTTGTGCATCCATAGACCTTCAACCCAGTTTTGCCGTGAGTGTCCACCATACCTACCTATGGATTGAATAAGATCCCTGAAGTAAGTTGTCATCGGTGCAAGCAATAAAAATTGCTCTCTAATATGTATGATCTATTAGTGTGTGGAAAATAAGCTTTATACGAACCTGTGATGAGGAAGACATAAAAGCGACATACTGCATAATAAAGTTCTTTATCACAGGGGGCAATATAAAGTGACGTTCCTCCGCACTAAGAGGACACGCATCCAAACCTCAAAAGCGCATGACAACCTATGCTTCCCTCTGTGGAGGGCCTATCTTGTACCTTTACTTTTTGCCCTTGTAAGAGTCATGGTGATCTTCACCAATTCCTTATTTAGCCTTTTTCTTGTTGAACGTCATATGCTTGGGAAAGATCTATATTCATATATCAACTTGGAGATGAGTACTTATGCTTTATTACTGTTGACTTTACCCTTGAGGTCAATGGTTGGGAGGCAAAACTATAAGCCCCTATCTTTCTCTGTGTCCAACTGAAACTTTGATACCATGAGTACCACGTGAGTTGTAACAATTGTGGAAAACAAAAGAGATGATTGAGTATGTGGATTTGCTTTACAAGCTCTTATTTGACTCTCTCTGATGTTATGATAAATTGCAATTGCTTCAATGAGCATGGACTGTTGTTGGCTACTTCTCGGTAAGGTTTTTTGTTTCATACTTTGCTTTGTGAAGTAATTGTTACTTTCCCATAAGAATCTGTATGATGTATTGTTGTTCTGTGTGTGATCATGATGCCCTCATGTCCTTATTATGTTTTATCGACACCTTCATCCCTAAACATGTGGACATGTTATGGGTCTTGGTTTTCGCTTGAGGACAAGCGAGGTCTAAGCTTGGGGGAGTTGATACGTCCATTTTGCATCATGCTTTCATATTGATATTTATCGCTTTATGGACTGTTATTATACTTTGTGGTACCATACTTATGCCTTTTCTCTCTTATTTGCAAGGTTTATTTGAAGAGGGAGAATACCGGCAGCTGGAATTCTGGACTGGAAAAGGAGCAAGTCTGAGTCCTCTATACCGCGCAACTCCAAATGCCCTGAAATTCAACGTGGATTATTTTGGGAATATATAAAAAATACTGGGCGAAAGCTGTGTCAGAGGGGAGCAGCCAGGGGCCCACAAGCCTGGTTGCCGCGGCCTACCCCCCTGGCCGCGGCAACAGGGCTTGTGGGGACCCTGGTGGCCCACTTCCCCCCTCTTTTGCTATATGAAGGGTTTCGTCCGAGAAAAAATCAGGGTGGAGCTTTTTCGTGGATTCGCCGCCGCCACGAGGCGGAAATTGAGCAGATCCAATCTAGAGCTCCGGCAGGACGATCCTGCCGGGGAAACTTCCCTCCCGGAGGGGGAAATCGTCGCCTTCGTCATCACCAACACTCCTCTTGTCGGAGGGGAGTCATCTCCATCAACATCTTCATCAGCACCATCTCCTCTCCAAACCCTAGTTCATCTCCTGTAACCAATATCCGCCTCGCGACTCCGATCGGTACTTGTAAGGTTGCTAGTAGTGTTGATTACTCTTTGTAGTTGATGCTAGTTGGATTACTTGGTGGAAGAGTTTATGTTCAGATCCTTGATGCTACTCATTACACCTCTGGTCATGATTATGATTATGCTTTGTGAGTAGTTACTTTTGTTCCTGAGGACATGGGATAAGTCATGCTGATAATAGTCATGTGAATTTGGTATTCGTTCGGTATTTTGATATGATGTATGTTGTTTT
The DNA here is from genome assembly GCF_904849725.1 of Hordeum vulgare subsp. vulgare. Classification (NCBI taxonomy): domain Eukaryota; kingdom Viridiplantae; phylum Streptophyta; class Magnoliopsida; order Poales; family Poaceae; genus Hordeum; species Hordeum vulgare. The sequence goes on from NC_058522.1 coordinate 41,512,631, forward strand.
CCTCTAGTGGTGTTATGTGAACGTCGACTACATAAAACTTCACCATATTTGGGCCTAGAGGAAGGCATTGGGGAGTAGTAAGTAGATGATGGGTTGCTAGAGTGACAGAAGCTTAAACCCCAGTCTATGCGTTGCTTTGTAAGGGGCTGATTTCGATCCACTAGTTTAATGCTATGGTTAGACGTTGTCTTAATTCTTCTTTCGTACTTGCGGATGCTTGCGAGAGGGGTTAATCATAAGTGGGATGCTTGTCCAAGTAAGGGCAGTACCCAAGCGCCGGTCCACCCACATGTCAAACTATCAAAGTAACGAACGCGAATCATATGAACATGATGAAACTAGCATGACAGAAATTCCCGTGTGTCCTCGGGAGCGTTTTTCCTCTTATAAGACTTTGTTCAGGCTTGTCCCTTGCTACAAAAGGGATTGGGCCACTTTGCTGCACCGTTGCTACTACTTGTTACTTGTTACTTTTCACCTGCTACGTTTCACCCCACTACACCATCACTTGTTACCGCTACTTTCAGTGCGTGCAGTTATTACCTTGCTGGAAACCGTTTATCAGAGCCTCCTTCTCCTCGTTGGGTTCGACACTCTTATTTATTGAAAGGACTATGATTGATCCCCTATACTTGTGGGTCATCATTACCCTCCATGGGTAGAAGTCTCCACTAACATGGACGTACGATAGCGCTACCAATCGGAACCATGCCAAAAATTGTCGTGTCAACTTCTTGGCGTTTGATCTTCCTAAACTCTACTTCTTACTACATGTGCAAAGTCTTTACTTTCCGCTGCCATTCTTGTTGACCAGCATGTGGAGGGTGGACTAGACTTGTTAGTATCACTAAAATAAGCCAACCATTAAATTGGAAAAAGGCTATGATTTTAATTTGTGCAAGTAGTCTATTCACCCCCCTCTAGACACCTCTTCTATCGATCTCTCAGGAATCAATCCACTCAGAGCAATCGAGAGGAGCTCGGAGGAAGCGCACATCCCAAAGGTCGCCCCATCATGGGCCCGCTGGGAAGAAGAATAAGCCCCTCGATGGACCTCGAACTGTCCTTGATAAATTATTGGACGGTCCATGCCCCATACACTCCACACCATCCAACACTAGCACGACACATAGCCTTCGAACCTGCTGGGTCGTTAGGAAAATAGAAAAAAGTGGAGAGGCTATCCTCGGGGTCCAATCATCGAACAAGCGTCCATCCACACCATTTGACAACAACGTCAACGTCTTCACAATTTATGAGATGTTCTCCTCAGATAATCATAGGAAAAGAGCTCTGTGAGAACCCGACCATGTATTCCCGGTGGCAGCAACGAACTCATGGACAAATACAACCATAACTTTCGGCAAGGAGGACTAGCTGGGAATTCGTTCTAACCGAACACCTGCCTCTTTAGTCCTCAACTCCATTATAGATAGTTTTAAACTGTGCAAGGTACTAATGGATGGCGTCAGCGGCTTAAACCTCATTTATGAGGATACCTTGGATAAAATGCAGTTTGATAGATCTTGCGTCGAACAAAGCAACAAAACCTTTCAAAGGATTATCCCTGGAAGAGAAGCACGATTCACACGACGAGTTTCTCTCGACATGGTATCCGGTACCCACGAGAACTACAAGTCTAAAGAACTCGTCTTCCATATTGTACCCTTTCGCAGTGTTTATCATGCTCTTTTGGGACATGAGGTCTTCACTAGATTTCAGGCCATATCGCATTACGGGTACATGAAGCTCAAAATGCATGGGCCCAATGGTGTAATTACACTTACAAGTGACCCGGACAGAGCTCTTCGTGCCGGAAACAAAACTGCAGCGCTCGCCCTCGAGGCACTTTCTAAAGACCTTGCGGCTGAGGAATTAACCAAATTACGATGAGTGGTCGATAAGGATGATGTAACCCTTAGAAAGTTGCCCAAGTCCACATCCTTCAAACTAGCTCACGAAACAGTCAAATTTCAAGTGCATCCAACGGACCCCAACAAAACATCGTCCATCGAGGCACAGTTGGATCCTGTGGTCGATGATGCATTGCGCACATTCTGACGAGAAAACTTGGAAATATTCGCGTGGCACCCTTGAGACATGTCAGGCATCCCACGAAGGCTGGAAGAGCATAGCTTGAATATAATTGTCGGCTTTAAGCCAGTCAAACCCATGTTACGTCGATTTTCTGAACCCAAGCGTCAAGCCATGGGTATCAAACTAGCAAAATTGCTCGAATCCGGATTCATCCGAGATATCAAACACGACAAGTGGTTGGCGAATTTGGTCATGGTGGCAAATATGTTGGGGAGTGTTGCATGGGAAACAAAAAATTTCCTACGCACACCCAAGATCTATCTATGGAGATGTATAGCTACGAGAGGGGGAGTGCATCTACATACCCTTGTAGATTTCTAAGCGGAAGAATTAAGTAATGCGGTTGATGTATTCAAACGTCTTCGCGATCCAATCACGATCCGTCTTGATCTAGCGCCGAACAGACGACACCTCCGCGTTCAACACACGTACGGATCGATGACGTCTCCACCACTTTGATCCAGCGAGCGTGGGTGAAGTAGTATCTGAGTTCTCCGGAAACACAATGGCGTGGTGGTGGCCGTGGTGGTGCGATCTCGGTAGGGCTTGGCCAAGCGCTGCCGCGACGCGACGGAGGAGATGAACTACTAGAGAGATAGATAGATAGATAGATAGATAGATAGATAGATAGATAGATAGATAGATAGATAGATAGATGGAGAGAGAGAGAGAGAGAGAGGAAGGGTGCCACCAAGGCATGGTGTGTTGGCCGCCTCCCTACCCTTCCATATATATAGGAGGAGGTGTGGAGGAGGTTTGGCCTAGGGTTTCCCCTAGGGTGGGGGTTACGGCTAAGGAGGTGGCCTGCCACCCAAGTTAGGGTGGCGCCACCCCTATGGGCTTGGCCCTCTACAATCCAGCCGCATGGGCCTAGGTGGGAGGGTCGCCCAGCCCACTAGGGGCTGGTGCACACCCCTATCTCCGTACCTAGTTCAATCTCGTTACCTGCAAGTCACTTTTCATAATACAAGATCCCATGACTAACTCCTTATTCACATTTCTTGCAATCTTCTTGTGATACTGTATTACCGAGTGGGCCCAGAGATACCTCTCCATCATACGGAGTGAAAAATCCCAGTCTCGATCCATGCCAACTCACACCCTCAAATATACATGTAGAGCATCTTTATAATCACCCAGTTACGTTCGGACGTTTGATACACACAAGGCATTCCTCCGATGTCAGGGAGCTGCATTATCTCATGGTCTTAGGAACATATACTTGACATGCAAAAGCAATAGCAATAAACTTAATGATACGATCACATGCTATGCTTACGGTTAGATCTTGTCCATCACATAATTTTCCTAATGATGTGATCTTGTTATTCAAATGACAACTCATCTCTATGGCTAGGAAACCTTAACCATCTTTGATCAATGAGCTAGTCTAGTAGAGGCTTACTAGGGGCACAGTGTTATCTATGTATCAACACATGTATCCGTGTTTTCAATCAATAAAATTATAGCATGGATGATAAATGATTATCATGAACAAGAAAATATGATAATAACCACTTTATTATTGCCTCTAGGGCATATTTCCAACTGTCTCCCACTTGCACTAGAGTCATTAATCTAGTATTTCATGGTAATGGATCTAACACCCATAGAGTTCTCGTGTTGATTATGTTTTGCTCATACGAGAGGTTTAGTTAATGGGTGTGCAACATTCAGATCCGTATGTACTTTGCAAATGTTTATGTCCTCCTCGATATAACCGCTGATGGAAATGAAACGACACTTTATGTGTTTGGTCCTTTTGTGAAACCTAGGTTTCTTGGCTATAGCAATGGCACGAGTGTTGTTACAAAAGAGGGTCATTGGATCCAATGCACTAGACACAACTCCAAGATCCGTCATGAACTACTTCATCCAGACAACTTCCTTTGCTCCTTCCGAAGCAGCTATGTACTCCACCTCACATGTAGAATCTGCTACCATGCTTTGCTTGGAACTACACAAGCTGACTGCTCCACCATTCAGAATAAAGACGTATCTCGTTTGAGACTTAGAGTCATCCTGATGTGTGTCAAAGCTAGCATCAATGTTACCCTTTACGATGAGCTCTTGATCACCTCCATAAATGACAAACATCTCCTTAGTCCTCTTTAGGTACTTAAGGATATGTTTGATCGTTGTCCGGTGTTCCACTCCTGGATCACTTTGAAACGTTCTGGCCATACTTATGGCAAGGCTGACATCTAGTCTTGTGCACACCATTGCATACATGATAAGTCCTATGGCTGAGGCATAGGGGATGTCACTCATCTTTTCTCTGTTCTCTCACTACGGGAATCAGGAAATTGGCAGTCAGTCTACCTGTTTGCCGTCATATTTTCATCATGGCACACGGCAAAGAGCACTTTTGCCGTGAGCTGCTGATGGCAAAGAATGCCTAACGAAAAAAACATACATTGGCATCTGCCTTTTTATTAAACACGGCAACGTATGCCTTTGCCGTCTGCCTTTTTATTAAAGACGACAACATATGCCTTTGCCGTCTGCCTTATTTGTTACATATGGCAAAGAGCATTCTTTGCTGTCTGTAATAGCGAATGCAGATGGCAATTTCTTTGCCGTCTATAATAGCAAACGCAGACGACAAATTCTTTGCCGTCTGCCTTTTTTATTGCACATGGCAAAGAATGCTCTTTGCCGCCCGTAATAAATAAGGTAGACGACAAAGAATAAATACACCTCACAGATTAGTCTTGTGGATCGATGAGGCGGCACGATCAACACCATTGGTTGTCTCTCCATGATCTCTCTCTCAACGTCCCACACCTAACCCACCATGTTATCCCTCTCTGTCTCCGAGATTCTCTCTCTCCCACATTTTCTATACAAATCTAGATGCAGACCCCGCATACCTCTCTCCCTCGTACGTCTCTGTCGTACTTCTCTCTCACAATGCAGATCGAGAGACCACCACCAGTTGCCCCTCTTTTGCTTCATCTCTAGCGCCGGTGGCCCTGGCCCCGTGTCCCGATGACCCCCGCCCTATGACCCCCCCCCAACGACCCGAACCTCGCCCACGCACACCGGCAACCCCGGCATTTGCCCTAGTGTGACAACCCGAGACCGACGTTCCGGAAGATTCCCATTTATTTCCGTTTTCGTCGTGTGGTTATTTTTATTTGTCGCATCATCATCGCATCATTCACATCATCTGCAATGCATCAACATCTCCATTGCCGCCAGTTTTCAAACTTGCATCCGTTGTTAATTGCCGGTTCACATCGTTGTCCGTTCTGAGCCCGACCGCACACGCACGTGCCCGCGGCATCGTCGAAACCCTGTTTTAAAAGTGTGTTGAAAGCTTTCTCTGATCGGGGTGAAACTTGGTATGCGGTCGAGATTAGCTATAGCTAGGCCACGTGTCGAATTTCATCGCGATCGGAGACCGTCTGGGACCTGAACGGTCGACCGTAGCAGTACCGTATTCGGTCTATCATCAGACGTTTGTCGGTGTTTTAAAACTCATTGCCGCGTTGCCCGTTTCCCCTCTCGTCTCCGGAGATCTACACTACACGGCCAATTACTCACTCCCGCGTTCGGAATTATCCATATCCGACTACACGGTTGGATCCGGAATGCAATTCCGGTTAACCTAGCCCCCCCTTTGCCTATAAATAGACCCCCATGTATTTTTTTAGCTGCCCCTCTATCACATCCCTGGAACCCTAACCAAGGTTTAGCATTGTGCTCATATCTTCATTGCATTGCATCCGAGAAATTGCAACAAGATCAAAGCAAGTGGTGAAGCAAAACTCAAAAACCCTAGCCACTTCTCAAATTCAAAGAAATTCCAAACTTGTTAAAATCAATGAACCCAAAATGGCCTGAAGAAAAGTTCAACTTTTCAGATAATTCATGAAAACAAATAATCAGGGAAGAAAACTATTTTTAAAACAGACTTGGCATTTTATTTAAATTCAAAAGGCCACTGAATTCAAGTTTATATTTGAATTCAAAAACTTTTAAGTTTCAAAAATGTTGAAAACTTCAGGAATGGTTGGAAATATTCCAACTAATATTCTGGTATGTTCAAAATATTTTTATAAGCTATTTTGGAGCTGAAATAAATAGCAAATAATATTAGTTAGCAAACCAGAAAACAAAACAGAAAAAATGAAGAAGAGCTTACCTGTCGCCCTGAGGAGGCCCAGCCCACCAGGGGCAGGGGCGTCTTCTTCCTCCTGCCTTCTGGCAGAGGAGCGAATGCCCACGGCGGCTCCTCCACCTCCTGCTTCGCCGTGGCGCGCTCTGGTGCCCCCCAGGACAGCGCGACAGCGGGGATAACCTCCCCGAGCACGTCCCTATCCATCCCCGCTATCAATTCCTCCCCTCTCCTCTCAGTTCCTTCCTCTCCTCCTACCGCCATTGACAGGAGCTCGAGCTCGAGCTGCCCGAGCCTCCGGCCACCGGATAGTCCCTCCGAGCGCTCCAACCTCTCCGCTTCGTCAATCTAGCCGCTTACGCCGAAGCCTCTGACCCCCCTAGGCCATGCTGCGCCATATTGTCGTCGTCTTCAACCTTCGGCCGCCGGCAAGCTCCGTTGGATTCGTCGCCCACAGCGCCTCCCCGGGCCGTCCGAGCTTTCCACTGCCATCACCATGAGCTTGCGCTTGTTTCCCCTCTTCTTACCCTCGGTTTCGTGCACCCTAGCCACTAGACCGACGAGCCCGAGCTCCGGCCGTCGCCTCAGCTCGTCGCCGGTGACCTCCGGTCCTCCCCAGTCCTCCCTGAGGCCCGTGCTGGATGAGGCCGAGCCTGGGGATCCTCCCAGTGCTCTCGGCCCTTGTTCCCGAGCACCACAGCCATCTCCGGCGATTCTCCGGCAAAGATCCGCCGCGGATCTGGTCGCCGTCGGTCAGTTTCCGGCAGAATCTGACCTGGTCTCGCTAATCCACCGTGTAAAACACTAAGCAGTCGCTGACAGTGGGCCCCAAACGCAAGTCAAACCCAATCAGGGGCTCGTCAGCGCGGGATTAACCTCGTGAGGCTAACCAGTGGGTCCCCCCTGTCAGGTTTGACCTGACCAGGTGGGCCGACGGCTGATGCCATGCTGACGTGGGCCCTGACGCAATAAGTAGATTTTCTAATTTAAAAGAATTCCAGAAAATGCCAAAAACTTCTAAAAATCATAGAAAATAATCTGTAACTCCAATGAAAATAATTTATATATGAAAAAGTATGAGAAAAATACAAGCAATCTGAATATGTCATTTTCAAACATGTTTGAAAATGGTAACTTGACCAAACAAGTAAAATAATGAATAGGTTAAATTTAATAAATGCTTTGGAGTTGCAATTTGAAAATTATTTGAATTCCACTTCAAATGCTATGATCAAACAATGTTCAGTAACAACCAGCAACCCATGATACCATTTCCATTCATGCTAAAACAAGTTGATCTGAGCATCAGGTCGAATCAATTAAAATGGTATTCAAGAATACCTCGTTTGAAGTGATATTTGAATCTGATTCAAATCCACTTCAACCTAATAATGGAAGCTATATTAGCATGCCACCTTGCATCTTCATGCCATGCTCATGCATCATTTTGTTGCATATGATTGTTATTGATTGATGTCATTTCTACCGGTAGGCTCCGCTCCTCCGGGTTCCACCGAATATCCGACTGACGGATATTGTTCCTCTGCTGAGCAACAAGGCAAGCAACCATTTTGATCGTCCCGATAAATCCCATGTTCTCGCTCCTGCACTTACTTATTGCATTAGGATCAAATGCTTCGAATGTTTTGGCCACGTTAGTTGAACCCACTTCCTTTGCATGACCTGTCTTTGTCACAGTAAATAACTGAACCTTGCAACCTAGCATACCTGGTAGATGCTTGAGCCATGATGTGCCTTATCCTGCTATGCATGCTATGCTTAGAGTTGTGTATGGTCTGTCATCTGGGAGATGAACATAATTGTGAGAATGTGTTCAGTAAGTAAAGGTTGTGTGTTGAACCTGATTTGGTAAAGGTACCGGTGAAAGGCTATGTAGGAGTACATGGTGGGTTGTTTCATTGGAACCGTCCTTAGGAACTGAGTTCCATGTATGTAATCCAAGACGAGATACTACCACATGCTGGGCCCTGAAATATGACCCCGCTCGACTTATTAATCGCCTAGTACTCGGTCCAGGAGTTGCAAGTAGTTTCTGGTGTTTATAGTCATGCTAGAGGCCGTGCATAGCGCTGACCTGAAAGGTGGGCTGTGATGCGGTAGGCAGTGGCACGGTGTACCAAGTGGCACCCGGATGGTGGGCTTGGGAACCCCGCGCAAATCGTTTGGGGCCGTGGCGGAAACCTCGGCCGGACTTCTGTGCGGGTTACCCTCAGATAGGCGATAGACCTGGACTAAGTATTAGTGTGGTTAACGGTCGTGGTCGACTCCCTCGCTAGGCTTCCGCTTGAAGGTTGCCGAGGTGCATGACGTGCACATGGCGATAAGTGGCGAGAGCGTGTGTGAAGAAGTACACCCTTGCAGGGTTATGATCTATTCGAATAGCCGCGTCCGCGGATATGGACTACCTGGAGACATATGTTGTTCATAGATAACTTTAATGGCTACTCATAAAATTGTCAAGATAAGCGTGAGTGTTGTGGACGGCATTTCCGTATGGAGACGGAATGATTCAACGATGGATTATTGTTGTGGTGTTAGTGGACACGTGTGCGAGAAATCAAGTTGTAAAAAATTATTTAAAAATGCAAGTTGTCTAGCCACGAGTCAAATGCTGGCTTTCCGCATGAAACCCCACAATTCCTTATCGATACATTGCATGAGCAGATAGTTATCCTAAAGTCTTGTTGAGTACCTCTATACTCACATTTTCTTAATAATTTGTTGCAGAGGTTGTTAATGACCCTAATGGAGGGTTCTACCTAGACATCGACGATGACGAGTAGCTAGTATCGCAGCTACCATCTGGCCCTAGGGTGGGTCTGTAGTATAGTCAGGCCATGTGCCTTCCAGTTTCATCTGTCTGTACTCAGACAATTTAATTACTTCCGCTCGCTTGTAACTTGAATGACTGTTATGATGGGTCGTGATACCCCTACTGTGTAATATTATGTGTGAGGCTCTTCCGAGCCTTCTAAATAAAGTTTGTATGTTCATGGTTATGTTGTGATGCCAACGATGTATCTATACATATCGGTATGCCATGCGTACGTGTGGTGTACTAGATATGTATGGGGTTCGATTACCTAGCCGTAGGCTTTAGTAGCATTCCTTACAGGGAAATGCCCCTTTGTGATTCAACGAGCCATGGTAGTTCGCTACTGCACCGGACACATTGGTTGACCGGCATGTGTCCTTCTTAGCTGTTGTGTCTGCCCCCATTGGGGAAAGGTCACGCGATGTAATGGAGTCCTTGTAGCTTGCTACGACTCGTCTACATTCGCTGGTGACCGACACCTGCTTTGTTGGGTCATGTATGCCTGTCCCTGTGCGGAACTGCCGCTTTGGTCTATGACTAGACATGTCGATCCGGGTTCTTTGTCACTGGATTTCTAGCGACACAATTGCATACGTGAGTCAAAAGGCGCAAACGGTCCCGGCTAAGGTAAAGCTGCCGCCGTGGGGATAACCGTGCGTGAGACCGCGAAGAGATGCGATGTGTTACAGGCTGGATTCCTATGACTTAGGATCGAGGTCCCGACAGGGTTGGTATCAGAGCCTGACTGACTGTGGGATTACTAAGAAAAACTAGTCGAAGTTGAGTCTAGAATTGCTTTAGTTATATATAAGGGAATTGTTTGTGGAAGGGAACGTAAGATTCTTGTTCTCTTCTCAAGTTATTATATTCTGGTCATCCTCGTCTTTTCTGCGGCGATTAAGGACTAGGTTGCTCATCTTCTTCTAGGCTCGTGTTTTTGATCGGTTGATTATAGGACTACGGGTCGAGAGTTATCTTGGGTATCTTTATCCCTAGGAAAAGGAAGTAAGTTTGATGATCAGAGAATTGATAGTTGAGTGGTTACGCTATTCTATTTTTTTTGGGTTGTCTCAAAATTGTTTTTGAGCATTTATAACTGTTATGCTGCCCAATTTTGCATTCAGAGCTCTAATGCTTTTGCATTACTCTCTATTTTCAGATGCCTGACCGTCCTTCTCGTCAGGTGGTTCGTCTGACTAGTTGCTTTGATGTGCCAGGTCATATGGCCATGCTAGTCAGGGTGATGTCGGTGTGCGGTTACCGCTGGTACCCAGAGTACATAGTGGAGGAACAGTACCGAGACTTCAACCAGAGCCAGTATATCTGCACTGTTAGGGTATTCCCAGATTACCCTGGAGCTGAGGAGCCAATCCATTGGTCTTATGGATTGGGAGTCACTGTTGACTGGCAGTACAAGATGCTGCCTATTCAATGTTGACCATCATGAGGGCTAGACATGCACTGCTGCAGAATTCCGAGTTCTGCTATGTTCCTGCCTCTCAGCCAGGTGAAGAAGGATACCTCAGCGGGGTCTATTTTGATTCCTCTATGGAGGATCCGCTGCTGCAGTCCATTGCTGAGATGCTAGAGAATAGAGATAGGGATGCTCGTGCTCTTCGTATGGAGCTTTATGCTACACGTGCCCGTCTGTGGATGGCTTTGACGCAGCTGGCACCTGTAGTCCACACAGGATATGGAGATATGGAGATGCTGAACCCTGTTAGAACCCATCTTCCGGCTCATGTTGACTGGCCTACTATAGGAGGAGTCACCCCTCTTCGGGGACCCCTACTACCACCAGTCAGGGGACCAAGGCCACATCTGTGTCCTTACGGATCCCAGGGATCTCAGGCTAGAGTATTTCCTGATCCGCAGGTTGAGCTTCCAGGCCATGGATGCAATCTTTATGAGATGTTCTATGCGGATGCGTGAACCGTGAGTGGAAGGATAGTTTGGTAGTAGCTGTACTTTCACAGTCCTGTGTGACTTGTGAAGTATGCTTGTGTCGTGAAATGAATTCCGGAGGCATAGATAAATAATGTATGGGAAGCTTGTAAGCCTCTGATGAGTAGTTTGCTCTTCGGATAAGGTTGTACTGAACTATGTAATGGTGTGTATGAACCATGGTGTATATATAGCAGTTGCTTGTTACCATGCTATTCGGATATTCATTTCCGCATTCCATGTGTTCAGTGCATTCTTAATCCATAGCTAGTATTGATGATGATATTGGTCTAAGCTGTGGGTTTGTTTGTCAGGATGGTGTTCACCGGGTTGAACCGTGCCCCTGCTCATGAGCAAGGCGAGGGTAGTCAAGCGTCGCAGGAAGAACTGCCTCACCCGCCCTCTCTGGCGGAAGTTATGCTTGAGGCAGAGAGAAAAAAAATGGAGACCAACCGACTGTTAGAGCGTATTGAGCAAAATACGGCTCGTCAGCCTAGGAATGCTGCAGTGTCCCTCAATTACTTTCTGAAGCTGAATCCTCCAAAGTTCCATCACTCCGTTGATCCCCTCGACGCTGATGATTGGTTGTGCAGTATTTCACGTAAGATTCGCTCTGCGAATGTTTCTGAGGCCGACAAGGTGACCTTTGCGGCGTACTTTCTGGAAGGACCCGCCAATCTGTGTTGGGAGAACTTTGAAGCTATGCGTCCTGCTGAACCAGCAGCCACATGGGAAGACTTTAGTGCAGCCTTCCGTCTGCACCATATTCCAGAGGGCCTGATGGACAGAAAGAGAGAGGAGTTCTGTGCATTCACCCAGGGAAAGTTGACCGTGGATGCCTATAGCCGCGAGTTCGGTAACCTCGCCCGCTATGCAACAGAGGAGGTGTCTACTGATGCCAAGAAGCAAGCAAGATTCCGTAAGGGTCTGAGCCTTGAGCTTCGTCGTGATTCGCGCCTCCACGAATGTACAAGCTTCCAAGCCCTGGTCAACAAGGCGATCAGTGCCGAGACTGGTCATACCGACTATTAAGCCACAAAGAAGCACTCCCGTGATTTTGGCTCGTCGTCTGGTTCCGCATTTCCAAAACGCAGGCTGTGGGTTCCAAACAGTTCTCTGCCGCCAAGATACACTCCGAGGCCATCCTATGTGGTGCCTGAGACGAATCAGACCAACCCTCCAGCAAAAACCTATGGTGGTCCAGCTAGCAATGTTGCACCACGTGCCAATCAGGTAATCTGTTACAAGTGTGGAGAACAAGGGCACTATTCCCGTGAGTGTCCTCAGAATGTGGGTGCCAAGCAACCCGGAAAGTCCGTCGGGCAAGGCAAGTCAGGCAAAGCTTACTATGTGAAGCCAACTCCTGCACGTGGCCGTGTGAACTATGTTTCAGCAGAAGAAGCTGCAGAGGATCCCGACGTCATGCTGGGTACGCTTCTTGTTAATCATCACCCAGCGTCTGTTCTTTTTTACACTGGGTCTTCTCATTCCTTCATTTCAGAAAGTTATGCACAGTTGCATAACATGTCTTTCTATGATATGCCAATTCCATTGGTTGTCCAAACCCCTGGTAGTAAGTGGCAAACCTCTAGGATAACCTATGACAATGAAATTCTAGTAGACAGGCTAGTTTTTCTAGCATCATTGATAGCCCTGAAATCTTCGGATATTAATATCATCTTGGGTATGGACTGGATGTCAGCTCACTATGCCAAGATTGATACTCATTCCAGGAATGTTCAGCTTACCCATCCCTCGGGTGAGATAGTCAATGTCTCTACTCGAGTTGCCAAATGCCAACTCAATTCCCTCAATGCCAACCCTCTTCCGAAACTTGAAGACCTTCCGGTAGTCCGTGACTGCCCGGATGTTTTTCCAGAGGAACTGCCAGGAATTCCACCTGACAGAGATGTAGAGTTTGTGATAGATCTTGTCCCAGGAACTGTCCCAATAGCCAGAAGACCATATAATATGGCACCCCTGGAGCTAGCCGAACTTAAGAAACAACTTGATGAAGCTTTGAATTAAGGTTTCATCCGTCCTAGCTCCTCACCCTGGGCTTGCCCCATCCTCTTCATCAAGAAGAAGGATGGAACGGATCGGATGGTTGTAGATTATCGACTAGTAAATCTGGTCACAATAAAGAACAAGTATCCGCTCCCAGGATCAACGATCTGTATGATCAGCTTGCTGGATCCTCAGTCTTCTCCAAGATGGATTTGAGATTAGGCTATCATCAAATCAAAATCAAGAACGGGGACATCCCAAAAACGGCTTTTGTCACTCGTTATGGCCAATATGAGTACACCATCATGTCCTTCGGTTTAATCAATGCGCCAGCCACTTTCTCTCGCTTGATGAATTCAATCTTCATGGAGTATTTGGATAAATTCATCGTGGTATACCTCGATGATATTCTCATCTACTCGAAGAATGAACAAGAACATGACGAGCATCTAAGGCTGGTATTGATGAAACTTAGAGAGCATCGCCTTTATGCCAAGTTTTCTAAATGTGAATTTTGGTTACCAGAAGTGACCTATCTAAGTCACGTAATCTATGGTAAGGGTATTGTTGTCAATCCCGAGAGAGTTCAAGCTGTCCTTGATTGTACTCAACCTGATCGGTTAAGCAAGTTAGGAGTTTTCTTGGTCTAGCGAGCTATTGTCGCTGCTTTTTCGAGAATTTCTCCAAGGTTGCAAAGCCTCTAACTGAACTCCTCAAGAAAGATAAAAAGTTCGAGTGGACACCATAGTGTGAGCATAGTTTTCAGGAACAGAAAAGATGCCTGACTTCCGCACCTCTGTTGCTACCACCAGATTTTTCTAAGGACTTTGTTATATATTGCGACGCCTCGCGGTAAGGATTAGGTTGCATTCTCATCCAAGATCGTCATGTGATTGCATACGCATCTCGACAGTTGCTCCCACATGAGGATAATTATCCCACACATGATCTTGAGCTTGCAGTTGTGGTCCATGCACTTAAAACCCGGCGACATTACCTTCTTGGTAATCGTTGCAAAATATTCACTGATCACCAAAGTCTAAAATATATCTTCACCCAGCCGGATTTGAATCTTAGGCAAAGACGATGGGTTGAGTTGATCACGGATTACGACTTAGGGATAACTTACACCTCGGGGAAGGCCAATGTTATGGCTGATGCACTAAGTCGTAAGTCTTATTGTAACAACTTGATGCTACAACAAGGTCAACCACATCTGTATGAGGAATTTTGGAAGTTTCATATTGTTCCTCAAGGATTTCTTTCTACCCTGGTGGCCAAGCCTACCCTTAAGGATCAAATTATAGCTGGCCAGAAACGTGATAAGGGTATATCACGGATCAAGGAGAATATTATTAGCGGAAACGCTAATGAATTCTCCATGAACGATCAAGGTGTTGTGTTCTTCCAGAATCATCTAGTGGTTCCTAAGAATCTACATCTAAGGCAGTTAATCCTTAAGGAAGCTCATGATTCTCCTCTCACCATTCATCTTGGTAGTACTAAGATGTATCAGGACCTACGCCAGAGGTTTTGGTGGACTAGGATGAAGAGAGAAATTGATGAGTTCGTTGCTAACTGCGACGTTTGTCGTCGAGTTAAGGCAGAATATCAAAGGCCTGTTGGGACCCTTCAACCTTTAGCTATTCCTGAATGGAAATGGGATAAAGTCAGTATGGATTTCATTACCGGATTTCCCAAGACCAAGAAAGGAAATAATGCTATCTTTGCGGTCATTGACCGTCTCTCCAAAGTAGCTCATTTTCTTCCAGTTCGTGAGAGTATAACATCTAGCTAGCTAGCAGAGTTATATATCTCTCGAATAGTGTCTCTTCATGGTGTTCCCCTGGAGATTAACTTAGACCGTGGGAGTATCTTTACTTCTCGCTTCTGGGAAAGTTTTCAGAATGCTATGGGGACTCACTTATCTTTTAGCACTGCTTTCCATCCTCAATCAAGTGGTCAAGTAGAAAGAGTGAATCAAGTCCTAGAAGATATGCTCCGAGCTTGTGTTATATCGTTCGATATGAATTGGGAGAAGTGCCTTCCATTCGCCGAATTTGCTTGTAACAATAGTTATCAATCAAGCTTGGGCAAAGCTCGTTTTGAAGTTCTCTATGGACGAAGATGTCGAACACCTCTTAATTGGTCAGAAACCGGAGAGAGGCAACTCTTTGGCCCGGATATGATCTAGGATGCAGAAGAGCAGGTTCGCATTATTCGTGAAAAGTTGAAAACAGCCCAGTCTTGTCAAAAGAGCCAATATGATCGTCATCATAAGGTTGTGACCTTTGAAGTTGACGAGAAGGCTTACCTTCGGGTTATGCCTTTGAAGGGTACCCATCGATTCGGTATCAAGGGCAAATTGGCTCCTCGTTACATTGGTCCTTTTCGCATTCTTACCAAACGAGGAGAAGTTGCCTACCAGTTGGAACTTCCTCCGCATCTTTCCAAGGTTCATGATGTCTTCCACGTCTCGCAACTCAGGCGTTGCTTTTCGGATCCTATCCGTGAAGTGGACCACGAAACGCTTGATCTCCAAGATAACCTTTCATACCGAGAATACCCTGTGCATATTCTTGATCAAGCTGAGCATGCCACTCGACATCGAAACCTCAAGTTTCTTAAAGTTCAATGGTCAAATCATTCTGAAAAGGAGGCAACATGGGAAAGAGAGGATCGCCTCCGACTTGAGTATCCCGCGTTATTCCCGACGACTTCTAAATCTCGGGACGAGATTCTTTTGAGTGGGGGTGAGTTGTCACATCCCTGGAACCCTAACCAAGGTTTAGCATTGTGCTCATATCTTCATTGCATTGCATCCAAGAAATTGTAACAAGATCAAAGCAAGTGGTGAAGCAAAACTCAAAAACCCTAGCCACTTCTCAAATTCAAAGAAATTCCAAACTTGTTAAAATCAGTGAACCCAAAATGGCCTCAAAAAAAGTTCAACTTTTGTGATAATTCATGAAAACAAATAATCAGGGAACAAAACTATTTTTAAAACAGATTTTGCATTTTATTTAAATTCAAAAGGCCACTGAATTCAAGTTTAAATTTGAATTCAAAAACTTTTAAGTTTCAAAAATGTTGAAAACTCCAGGAATGGTTGGAAATATTCCAACTAATATTCTGGTATGTTCAAAATATTTTTATAAGCTATTTTGGAGCTGAAATAAATAGCAAATCAAATTAGTTAGCAAACCAGAAAACAAAACAGAAAAATGAAGAAGAGCTTACCTGACGCCCTGAGGAGGCCCAGCCCACCAGGGTCAGGGGTGTCTTCTTCCTCCTGCCTTCTGGCAGAGGAGCGAATGCCCACGGCGGCTCCTCCACGTCCTGCTTCACCGTGGTGCGCTCTGGTGCCCCCAGGACAGCACGACAGCGGGGATAACCTCCCCGAGCACGTCCCTATCCATCCCCGCTATCCATTCCTCCCCTCTCCTCTCGGTTCCTTACTCTCCTCCTACCGCCATTGACAAGAGCTCGAGCTCGAGCTGCCCGAGCCTCTGGCCACAGGATACTCCCTCCGAGCGCTCCAACCTCTCCGCCTCGTCAAGCTAGCCGGGTACCCCGAAGCCTCTGACCTCCCCGGGCCGTGCTGCGCCATATTGTCGTCGTCTTTAACCTCCGGCCGCCGGCAAGCTCCGTTGGATTCGTGGCCCACAACGCCTCCCCGAGCCGTTCGAGTTTTCCACTGCCATCACAGTGAGCTTGCGCTCGTTTCCCCTCTTCTTCCCCTCGATTTCGTGCACCCTAGCCACTAGATCGACGAGCCCGAGCTCCGGCCATCGCCTCAGCTCGTCGCCGGTGACCTCCGGTCCTCCCCAGTCCTCCCTGAGGCCCGTGCTGGATGAGGCCGAGCCTCGGGATCCTCCCAGTGCTCTCGGCCCTCGTTCCTGAGCACCACAACCATCTCCGGGGACTCTCCGGCAAACATCCACCGCAGATCTCGTCGCCGCCGATCAGTTTCCGGCAGGATCTGACCTGGCCTCACTAATCCACCATTTAAAACACTAAGCAGTCGCTAAAGTGGGCCCCAGACGCAAGTCAAACCCAATCAGGGGCTGGTCAGCGCGGGATTAAGCCTGTGAGGCTGACCAGTGGGTCCCCCCTGTCAGGTTTGACCTGACTAGGTCGGCCGACGGCTGACGCCATGCTGACGTGGGCCTGATGCAATAAGTAGCTTTTCTGATTTAAAAGAATTTCAGAAAATGTCCAAAACTTCTAAAAATCATAGAAAATAATCTCTAACTCCAATGAAAATAATTTATATATGAAAAAGTATCAGAAAAATCCAAGGAATCTGAATATGCCATTTTCAAACATGTTTGAAAATGTTAACTTGACCAAACAAGTAAAATAATGAATAGGTTAAATTTAATAAATGCTTTGGAGTTGGAATTTGAAAATTATTTGAATTCCACTTCAAATGCTATGATCAAACAATGTTCAATAACAACCAGCAACCCATCATACCATTTCCATGCATGCTAAAACAAGTTGATCTGAGAATCAGGTCGAATCAATTAAAATGGTATTCAAGAATACCTCGTTTGAAGTGATATTTGAATCTGATTCAAATCCACTTCAACCTAATAATGGAAGCTATATTAGCATACCACCTTGCATCTTCATGCCATGCTCATGCATCATTTTGTTGCATATGATTGTTATTGATTGATGTTATTTCTATCGGTAGGCTCCGCTCCTCCGGATTCCACCGAATATCCGACTGACGGATATTGTTCCTTTGCTCAGGAATAAGGCAAGCAACCATTTTGATCATCCCGATAAATCCCATGTTCTCGCTCCTGCACTTACTTATTGCATTAGGATCAAATACTTCGAATGTTTTTGCCACGTTAGTTGAACCCACTTCCTTTGCATGACATGTCTTTGTCACAGTAAATAGCTGAACCTTGCAACCTAGCATACCTGGTAGATGCTTGAGCCATGATGTGCCTTATCCTGCTATGCATGCTATGCTTAGAGTTGTGTATGGTCTATCATCTGGGAGATGAACATAATTGTGAGAATGTGTTCAGTAAGTAAAGGTTGTGTGTTGAACCTGATTTGGTAAAGGTACCGGTGAAAGGCTATGTAGGAGTACATGGCGGTTTGTTTCATTGGAACCGTCCTTAGGAACTGAGTTCCGTGTATGTCATCCAAGACGAGATACTACCACATGTTGGGCCCTGAAATATGACCCCGCTCGATTTATTAATCGCCTATTACTCGGTCCAGGAGTTGCAAGTAGTTTCTGGTGATTATAGTCATGCTGGAGGTCGTGCATAGCGCTGACCTGAAAG